>NC_091977.1:345032035-346259824 GCF_044704955.1 Pristiophorus japonicus
CCCTCCCCCACACACACACACACCTCCCTCCCCCACACACACACACACCTCCCTCCCCCCACACACACACACCTCCCTCCCCCCACACACACACACACACACACACACCTCCCTCCCCCCACACACACACACACCTCCCTCCCCCCACACACACACACACCACCTCCCTCCCCCCACACACACACACACCTCCCTCCCCCCACACACACACACACCTCCCTCCCCCCACACACACACACATCCCTCCCTCCACACACACACACACCTCCCTCCCCCCACACACACACACACACCTCCCTCCCCCCACACACACACACACCTCCCTCCCCCCACACACACACACACCTCCCTCCCCCCACACACACACACACACCTCCCTCCCCCCACACACACACACACACCTCCCTCCCCCCACACACACACACACCTCCCTCCCCCCACACACACACACACCTCCCTCCCCCCACACACACACACCTCCCTCCCCCCACACACACACACCTCCCTCCCCCCACACACACACACCTCCCTCCCCCCATATCCCCCCCCACACACCTCCCTCCCCCCACACACACACACCTCCCTCCCCCCATATCCCCCCCCACACACACCTCCCTCCCCCCATATTCCCCCCCCCACACACACCTCCCTCCCCCCATATCCCCCCCACACACACCTCCCTCCCCCCATATTCCCCCCCCCACACACACCTCCCTCCCTCCATATTCCCCCCCCCCACACACATACGCCCCTCCCCCATACACAACCCTCCCTCCATATTCCCCCCCCACACACACGCCCCTCCCCCATACACAACCCTCCCTCCATATTCCCCCCCCCACACATACGCCCCTCCCCCATACACAACCCTCCCTCCATATTCCCCCCCCACACACATACGCCCCTCCCCCATACACAACCCTCCCTCCATATTCCCCCCCCCCACACACATACGCCCCTCCCCCATACACAACCCTCCCTCCATATTCCCTCCCCCCACCACCCTCCCTCCATATTCCCTCCCCCCACCTCCCTCCCCCCACACAGCCCCACCTCCCTCCCCCCACACAGCCCCACCTCCCTCCCCCCACACAGCCCCACCTCCCTCCCCCCACACAGCCCCACCTCCCTCCCCCCACACAGCCCCACCTCCCTCCCCCCACACAGCCCCACCTCCCTCCCCCCACACAGCCCCACCTCCCTCCCCCCACACACCCCCACCTCCCTCCCCCCACACACCCCCACCTCCCTCCCCCCACACACCCCCACCTCCCTCCCCCCACACACCCCCACCTCCCTCCCCCCACACACACACACACACACCTCCCTCTCCCCACACACACACACACACCTCCCTCCCCCCACACACACACACACACACACACACCTCCCTCTCCCCACACACACACACACCTCCCTCCCCCCACACACACACCTCCCTCCCCCCACACACACACCTCCCTCCCCCCACACACACACCTCCCTCCCCCCACACACACACCTCCCTCCCCCCACACACACACACACCTCCCTCCCCCCACACACACACACACCTCCCTCCCTCCCCCCCCCACACACACACACACCTCTATTCCCCCCCCACACACACACACCTCTATTCCCCCCCACACACACACACCTCTATTCCCCCCCCACACACACACACACCTCTATTCCCCCCCACACACACACACACCTCTATTCCCCCCCCACATACACACACCTCTATTCCCCCCCCACACACACACACACCTCTATTCCCCCCCCACACACACACACCTCTATTCCCCCCCCACACACACACACCTCTATTCCCCCCCCTACACACACACACCTCTATTCCCCCCCACACACACACCTCTATTCCCCCCCACACACACACCTCTATTCCCCCCACACACACACCTCTATTCCCCCCACACACACACCTCTATTCCCCCCCACACACACACCTCTATTCCCCCCCACACACACACCTCTATTCCCCCCCACACACACACCTCTATTCCCCCCCCCCACACACACACACCTCTATTCCCACCCCCCACACACACACACCTCTATTCCCCCCCCCCACACACACACACACACCTCTATTCCCCCCCCCACACACACCACCTCTATTCCCCCCCCACACACACACACCTCTATTCTCCCCACACACACACACACCTCTAATCCCACACACACCTCTATTCCCCCCCCCCCACACACACACACACACCTCTATTCCCCCCCCACACACACTCAATCTATTCCCCCCCACACACACACACACACAATCTATTCCCCCCCACACACACACACACACAATCTATTCCCCCCCACACACACACACACAATCTATTCCCCCCCCCCACACACACACACACACACAATCTATTCCCCCCCCCACACACACACACACACACAATCTATTCCCCCCCCCCCCCACACACACACACACACAATCTATTCCCCCCCCCCACACACACAATCTATTCCCCCCCCCCACACACACAATCTATTCCCCCCCCCCACACACACACAATCTATTCCCCCCCCCCACACACACAATCTATTCCCCCCCCCCACACACAATCTATTCCCCCCCCCCCACACACACTCTATTCCCCCCCCACACACACACAATCTATTCCCCCCCCCCACACATACACACACACACAATCTATTCCCCCCCCCCACACACACAATCTATTCCCCCCCCCCACACAAACACACAATCTATTCCCCCCCCCCCACACACACACACAATCTATTCCCCCCCCCCCCACACACACACAATCTATTCCCCCCCCCACACACACACACACAATCTATTCCCCCCCCCCACACACACACAATCTATTCCCCCCCCCACACACACACACACACACACACACACAATCTATTCCCCCCCCCACACACACACACACACACACACACACACACACAATCTATTCCCCCCCCCACACACACACACACACACAATCTATTCCCCCCCCCCCCACACACACACACACACACACACACAATCTATTCCCCCCCCCCACACACACACACACACACACACAATCTATTCCCCCCCCCCACACACACACACACAATCTATTCCCCCCCCCCACACACACACACACAATCTATTCCCCCCCCCCACACACACACACAATCTATTCCCCCCCCCCCACACACACACACACAATCTATCCCCCCCCCCCACCCCACACACACACACAATCTATCCCCCCCCCCCACCCCACACACACACACAATCTATTCCCCCCCCCCCCCACACACACACACAATCTATTCCCCCCCCCCCCACACACACACACACACACACACACACACCTCTATTCCCCCCTCCCTCCCTCCACAGTCCCAGCTCAATCACCCTTTCCCCACCGCACCCACAGACACTAACTAGAAACGTCTCGGTTCATAAACAATGAACGGAACTGACACCAAGCCGCCTACTCGGATTCGCCCCCGCCCGCCGGCCGGCCCGCGGACAGCCCAGCCCTCAGGACGAGCTGGGCTCCCTTCTCCCCCGGCAGTTGAGAAGCGAGGCTGCAGTGTACAGAGAGCCAGAGGGCGCGTTCCTCCTCCCCGCAGCCCAGCACACAGGCCCCAGCACACCATCACCGTGATGCGGCGGCCGGGAGGATGCGCCGTTCCTCTGCGGGCTGTCGGAGATGCAATTACCGAGAGAAGGCGACGGACTCACCTCAAACCGGCCCCTAGTAATCCCATTCATGGCTGCCCTCGCCCTCCTGCTGCTCCGTGCTCCGTGCTCCCTCCTCCTCCTCCTGCTGCTGCTGCTGCTCCTGCCGCCGCCGCGGGCCAATCCCGGTCCCCGGCTCCGTTTCGCTCTCGGTCCCCTCCGCCTCCGCTGCTCCCAATTGGCGATCCAACATGGACGCACCAACCCCAACCGTCGCCTGACGTCACCCCGTCAAACACGGCGATTGAAAGCCGGCTGCTTTTACCTTCAATACCTTTACCCCATCGGGTAATTTAAATACATTTTCCAGTGAAGGGTGGGGGACATCCCCTGTAAAGGCTTTTTAAAGTTTAGATGCAGGCGTGGCGTGGCGTGGCGTGACGTGCCGCGCCCTGCGCGCCTGACGTCACTTACCCGGGAATCCAGCGCATGGGGTTTGTTTTGGTTTTTCTGTCTGTACATAGCTGCCTGGCTGAATAATTGTTTCTGTTCGTGGAGTTCTCCGGGCCTTATTCAAAATTCAACAGGAAAAAAAATCCCGTATATCTGCTTGTATCCCTTCCCCAATTTATCCTTTCTCTTGACTTTCCATTTCCCTTCCATTCTTTTTCATTTTCTCTTTAAGTCAAAGAAGAAAAAAGTTATTTATTCCTCGGAGTCACTCCTTCCCTTTGTTTTTACTCACTGCTGTATATATTTTATGCACGCTGCTGGCTCTCATTCTTTTCTCCTCTCAGCGTCCAGGCACATTGGAGGATCCTACCCTTTGATTCTTAATAGATTCTATGCTCAACATGTTCAGCCACTGTGCAACAGCAATCAACAAAGCAAATAGAACCGTAACTTTATAACCAAAACAGTGCAGTACATGTCACATAGGCCATACTTAAAACAATACAGTGCTCTAACCAGACTGCACGTTGAGTGCGTTGTGCAGTTGTGGTTATGAAGATCAAAGGAAGACATCTCAGCATTGGAGGCAATGCAGAGATGAGCTATGAAATTGATTCCTAGCAAGTTCATAGCTTGAGATTATGAGAAAAAGCTGGCGGTCTTGGGATTTTCAGCCTTGAAAGCAAGCAACTGAGAGACATGCAGTGCTCAAATAATAAGTTCAAAAATCACCATCACTTAACACTAAGCTATTCTGATATCCTTGTCTTCTTAGGCAGTCCCTTGGAGTCGAGGATGACTTGCTTCCACACTAATAGTTCTCAGGTGAAAATAATGCGAGACCAACAGTCTCTGTCACAGTTGGGGCAGACGGTGGTTGAATGGACGGGTAGATGGGGTGCTTGGGTTGCCGTGCGCTCCTTCCGCTGTTTGCGCTTGGCTTCCACTTGCTTTCGGCGAAGAGACTCGAGGTGTTCGCCGCCTTCCCGGATGCTTCTCCTCCACTTTAAATGGTCTTGGACTAGAGATTCCCAGGTGTCGGTGGGGATGTTGCTCTTTTTCAAGGAGGCTTTGAGGGTGTCCTTGAAGCATTTCCTCTGCCCACCTGGGACTCGCTTGTTGTGTCGGAGCTCTGAGTAGAGCGCTTGTTTTGGGAGTCTAGTATCGAGCATGCAGATGATGTGGACAGTCCATCGGAGCTGATTGAGCATGGTCAATGCTGGGGATGTTGGTACGCCTATCCTACTAATGGATTTGCAGGATCTTAAGGAGGCAGCGTTGTTGGTACTTCTCCAGTGCTTTGAGGTGCCTGTTGTACATCATCCATGTCTCTTAAACATATAGAAGAGCGGATATCACTACTGCTCTAGACCATGAGCGTGGTGCCAGGTTTGAGATCCTGGTCTTCAAACACACTCCACCTCAGGCGACCGAAGGCTGTACTGGCACACTGAAGGTGATGCTGGACTTCGTCATCGATGTCTGCCCTTATTGACAGTCGGCTCCCGAGGTATGGAAAATGGTCTACATTGTTCAAGGCCTCGTCATGGATCTTGATAATCGGGGAGCAGTACTGTGTGGCGGGGGCAGGTTGGTAGAGAACCTTTGTCTTACGGGTGTTTAATGTAAAGCCCATACTCTCGTACGCTTCGGTGAAGGTGTTGACGATGCCAGTACTTGGAGCAAGGGTGTTGCCATGTTCATTGCTTTTATCCAGAGTCTGCTTCACAAAATTACGAGCCATGTTTTTAATTCATTCATGGGATGTGGGCATCGCTGGCAAAGCCAGCATCTATTGCCCATTCCTAATTGCCCTTGAGAAGGTGGTGGTGAGCCACCTTCTTGAACCGCTGCAGTTTGTGACTTGAAGTTACTCCCACAGTGCTGTTAGGGAGGGAGTTCCAGGATTTTGACCTAGCGATGATGAAGGAACAGCAATATATTTCCAAGTCAGGATGGTGTGTAACTTGGAGGGGAACTTGGAGGTGATGGTGTTCCCATGCGTCTGCTATTGGTAGAGGTCGTGGGTTTGCGAGCTGCTGTTGAAGAAGCCTTGGCGAGTTACTTCAGTGCATCTTGTAGATGATACACACTGGAACCACGGTGCACCAGTGGTGGAGGAAGTGAATGTCTAAGGTGGTGGATGGGGTGTCATTCAAGTAGGTTGCTTTGTCCTGGATGATGTTGAGCTTCTTGAGTGTTGTTGGAGCTTCACTCATCCAGGCAAATGGAGAGTATTCCATCACACTCCTGAATTGTGCCTTGTAGATGGTGAAACGGTTTTGGGGAGTCAAGAGGTTAGACACTCGCCGCATGATACCCAGCCTCTGACCTGCTCTTGTATCCATAGTATTTACGTGACTGGTCCAGTTAGGTATCCGGTCAATGGTGACCCCCATGATGTTGATGGTGGCGGCTTCAGTGATAGTAATCTCGTTGAATATCAAGGGGAGGTGGTTAGACTCTCTCTTGTTAGTGATAGTCATTGCCTGGCACTTGTGTGGTGCGAATGTTACTTGCCACTTACCCCAAACTTGAATGTTGCCTAGGTCTTACTGCATGCAGGCATGGACTGCTTCATTATCTGAGGAGTTGCGAATGGAACTGAACATTGTGCAGTCATCAATGAACATCTCCTTTTCTGACCTTAAGCTAGAGGGAAGGTCATTGATGAAGCAGCTGAAGATGGTTGGGCCTAGGACACTGCCCTGAGGAACTCTTGCAGCGATGTCCTGTGGCTGAGATGATTGACCTCCAACAACCACAATCATCTTCCTTTGTACTAGGTATCACTCAACCAGTGGGGAGTTTTCCCTCTGATTCCCATTGACTTGAATTTTACTAGGGCTCCTTGATGCCACACTCGGTAAAATGGTGCCTTGATGTCAAGAGCAATCACTTTCATCTCACCTCTGTAATTCAGCTCTTTTGTCCACATTTGGACCAAGGCTGTAATGAGGTATGAATTCGCGTGGTCCTGGCGGAACCCAAACTGAGCACTGTGCAGGTTATTGATGAGTAAATGTCGCTTGGTAGCACTGTCGACAACAACTTCCATCACTTTGCAGATGATTGAGAGTAGGCAGATGGGGTGGTAATTGGCCGGATTGGATTTGTCCTGCTTTTTGTGGACAGGACAAACCTGGGCAGTTTTCCACATTGTCGGGTAGACGCCTGTGTTGTAGCTGTACTGGAACAGCTTGGCTAGAGGCACGGCTGGTTCTAGAGCACAATTTTTCAGCACTGCAGCCGACCTGTAGCTTTTGCTGTATCCAGTGCCTTCTGCCATTTCTTGATATCAAATTAAGTGAATTGAATTTGCTGAAGACTGGCATCTGTGATGGTGGGGACCGCAGGAGGAGGCCGAGTTGGATCATCTACTCGGCAGTTTTGGCTGAAGGTGGTTTTGAATCCTTCAGCCTTGTCTTTTGCATCTACCACAGTTTTTCCCACTCACGTAATCTATCAATGTCCCTTTACAACTTTCTTACATAAAAACATAGAAACATAGAAAATAGGAGCAGTAGTAGGCCATTCGGCCCTTCGAGTCTGCACCGCTATTCAATATGATTATGGCTGATCCTCTATCTCAACACCATATTCCTGCTTTTTCCCCATATCTCTTGATGCCTTTTGTTTCTAGAAATCTATCTATCCCGCTCTTAAATATATTCAGTTACTTGACCTCCACAGTCTTCTGTGGTAGAGAATTCCACAGCTTCACCACCCTCTTGAGTAAAAAATTTCTCCTCATCTCGGTCCTAAATTTCCTACCCCATATCCTGAGATTGTGACCACTTTTTCTAGACTTCCCAGCCAGGGGAAACATCCTTCTCGCATCCAGTCTATCCAACCCAGTCAGAATTTTATACGTTTCAATGAGATCCCCTCTCATTCTTTTAAACTCTAGTGAATACAGGCTTAGTCGACCCAATCTCTCCTCATACGACAGTCTTGCCATCCCAGGAATCAGTCTGGTGAACCTTCGATGCACTCTATGGCAAGTATATCCTTTCTTAGGTAAGGAGACCAAAGCTGCACACAATACTCCAAGTGCGGTCTCCCCAAGGCCCTGTATAACTGTAGTAAGACATCCTTGCTCCTGTACTCAAATCCTCTTGCAATGTAGGCCAACATACCATTTGCCTTCCTAACTGTTTGTTGCACCTGCATGTTTGCTTTCAACGACTGGTGTACAAGGACACTCAGGTCCCTCTGTACATCAACACATCCCAAGCCATCACTGTTGTGTATGTATAATATATGTATATACCCTGTATACTCAATGTACAGTTACATAAGATCACTGAATGTATCTTCACACTGTATACACTATGCCTATACCACCAGAGGGTACAACTGGTGGAGACCTTGTGGTCACCTGCACACTGCAGGTAACCAAGTATAAAAGGGAGCTCACCTTACTGTACCTTCATTCAGGAGCTGCAATTAATTGACTACGGTCACAACAGTTCAAGTGCAATACCTTACCTCGTGGAGTCATTACTAGACTGCTTACAGACACAATAATCACCATTTAAATAATACTTTGTCCTTATGTTTTTCCTACCAAAGTGGATAACTTCACATTTATCCACATTATACTGCATCTGCCATGTGTTTGCCCACTCACTCAACCTATCTAAATCGCCTTGCAGCGTCTTTGCATCCTCCTCACAACTCACAATCCCACCTAGTTTTGTGCAGTCAGCAAACCTGGAAATATTCTTTGCCCATCTACACCCAGCTGCAGTGTCTCCTACCTCCAACCAATTGCTGACCTATGTGAAAAGGTCATCTCCAGTTCACTGCTAATTTTTGCTAATAATCTCTTGTGCAGAACCTTATCAAAAGCCTTCTGGCAGTCCATATAGACAACATCCATAGACTCCTCCCTATCCACCATGCTAGTGACCTCCTCAAAAAAATTCAACTAGATTAGTCAGGCATGACCTACCCGTCACAAATACATGCTGACTCTCTTTGATCAAAAGAAAGAAAGAAAGACTTGGATTTATATAGTGCCTTTCACGACTACCGGACGTCTCAAAACGCTTTACAGCCAATGAAATACTTTTGGAGTGTAGTCACTGTTGCAATGTGGCAGTCAATTTGCATACAAGCAAGCTGCAACAAACCAGATAATTTGTTTTTTTGTTATATTGATTGAGGGATAAATATTGGCCAGCACACCAGGGATAACTGCCCTGCTCTTCTTCAAAATAGTGCCATGGGATCTTTTATATCCACTTGAGAGAGCAGACAGGGCCTTGATTTAATATCTCATCTGAAAGACTGCACCTTCCTGAGCACTGCACTGGAGTGTCAGCCTGGATTGTTTTGTTCTCAATTCTGTAGCATAGGACTTGAACCCACAACCTTCTGACTCAGAGATGAGAGTGCTACCCACTGAGCCACAGCTGATACTATCCAAAGCTTAGTCACTCTGTATGTTACTTAACAAAAATCTACCACCATTCAGTAACCAAGGAAGTGAAACCCTCAAATAATGATTAAAAAAACACACACCCACTATTCTTTTTAATTTTACTAAGAAATGCATATTTACTAATCAGAAATGAGAATTGCGATTTGCCACATCTGAATCCCAATTCATCGCATGTGGCTAGTGACTAACTTATTGGGCCACACTAGTTTACAAGGACCCAGCAAAATAATAGGGCAATGTTTCCTGCAGTCAACTTCACACATGGACAGAAGATTCAGTATGAAATATTTACTGGTTATATTGTATATAAAAAATGTCTAGTCATTTTAAAGAAATAAGTAGACACTAGTCAGCTACTTTTTTGGCCATCATCTGATAAGAAACATTTGTTAATTATAACTGGATATCAAGTTTTTCCTTTTCTAAGGAGACACTGCTCCCTTTTGTTGGCTTTCATAATTCAGATTTCAATAGAGCCTTTGCATGATATAGACTTGCGCCAGCACAGCACATGCACGATGGGCTGAATAGCCTCCTGTGCTGTAAATTCTATGATATTATCTCCATAAAATGTTTTCAAGATGCTTTTTTAGAGCAAGGATCAATACTAGTATGTGAAGTTTATGCACTTACACCACTGATCTCTGCACTTTGCCCTTGGCTCTTGGCCCTGTGATTGGCAGGAACCCCAGGACAAAAGGTATTGGTACAGAAACCATGTGTTGCGGATATGGATTCCTGCTGCACTAAGTTAACTGGATGTTGTGGGGGCATTGTGTGAAAATAAGTAATAATGGAGCATTGTATCCTGAATACTATTTTGAACTGCTAATCATCAGCTAGCAAGTGACAATCATGTTTCAATTATGCAGAGTTTAAAAACACACAAACACACATATTGCAGGACCCAATAGTTTTTCAAAACTTGCATCAAAATCATAAAAAAATGGACTTATAGAGTGTGCCAAACTTCACAAAAAGAGCTGTGAAGTTTCTTTGAATTCAATAAAGTTCCTATTATTTTATTCTATGTAACCTTCCCCCATTTGGACCTCTCTGTAAGTTGGTCAGTAACATGTATCACTTAGATATTACTTATAGTAGCAATTGACTGAAACTTAACACCGCACATAACTTGAAGTTTCAAGTCTGTGCAAATGACTGGTGATGACGTGTACTGCTAGGATGATTATTATCAATTCAAATCCGCCATAGATACCTTCTTGGGTTCAGTGAAGTTAGTTGCTCCCAGAAGTGGTCTGAACATTTTACTTTAATGAGAGTTGACTCACACTTTCCTATGTCTACTTGTACGACAACATAACCCAGAGACTTTGTGTGATAGAGTAACATGGGTGATAATGGAAATAAATATCAGGAGAGATGGATAATGGGCTGCCGATTCACTATCACCCATGTTGCACTATCACTCAAAGCCAAACTTAAATCCTTTATCATTTCTTAAACTTGTGAGATGACAATTTGCTTTAAAATCCAATATTAAAAATATCTCTTTTCCAAACCCTTTCTGTGAAAAAATAGTGAAAAGAAAGATATATAGCACCTTTCACAAACACCGAACTTGTCAAAATGCTTTACAAGCAATTAAGTACTTTTTGAAGTGTAGTCGCTGTAGGAAACGTGATGGCTAAATTGCACTCAGCAAGCTCCCTCAAGCAGCAATGTGACAATGACCAGATAAGCTGCTTTTAGTGATGTTGGTTGAGGGATAACTATTGACCAGGATATTAGGGAGAACTCCCCTGCTCTTCTTCAAAATAGTGCCATAGGATCTTTTACATCCACCTGAGAGAGCAAACAGGGCCTTGGTTTAACATCTCATCCAAAGGACAGCATCTCTGACAGTGCAGCACTCCCTTGATACTGTACTGGAGCATCTGCCTGGATTTTTATGCTCAGGTCCCTGGAGTGGAACTTGAACCCACAACCTTCAGACTCAAAGGTGTGAGTGCTACCAACTGAGCCACGGAAATCCTGAAACATGATTATGATTAAGAGCCATTTGAAGTCATAACTGGGAGGTTGAATGGCTGAATCAAATTTAACTTGCAAATTTCAAAGTCAAATGTCAGTGTTGCCCAAACTTTTATTGGACTCAATAATGTTCCCACTATTATAATACTTCTTCTTGTCACCGAAAATCAAGCACACATAGGGGCATTATATTAATGTGAGGATTCACATAGGAGAAGCAGTAAAGACCGGTTTTCAAGGCTCATGTGAATTGCTTGACTTTAACCTAAAGCTGGTTAGATTAATCTGATGACACCTGAATTAAATATGTTTGGAGTTTCAAACTTAGTAATTGAGTTATGAGGACTAGGAAGATCGCTGTTTTTTTACCTGGTGTGTGCTAAGTTAGCTTGCTGATCTCAACTGAGTGCTAGGGGCACTACTATTGCCTACAGCTCCCATGGGTTAGGGTTGGAAAATTAGCTTTATAGTTTATTCAGTCATGGGATGTGGGCATCGCTGGCAAGACCAGCAAATATTGGCCATCCCTAATTGCCCTTGAGAAGGTGGTGGTGAGCCACCTCCTTGAACCATTGCAGTCCTTGTGAAGGCACTCCCACAGTGCTGTTAGGTAGGAGTTCCTGGATTTTGACACAGCAACGATGAAGGAGCAGCAATATATTTCCAAGTCAAGATGGTGAGTGACTTGGAGGGGAACTTGGAGGTGATGATGTTCCCATGCACCCGCTACCCTTGTCCTTCTAGGCGGTAGAGGCCGCGGGTTTGGGAGGTGCTGTTGCAGAAGCCTTGGCGAGTTACTGCAGTGCATCTTGTAGATAGTACATACTGCAGCCACGGTGCGCTGGTGATGGAGGGAGTGAATGTTTAAGGTAATGGATGAGGTGCTAATCAAGTGAGCTGTTTAGCCTGTGTAGTGTCTCTGCACCTTGTTACAAACTCACACGAGGCATGTATATATCAGACACGGTCACTCTGTGACCTTCACTTTATTCCCAGGACCAAAGACTGCTGACCCTGGGTGGGACCTCCCCGTTTATACCTGGAAATCCAGGTGAGGAGTCTCTCCCACAAGCTCACCCCCTGTGGTCAGGGTATGCATTTCAAGGGTACAGGTACAGTGTGCATGAGTTACAGTTTCTAACTATTGTCATTGCAAGATGGTGAAATACATGACATCCTGGATAGTGTTGAGCTTCTCGAGTGTTGTTGGAACTGCACTCATCCAGCCAAATGGAGAGTATTCCAGCACATTCCTGACTTGTGCCTTGTAGATGGTGGAAGGCTTTGATGAGTCAAGAGATGAGTCTGTCACCGCAGAATATCCAGCCTCTGACCTGCGCTTGTAGCCACAGTATTATGCAGCTGATCCAGTTAAGTTTCTAGTCAATGGTGACACCCCCAGGATGTTGTTGGTGGGGGATTCGCCAATGATAATGTCATTAAATGTCAAGGGGAGATGGTTTGGCTCTCTCTTGTTGAATATAATCATTGCCTGGTACTTATGTGGCGCATATGTTACTTGCCAATTATCAGCTCAAGCCTGAATATTGTTCAGGTCTTGCTGCATACGGGCAAGGACTGCTTCATTATCTGAGGAGTTGCAAATGGAACTGAACACTGTGCAATCATCAGTGAACATCCTCACTTCTAAACTTATGATGAAGGGAAGGTCATTGATGAAGCAGCTGAAGTTAGTTGGGCCCTGCACACTGCCTTGAGGAACTCCTGCAGCAATGTCCTGGGGCTGAGATGATTACATAAGAACATAAGAAATAGGAGCAGGAGTAGGCCATTTGGCCCCTCAAGCCTGCTCCGCCATTTAATAAGATCATGGCTGATCTGATCATGGGCTCAGCTCTACTTCCCTGCCCCCTCCCCATAACCCTTTATTCCCTTATCGCTCAAAAATCTGCCTATCTCTGCCTTAAATATATCAATGTAGCTATTTGTACTGTACTTTTTTTGACAGACAGGTGTCTGTCCAGCCCCCGCCACCCCCCCCCCCGCCCCGCCCCCCGCCGCCATACTGCACTTTATTGACTGACAGGCGACAAGCCCCGCCCCCTGTCAAGCTCCATCCCCCCACCTGGCCAAATCATTCCATGCACGTAGTGGCAAGAAACAGGACCTAAGGCTCTGACTTGAGAGCAGACGGCGTGGGGAGGCTGAGTGCGGCTGGCAGGGACCTGATAGCGGCGGTCCTGTGGCCGATAGTGAGAGAGAGGCTGGGGGAAGAGAGAGAGGCTGGGGGGACGAGAGAGAGTGGTGGGGTCGGGGGCCGGGGGAGAGAGAGAGACTGGGGGGTGGGGGAGAAAGAGAGAGGCTGAAGGGAAAGAGAGAGAGGCTTGGGGAAAAGAGAGAGAGAGACTGGGGGGGAGAGTGAAAGGCTGGGGAGAGAGAGAGAGACGCGGCAGGGGGGAATCGGAGGGGAGAGAGGAACTCAGGGAAGACGGATCACTTTCTACCAACCCCCTACAAGGACATCATTGGAGTGGATGATATCCAGAAGTCATGACACCGTCACTATTCACTTCATACCCAATAAACCTGTTAACAATCCATACACAATGCCTGCCCCATCTATGGTGGGTGATGGAGGATGCACTTGCGCTGGGGTAAGGCACTTCGGCTGGGGAAGGGATGTACTTGGACTGGGGTAAGGCACTTCAGCTGGGGGCAGCATGCACTTGGACTGGGGTAAGGCACTTCGGCTGGGGGAGGCATGCACTTGCATTGGGGTACGGGACTTTGGCTGGGGGAGGGATGTACTTGGACTGGGGAAGGCACTTCAGCTGGGGGCGGCATGCACTTGGACTAGGGTAAGGCACTTCGGCTGGGGGAGGCATGCACTTGCATTGGGGTATGGGACTTTGGCTGGGGGAGGGATGTACTTAGACTGGGGAAGGCACTTCGGCTGGCCCTAGCTGTCTACTGGGGAGCTCTGACCTCTATGGCTTCAGGAAGTCAAAGTGGATCAAGTTACAATTTGCAAAGTCAGTGAGACCTTGGGATGGGCGGTTCCAGTTACACATTCCTATGAAACTTCAGGGTGTGGTTTATCCTCCAAGGGGACCAATCAGAAACAAAGGGTGGAGCATGTTGGCCATTTTTGCAGTACAAATAAGCACATCCTAAATATATTCAATGATCCAGCCTCCACAGCTCTCTGGGGAAGAGAATTCCACAGATTTACAACCCTCTGAGAGAAGAAATTCCTCCTCATCTCAGTTTTAAATTGGTGGCCCCTTATTCTGAGACTATGTCCCGTAAATATCCTCTCTGCATCCACCTTGTCGAGCCCCCTCATTATCTTATAGAGCCGAAATTCATCAGCCCTCCGCCCGCTGCCGCCGATTGCCGCTGACATTGCTCTTCTTGATCCACCCAGTGCCACTTTGGAAGTGGCCTGGAGCGGGCAGGAAGGGAGAGCTGCGGGAACCGCCCACTGACATCAGCGGATGGTCGAGTGGTGCAAATGACCTCCCACCCGCTGAGTTCCCAGATTCCTGCGGACGGGACTCGGCACCAGAACGGGGTGGACCGTTGCATGGAGGCTGGTCTGTCCCCGACGGTAAGTCTGAAGAACCTGAAAAAAAGGTAAGTGAACATTTTAACATTTTTTTCAACAGCGACTTACTTGCATGGGGTCCTCTGAAGGTCTTCGGATAGTTTTTGTATTTTTTATTGGTGAATTTTTTTTCCAGGTCTTCTACCCTCCGTGCATCCTCGGCAGAAGTTGGGCGGCAAGTGCTTCTGCTGCCGAGAATCCCGCCCACTGCTGCCCAGATTGGCGACATATGTCATCCATTTGCCACCCGCCAACCTTCGAGGGACCTCGGCCATGAATATCCCAGCCAAAGTACCATGCGCTACCTCGGCGACTATCAGCAGCACTTTGGACGGCACTTGGGCCTTGATGAAAATCGGAACCCTATATGTTTCGATAAGATCACCTCTTATTCTTCTGAACTCCAATGAGTATAGGCCCAACGTCCTCAACCTATTTTCATAAGCCAACCCCCCTTATCTCCGGAATCAACCTAGTGAACCTTCTCTGAACAATGCAAGTATATCCTTCCTTAAATACGGAGACCAAAACTGTACGCAGTACTCCAGGTGTGGCCTCACCAATACTCTGTACAGTTGCAGCAGGACTTCTCTACTTTATACTCTATCCCCCTTGTAATAAAGACCAACATTCCATTTGCCTTCCTGATTACTTGCTGTACCTGCATACTAACTTTTTATGTTTCATGCACAAGGACCCCCAGGTCCCTCTGTACTGCAGCACATTGCAATTTTTCTCCATTTAAATTAGAATTTGCTTTTCTATTTTTTTCTCCCAAAGTGGATAAGCTCACATTTTCCCACATTATACTGCATTTGCCAAATTTTTGCCCACTCACTGAGCCTGTCCATATCCCTTTGCAGATTTTTTGTGTCCTTCTCACAATTTACTTTCCCACCCATCTTTGTATCATCAGCAAACTTGGCTATATTACACTCGGTCCTCCAACAACAATAACCATTTTAGTTTGTGCTAGGTATGACTCCAGCCAGTGGAGAGCTTTTCCCCCAATTCCCATTCCCATTGACTTTTTTCCTGGGGCTCCTTGGTGCTACTCTCAGTCAAATGCAATGTGTTAAGAGAAGTAACGGCAGGGATTGTGGATGCATTGGTTGTAATTTACCAAAATTCCCTGGATTCTGGGGCGGTCCCAGCAGATTGGAAAACTGCAAATGTAACGCCCCTATTTTAAAAAGGAGGCAGACAAAAAGCAGGATACTATAGACCAGTTAGCCTAACATCTGTGGTTGGGAAAATATTGGAGTCCATTATTAAAGAAGCAGTAGCAGGACATTTGGATAAGCAAAATTCGGTCAGGCAGAGTCAGCATGGATTTATGAAGAGGATGTTTGACAAATTTGCTGGAATTCTTTGAGGATATAACGAAGAGGGTGGATAAAGGGGAATGAGTGGATGTGGTGTATTTGGACTTCCATACTATATTAGTATGGATAGAGGAGTGGCTAACTAACAGAGAACAGAGAGTCAGGATAAATGATACATTCTCTGGTTGCCACAGGGATCAATGCTGGGACCCCAACTATTTACAATCTATATTAACGGAAGAAGGGACTGAGTGTAACATAGCCAAGTTTGCTGACAATACAAAGATGGGAGGAAAAGCAATGTGTGAGGAGGGCACAAAAAATCTGCAAAAGAACATAGGCAGGCTAAATGAGTGGGCACAAATTTGGCAGATGGAGTATAATGTTGGAAAGTGTGAGGTCATGCACTTTGGCAGAAAAGAATCAAAGAGCAAGTTATTATTTAAATGGAGAAAGATTGCAAAGTGCTGCAGTACAGCAGGACCTGGGGGTACTTGTGCATGAAACTCTTTTGAGTTTACCTGCGAAAACATAAAACATTAAACGGTGCCACCCGACCTGGGTGACACTCCAGACATTTACAAGGCCCTTTTTTTTCCCCCCCCTTTTTTTGTTTTTTTTTGTGTTTTTCTTTTTTGGTTTTTTTTTGGGCACTAAAATCACAATTTTCCCCAGTGCCCCCTATAAAAGGGAAGGGGGACACTAAAAGCACCGGCAATTAAAACAAATTAAACTTAAAAACGTAAAATCAAATTAAAATTTGGTTGCCGGGCGTGATGATGCACTCCAGTCCCTCCGGTGCCCACCTCTCGCGGAAGGCCGCGAGCGTACCGGTGGACACCGCGTGCTCCATCTCCAAGGACACCCTGGACCGGATGTAAGAGCGGAAGAGAGGCAGGCAGTCAGGTTGAACGACCCCCTCGACCGCCCGCTGCCTGGATCGGCTGATGGCACCCTTGGCCGTGCCCAGGAGCAGTCCTACGAGGAGGCCTTCGGACCTACCCGCTCCCCTCCGCACAGGGTGCCCAAAGATCAGGAGAGTGGGACTGAAGTGCAGCCAGAATTTCAGGAGCAGCCCCTTCAAATAATGGAACAGGGGCTGCAACCTCGTGCACTCAATAAAAACATGGAACACGGACTCCTCCAGACCGCAGAAATTGCAGGCGGCCTGGGAGTCCGTGAACCGGCTTAAAAATTTGTTGCACGGCACTGCTCCGTGCACCACCCTCCAGGCCAAGTCCCCGATGAATAGTGGGAGGACCCCTGCGTAGAGTGCCCTCCATCGGGGACCCCCGCCTCCTCCGGACGGCAAGATGGTACGCCATGGCGTGTCCGGACGGCCGGCGAGGATGGCAAAGTTGAGAGTGTGCAGGAGCAGCCCGTACAGGAAACCCCTCCACGCGGAACTGAAAGGCACGGAGGGGATTTCCCCGAGGCGGCTCAAGTTGTGAGGCGCCGGCCCCCGAGGGAGGTTCCGGGGTTTGGCGCCGATGAGGAATTCCGTCTGGACGGGGGTCAGTTCGGACGGGATCTCCCCACGTGCTTGAGCCTCCTTGATGCACCTAACGGAGTCAGGGCCCAGAGCTGTTTTTAGCGACTCGATGGCATCGGCCGCGTGGCGGACGTTGGCAGAATTTAGGCGCCGCGCCAGCGTGTCTGGCGCCATCCAGCCCGCTCCTCCGCCGTCGAGCAGGTCCCTGACCCTGGTCACCTCACCAGCCACAGCCCTCTCTTCCGACCGCCACATAAAGCCTCGGCCGTGGAGGTACGGATTCCCGAGCAGCGGTTCCTGCAGGACGGCCGCCACTCCAGCCGGCGGAGAGCTGCGCTTGGTGGAGACTTTGTTCCAGACCCTGATGAGTTCCCTGTAAAAGACAGGCAGCTCCCGGAGGGCGGTCCTGGCACCCCCCAAGTTCACAAACAGGTGCTGCGTGTCATAATTGAGGTCGCGCTGCTGGCGGAAGAAATACCTCGCCAGAGCGCACCACCTAGGAGGGGGCTCGACGTAAAGGTATCTCTGCAGGGTCTGAAGACGGAAAGTCGCGAGCTGGGCGCTGACGCACACCAACGACTGACCGCCCTCCTCAAGTGGGAGACTCAAAACCGCAGCAGAGACCCAGTGCTTCCTGTTGTTCCAGAAGAAGTCCACCAGCTTCTTCTGTATCTTGGCGACAAACGCAGGGGGAGGGGTTAAAGTGACCAGCCGGTACCACAACATTGCGGCCACCAGCTGGTTTATGACTAGCGCTCGACCCCTGTAGGACAGCACTCGGAGCAGTCCTGTCCAGCGCCCTAGGCGAGCGGCGACCTTAGCCTCCAGCTCCTGCCAGTTCGCCGGCCAGGCTCCCTCGTCGGGGCTAAGGTAGACTCCCAGATAGAGGAGATGGGTCGTGCTCCAGGCAAAAGGCCTGAGCTCCTCCGGCAGGGAATCCACCCGCCACTGACCCACCAGGAGTCCGGAACATTTCTCCCAATTGATCCTGGCGGAGGACGCGGCCGAGTAAATCTCCTGGCACTCACGCATCCTCCGCAGGTCAGCGGGATCCTCTATCGCGAGGAGCACGTCATCGGCGTAAGCCGAGAGGATGACCTCCACGCCCGGCCCTTGCAGAGCCAGTCCCGTCAACCTCGTCCGCAAGAGGCGCAGGAAAGGCTCCACGCAAACGGCGTATAACTGGCCGGACATGGGGCATCCCTGGCGCACCCCTCTCCTAAAGCGAAGGGGCGCCGTCAAGGACCCGTTAACCTTAATCAGACACTCCGCGGCGGCGTACAAAAGTCGGATCCGGGCGACAAAATGCGTCCCGAACCCGAAAGCGCGCAGAGTTCCGAGCAGATAGTCGTGATCCACCCTGTCGAACGCCTTCTCTTGGTCGAGGGATAGGAAGGCAACCGACAGACCAGCCTCCTGGGAACAATGAATGAGGTCCCGGACCAGATGGATGTTATTGTGGATTGTCCGGCCCGGGACCGTGTAGGACTGGTCGGGATGGATCATGTGGTCCAGCACGGCACCAAGGCGAGCAGACATCGCCCTGGCGAAGATTTTGTAGTCCGTGCTGAGGAGGGAGACCGGGCGCCAGTTCTTAAGGAGGCGGAGATCGCCCTTCTTAGGCAGCAGGACGATGACTGCCCTGCGCCAAGAGAGGGGCATCTCCCCGGTCGCCAGACTTTCCCCCAGGACCCGCGCGTAGTCGCTCCCCAGGACGTCCCAGAACGCCCTGTGGAACTCCACGGTCAGCCCGTCCAGCCCCGGGGATTTTCCCCTCGAGAGCCGGGCGAGGGCACCGGTCAGCTCCGCCAGGCTTAGCGGAGCTTCCAGATTTTCGGCGCCCTCCGGGCTGACCTTCGGCAGGTCCTCCCACAAAACTCTACGCGCTTCCTCGCTGGACGGATCCGGAGAGAACAGAGCCCCGTAATATTCACGGGCCCTGTTGTTGACGCCCTCCGGATCCGAGACGAGAGAGCCGTCGTCGGCCAGCAGCGTCAAGAGCTGCTTACGGACACTCTGCCTTTTTTCCAGCGAGTAGAAGAAGGGGGAGCCGCGGTCCAGATCCCGCAGGAACCGGATCCGCGACCTCACGAACGCGCCTCGGGACCCGACGAGCTGCAGGTCCTTCAGCGCGGCCTTCTTCGCTTCGTACACCGTCCGCAGGGCCGGGTCCTGGACGACTTGACCGAGACGGGCTTCCAGGTCGAGCACCTCTTTTTCTAGGCGCCCGACTCTGGCCGCCCGCCTCTTGGTCGACCCCCTCGCGTACTCTTGACAGAAGACGTGGACGTGAGCCTTGCCCACGTCCCACCATAGCCTCAAGGAGGGGAAGCCCCCCTGCTTCCTTCTCCAGTCGGACCAGAATCGACGGAACGAGTCCTGGAACCGCACGTCCTCCAGCAGCCGGTTGTTAAAGTGCCAGTACGCGGACCCCGTCCTCGCGCGGAGCGAAGCGAGCTCCGCCCACACCAGGTGGTGGTCCGAACACGGCACCGGCCGCATGGAGGCCGCCGGGACGCAGGAAACGTACGCCCGAGACACGTAAAGGCGGTCGACTCTAGACCATCCAACTCCAGGCCTCACCCAAGTAAAGGCGCTGGAGTCGGGGTGGAGATTTCGCCAGACGTCCACCAAGTCGAAGGACCCGACCAGGTCCCTCAACTTCTCCATCGCCGTCATGCACTGCGGGGCACCGGAGCGGTCCCTCGCCTCGAGGGTGCAGTTAAAATCCCCCCCGAGGACAATGCAGTCGCCGACGTCGACGGAGCCAAGAAGAGCGGACACCTCTTCAAAGAAGCGCGTTTGCTGCGGGCCGGGCTGAGGGGCGTACACGTTCACGAGATGGAGCGGCACGTCCCCCAGGCGAACCGTTACGTGCAGCAAGCGGCCTGGCACGGGCTCCTCGACCCCCAAGATCTCCGGCTGAAAATGCGGGCCCAGCAAGATGGCCACCCCACTAGAAATGGCGGTGAGGTGGCTCATGCGGACCTCTCCTTGCCATTCCAGGAGCCACGTGGCTTCGTCTCCCGGAACGGTGTGGGTTTCTTGCAGGAAGCACACCGCATATTTCCCCTCCCGCAGGAGCGAAAAATTGTCAAATCTACGGCGTGCCCCTCTGCCGCCGTTGATGTTGAGGCTGGCTATGGTTATCTTCATGGCAAAAGCATAGTGCAACCTCTACCTTAACCTATTGTGGGGGAGGGAGCGGAGTCTTTTGTTGAACTCCGCTCCCTCCGCAGCCCAGCGAGGAGTCCCTCGAGCTCGCGCAGCTCAAGGTGTTGCGCCTTTGTCAAGGGCCCGCCGCGGCCAAGGTTTTGACGGCGGCGGGGACGGACCCCTTGATCAGCTCTGGCTCGGACCATTTTTCCAGGGCCAGTCGGGCTTGGTTGCAGCGACCCCGGCTCTGGGCCAAAAAGTCCCGGAGTTCCTTTGCAGGAATGAGGATGGTCTCGGCGGCGGCCGCGAGCAGATCCACCGCCTCGCTGGCGGTGGTCTCTAGGTCTTCACCCGCGTCCCCCACCGAGTCCCCGTCCTCCTCCGGGAGGTGGCCGCCAGCAGCCGGCCCATCGACCGCACAAGGTACGGCAAATGAACCGGCCGCTCCAACCGGCCCTGGCTCTGCCCCGATCCCACCCCCAGGATCGTCGGCAGAGGAGTCCCCACTGGGCTCTTTTAAAAATGGTGCTGGGTCGGGAAATGACAGCGGAAGGGGTTCCCCCTCCGCCCCAGGAACCGGGGAACAAGGAGAGACCCGGCCATAGGAAATCCCCAGGCTCTCCAAGTGCTCCAGCTCCACAGCAAGAGGCGAGGGTGGGTGTTCCTCCCCCTCCCCGCTGCCACCCCCCGGCCCAGCATCTACAGTTTCATTAAAATCAATAAATTGTGTTTCTGCCGGGTCGAGCGACTCCCGGGGGAAGTTGGGTATTGGCTGGGCGGGCTCAGGTTCGGCCTTTTCGGCCCCGCCCGCCTCAGTCCCCGGGACGCCCGGCCCGGCGGCAATGCATTCTTCCACTGGCCCCACGCCCCCCACGACAGGCAGATCTTCCACTCCATCCCCAGGAGGCAGCGGCTGGGCAGCCTCGACTGCCTCACCCTCCCCGGGGACAGACTCTTCGCGCCTGCAGCGCAATTTGGGAGCGCTGGTGGGGGACGCGGGACACGCGGCGGGCACCGACTCCTCCGCGGAGGGATGTTGTTCCCCCTCCGCCTCATCGGAGCCGCGCCTCCTTTTGTTCCTGGGGGCGCGCGGAGGCAGGGAGACCCCCATGTCTGCCGAGGCCTCCCGCTCCGCCCCCCCCTTTTCCTTTTCTTGCCCGCGCCTGGGCCCCTCTGTGGTGTTATTCAAGGGCCCGGGCACGGGCTCGGGGCACCCCGCGCTCGCCGGTGACTGGGTTGGGCCGAGCGCGGTAAACAAATTGTCTGGCGCACCGAGGGGACCCGCCTCTAGATGTTTCTTCTTGTTCCGCGCCTTCTTTCCGCTCGGACGCTCTCCCTCCCCCCCGCCGGAGGCCCTGAAAACAAAGGCCTCCGACGATGCCCGCGCACCTACGGCTCCCGGCACGCGGACGCAACTAGGGGGAGGGGTGGCGGCGGCGCCAGCCTTGGCCGCCTTCGGTGGTTTGGCGGCCTTGGAGGCGGGGCAGTTCTTACGGACATGCCCCACCTCCCTGCAGGCATGGCACCGCACGCCGTCCGACGTCCAGAAGACGCGGTAGGCAGTCCCCTCGTGCACCACATTAAAGTGCCCTTCCGTCGTGTCCTCCCGCGCCAGCCGGACAAAGAGCTGGCGGCGGAAGGAGAACACGTGGCGCAGGCTGTTCTCCCTGAGGCCGAGCGGTATGGGGTTGATCCCCGACCTTACCTCCCCCAGTTGGTGTAGGTGAGGGAGGAGGAGCTCAGCGGGAACAAAGGGCGGGACGTTCGATATGATGACCCTCTGCGCGGTGGCCTCGAGAGGGTCCACCGGCAGGAACGTCCCGCCCACCGTGAGCCCCTTTTCGAGGGCCAGGGACACCGCCCGCTCCGACCCCAGGAAGAACACGGCCTTCCCAGACATCTTGGAGGCTGCGACAATGGCCGAGGGGCCGACTACCCCAGCCATCGCCCGCACGCACTCCTCAATGCTCATTGTGGGGTGAGTGTAGCTCTTGACCCCGTGTTTTTTGGTGATTAATCTGAAAGGTGGCAGGGCAGCGGGTGGCGCAGGAGGTGCCGTGGAAGCGGTTGCCACCTGCGCATACGTCTTCGCTGGCCCTGCCACCGGCGTGGATGGGGTCGCCATCACGGGGTCCCTTTAAGGGCTACACCCACCCCAAAGTCACAGGCCTTAAAGGTCTTAATTGGCCTCGTTTGATTAGACTGAGCAGAGGAGCCCTTAATGAGGTACCTCTCCCCTAGTTGGCAATTGGGGAGGGGCCTTGCTCCCTCTGCTCAGTTGTCTTAATTGTTTTTTTTTTAAATTAATTTGGAAGAAAGAGGCCTCAGAGAGAGAGGGGAGAAACAGAGTAACAGAGAAAGAGAGAGGGGGGTGGGGAGGGGGGGGGGGAACTGCGAGGGCAGGTCTCCCCTCGCAGCTGTGGGTGGGTGCACTCCCCAGATGGCAAAAACACACAAGCACAGTCTTTGGGTTGGTCTTCAGGTGGGGGGAGAAGATGTCTTCACCTGGGGTAGCTAGAGCCACCAGGCACACACTCCTAACGATGTTAATTGGTGATTTAAAGAAACTTCAGCCTGGTAGCTCCAGCTATCCCAGGCTAGGCAAATGTGGGGGCGTGGGGGGGGGCCTAGTTGTAAGCACGGCCCCCACGCACACTACCACACACACACACACCCCCCGCGATGTTCCGGCCCTCAGTGGTCTTCTTTCCTCCCCCCACCGATACAACAAAGTCTTTTTGGGAAATGCTCCCACACCCACCTGTAGAAGATGTAGAGTCTCCCTCCTTCCACACTGGATGTTGTTGGTCTTTTCCCCCTCTCTCCAACTCCTTGCAGAAATGATAAAGTTGTTCAAAGTTTTCTGTTCTCCTCCTCTCCCTCTGGGTAAAAGTTGAAGGTGAAACCCCTTCCTTCCTTCTCTTCCTGGGCTGGTCTCAGGGCTCTCCAGGCAGGAGCTCAAGTTGCTAGCTGCTTCCCTCACTGCTCACAGCTCCAACTGAGCAGGACACGCCTCCACTCCTCCACGATTGGTTCCTTGTGCATGAAACTCTTTTGAGTTTACCTGCAAAAACAAAAACATTAAAACCATGCCACCCACCTGGGTGACACAGCAGACATTTACAAGGCCCTTTTTTTTTTTTTTTGTGCACTAAAATCAAATTTTCCTTTTTTCCAGTGCCCCCTATAAAAGGAGAGGGGGACACTAAAAGCACCGGCAATTAAAACAAAATAAACTTTAAAACGTAAAATCAAATTAAAATTTGGTTGCCGGGCGTGATGATGCACTCCAGTCCCTCCGGTGCCCACCTCTCGCGGAAGGCCGCGAGCGTACCGGTGGACACCGCGTGCTCCATCTCCAAGGACACCCTGGACCGGATGTAAGAGCGGAAGAGAGGCAGGCAGTCAGGTTGAACGACCCCCTCGACCGCCCGCTGCCTGGACCGGCTGATGGCACCCTTGGCCGTGCCCAGGAGCAGTCCTACGAGGAGGCCTTCGGACCTACCCGCTCCCCTCCGCACAGGGTGCCCAAAGATCAGGAGAGTGGGACTGAAGTGCAGCCAGAATTTCAGGAGCAGCCCCTTCAAATAATAAAACAGGGGCTGCAACCTTGTGCATTCCATAAAAACATGGAACACGGACTCTTCCAGACCGCAGAAATTGCAGGCGGCCTGGGAGTCCGTGAACCGGCTTAAAAATTTGTTGCACGGCACTGCTCCGTGCACCACCCTCCAGGCCAAGTCCCCGATGAATAGTGGGAGGACCCCTGCGTAGAGTGCCCTCCATCGGGGACCCCCGCCTCCTCCGGACGGCAAGATGGTACACCATGGCGTGTCCGGACGGCCGGCGAGGATGGCAAAGTTGAGGGTGTGCAGGAGCAGCCCGTACAGGAAACCCCTCCGCGCGGAACTGAAAGGCACGGAAGGGATTTCCCCGAGGCGGCTCAAGTTGTGAGGCGCCGGCCCCCGAGGGAGGTTCCGGGGTTTGGCGCCGATGAGGAATTCCGTCTGGACGGGTGTCAGTTCGGACGGGATCTCCCCACGTGCTTGAGCCTCCTCGATACACCTAATGGAGTCAGGGCCCAGAGCTGTTTTTAGCGACTCGATGGCATCGGCCGCGTGGCGGACGTTGGCAGAATTTAGGCGCCGCGCCAGCGTGTCTGGCGCCATCCAGCCCGCTCCTCCGCCATCGAGCAGGTCCCTGACCCTGGTCACCTCACCAGCCACAGCCCTCTCTTCCGACCGCCACATGAAACCTCGGCCGTGGAGGTACGGATTCCCGAGCAGCGGCTCCTGCAGGACGGCCACCACTCCAGCCGGCGGAGAGCTGCGCTTGGTGGAGACTTTGTTCCAGACCCTGATGAGTTCCCTGTAAAAGACAGGCAGCTCCCGGAGGGCGGTCCTGGCACCCCCCAAGTTCACAAACAGGAGCTGCGTGTCATAATTGAGGTCGAGCTGCTGGCGGAAGAAATACCTCGCCAGAGCGCACCACCTAGGAGGGGGCTCGACGTAAAGGTATCTCTGCAGGGTCTGAAGACGGAAAGTCGCGAGCTGGGCGCTGACGCACACCAACGACTGACCGCCCTCCTCAAGCGGGAGACTCAAGACCGCAGCAGAGACCCAGTGCTTCCTGTTGTTCCAGAAGAAGTCCACCAGCTTCTTCTGTATCTTAGCGACAAACGCAGGGGGAGGGGTCAAAGTGACCAGCCCGTACCACAACATTGCGGCCACCAGCTGGTTTATGACTAGCGCTCAACCCCTGTAGGACAGCACTCGGAGCAGTCCTGTCCAGCGCCCTAGGCGAGCGGCGACCTTGGCCTCCAGCTCCTGCCAGTTCGCCGGCCAGGCTCCCTCGTCGGGGCTAAGGTAGACTCCCAGATAGAGGAGATGGGTCGTGCTCCAGGCAAAAGGCCTGAGCTCCTCCGGCAGGGAGTCCACCCGCCACTGACCCACCAGGAGTCCGGAACATTTCTCCCAGTTGATCCTGGCGGAGGACGCGGCTGAGTAAATCTCCTGGCACTCACGCATCCTCCGCAGGTCAGCGGGATCCTCTACCGCGAGGAGCACGTCATCGGCGTAAGCCGAGAGGACGACCTCCACGCCCGGCCCTTGCAGAGCCAGTCCCGTCAACCTCGTCCGCAAGAGGCGCAGGAAAGGCTCCACGCAAACGGCGTATAACTGGCCGGACATGGGGCATCCCTGGCGCACCCCTCTCCTAAAGCGAAGGGGCGCCGTCAAGGACCCGTTAACCTTAATCAGACACTCCGCGGCGGCGTACAGAAGTCGGATCCGGGCGACGAAATGCGTCCCGAACCCGAAAGCGCGCAGAGTTCCGAGCAGATAGTCGTGATCCACCCTGTCGAACGCCTTCTCTTGGTCGAGGGATAGGAAGGCGACCGACAGACCAGCCTCCTGGGAACAATGGATGAGGTCCCGGACCAGATGGATGTTATCGTGGATTGTCCGGCCCGGGACCGTGTAGGACTGGTCGGGGTGGATCATGTGGTCCAGCACGGCACCAAGGCGAGCAGACATCGCCCTGGCGAAGATTTTGTAGTCCGTGCTGAGGAGGGAGACCGGGCGCCAGTTCTTAAGGAGGCGGAGATCGCCCTTCTTAGGCAGCAGGACGATGACTGCCCTGCGCCAAGAGAGGGGCATCTCCCCGGTCGCCAGACTTTCCCCCAGGACCCGCGCGTAGTCGCTCCCCAGGACGTCACAGAACGCCCTGTGGAACTCCACGGTCAGCCCGTCCAGCCCCGGGGATTTTCCCCTCGAGAGCCGGGCGAGGGCACCGGTCAGCTCCGCCAGGCTTAGCGGAGATTCCAGATTTTCGGCGCCCTCCGGGCTGACCTTCGGCAGGTCCTCCCACAAAACTCTACGCGCTTCCTCGCTGGATGGATCCGGAGAGAACAGAGCCCCGTAATATTCACGGGCCCTGTTGTTGACGCCCTCCGGATCCGAGACGAGAGAGCCGTCGTCGGCCAGCAGCGTCAAGAGCTGCTTACGGACACTCTGCCTTTTTTCCAGCGAGTAGAAGAAGGGGGAGCCGCGGTCCAGATCCCGCAGGAACCGGATCCGCGACCTCACGAACGCGCCTCGGGACCCGACGAGCTGCAGGTCCTTCAGCGCGGCCTTCTTCGCTTCGTACACCGTCCGCAGGGCCGGGTCCTGGACGACTTGACCGAGACGGGCTTCCAGGTCGAGCACCTCTTTTTCTAGGCGCCCGACTCTGGCCGCCCGCCTCTTGGTCGACCCCCTCGCGTACTCTTGACAGAAGACGTGGACGTGAGCCTTGCCCACGTCCCACCATAGCCTCAAGGAGGGGAAGCCCCCCTGCTTCCTTCTCCAGTCGGACCAGAATCGACGGAACGAGTCCTGGAACCGCACGTCCTCCAGCAGCCGGTTGTTAAAGTGCCAGTACGCGGACCCCGTCCTCGCGCGGAGCGAAGCGAGCTCCGCCCACACCAGGTGGTGGTCCGAACACGGCACCGGCCGCATGGAGGCCGCCGGGACGCAGGAAACGTACGCCCGAGACACGTAAAGGCGGTCGACTCTAGACCATCCAACTCCAGGCCTCACCCAAGTAAAGGCGCTGGAGTCGGGGTGGAGATTTCGCCAGACGTCCACCAAGTCGAAGGACCCGACCAGGTCCCTCAACTTCTCCATCGCCGTCATGCACTGCGGGGCACCGGAGCGGTCCCTCGCCTCGAGGGTGCAGTTAAAATCCCCCCCGAGGACAATGCAGTCGCCGACGTCGACGGAGCCAAGAAGAGCGGACACCTCTTCAAAGAAGCGCGTTTGCTGCGGGCCGGGCTGAGGGGCGTACACGTTCACGAGATGGAGCGGCACGTCCCCCAGGCGAACCGTTACGTGCAGCAAGCGGCCTGGCACGGGCTCCTCGACCCCCAAGATCTCCGGCTGAAAATGCGGGCCCAGCAAGATGGCCACCCCACTAGAAATGGCGGTGAGGTGGCTCATGCGGACCTCTCCTTGCCATTCCAGGAGCCACGTGGCTTCGTCTCCCGGAACGGTGTGGGTTTCTTGCAGGAAGCACACCGCATATTTCCCCTCCCGCAGGAGCGAAAAATTGTCAAATCTACGGCGTGCCCCTCTGCCGCCGTTGATGTTGAGGCTGGCTATGGTTATCTTCATGGCAAAAGCATAGTGCAACCTCTACCTTAACCTATTGTGGGGGAGGGAGCGGAGTCTTTTGTTGAACTCCGCTCCCTCCGCAGCCCAGCGAGGAGTCCCTCGAGCTCGCGCAGCTCAAGGTGTTGCGCCTTTGTCAAGGGCCCGCCCGCGGCCAAGGTTTTGACGGCGGCGGGGACGGACCCCTTGATCAGCTCTGGCTCGGACCATTTTTCCAGGGCCAGTCGGGCTTGGTTGCAGCGACCCCGGCTCTGGGCCAAAAAGTCCCGGAGTTCCTTTGCAGGAATGAGGATGGTCTCGGCGGCGGCCGCGAGCAGATCCACCGCCTCGCTGGCGGTGGTCTCTAGGTCTTCACCCGCGTCCCCCACCGAGTCCCCGTCCTCCTCCGGGAGGTGGCCGCCAGCAGCCGGCCCATCGACCGCACAAGGTACGGCAAATGAACCGGCCGCTCCAACCGGCCCTGGCTCTGCCCCGATCCCACCCCCAGGATCGTCGGCAGAGGAGTCCCCACTGGGCTCTTTTAAAAATGGTGCTGGGTCGGGAAATGACAGCGGAAGGGGTTCCCCCTCCGCCCCAGGAACCGGGGAACAAGGAGAGACCCGGCCATAGGAAATCCCCAGGCTCTCCAAGTGCTCCAGCTCCACAGCAAGAGGCGAGGGTGGGTGTTCCTCCCCCTCCCCGCTGCCACCCCCCGGCCCAGCATCTACAGTTTCATTAAAATCAATAAATTGTGTTTCTGCCGGGTCGAGCGACTCCCGGGGGAAGTTGGGTATTGGCTGGGCGGGCTCAGGTTCGGCCTTTTCGGCCCCGCCCGCCTCAGTCCCCGGGACGCCCGGCCCGGCGGCAATGCATTCTTCCACTGGCCCCACGCCCCCCACGACAGGCAGATCTTCCACTCCATCCCCAGGAGGCAGCGGCTGGGCAGCCTCGACTGCCTCACCCTCCCCGGGGACAGACTCTTCGCGCCTGCAGCGCAATTTGGGAGCGCTGGTGGGGGACGCGGGACACGCGGCGGGCACCGACTCCTCCGCGGAGGGATGTTGTTCCCCCTCCGCCTCATCGGAGCCGCGCCTCCTTTTGTTCCTGGGGGCGCGCGGAGGCAGGGAGACCCCCATGTCTGCCGAGGCCTCCCGCTCCGCCCCCCCCTTTTCCTTTTCTTGCCCGCGCCTGGGCCCCTCTGTGGTGTTATTCAAGGGCCCGGGCACGGGCTCGGGGCACCCCGCGCTCGCCGGTGACTGGGTTGGGCCGAGCGCGGTAAACAAATTGTCTGGCGCACCGAGGGGACCCGCCTCTAGATGTTTCTTCTTGTTCCGCGCCTTCTTTCCGCTCGGACGCTCTCCCTCCCCCCCGCCGGAGGCCCTGAAAACAAAGGCCTCCGACGATGCCCGCGCACCTACGGCTCCCGGCACGCGGACGCAACTAGGGGGAGGGGTGGCGGCGGCGCCAGCCTTGGCCGCCTTCGGTGGTTTGGCGGCCTTGGAGGCGGGGCAGTTCTTACGGACATGCCCCACCTCCCTGCAGGCATGGCACCGCACGCCGTCCGACGTCCAGAAGACGCGGTAGGCAGTCCCCTCGTGCACCACATTAAAGTGCCCTTCCGTCGTGTCCTCCCGCGCCAGCCGGACAAAGAGCTGGCGGCGGAAGGAGAACACGTGGCGCAGGCTGTTCTCCCTGAGGCCGAGCGGTATGGGGTTGATCCCCGACCTTACCTCCCCCAGTTGGTGTAGGTGAGGGAGGAGGAGCTCAGCGGGAACAAAGGGCGGGACGTTCGATATGATGACCCTCTGCGCGGTGGCCTCGAGAGGGTCCACCGGCAGGAACGTCCCGCCCACCGTGAGCCCCTTTTCGAGGGCCAGGGACACCGCCCGCTCCGACCCCAGGAAGAACACGGCCTTCCCAGACATCTTGGAGGCTGCGACAATGGCCGAGGGGCCGACTACCCCAGCCATCGCCCGCACGCACTCCTCAATGCTCATTGTGGGGTGAGTGTAGCTCTTGACCCCGTGTTTTTTGGTGATTAATCTGAAAGGTGGCAGGGCAGCGGGTGGCGCAGGAGGTGCCGTGGAAGCGGTTGCCACCTGCGCATACGTCTTCGCTGGCCCTGCCACCGGCGTGGATGGGGTCGCCATCACGGGGTCCCTTTAAGGGCTACACCCACCCCAAAGTCACAGGCCTTAAAGGTCTTAATTGGCCTCGTTTGATTAGACTGAGCAGAGGAGCCCTTAATGAGGTACCTCTCCCCTAGTTGGCAATTGGGGAGGGGCCTTGCTCCCTCTGCTCAGTTGTCTTAATTGTTTTTTTTTTAAATTAATTTGGAAGAAAGAGGCCTCAGAGAGAGAGGGGAGAAACAGAGTAACAGAGAAAGAGAGAGGGGGGTGGGGAGGGGGGGGGGGGAACTGCGAGGGCAGGTCTCCCCTCGCAGCTGTGGGTGGGTGCACTCCCCAGATGGCAAAAACACACAAGCACAGTCTTTGGGTTGGTCTTCAGGTGGGGGGAGAAGATGTCTTCACCTGGGGTAGCTAGAGCCACCAGGCACACACTCCTAACGATGTTAATTGGTGATTTAAAGAAACTTCAGCCTGGTAGCTCCAGCTATCCCAGGCTAGGCAAATGTGGGGGCGTGGGGGGGGGGCCTAGTTGTAAGCACGGCCCCCACGCACACTACCACACACACACACACCCCCCGCGATGTTCCGGCCCTCAGTGGTCTTCTTTCCTCCCCCCACCGATACAACAAAGTCTTTTTGGGAAATGCTCCCACACCCACCTGTAGAAGATGTAGAGTCTCCCTCCTTCCACACTGGATGTTGTTGGTCTGTTCCCCCTCTCTCCAACTCCTTGCAGAAATGATAAAGTTGTTCAAAGTTTTCTGTTCTCCTCCTCTCCCTCTGGGTAAAAGTTGAAGGTGAAACCCCTTCCTTCCTTCTCTTCCTGGGCTGTTCTCAGGGCTCTCCAGGCAGGAGCTCAAGTTGCTAGCTGCTTCCCTCACTGCTCACAGCTCCAACTGAGCAGGACACGCCTCCACTCCTCCACGATTGGTTCCTTGTGCATGAAACTCTTTTGAGTTTACCTGCAAAAACAAAAACATTAAAACCATGCCACCCACCTGGGTGACACAGCAGACATTTACAAGGCCCTTTTTTTTTTTTTTTTTTTTTTTGTGCACTAAAATCAAATTTTCCTTTTTTCCAGTGCCCCCTATAAAAGGAGAGGGGGACACTAAAAGCACCGGCAATTAAAACAAAATAAACTTTAAAACGTAAAATCAAATTAAAATTTGGTTGCCGGGCGTGATGATGCACTCCAGTCCCTCCGGTGCCCACCTCTCGCGGAAGGCCGCGAGCGTACCGGTGGACACCGCGTGCTCCATCTCCAAGGACACCCTGGACCGGATGTAAGAGCGGAAGAGAGGCAGGCAGTCAGGTTGAACGACCCCCTCGACCGCCCGCTGCCTGGACCGGCTGATGGCACCCTTGGCCGTGCCCAGGAGCAGTCCTACGAGGAGGCCTTCGGACCTACCCGCTCCCCTCCGCACAGGGTGCCCAAAGATCAGGAGAGTGGGACTGAAGTGCAGCCAGAATTTCAGGAGCAGCCCCTTCAAATAATAAAACAGGGGCTGCAACCTTGTGCATTCCATAAAAACATGGAACACGGACTCTTCCAGACCGCAGAAATTGCAGGCGGCCTGGGAGTCCGTGAACCGGCTTAAAAATTTGTTGCACGGCACTGCTCCGTGCACCACCCTCCAGGCCAAGTCCCCGATGAATAGTGGGAGGACCCCTGCGTAGAGTGCCCTCCATCGGGGACCCCCGCCTCCTCCGGACGGCAAGATGGTACGCCATGGCGTGTCCGGACGGCCGGCGAGGATGGCAAAGTTGAGGGTGTGCAGGAGCAGCCCGTACAGGAAACCCCTCCGCGCGGAACTGAAAGGCACGGAAGGGATTTCCCCGAGGCGGCTCAAGTTGTGAGGCGCCGGCCCCCGAGGGAGGTTCCGGGGTTTGGCGCCGATGAGGAATTCCGTCTGGACGGGTGTCAGTTCGGACGGGATCTCCCCACGTGCTTGAGCCTCCTCGATACACCTAATGGAGTCAGGGCCCAGAGCTGTTTTTAGCGACTCGATGGCATCGGCCGCGTGGCGGACGTTGGCAGAATTTAGGCGCCGCGCCAGCGTGTCTGGCGCCATCCAGCCCGCTCCTCCGCCATCGAGCAGGTCCCTGACCCTGGTCACCTCACCAGCCACAGCCCTCTCTTCCGACCGCCACATGAAACCTCGGCCGTGGAGGTACGGATTCCCGAGCAGCGGCTCCTGCAGGACGGCCGCCACTCCAGCCGGCGGAGAGCTGCGCTTGGTGGAGACTTTGTTCCAGACCCTGATGAGTTCCCTGTAAAAGACAGGCAGCTCCCGGAGGGCGGTCCTGGCACCCCCCAAGTTCACAAACAGGAGCTGCGTGTCATAATTGAGGTCGAGCTGCTGGCGGAAGAAATACCTCGCCAGAGCGCACCACCTAGGAGGGGGCTCGACGTAAAGGTATCTCTGCAGGGTCTGAAGACGGAAAGTCGCGAGCTGGGCGCTGACGCACACCAACGACTGACCGCCCTCCTCAAGCGGGAGACTCAAGACCGCAGCAGAGACCCAGTGCTTCCTGTTGTTCCAGAAGAAGTCCACCAGCTTCTTCTGTATCTTGGCGACAAACGCAGGGGGAGGGGTCAAAGTGACCAGCCCGTACCACAACATTGCGGCCACCAGCTGGTTTATGACTAGCGCTCAACCCCTGTAGGACAGCACTCGGAGCAGTCCTGTCCAGCGCCCTAGGCGAGCGGCGACCTTGGCCTCCAGCTCCTGCCAGTTCGCCGGCCAGGCTCCCTCGTCGGGGCTAAGGTAGACTCCCAGATAGAGGAGATGGGTCGTGCTCCAGGCAAAAGGCCTGAGCTCCTCCGGCAGGGAGTCCACCCGCCACTGACCCACCAGGAGTCCGGAACATTTCTCCCAGTTGATCCTGGCGGAGGACGCGGCTGAGTAAATCTCCTGGCACTCACGCATCCTCCGCAGGTCAGCGGGATCCTCTACCGCGAGGAGCACGTCATCGGCGTAAGCCGAGAGGACGACCTCCACGCCCGGCCCTTGCAGAGCCAGTCCCGTCAACCTCGTCCGCAAGAGGCGCAGGAAAGGCTCCACGCAAACGGCGTATAACTGGCCGGACATGGGGCATCCCTGGCGCACCCCTCTCCTAAAGCGAAGGGGCGCCGTCAAGGACCCGTTAACCTTAATCAGACACTCCGCGGCGGCGTACAGAAGTCGGATCCGGGCGACGAAATGCGTCCCGAACCCGAAAGCGCGCAGAGTTCCGAGCAGATAGTCGTGATCCACCCTGTCGAACGCCTTCTCTTGGTCGAGGGATAGGAAGGCGACCGACAGACCAGCCTCCTGGGAACAATGGATGAGGTCCCGGACCAGATGGATGTTATCGTGGATTGTCCGGCCCGGGACCGTGTAGGACTGGTCGGGGTGGATCATGTGGTCCAGCACGGCACCAAGGCGAGCAGACATCGCCCTGGCGAAGATTTTGTAGTCCGTGCTGAGGAGGGAGACCGGGCGCCAGTTCTTAAGGAGGCGGAGATCGCCCTTCTTAGGCAGCAGGACGATGACTGCCCTGCGCCAAGAGAGGGGCATCTCCCCGGTCGCCAGACTTTCCCCCAGGACCCGCGCGTAGTCGCTCCCCAGGACGTCCCAGAACGTCCCAGAACGCCCTGTGGAACTCCACGGTCAGCCCGTCCAGCCCCGGGGATTTTCCCCTCGAGAGCCGGGCGAGGGCACCGGTCAGCTCCGCCAGGCTTAGCGGAGCTTCCAGATTTTCGGCGCCCTCCGGGCTGACCTTCGGCAGGTCCTCCCACAAAACTCTACGCGCTTCCTCGCTGGACGGATCCGGAGAGAACAGAGCCCCGTAATATTCACGGGCCCTGTTGTTGACGCCCTCCGGATCCGAGACGAGAGAGCCGTCGTCGGCCAGCAGCGTCAAGAGCTCTATACGGACACTCTGCCTTTTTTCCAGCGAGTAGAAGAAGGGGGAGCCGCGGTCCAGATCCCGCAGGAACCGGATCCGCGACCTCACGAACGCGCCTCGGGACCCCACGAGCTGCAGGTCCTTCAGCGCGGCCTTCTTCGCTTCGTACACCGTCCGCAGGGCCGGGTCCTGGACGACTTGACCGAGACGGGCTTCCAGGTCGAGCACCTCTTTTTCTAGGCGCCCGACTCTGGCCGCCCGCCTCTTGGTCGACCCCCTCGCGTACTCTTGACAGAAGACGCGGACGTGAGCCTTGCCCACGTCCCACCATAGCCTCAAGGAGGGGAAGCCCCCCTGCTTCCTTCTCCAGTCGGACCAGAATCGACGGAACGAGTCCTGGAACCGCACGTCCTCCAGCAGCCGGTTGTTAAAGTGCCAGTACGCGGACCCCGTCCTCGCGCGGAGCGAAGCGAGCTCCGCCCACACCAGGTGGTGGTCCGAACACGGCACCGGCCGCATGGAGGCCGCCGGGACGCAGGAAACGTACGCCCGAGACACGTAAAGGCGGTCGACTCTAGACCATCCAACTCCAGGCCTCACCCAAGTAAAGGCGCTGGAGTCGGGGTGGAGATTTCGCCAGACGTCCACCAAGTCGAAGGACCCGACCAGGTCCCTCAACTTCTCCATCGCCGTCATGCACTGCGGGGCACCGGAGCGGTCCCTCGCCTCGAGGGTGCAGTTAAAATCCCCCCCGAGGACAATGCAGTCGCCGACGTCGACGGAGCCAAGAAGAGCGGACACCTCTTCAAAGAAGCGCGTTTGCTGCGGGCCGGGCTGAGGGGCGTACACGTTCACGAGATGGAGCGGCACGTCCCCCAGGCGAACCGTTACGTGCAACAAGCGGCCTGGCACGGGCTCCTCGACCCCCAAGATCTCCGGCTGAAAATGCGGCGCCAGCAAGATGGCCACCCCACTAGAAATGGCGGTGAGGTGGCTCATGCGGACCTCACCTTGCCATTCCAGGAGCCACGTGGCTTCGTCTCCCGGAACGGTGTGAGTTTCTTGCAGGAAGCACACCGCATATTTCCCCTCCCGCAGGAGCGAAAAGTTGTCAAATCTACGGCGTGCCCCTCTGCCGCCGTTGATGTTGAGGCTGGCTATGATTATCTTCATGGTCTTTTGTTGAACTCCGCTCCCTCCGCAGCCCAGCGAGGAGTCCCTCGAGCTCGCGCAGCTCAAGGTGTTGCGCCTTTGCCCGCGGCCAAGGTTTTGACGGCGGCGCGGACGGACCCCTTGATCAGCTCTGGCTCGGACCATTTTTCCAGGGCCAGTCGGGCTTGGTTGCAGCGACCCCGGCTCTGGGCCAAAAAGTCCCGGAGTTCCTTTGCAGGAATGAGGATAGCCTCGGCGGCGGCCGCGAGCAGATCCACCGCCTCGCTGGCGGTGGTCTCTAGGTCTTCACCCGCGTCCCCCACCGAGTCCCCGTCCTCCTCCGGGAGGTGGCCGCCAGCAGCCGGCCCATCGACCGCACAAGGTACGGCAAATGAACCGGCCGCTCCAACCGGCCCTGGCTCTGCCCCGATCCCACCCCCAGGATCGTCGGCAGAGGAGTCCCCACTGGGCTCTTTTAAAAATGGTGCTGGGTCGGGAAATGACAGCGGAAGGGGTTCCCCCTCCGCCCCAGGAACCGGGGAACAAGGAGAGACCCGGCCATAGGAAATCCCCAGGCTCTCCAAGTGCTCCAGCTCCACAGCAAGAGGCGAGGGTGGGTGTTCCTCCCGCTCCCCGCTGCCACCCCCCGGCCCAGCATCTACAGTTTCATTAAAATCAATAAATTGTGTTTCTGCCGGGTCGAGCGACTCCCGGGGGAAGTTGGGTATTGGCTGGGCGGGCTCAGGTTCGGCCTTTTCGGCCCCGCCCGCCTCAGTCCCCGGGACGCCCGGCCCGGCGGCAATGCATTCTTCCACTGGCCCCACGCCCCCCACGACAGGCAGATCTTCCACTCCATCCCCAGGAGGCAGCGGCTGGGCAGCCTCGACTGCCTCACCCTCCCCGGGGACAGACTCTTCGCGCCTGCAGCGCAATTTGGGAGCGCTGGTGGGGGACGCGGGACACGCGGCGGGCACCGACTCCTCCGCGGAGGGATGTTGTTCCCCCTCCGCCTCATCGGAGCCGCGCCTCCTTTTGTTCCTGGGGGCGCGCGGAGGCAGGGAGACCCCCATGTCTGCCGAGGCCTCCCGCTCCGCCCCCCCCTTTTCCTTTTCTTGCCCGCGCCTGGGCCCCTCTGTGGTGTTATTCAAGGGCCTGGGCACGGGCTCGGGGCACCCCGCGCTCGCCGGTGACTGGGTTGGGCTGAGCGCGGTAAACAAATTGTCTGGCGCACCGAGGGGACCCGCCTCTAGATGTTTCTTCTTGTTCCGCGCCTTCTTTCCGCTCGGACGCTCTCCCTCCCCCCCGCCGGAGGCCCTGAAAACAAAGGCATCCGACGATGCCCGCGCACCTACGGCTCCCGGCACGCGGACGCAACTAGGGGGAGGGGTGGCGGCGGCGCCAGCCTTGGCCGCCTTCGGTGGTTTGGCGGCCTTGGAGGCGGGGCAGTTCTTACGAACATGCCCCACCTCCCTGCAGGCATGGCACCGCACGCCGTCCGACGTCCAGAAGACGCGGTAGGCAGTCCCCTCGTGCACCACATTAAAGTGCCCTTCCGTCGTGTCCTCTCGCGCCAGCCGGACAAAGAGCTGGCGGCGGAAGGAGAACACGTGGCGCAGGCTGTTCTCCCTGAGGCCGAGCGGTATGGGGTTGATCCCCGACCTTACCTCCCCCAGTTGGTGTAGGTGAGGGAGGAGGAGCTCAGCGGGAACAAAGGGCGGGACGTTCGATATGATGACCCTCTGCGCGTTGGCCTCGAGAGGGTCCACCGGCAGGAACGTCCCGCCCACCGTGAGCCCCTTTTCGAGGGCCAGGGACACCGCCCGCTCCGACCCCAGGAAGAACACGGCCTTCCCAGACATCTTGGAGGCTGCGACAATGGCCGAGGGGCCGACTACCCCAGCCATCGCCCGCACGCACTCCTCAATGCTCATTGTGGGGTGAGTGTAGCTCTTGACCCCGTGTTTTTTGGTGATTAATCTGAATGGTGGCAGGGCAGCGGGTGGCGCAGGAGGTGCCGTGGAAGCGGTTGCCACCTGCGCATACGTCTTCGCTGGCCCTGCCACCGGCGTGGATGGGGTCGCCATCACGGGGTCCCTTTAAGGGCTACACCCACCCCAAAGTCACAGGCCTTAAAGGTCTTAATTGGCCTCGTTTGATTAGACTGAGCAGAGGAGCCCTTAATGAGGTACCTCTCCCCTAGTTGGCAATTGGGGAGGGGCCTTGCTCCCTCTGCTCAGTTGTCTTAATTGTTTTTTTTAAAAATTAATTTGGAAGAAAGAGGCCTCAGAGAGAGAGGGGAGAAACAGAGTAACAGAGAAAGAGAGAGGGGGGTGGGGAGGGGGGGGGGAACTGCGAGGGCAGGTCTCCCCTCGCAGCTGTGGGTGGGTGCACTCCCCAGATGGCAAAAACACACAAGCACAGTCTTTGGGTTGGTCTTCAGGTTGGGGGAGAAGATGTCTTCACCTGGGGTAGCTAGAGCCACCAGGCACACACTCCTAACGATGTTAATTGGTGATTTAAAGAAACTTCAGCCTGGTAGCTCCAGCTATCCCAGGCTAGGCAAATGTGGGGGTGTGGGGGGGGGCCTAGTTGTAAGCACGGCCCCCACGCACACTACCACACACACACACACCCCCCGCGATGTTCCGGCCCTCAGTGGTCTTCTTTCCTCCCCCCACCGATACAACAAAGTCTTTTTGGGAAATGCACCCACACCCACCTGTAGAAGATGTAGAGTCTCCCTCCTTCCACACTGGATGTTGTTGGTCTTTTCCCCCTCTCTCCAACTCTTTGCAGAATGGTAAAAATGTTGGAAAGTTTTCTGTTCTCCTCCTCTCCCTCTGGGTAAAAGTGGTGGTGAAGCCCCTTCCTTCCTTCTCTTCCTGGGCTGGTCTCAGGGCTCTCCAGGCAGGAGCACAAGTTGCTAGCTGCTTCTCTCACTGCTCACAGCTCCAACTGAGCAGGACACGACTCCACTCCTCCACGATTGGTTCCTTGTGCATGAAACTCTTTTTGGAGTTCACCTGCAAAACATAAAACATTAAACGGTGCCACCCGACCTGGGTGACACTCCAGACATTTACAAGGCCCTTTTTTTTCCCCCCTTTTTTTTTTGTTTTTTTTTTGTGTTTTTCTTTTTTTTTTTGTTTTTTTTTGGGCACTAAAATCACAATTTTTCCCCAGTGCCCCCTATAAAAGGGAAGGGGACACTAAAAGCACCGGCAATTAAAACAAATTAACTTTAAATAAAACGTAAAATCAAATTAAAATTTGGTTGCCGGGCGTGATGATGCACTCCAGTCCCTCCGGTGCCCACCTCTCGTGGAAGGCCGCGAGCGTACCGGTGGACACCGCGTGCTCCATCTCCAAGGACACCCTGGACCGGATGTAAGAGCGGAAGAGAGGCAGGCAGTCAGGTTGAACGACCCCCTCGACCGCCCGCTGCCTGGACCGGCTGATGGCACCCTTGGCCGTGCCCAGGAGCAGTCCTACGAGGAGGCCCTCGGACCTACCCGCTCCCCTCCGCACAGGGTGCCCAAAGATCAGGAGAGTGGGACTGAAGTGCAGCCAGAATTTCAGGAGCAGCCCCTTCAAATAGTGGAACAGGGGCTGCAACCTTGTGCATTCAATAAAAACATGGAACACGGACTCCTCCAGACCACAGAAATTGCAGGCGGCCTGGGAGTCCGTGAACCGGCTTAAAAATTTGTTGCACGGCACTGCTCCGTGCACCACCCTCCAGGCCAAGTCCCCGATGAATAGTGGGAGGACCCCTGCGTAGAGTGCCCTCCATCGGGGACCCCCGCCTCCTCCGGACGGCAAGATGGTACGCCATGGCGTGTCCGGACGGCCGGCGAGGATGGCAAAGTTGAGGGTGTGCAGGAGCAGCCCGTACAGGAAACCCCTCCGCGCGGAACTGAAAGGCACGGAGGGGATTTCCCCGAGGCGGCTCAAGTTGTGAGGCGCCGGCCCCCGAGGGAGGTTCCGGGGTTTGGCGCCGATGAGGAATTCCGTCCGGACGGGGGTCAGTTCGGACGGGATCTCCCCACGTGCTTGAGCCTCCTCGATGCACCTAACGGAGTCAGGGCCCAGAGCTGTTTTTAGCGACTCGATGGCATCGGCCGCGTGGCGGACGTTGGCAGAATTTAGGCGCCGCGCCAGCGTGTCTGGCGCCATCCAGCCCGCTCCTCCGCCATCGAGCAGGTCCCTGACCCTGGTCACCTCACCAGCCACAGCCCTCTCTTCCGACCGCCACATAAAGCCTCGGCCGTGGAGGTACGGATTCCCGAGCAGCGGTTCCTGCAGGACGGCCGCCACTCCAGCCGGCGGAGAGCTGCGCTTGGTGGAGACTTTGTTCCAGACCCTGATGAGTTCCCTGTAAAAGACAGGCAGCTCCCGGAGGGCGGTCCTGGCACCCCCCAAGTTCACAAACAGGAGCTGCGTGTCATAATTGAGGTCGAGCTGCTGGCGGAAGAAATACCTCGCCAGAGCACACCACCTAGGAGGGGGCTCGACGTAAAGGTATCTCTGCAGGGTCTGAAGACGGAAAGTCGCGAGCTGGGCGCTGACGCACACCAACGACTGACCGCCCTCCTCAAGCGGGAGACTCAGGACCGCGGCAGAGACCCAGTGCTTCCTGTTGTTCCAGAAGAAGTCCACCAGCTTCTTCTGTATCTTGGCGACAAACGCAGGGGGAGGGGTCAAAGTGACCAGCCGGTACCACAACATTGCGGCCACCAGCTGGTTTATGACTAGCGCTCGACCCCTGTAGGACAGCACTCGGAGCAGTCCTGTCCAGCGCCCTAGGCGAGCGGCGACCTTGGCCTCCAGCTCCTGCCAGTTCGCCGGCCAGGCTCCCTCGTCGGGGCTAAGGTAGACTCCCAGATAGAGGAGATGGGTCGTGCTCCAGGCAAAAGGCCTGAGCTCCTCCGGCAGGGAGTCCACCCGCCACTGACCCACCAGGAGTCCGGAACATTTCTCCCAGTTGATCCTGGCGGAGGACGCGGCCGAGTAAATCTCCTGGCACTCACGCATCCTCCGCAGGTCAGCGGGATCCTCTACCGTGAGGAGCACGTCATCGGCGTAAGCCGAGAGGACGACCTCCACGCCCGGCCCTTGCAGAGCCAGTCCCGTCAACCTCGTCAACAAGAGGCGCAAGAAAGGCTCCACGCAAACAGCATATAACTGGCCGGACATGGGGCATCCCTGGCGCACCCCTCTCCTAAAGCGAAGGGGCGCCGTCAAGGACCCGTTAACCTTAATCAGACAGTCCGCGGCGGCGTACAAAAGTCGGATCCGGGCGACGAAATGCGTCCCGAACCCGAAAGCGCGCAGAGTTCCGAGCAGATAGTCGTGATCCACCCTGTCGAACGCCTTCTCTTGGTCGAGGGATAGGAAGGCGACCGACAGACCAGCCTCCTGGGAACAATGGATGAGGTCCCGGACCAGATGGATGTTATCGTGGATTGTCCGGCCCGGGACCGTGTAGGACTGGTCGGGGTGGATCATGTGGTCCAGCACGGCACCAAGGCGAGCAGACATCGCCCTGGCGAAGATTTTGTAGTCCGTGCTGAGGAGGGAGACCGGGCGCCAGTTCTTAAGGAGGCGGAGATCGCCCTTCTTAGGCAGCAGGACGATGACTGCCCTGCGCCAAGAGAGGGGCATCTCCCCGGTCGCCAGACTTTCCCCCAGGACCCGCGCGTAGTCGCTCCCCAGGACGTCACAGAACGCCCTGTGGAACTCCACGGTCAGCCCGTCCAGCCCCGGGGATTTTCCCCTCGAGAGCCGGGCGAGGGCACCGGTCAGCTCCGCCAGGCTTAGCGGAGCTTCCAGATTTTTGGCGCCCTCCGGGCTGACCTTCGGCAGGTCCTCCCACAAAACTCTACGCGCTTCCTCGCTGGACGGATCCGGAGAGAACAGAGCCCCGTAATATTCACGGACCCTGTTGTTGACGCCCTCCGGATCCGAGACGAGAGAGCCGTCGTCGGCCAGCAGCGTCAAGAGCTGCTTACGGGCACTCTGCCTTTTTTCCAGCGAGTAGAAGAAGGGGGAGCCGCGGTCCAGATCCCGCAGGAACCGGATCCGCGACCTCACGAACGCGCCTCGGGACCCCACGAGCTGCAGGTCCTTCAGCGCGGCCTTCTTCGCTTCGTACACCGTCCGCAGGGCCGGGTCCTGGACGACTTGACCGAGACGGGCTTCCAGGTCGAGCACCTCTTTTTCTAGGCGCCCGACTCTGGCCGCCCGCCTCTTGGTCGACCCCCTCGCGTACTCTTGACAGAAGACGCGGACGTGAGCCTTGCCCACGTCCCACCATAGCCTCAAGGAGGGGAAGCCCCCCTGCTTCCTTCTCCAGTCGGACCAGAATCGACGGAACGAGTCCTGGAACCGCACGTCCTCCAGCAGCCGGTTGTTAAAGTGCCAGTACGCGGACCCCGTCCTCGCGCGGAGCGAAGCGAGCTCTGCCCACACCAGGTGGTGGTCCGAACACGGCACCGGCCGCATGGAGGCCGCCGGGACGCAGGAAACGTACGCCCGAGACACGTAAAGGCGGTCGACTCTGGACCATCCAACTCCAGGCCTCACCCAAGTAAAGGCGCTGGAGTCGGGGTGGAGATTTCGCCAGACGTCCACCAAGTCGAAGGACCCGACCAGGTCCCTCAACTTCTCCATCGCCGTCATGCACTGCGGGGCACCGGAGCGGTCCCTCGCCTCGAGGGTGCAGTTAAAATCCCCCCCGAGGACAATGCAGTCGCCGACGTCGACGGAGCCAAGAAGAGCGGACACCTCTTCAAAGAAGCGCGTTTGCTGCGGGCCGGGATGAGGGGCGTACACGTTCACGAGATGGAGCGGCACGTCCCCCAGGCGAACCGTTACGTGCAGCAAGCGGCCTGGCATGGGCTCCTCGACCCCCAAGATCTCCGGCTGAAAATGCGGGCCCAGCAAGATGGCCACCCCACTCGAAATGGCGGTGAGGTGGCTCATGCGGACCTCTCCTTGCCATTCCAGGAGCCACGTGGCTTCGTCTCCCGGAACGGTGTGGGTTTCTTGCAGGAAGCACACCGCATATTTCCCCTCCCGCAGGAGCGAAAAATTGTCAAATCTACGGCGTGCCCCTCTGCCGCCGTTGATGTTGAGGCTGGCTATGGTTATCTTCATGGCAAAAGCATAGTGCAACCTCTACCTTAACCTATTGTGGTGGAGGGAGCGGAGTCTTTTGTTGAACTCCGCTCCCTCCGCAGCCCAGCGAGGAGTCCCTCGAGCTCGCGCAGCTCAAGGTGCTGCTCCTTTGTCAAGGGCCCGCCCGCGGCCAAGGTTTTAACGGCGGCGCGGACGGACCCCTTGATCAGCTCCGGCTCGGACCATTTTTCCAGGGCCAGTCGGGCTTGGTCGCGGCGACCCCGGCTCTGGGCCAAAAAGTCCCGGAGTTCCTTTGCAGGAATGAGGATGGTCTCGGCGGCGGCCGCGAGCAGATCCACTGCCTCGCTGGCGGTGGTCTCTAGGTCTTCACCCGCGTCCCCCACCGAGTCCCCGTCCTCCTCCGGGAGGTGGCCGCCAGCAGCCAGCCCATCGACCGCACAAGGTACGGCAAATGAACCGGCCGCTCCAACCGGCCCTGGCACTGCCCCGATCCCACCCCCAGGATCGTCGGCAGAGGAGTCCCCACTGGGCTCTTTTAAAAATGGTGCTGGGTCGGGAAATGACAGCGGAAGGGGTTCCCCCTCCGCCCCAGGAACCGGGGAACAAGGAGAGACCCGGCCATAGGAAATCCCCAGGCTCCCCAAGTGCACCAGCTCCAAAGTAAGGGGCGAGGGTGGGTGTTCCTCCCACTCCCCGCTGCCACCCCCCGGCCCAGCATCTACAGTGTCATAAATATTTGTTCGTGTTTTTGCCGGGTCGAGCGACTCCCGGGGGAAGTTGGATAATAGCTGGGCGGGCTCAGGTACGGCCTTTTCGGCCCCGCCTGCCTCGGTCCCCGGGACGCTCGACCCGGAGGCTACGCATTCTTCCACTGGCCCCACGCCCCCCACGACAGGCAGATCTTCCATGCCCTCCCCAGGAGGCAGCGGCTGGGCAGCCTCGACTGCCTCACCCTCCCCGGGGACAGACTCCCCCCGCCTACAGCGCAGCTTGGGGGCGCTGGTTGGGGACGCGGGACACGCGGCGGGTACCGACTCCTCCGCGGAGGGATGTTGTTCCCCCTCCGCCTCATCGGAGCCGTGCCTCCTTTTGTTCCTCGGGGCGCGCGGAGTCAGGGAGACCCCCATGTCTGCCGAGGCCTCCCGCTCCGCGCCCCCCTTTTCCTTTTCTTGTCCGCGCCCGGGCCCCCCTGTGGTGTTGTTCAAGGGCTCGGGCACGGGCTCGGGGCACCCCGCGCTCGCCGGTGACGGGGTTGGGCTGAGCGCGGTGGTCAGATCATCTGGCGCACTGAGGGGACCCGCCTCTTGATGTTTTGCCTTCTTCCGCGCCTTCTTTCCGGTCGGACGCTCTCCCTCCCCCCCGCCGGAGGCCCTGAAAACAAAGGCCTCCGACGATGCCCGCGCACCTACGGCTCCCGGCACGCGGACGCAACTAGGGGGAGGGGTGGCGGCGGCGCCAGCCTTGGCCGCCTTCGGTGGTTTGGCGGCCTTGGAGGCGGGGCAGTTCTTGCGAATGTGCCCCACCTCTCTGCAGGCATGGCACCGCACGCCGTCTGACGTCCAGAAGACGCGGTAGGCAGTCCCCTCGTGCACCACATTAAAAGACCCCTCCGTCGTCTCCTCCCGCGCCAGCCGGACAAAGAGCTGGCAGCGGAAGGAGAACACATGGCGCAGGCTGTTCTCCCTGAGGCCGAGCGGTATGGGGTTGATCCCCGACCTTACCTCCCCCAGTTGGTGTAGGTGAGGGAGGAGGAGCTCAGCGGAAACAAAGGGCGGGACGTTTGACTCGATGACCCTCTGCGCGGTGGCCTCGAGAGGGTCCACCGGCAGGAACGTCCCGCCCACCGTGAGCCCCTTTTCAAGGGCCAGGGACACCGCCCGCTCCGACCCCAGGAAGAACACGGCCTTCCCAGACATCTTGGAGGCTGCGACAATGGCCGAGGGGCCGACTACCCCAGCCATCGCCCGCACGCACTCCTCGATGGTCATTGTGGGGTGAGTGTAGCTCTTGACCCCGTGTTTTTTAGTAATGAGTCTGAAAGGTGGCAGGGCAGCGGGTGGCGCAGGAGGGGCCGTGGAAGCGGTTGCCACCTGCGCATATGTCTTCGCTGGCCCTGCCACCGGCGTGGATGGGGTCGCCATCACGGGGTCCCTTTAAGGGCTACACCCACCCCAAAGTCACAGGCCTTAATGGTCTTACTTGGCCTTGTGTATTTAACTGAGCAGAGGAGCCTTTAACGAGACACCACTCCCCTAGTTGGCAATTGGGGAGGGGCCTTGCTCCCTCTGCTCAGTTGTCTCACTTAGTTTTTTTTTAAATTAAATTTGGAAGGAAGGGCTCTCAGAGAGAGAGGGGAGAAACAGAGTGTAACAGAGAAAGAGAGAGGGGGGGTGGGAAGGGGGGGGAACCGCGAGGGCAGGTCTCCCCTCGCAGCTGTGGGTGGGTGCACTCCCCAGATGGCAAAACACAAAGTCTTTGGGGTGGTCTTCAGGTGGGGGGAGAAGATGTCTTCACCTGGGGTAGCTGGAGCCACCAGGCACACACTACTAACGATCTTTAATTGGGTGATTAAGAAAAACAATCTTCAGCCTGGTAGCTCCAGCTATCCCAGGCTAGGCAATTGGGGGGGGGTGGGGGGGGTTCCAATTGTGGGGGGGGGGCCCAGTTGTAAGCAAGGCCCCCACACACACTACCACACACACACACACCCCCCGCGATGTTCCGGCCCTCAGTGGTCTTCTTTCCTCCCCCCACCGATACAACAAAGTCTTTTTGGGAATGCACCAACACCCACCTGTTGAAATGTAGAGTCTCCCTCCTTCCACACTGGATGTTGTTGGTCTTTTCCCCCTCTCTCCAACTCCTTGCAGAATGGTAAAGATGTTCAAAGTTTTCTGTTCTCCTCCTCTCCCTCTGGGTAAAAGTTGGTGTTGAAACCCCTTCCTTTCTTCTCTTCCTGGGCTGGTCTCAGGGCTCTCCAGGCAGGAGCACAAGTTGCTAGCTGCTTCTCTCACTGCTCACAGCTCCAACTGAGCAGGTAACGCCTCCACTCCTCCACGATTGGTTCCTTGTGCATGAAACTCTTTTAGAGTCTACCTGCAAAACATAAACATTAAACTGTGCCACCCGACCTGGGTGACACACCAGACATTTACAAGGCCCTTTTTTCCTTTTTTTGGTTTTTCTTTGTGTTTTTTTTTTTTTTTTTTTGGGCACTAAAATCACAATTTCTCCGGTGCCCCCTATAAAAGGGAAGGGGACACTAAAAGCACCGGCAATTAAAACAAATTAAACTTTAAAACGTAAAATCAAATTAAAATTTGGTTGCCGGGCGTGATGATGCACTCCAGTCCCTCCGGTGCCCACCTCTCGCGGAAGGCCGCGAGCGTACCGGTGGACACCGCGTGCTCCATCTCCAAGGACACCCTGGACCGGATGTAAGAGCGGAAGAGAGGCAGGCAGTCAGGTTGAACGACCCCCTCGACCGCCCGCTGCCTGGACCGGCTGATGGCACCCTTGGCCGTGCCCAGGAGCAGTCCTACGAGGAGGCCTTCGGACCTACCCGCTCCCCTCCGCACAGGGTGCCCAAAGATCAGGAGAGTGGGACTGAAGTGCAGCCAGAATTTCAGGAGCAGTCCCTTCAAATAGTGGAACAGGGGCTGCAACCTTGTGCACTCCATAAAAACATGGAACACGGACTCCTCCAGACCGCAGAAATTGCAGGCGGCCTGGGAGTCCGTGAACCGGCTTAAAAATTTGTTGCACGGCACTGCTCTGTGCACCACCCTCCAGGCCAAGTCCCCGATGAATAGTGGGAGGACCCCTGCGTAGAGTGCCCTCCATCGGGGACCCCCGCCTCCTCCGGACGGCAAGATGGTACGCCATGGCGTGTCCGGACGGCCGGCGAGGATGGCAAAGTTGAGGGTGTGCAGGAGCAGCCCGTACAGGAAACCCCTCCGCGCGGAACTGAAAGGCACGGAGGGGATTTCCCCGAGGCGGCTCAAGTTGTGAGGCGCCGGTCCCCGAGGGAGGTTCCGGGGTTTGGCGCCGATGAGGAATTCCGTCCGGACGGGGGTCAGTTCGGACGGGATCTCCCCACGTGCTTGAGCCTCCTCGATGCACCTAACGGAGTCAGGGCCCAGAGCTGTTTTTAGCGACTCGATGACATCGGCCGCGTGGCGGACGTTGGCAGAATTTAGGCGCCGCGCCAGCGTGTCTGGCGCCATCCAGCCCGCTCCTCCGCCATCGAGCAGGTCCCTGACCCTGGTCACCTCACCAGCCACAGCCCTCTCTTCCGACCGCCACATAAAGCCTCGGCCGTGGAGGTACGGATTCCCGAGCAGCGGTTCCTGCAGGACGGCCGCCACTCCAGCCGGCGGAGAGCTGCGCTTGGTGGAGACTTTGTTCCAGACCCTGATGAGTTCCCTGTAAAAGACAGGCAGCTCCCGGAGGGCGGTCCTGGCACCCCCCAAGTTCACAAACAGGAGCTGCGTGTCATAATTGAGGTCGAGCTGCTGGCGGAAGAAATACCTCGCCAGAGCACACCACCTAGGAGGGGGCTCGACGTAAAGGTATCTCTGCAGGGTCTGAAGACGGAAAGTCGCGAGCTGGGCGCTGACGCACACCAACGACTGACCGCCCTCCTCAAGCGGGAGACTCAAGACCGCGGCAGAGACCCAGTGCTTCCTGTTGTTCCAGAAGAAGTCCACCAGCTTCTTCTGTATCTTGGCGACAAACGCAGGGGGAGGGGTCAAAGTGACCAGCCGGTACCACAGCATTGCGGCCACCAGCTGGTTTATGACTAGCGCTCGACCCCTGTAGGACAGCACTCGGAGCAGTCCTGTCCAGCGCCCTAGGCGAGCGGCGACCTTGGCCTCCAGCTCCTGCCAGTTCGCCGGCCAGGCTCCCTCGTCGGGGCTAAGGTAGACTCCCAGATAGAGGAGATGGGTCGTGCTCCAGGCAAAAGGCCTGAGCTCCTCCGGCAGGGAGTCCACCCGCCACTGACCCACCAGGAGTCCGGAACATTTCTCCCAGTTGATCCTGGCGGAGGACGCGGCCGAGTAAATCTCCTGGCACTCACGCATCCTCCGCAGGTCAGCGGGATCCTCTATCGCGAGGAGCACGTCATCGGCGTAAGCCGAGAGGACGACCTCCACGCCCGGCCCTTGCAGAGCCAGTCCCGTCAACCTCGTCCGCAAGAGGCGAAGGAAAGGCTCCACGCAAACGGCGTATAACTGGCCGGACATGGGGCATCCCTGGCGCACCCCTCTCCTAAAGCGAAGGGGCGCCGTCAAGGACCCGTTAACCTTAATCAGACACTCCGCGGCGGCATACAAAAGTCGGATCCGGACGACGAAATGCGTCCCGAACCCGAAAGCGCGCAGAGTTCCGAGCAGATAGTCGTGATCCACCCTGTCGAACGCCTTCTCTTGGTCGAGGGATAGGAAGGCGACCGACAGACCAGCCTCCTGGGAACAATGGATGAGGTCCCGGACCAGATGGATGTTATCGTGGATTGTCCGGCCCGGGACCGTGTATGACTGGTCGGGGTGGATCATGTGGTCCAGCACGGCACCAAGGCGAGCAGACATCGCCCTGGCGAAGATTTTGTAGTCCGTGCTGAGGAGGGAGACCGGGCGCCAGTTCTTAAGGAGGCGGAGATCGCCCTTCTTAGGCAGCAGGACGATGACTGCCCTGCGCCAAGAGAGGGGCATCTCCCCGGTCGCCAGACTTTCCCCCAGGACCCGCGCGTAGTCGCTCCCCAGGACGTCCCAGAACGCCCTGTGGAACTCCACGGTCAGCCCGTCCAGCCCCGGGGATTTTCCCCTCGAGAGCCGGGCGAGGGCACCGGTCAGCTCCGCCAGGCTTAGCGGAGCTTCCAGATTTTCGGCGCCCTCCGGGCCGACCTTCGGCAGGTCCTCCCACAAAACTCTACGCGCTTCCTCGCTGGACGGATCCGGAGAGAACAGAGCCCCGTAATATTCACGGACCCTGTTGTTGACGCCCTCCGGATCCGAGACGAGAGAGCCGTCGTCGGCCAGCAGCGTCAAGAGCTGCTTACGGACACTCTGCCTTTTTTCCAGCGAGTAGAAGAAGGGGGAGCCGCGGTCCAGATCCCGCAGGAACCGGATCCGCGACCTCACGAACGCGCCTCGGGACCCCACGAGCTGCAGGTCCTTCAGCGCGGCCTTCTTCGCTTCGTACACCGTCCGCAGGGCCGGGTCCTGGACGACTTGACCGAGACGGGCTTCCAGGTCGAGCACCTCTTTTTCTAGGCGCCCGACTCTGGCCGCCCGCCTCTTGGTCGACCCCCTCGCGTACTCTTGACAGAAGACGCGGACGTGAGCCTTGCCCACGTCCCACCATAGCCTCAAGGAGGGGAAGCCCCCCTGCTTCCTTCTCCAGTCGGACCAGAATCGACGGAACGAGTCCTGGAACCGCACGTCCTCCAGCAGCCGGTTGTTAAAGTGCCAGTACGCGGACCCCGTCCTCGCGCGGAGCGAAGCGAGCTCCGCCCACACCAGGTGGTGGTCCGAACACGGCACCGGCCGCATGGAGGCCGCCGGGACGCAGGAAACGTACGCCCGAGACACGTAAAGGCGGTCGACTCTAGACCATCCAACTCCAGGCCTCACCCAAGTAAAGGCGCTGGAGTCGGGGTGGAGATTTCGCCAGACGTCCACCAAGTCGAAGGACCCGACCAGGTCCCTCAACTTCTCCATCGCCGTCATGCACTGCGGGGCACCGGAGCGGTCCCTCGCCTCGAGGGTGCAGTTAAAATCCCCCCCGAGGACAATGCAGTCGCCGACGTCGACGGAGCCAAGAAGAGCGGACACCTCTTCAAAGAAGCGCGTCTGCTGCGGGCCGGGATGAGGGGCGTACACGTTCACGAGATGGAGCGGCACATCCCCCAGGCGAACCGTTACGTGCAGCAAGCGGCCTGGCACGGGCTCCTCGACCCCCAAGATCTCCGGCTGAAAATGCGGGCCCAGCAAGATGGCCACCCCACTAGAAATGGCGGTGAGGTGGCTCATGCGGACCTCTCCTTGCCATTCCAGGAGCCACGTGGCTTCGTCTCCCGGAACGGTGTGGGTTTCTTGCAGGAAGCACACCGCATATTTCCCCTCCCGCAGGAGCGAAAAATTGTCAAATCTACGGCGTGCCCCTCTGCCGCCGTTGATGTTGAGGCTGGCTATGGTTATCTTCATGGCAAAAGCATAGTGCAACCTCTACCTTAACCTATTGTGGGGGAGGGAGCGGAGTCTTTTGTTGAACTCCGCTCCCTCCGCAGCCCAGCGAGGAGTCCCTCGAGCTCGCGCAGCTCAAGGTGCTGCTCCTTTGTCAAGGGCCCGCCCGCGGCCAAGGTTTTAACGGCGGCGCGGACAGACCCCTTGATCAGCTCTGGCTCGGACCATTTTTCCAGGGCCAGTCGGGCTTGGTCGTGGCGACCCCGGCTCTGGGCCAAAAAGTCCCGGAGTTCCTTTGCAGGAATGAGGAGGGCCTCAGCGGCGGCCGCGAGCAGATCCACCGCCTCACTGGCGGTGGTCTCTAGGTCTTCACCCGCGTCCCCCACCGAGTCCCCGTCCTCCTCCGGGAGGTGGCCGCCAGCAGCCAGCCCATCGACCGCACAAGGTACGGCAAATGAACCAGCCGCTCCAACCGGCCCTGGCACTGCCCCGATCCCACCCCCAGGATCGTCGGCAGAGGAGTCCCCACTGGGCTCTTTTAAAAATGGTGCTGGGTCGGGAAATGACAGCGGAAGGGGTTCCCCCTCCGCCCCAGGAACCGGAGAACAAGGAGAGACCCGGCCATAGGAGATCCCCAGGCTCCCCAAGTGCTCCAGCTCCAAAGTAAGAGGCGAGGGTGGGTGTTCCTCCCCCCCCCCGCTGCCACCCCCCGGCCCAGCATCTACAGTTTCATTAAAATCAGTTTGTGTTTCCGCCGGGTCGAGCGACTCCCGGGGGAAGTTGGGTGTTGGCTGGGCGGGCTCAGGTTCGGCCTTTTCGGCCTCGCCCGCCTCAGTCCCCGGGACGCCCGGCCCGGCGGCTACGCATTCCTCCGCGGTCCCCACGCCCCCCACGACAGGCAGATCTTCCATGCCATCCCCAGGAGGCAGCGGCTGGGCAGCCTCGACTGCCTCACCCTCCCCGGGGACAGACTCTTCGCGCCTGCAGCGCAACTTGGGAGCGCTGGTGGGGGACGCGGGACACGCGGCGGGCACCGACTCCTCCGCGGAGGGATGTTGTTCCCCCTCCGTCTCATCGGAGCCGCGCCTCCTTTTGTTCCTGGGGGCGCGCGGAGGCAGGGAGACCCCCATGTCTGCCGAGGCCTCCCGCTCCGCCCCCCCCCTTTTCCTTTTCTTGCCCGCGCCCGGGCCCCTCTGTGGTGTTATTCAAGGGCCCGGGCACGGGCTCGGGGCACCCCGCGCTCGCCGGTGACTGGGTTGGGCTGAGCGCGGTGGTCAAATTGTCTGGCGCACCGAGGGGACCCGCCTCTGGATGTTTTGTCTTCTTCCGCGCCTTCCTTCCGGTCGGATGCTCTCCCTCCCCCCCCCCGGAGGCCCTGAAAACAAAGGTCTCCGACGATGCCCGCGCACCCATGGCTCCCGGCACGCGGACGCAACTAGGGGGAGGGGTGGCGGCGGCGCCAGCCTTGGCCGCCTTCGGTGGTTTGGCGGCCTTGGAGGCGGGGCAATTCTTGCGAACGTGCCCCACCTCCTTGCAGGCATGGCACCGCACGCCGTCCGACGTCCAGAAGACGCGGTAGGCAGTCCCCTCGTGCACCACATTAAAATTTCCCTCCGTCGTCTCCTCCCGCGCCAGCCGGACAAAGAGCTGGCGGCGGAAGGAGAACACGTGGCGCAGGCTGTTCTCCCTGAGGCCGAGCGGTATGGGGTTGATCCCTGACCTTACCTCCCCCAGTTGTTGTAGGTGAGGGAGGAGGAGCTCAGCGGGAACAAAGGGCGGGACGTTCGACACGATGACCCTCTGCGCGGTGGCCTCGAGAGGATCCACCGGCAGGAACGTCCCGCCCACCGTGAGCCCCCTTTCGAGGGCCAGGGACACCGCCCGCTCCGACCCCAGGAAGAAAACAGCCTTCCCAGACATCTTGGAGGCCGCGACAATGGCCGAGGGGCCGACTACCCCAGCCATCGCCCGCACGCACTCTTCGATGCTCATTGTGGGGTGAGTGTAGCTCTTGACCCCGTGTTTCTTCGTAATGAGTCTGAATGGTGGCAGGGCAGCGGGTGGCGCAGGAGGTGCCGTGGAAGCGGTTACCACCTGCGCATATGTCTTCGCTGGCCCTGCCACCGGCGTGGATGGGGTCGCCATCACGGGGTCCCTTTAAGGGCTACACCCACCCCAAAGTCACAGGCCTCAATGGTCTTTAATGGCCTCGTATATTTAACTGAGCAGAGGAGCCCTTAACGAGGCACCTCTCCCCTCGTTGGTAATTGGGGAGGGGCCTTGCTCCCTCTGCTCAGTTGTCTTAATTGTTTTTTTTTTAAATTAAATTTGGAAGGAAAGGGCTCTCAGAGAGAGAGGGGAGAAACAGAGGGTAACGGAGAAAGAGAGAGGGGGGTGGGAAGGGGGGGGGCTGCGAGGGCAGGTCTCCCCTCGCAGCTGTGGGTGGGTGCACTCCCCAGATGGCAAAACACACAAAAAACACAGTCTTTGGGTTGGTCTTCAGGTGGGGGGAGAAGACGTCTTCACCTGGGGTAGCTGGAGCCACCAGGCACACAATCCTAAACGATCTCCAATTGGGTGATTAAAGAATCTTCAGCCTGGTAGCTCCAGCTATCCCAGGCTAGGCAAATGTGGGGGGGGGTGGGGGGGGATTTTCCAATTGTGGGGGGGGGCCTAGTTGTAAGCACGGCCCCCACGCACACTACCACACACACACACACCCCCTGCGATGTTCCGGCCCTCAGTGGTCTTCTTTCCTCCCCCCACCGATACAACAAAGTCTTTTTGGGAATGCACCAACACCCACCTGTTGAAATGGTAGAGTCTCCCTCCTTCCACACTGGATGTTGTTGGTCTTTTCCCCCTCTCTCCAACTCCTTGCAGAATGGTAAAGTTGTTTAAAGGTTTTCTGTTCTCCTCCTCTCCCTCTGGGTAAAGTTGAAGGTGAAGCCCCTTCCTTCCTTCTCTTCCTGGGCTGGTCTCAGGACTCTCCAGGCAGGAGCTCAAGTTGCTAGCTGCCTCCCTCACTGCTCACAGCTCCAACTGAGCAGGACACACCTCCACTCCTCCACGATTGGTTCCTTGTGCATGAAACTCTTTTGAGTTTACCTGCAAAACATAAAAACATTAAACGGTGCCACCCGACCTGGGTGACACTCCAGACATGTACAAGGCCCTTTTTTTTCCCCCCCTTTTTTTTTTTGTGTTTTTCTTTTTTGGTTTTTTTTTTGGGCACTAAATTCACAATTTTCCCCAGTGCCCCCTATAAAAGGGAAGGGGGACACTAAAAGCACCGGCAATTAAAACAAATTAAACTTAAAAACGTAAAATCAAATTAAAATTTGGTTGCCGGGCGTGATGATGCACTCCAGTCCCTCCGGTGCCCACCTCTCGCGGAAGGCCGCGAGCGTACCGGTGGACACCGCGTGCTCCATCTCCAAGGACACCCTGGACCGGATGTAAGAGCGGAAGAGAGGCAGGCAGTCAGGTTGAACGACCCCCTCGACCGCCCGCTGCCTGGACCGGCTGATGGCACCCTTGGCCGTGCCCAGGAGCAGTCCTACGAGGAGGCCTTCGGACCTACCCGCTCCCCTCCGCACAGGGTGCCCAAAGATCAGGAGAGTGGGACTGAAGTGCAGCCAGAATTTCAGGAGCAGCCCCTTCAAATAGTGGAACAGGGGCTGCAACCTTGTGCACTCCATAAAAACATGGAACACGGACTCCTCCAGACCGCAGAAATTGCAGGCGGCCTGGGAGTCCGTGAACCGGCTTAAAAATTTGTTGCACGGCACTGCTCCGTGCACCACCCTCCAGGCCAAGTCCCCGATGAATAGTGGGAGGACCCCTGCGTAGAGTGCCCTCCATCGGGGACCCCCGCCTCCTCCGGACGGCAAGATGGTACACCATGGCGTGTCCGGACGGCCGGCGAGGATGGCAAAGTTGAGGGTGTGCAGGAGCAGCCCGTACAGGAAACCCCTCCGCGCAGAACTGAAAGGCACGGAGGGGATTTCCCCGAGGCGGCTCAAGTTGTGAGGCGCCGGTCCCCGAGGGAGGTTCCGGGGTTTGGCGCCGATGAGGAATTCCGTCCGGACGGGGGTCAGTTCGGACGGGATCTCCCCACGTGCTTGAGCCTCCTCGATGCACCTAACGGAGTCAGGGCCCAGAGCTGTTTTTAGCGACTCGATGGCATCGGCCGCGTGGCGGACGTTGGCAGAATTTAGGCGCCGCGCCAGCGTGTCTGGCGCCATCCAGCCCGCTCCTCCGCCATCGAGCAGGTCCCTGACCCTGGTCACCTCACCAGCCACAGCCCTCTCTTCCGACCGCCACATAAAGCCTCGGCCGTGGAGGTACGGATTCCCGAGCAGCGGTTCCTGCAGGACGGCCGCCACTCCAGCCGGCGGAGAGCTGCGCTTGGTGGAGACTTTGTTCCAGACCCTGATGAGTTCCCTGTAAAAGACAGGCAGCTCCCGGAGGGCGGTCCTGGCACCCCCCAAGTTCACAAACAGGAGCTGCGTGTCATAATTGAGGTCGAGCTGCTGGCGGAAGAAATACCTCGCCAGAGCACACCACCTAGGAGGGGGCTCGACGTAAAGGTATCTCTGCAGGGTCTGAAGACGGAAAGTCGCGAGCTGGGCGCTGACGCACACCAACGACTGACCGCCCTCCTCAAGCGGGAGACTCAAGACCGCGGCAGAGACCCAGTGCTTCCTGTTGTTCCAGAAGAAGTCCACCAGCTTCTTCTGTATCTTGGCGACAAACGCAGGGGGAGGGGTCAAAGTGACCAGCCGGTACCACAGCATTGCGGCCACCAGCTGGTTTATGACTAGCGCTCGACCCCTGTAGGACAGCACTCGGAGCAGTCCTGTCCAGCGCCCTAGGCGAGCGGCGACCTTGGCCTCCAGCTCCTGCCAGTTCGCCGGCCAGGCTCCCTCGTCGGGGCTAAGGTAGACTCCCAGATAGAGGAGATGGGTCGTGCTCCAGGCAAAAGGCCTGAGCTCCTCCGGCAGGGAGTCCACCCGCCACTGACCCACCAGGAGTCCGGAACATTTCTCCCAGTTGATCCTGGCGGAGGACGCGGCCGAGTAAATCTCCTGGCACTCACGCATCCTCCGCAGGTCAGCGGGATCCTCTATCGCGAGGAGCACGTCATCGGCGTAAGCCGAGAGGACGACCTCCACGCCCGGCCCTTGCAGAGCCAGTCCCGTCAACCTCGTCCGCAAGAGGCGAAGGAAAGGCTCCACGCAAACGGCGTATAACTGGCCGGACATGGGGCATCCCTGGCGCACCCCTCTCCTAAAGCGAAGGGGCGCCGTCAAGGACCCGTTAACCTTAATCAGACACTCCGCGGCGGCGTACAAAAGTCGGATCCGGACGACGAAATGCGTCCCGAACCCGAAAGCGCGCAGAGTTCCGAGCAGATAGTCGTGATCCACCCTGTCGAACGCCTTCTCTTGGTCGAGGGATAGGAAGGCGACCGACAGACCAGCCTCCTGGGAACAATGGATGAGGTCCCGGACCAGATGGATGTTATCGTGGATTGTCCGGCCCGGGACCGTGTATGACTGGTCGGGGTGGATCATGTGGTCCAGCACGGCACCAAGGCGAGCAGACATCGCCCTGGCGAAGATTTTGTAGTCCGTGCTGAGGAGGGAGACCGGGCGCCAGTTCTTAAGGAGGCGGAGATCGCCCTTCTTAGGCAGCAGGACGATGACTGCCCTGCGCCAAGAGAGGGGCATCTCCCCGGTCGCCAGACTTTCCCCCAGGACCCGCGCGTAGTCGCTCCCCAGGACGTCCCAGAACGCCCTGTGGAACTCCACGGTCAGCCCGTCCAGCCCCGGGGATTTTCCCCTCGAGAGCCGGGCGAGGGCACCGGTCAGCTCCGCCAGGCTTAGCGGAGCTTCCAGATTTTCGGCGCCCTCCGGGCCGACCTTCGGCAGGTCCTCCCACAAAACTCTACGCGCTTCCTCGCTGGACGGATCCGGAGAGAACAGAGCCCCGTAATATTCACGGACCCTGTTGTTGACGCCCTCCGGATCCGAGACGAGAGAGCCGTCGTCGGCCAGCAGCGTCAAGAGCTGCTTACGGACACTCTGCCTTTTTTCCAGCGAGTAGAAGAAGGGGGAGCCGCGGTCCAGATCCCGCAGGAACCGGATCCGCGACCTCACGAACGCGCCTCGGGACCCCACGAGCTGCAGGTCCTTCAGCGCGGCCTTCTTCGCTTCGTACACCGTCCGCAGGGCCGGGTCCTGGACGACTTGACCGAGACGGGCTTCCAGGTCGAGCACCTCTTTTTCTAGGCGCCCGACTCTGGCCGCCCGCCTCTTGGTCGACCCCCTCGCGTACTCTTGACAGAAGACGCGGACGTGAGCCTTGCCCACGTCCCACCATAGCCTCAAGGAGGGGAAGCCCCCCTGCTTCCTTCTCCAGTCGGACCAGAATCGACGGAACGAGTCCTGGAACCGCACGTCCTCCAGCAGCCGGTTGTTAAAGTGCCAGTACGCGGACCCCGTCCTCGCGCGGAGCGAAGCGAGCTCCGCCCACACCAGGTGGTGGTCCGAACACGGCACCGGCCGCATGGAGGCCGCCGGGACGCAGGAAACGTACGCCCGAGACACGTAAAGGCGGTCGACTCTAGACCATCCAACTCCAGGCCTCACCCAAGTAAAGGCGCTGGAGTCGGGGTGGAGATTTCGCCAGACGTCCACCAAGTCGAAGGACCCGACCAGGTCCCTCAACTTCTCCATCGCCGTCATGCACTGCGGGGCACCGGAGCGGTCCCTCGCCTCGAGGGTGCAGTTAAAATCCCCCCCGAGGACAATGCAGTCGCCGACGTCGACGGAGCCAAGAAGAGCGGACACCTCTTCAAAGAAGCGCGTCTGCTGCGGGCCGGGATGAGGGGCGTACACGTTCACGAGATGGAGCGGCACATCCCCCAGGCGAACCGTTACGTGCAGCAAGCGGCCTGGCACGGGCTCCTCGACCCCCAAGATCTCCGGCTGAAAATGCGGGCCCAGCAAGATGGCCACCCCACTAGAAATGGCGGTGAGGTGGCTCATGCGGACCTCTCCTTGCCATTCCAGGAGCCACGTGGCTTCGTCTCCCGGAACGGTGTGGGTTTCTTGCAGGAAGCACACCGCATATTTCCCCTCCCGCAGGAGCGAAAAATTGTCAAATCTACGGCGTGCCCCTCTGCCGCCGTTGATGTTGAGGCTGGCTATGGTTATCTTCATGGCAAAAGCATAGTGCAACCTCTACCTTAACCTATTGTGGGGGAGGGAGCGGAGTCTTTTGTTGAACTCCGCTCCCTCCGCAGCCCAGCGAGGAGTCCCTCGAGCTCGCGCAGCTCAAGGTGCTGCTCCTTTGTCAAGGGCCCGCCCGCGGCCAAGGTTTTAACGGCGGCGCGGACAGACCCCTTGATCAGCTCTGGCTCGGACCATTTTTCCAGGGCCAGTCGGGCTTGGTCGCGGCGACCCCGGCTCTGGGCCAAAAAGTCCCGGAGTTCCTTTGCAGGAATGAGGAGGGCCTCAGCGGCGGCCGCGAGCAGATCCACCGCCTCACTGGCGGTGGTCTCTAGGTCTTCACCCGCGTCCCCCACCGAGTCCCCGTCCTCCTCCGGGAGGTGGCCGCCAGCAGCCAGCCCATCGACCGCACAAGGTACGGCAAATGAACCGGCCGCTCCAACCGGCCCTGGCACTGCCCCGATCCCACCCCCAGGATCGTCGGCAGAGGAGTCCCCACTGGGCTCTTTTAAAAATGGTGCTGGGTCGGGAAATGACAGCGGAAGGGGTTCCCCCTCCGCCCCAGGAACCGGAGAACAAGGAGAGACCCGGCCATAGGAGATCCCCAGGCTCCCCAAGTGCTCCAGCTCCAAAGTAAGAGGCGAGGGTGGGTGTTCCTCCCCCTCCCCGCTGCCACCCCCCGGCCCAGCATCTACAGTTTCATTAAAATCAGTTTGTGTTTCCGCCGGGTCGAGCGACTCCCGGGGGAAGTTGGGTATTGGCTGGGCGGGCTCAGGTTCGGCCTTTTCGGCCTCGTCCGCCTCAGTCCCCGGGACGCCCGGCCCGGCGGCTACGCATTCCTCCGCGGTCCCCACGCCCCCCACGACAGGCAGATCTTCCATGCCATCCCCAGGAGGCAGCGGCTGGGCAGCCTCGACTGCCTCACCCTCCCCGGGGACAGACTCTTCGCGCCTGCAGCGCAACTTGGGAGCGCTGGTGGGGGACGCGGGACACGCGGCGGGCACCGACTCCTCCGCGGAGGGATGTTGTTCCCCCTCCGCCTCATCGGAGCCGTGCCTCCTTTTGTTCCTGGGGGCGCGCGGAGGCAGGGAGACCCCCATGTCTGCCGAGGCCTCCCGCTCCGCCCCCCCCTTTTCCTTTTCTTGCCCGCGCCCGGGCCCCTCTGTGGTGTTATTCAAGGGCCCGGGCACGGGCTCGGGGCACCCCGCGCTCGCCGGTGACTGGGTTGGGCTGAGCGCGATGGTCAAATTGTCTGGCGCACCGAGGAGACCCGCCTCTGGATGTTTTGTCTTCTTCCGCGCCTTCCTTCCGGTCGGACGCTCTCCCTCCCCCCCCCCGGAGGCCCTGAAAACAAAGGTCTCCGACGATGCCCGCGCACCCATGGCTCCCGGCACGCGGACGCAACTAGGGGGAGGGGTGGCGGCGGCGCCAGCCTTGGCCGCCTTCGGTGGTTTGGCGGCCTTGGAGGCGGGGCAATTCTTGCGAACGTGCCCCACCTCCTTGCAGGCATGGCACCGCACGCCGTCCGACGTCCAGAAGACGCGGTAGGCAGTCCCCTCGTGCACCACATTAAAATTTCCCTCCGTCGTCTCCTCCTGCGCCAGCCGGACAAAGAGCTGGCGGCGGAAGGAGAACACGTGGCGCAGGCTGTTCTCCCTGAGGCCGAGCGGTATGGGGTTGATCCCTGACCTTACCTCCCCCAGTTGTTGTAGGTGAGGGAGGAGGAGCTCAGCGGGAACAAAGGGCGGGACGTTCGACACGATGACCCTCTGCGCGGTGGCCTCGAGAGGATCCACCGGCAGGAACGTCCCGCCCACCGTGAGCCCCCTTTCGAGGGCCAGGGACACCGCCCGCTCCGACCCCAGGAAGAAAACAGCCTTCCCAGACATCTTGGAGGCCGCGACAATGGCCGAGGGGCCGACTACCCCAGCCATCGCCCGCACGCACTCTTCGATGCTCATTGTGGGGTGAGTGTAGCTCTTGACCCCGTGTTTCTTCGTAATGAGTCTGAATGGTGGCAGGGCAGCGGGTGGCGCAGGAGGTGCCGTGGAAGCGGTTACCACCTGCGCATATGTCTTCGCTGGCCCTGCCACCGGCGTGGATGGGGTCGCCATCACGGGGTCCCTTTAAGGGCTACACCCACCCCAAAGTCACAGGCCTCAATGGTCTTTAATGGCCTCGTATATTTAACTGAGCAGAGGAGCCCTTAACGAGGCACCTCTCCCCTCGTTGGTAATTGGGGAGGGGCCTTGCTCCCTCTGCTCAGTTGTCTTAATTGGGTTTTTTTTAAATTAAATTTGGAAGGAAAGGGCTCTCAGAGAGAGAGGGGAGAAACAGAGGGTAACGGAGAAAGAGAGAGGGGGGTGGGAAGGGGGGGGGCTGCGAGGGCAGGTCTCCCCTCGCAGCTGTGGGTGGGTGCACTCCCCAGATGGCAAAACACACAAAAAACACAGTCTTTGGGTTGGTCTTCAGGTGGGGGGAGAAGACGTCTTCACCTGGGGTAGCTGGAGCCACCAGGCACACAATCCTAAACGATCTCCAATTGGGTGATTAAAGAATCTTCAGCCTGGTAGCTCCAGCTATCCCAGGCTAGGCAAATGTGGGGGGGGGTGGGGGGGGATTTTCCAATTGTGGGGGGGGGCCTAGTTGTAAGCACGGCCCCCACGCACACTACCACACACACACACACCCCCTGCGATGTTCCGGCCCTCAGTGGTCTTCTTTCCTCCCCCCACCGATACAACAAAGTCTTTTTGGGAATGCACCAACACCCACCTGTTGAAATGGTAGAGTCTCCCTCCTTCCACACTGGATGTTGTTGGTCTTTTCCCCCTCTCTCCAACTCCTTGCAGAATGGTAAAGTTGTTTAAAGGTTTTCTGTTCTCCTCCTCTCCCTCTGGGTAAAGTTGAAGGTGAAGCCCCTTCCTTCCTTCTCTTCCTGGGCTGGTCTCAGGACTCTCCAGGCAGGAGCTCAAGTTGCTAGCTGCCTCCCTCACTGCTCACAGCTCCAACTGAGCAGGACACACCTCCACTCCTCCACGATTGGTTCCTTGTGCATGAAACTCTTTTGAGTTTACCTGCAAAACATAAAAACATTAAACGGTGCCACCCGACCTGGGTGACACTCCAGACATGTACAAGGCCCTTTTTTTTCCCCCCCTTTTTTTTTTTGTGTTTTTCTTTTTTGGTTTTTTTTTTGGGCACTAAATTCACAATTTTCCCCAGTGCCCCCTATAAAAGGGAAGGGGGACACTAAAAGCACCGGCAATTAAAACAAATTAAACTTAAAAACGTAAAATCAAATTAAAATTTGGTTGCCGGGCGTGATGATGCACTCCAGTCCCTCCGGTGCCCACCTCTCGCGGAAGGCCGCGAGCGTACCGGTGGACACCGCGTGCTCCATCTCCAAGGACACCCTGGACCGGATGTAAGAGCGGAAGAGAGGCAGGCAGTCAGGTTGAACGACCCCCTCGACCGCCCGCTGCCTGGACCGGCTGATGGCACCCTTGGCCGTGCCCAGGAGCAGTCCTACGAGGAGGCCTTCGGACCTACCCGCTCCCCTCCGCACAGGGTGCCCAAAGATCAGGAGAGTGGGACTGAAGTGCAGCCAGAATTTCAGGAGCAGCCCCTTCAAATAGTGGAACAGGGGCTGCAACCTTGTGCATTCAATAAAAACATGGAACACGGACTCCTCCAGACCGCAGAAATTGCAGGCGGCCTGGGAGTCCGTGAACCGGCTTAAAAATTTGTTGCACGGCACTGCTCGGTGCACCACCCTCCAGGCCAAGTCCCCGATGAATAGTGGGAGGACCCCTGCGTAGAGTGCCCTCCATCGGGGACCCCCGCCTCCTCCGGACGGCAAGATGGTACGCCATGGCGTGTCCGGACGGCCGGCGAGGATGGCAGAGTTGAGGGTGTGCAGGAGCAGCCCGTACAGGAAACCCCTCCGCGCGGAACTGAAAGGCACGAAGGGGATTTCCCCGAGGCGGCTCAAGTTGTGAGGCGCCGGCCCCCGAGGGAGGTTCCGGGGTTTGGCGCCGATGAGGAATTCCGTCCGGACGGGGGTCAGTTCGGACGGGATCTCCCCACGTGCTTGAGCCTCCTCGATGCACCTAACGGAGTCAGGGCCCAGAGCTGTTTTTAGCGACTCGATGGCATCGGCCGCGTGGCGGACGTTGGCAGAGTTTAGGCGCCGCGCCAGCGTGTCTGGCGCCATCCAGCCCGCTCCTCCGCCATCGAGCAGGTCCCTGACCCTGGTCACCTCACCAGCCACAGCCCTCTCTTCCGACCGCCACATGAAGCCTCGGCCGTGGAGGTACGGATTCCCGAGCAGCGGCTCCTGCAGGACGGCCGCCACTCCAGCCGGCGGAGAGCTGCGCTTGGTGGAGACTTTGTTCCAGACCCTGATGAGTTCCCTGTAAAAGACAGGCAGCTCCCGGAGGGCGGTCCTGGCACCCCCCAAGTTCACAAACAGGAGCTGCGTGTCATAATTGAGGTCGAGCTGCTGGCGGAAGAAATACCTCGCCAGAGCGTACCACCTAGGAGGGGGCTCGACGTAAAGGTATCTCTGCAGGGTCTGAAGACGGAAAGTCGCGAGCTGGGCGCTGACGCACACCAACGACTGACCGCCCTCCTCAAGCGGGAGACTCAAGACCGCGGCAGAGACCCAGTGCTTCCTGTTGTTCCAGAAGAAGTCCACCAGCTTCTTCTGTATCTTGGCGACAAACGCAGGGGGAGGGGTCAAAGTGACCAGCCGGTACCACAGCATTGCGGCCACCAGCTGGTTTATGACTAGCGCTCGACCCCTGTAGGACAGCACTCGGAGCAGTCCTGTCCAGCGCCCTAGGCGAGCGGCGACCTTGGCCTCCAGCTCCTGCCAGTTCGCCGGCCAGGCTCCCTCGTCGGGGCTAAGGTAGACTCCCAGATAGAGGAGATGGGTCGTGCTCCAGGCAAAAGGCCTGAGCTCCTCCGGCAGGGAGTCCACCCGCCACTGACCCACCAGGAGTCCGGAACATTTCTCCCAGTTGATCCTGGCGGAGGACGCGGCCGAGTAAATCTCCTGGCACTCACGCATCCTCCGCAGGTCAGCGGGATCCTCTATCGCGAGGAGCACGTCATCGGCGTAAGCCGAGAGGACGACCTCCACGCCCGGCCCTTGCAGAGCCAGTCCCGTCAACCTCGTCCGCAAGAGGCGAAGGAAAGGCTCCACGCAAACGGCGTATAACTGGCCGGACATGGGGCATCCCTGGCGCACCCCTCTCCTAAAGCGAAGGGGCGCCGTCAAGGACCCGTTAACCTTAATCAGACACTCCGCGGCGGCGTACAAAAGTCGGATCCGGACGACGAAATGCGTCCCGAACCCGAAAGCGCGCAGAGTTCCGAGCAGATAGTCGTGATCCACCCTGTCGAACGCCTTCTCTTGGTCGAGGGATAGGAAGGCGACCGACAGACCAGCCTCCTGGGAACAATGGATGAGGTCCCGGACCAGATGGATGTTATCGTGGATTGTCCGGCCCGGGACCGTGTATGACTGGTCGGGGTGGATCATGTGGTCCAGCACGGCACCAAGGCGAGCAGACATCGCCCTGGCGAAGATTTTGTAGTCCGTGCTGAGGAGGGAGACCGGGCGCCAGTTCTTAAGGAGGCGGAGATCGCCCTTCTTAGGCAGCAGGACGATGACTGCCCTGCGCCAAGAGAGGGGCATCTCCCCGGTCGCCAGACTTTCCCCCAGGACCCGCGCGTAGTCGCTCCCCAGGACGTCCCAGAACGCCCTGTGGAACTCCACGGTCAGCCCGTCCAGCCCCGGGGATTTTCCCCTCGAGAGCCGGGCGAGGGCACCGGTCAGCTCCGCCAGGCTTAGCGGAGCTTCCAGATTTTCGGCGCCCTCCGGGCCGACCTTCGGCAGGTCCTCCCACAAAACTCTACGCGCTTCCTCGCTGGACGGATCCGGAGAGAACAGAGCCCCGTAATATTCACGGACCCTGTTGTTGACGCCCTCCGGATCCGAGACGAGAGAGCCGTCGTCGGCCAGCAGCGTCAAGAGCTGCTTACGGACACTCTGCCTTTTTTCCAGCGAGAAGAAGAAGGGGGAGCCGCGGTCCAGATCCCGCAGGAACCGGATCCGCGACCTCACGAACGCGCCTCGGGACCCCACGAGCTGCAGGTCCTTCAGCGCGGCCTTCTTCGCTTCGTACACCGTCCGCAGGGCCGGGTCCTGGACGACTTGACCGAGACGGGCTTCCAGGTCGAGCACCTCTTTTTCTAGGCGCCCGACTCTGGCCGCCCGCCTCTTGGTCGACCCCCTCGCGTACTCTTGACAGAAGACGCGGACGTGAGCCTTGCCCACGTCCCACCATAGCCTCAAGGAGGGGAAGCCCCCCTGCTTCCTTCTCCAGTCGGACCAGAATCGACGGAACGAGTCCTGGAACCGCACGTCCTCCAGCAGCCGGTTGTTAAAGTGCCAGTACGCGGACCCCGTCCTCGCGCGGAGCGAAGCGAGCTCCGCCCACACCAGGTGGTGGTCCGAACACGGCACCGGCCGCATGGAGGCCGCCGGGACGCAGGAAACGTACGCCCGAGACACGTAAAGGCGGTCGACTCTAGACCATCCAACTCCAGGCCTCACCCAAGTAAAGGCGCTGGAGTCGGGGTGGAGATTTCGCCAGACGTCCACCAAGTCGAAGGACCCGACCAGGTCCCTCAACTTCTCCATCGCCGTCATGCACTGCGGGGCACCGGAGCGGTCCCTCGCCTCGAGGGTGCAGTTAAAATCCCCCCCGAGGACAATGCAGTCGCCGACGTCGACGGAGCCAAGAAGAGCGGACACCTCTTCAAAGAAGCGCGTCTGCTGCGGGCCGGGATGAGGGGCGTACACGTTCACGAGATGGAGCGGCACGTCCCCCAGGCGAACCGTTACGTGCAGCAAGCGGCCTGGCATGGGCTCCTCGACCCCCAAGATCTCCGGCTGAAAATGCGGGCCCAGCAAGATGGCCACCCCACTAGAAATGGCGGTGAGGTGGCTCATGCGGACCTCTCCTTGCCATTCCAGGAGCCACGTGGCTTCGTCTCCCGGAACGGTGTGGGTTTCTTGCAGGAAGCACACCGCATATTTCCCCTCCCGCAGGAGCGAAAAATTGTCAAATCTACGGCGTGCCCCTCTGCCGCCGTTGATGTTGAGGCTGGCTATGGTTATCTTCATGGCAAAAGCATAGTGCAACCTCTACCTTAACCTATTGTGGGGGAGGGAGCGGAGTCTTTTGTTGAACTCCGCTCCCTTCGCAGCCCAGCGAGGAGTCCCTCGAGCTCGCGCAGCTCAAGGTGCTGCTCCTTTGTCAAGGGCCCGCCCGCGGCCAAGGTTTTAACGGCGGCGCGGACGGACCCCTTGATCAGCTCCGGCTCGGACCATTTTTCCAGGGCCAGTCGGGCTTGGTCGCGGCGACCCCGGCTCTGGGCCAAAAAGTCCCGGAGTTCCTTTGCAGGAATGAGGAGGGCCTCAGCGGCGGCCGCGAGCAGATCCACCGCCTCACTGGCGGTGGTCTCTAGGTCTTCACCCGCGTCCCCCACCGAGTCCCCGTCCTCCTCCGGGAGGTGGCCGCCAGCAGCCAGCCCATCGACCGCACAAGGTACGGCAAATGAACCGGCCGCTCCAACCGGCCCTGGCACTGCCCCGATCCCACCCCCAGGATCGTCGGCAGAGGAGTCCCCACTGGGCTCTTTTAAAAATGGTGCTGGGTCGGGAAATGACAGCGGAAGGGGTTCCCCCTCCGCCCCAGGAACCGGAGAACAAGGAGAGACCCGGCCATAGGAGATCCCCAGGCTCCCCAAGTGCTCCAGCTCCAAAGCAAGAGGCGAGGGTGGGTGTTCCTCCCCCTCCCCGCTGCCACCCCCCGGCCCAGCATCTACAGTTTCATTAAAATCAGTTTGTGTTTCCGCCGGGTCGAGCGACTCCCGGGGGAAGTTGGGTATTGGCTGGGCGGGCTCAGGTTCGGCCTTTTCGGCCTCGCCCGCCTCAGTCCCCGGGACGCCCGGCCCGGCGGCTACGCATTCCTCCGCGGTCCCCACGCCCCCCACGACAGGCAGATCTTCCATGCCATCCCCAGGAGGCAGCGGCTGGGCAGCCTCGACTGCCTCACCCTCCCCGGGGACAGACTCTTCGCGCCTGCAGCGCAGCTTGGGGGCGCTGGTGGGGGACGCGGGACACGCGGCGGGCACCGACTCCTCCGCGGAGGGATGTTGTTCCCCCTCCGCCTCAGCGGAGCCGCGCCTCCTTTTGTTCCTGGGGGCGCGCGGAGGCAGGGAGACCCCCATGTCTGCCGAGGCCTCCCGCTCCGCCCCCCCCTTTTCCTTTTCTTGCCCGCGCCCGGGCCCCTCTGTGGTGTTATTCAAGGGCCCGGGCACGGGCTCGGGGCACCCCGCGCTCGCCGGTGACTGGGTTGGGCTGAGCGCGGTGGTCAAATTGTCTGGCGCACCGAGGGGACCCGCCTCTGGATGTTTTGTCTTCTTCCGCGCCTTCCTTCCGGTCGGACGCTCTCCCTCCCCCCCCCCGGAGGCCCTGAAAACAAAGGTCTCCGACGATGCCCGCGCACCCATGGCTCCCGGCACGCGGACGCAACTAGGGGGAGGGGTGGCGGCGGCGCCAGCCTTGGCCGCCTTCGGTGGTTTGGCGGCCTTGGAGGCGGGGCAATTCTTGCGAACGTGCCCCACCTCCTTGCAGGCATGGCACCGCACGCCGTCCGACGTCCAGAAGACGCGGTAGGCAGTCCCCTCGTGCACCACATTAAAATTTCCCTCCGTCGTCTCCTCCCGCGCCAGCCGGACAAAGAGCTGGCGGCGGAAGGAGAACACGTGGCGCAGGCTGTTCTCCCTGAGGCCGAGCGGTATGGGGTTGATCCCTGACCTTACCTCCCCCAGTTGTTGTAGGTGAGGGAGGAGGAGCTCAGCGGGAACAAAGGGCGGGACGTTCGACACGATGACCCTCTGCGCGGTGGCCTCGAGAGGATCCACCGGCAGGAACGTCCCGCCCACCGTGAGCCCCCTTTCGAGGGCCAGGGACACCGCCCGCTCCGACCCCAGGAAGAAAACAGCCTTCCCAGACATCTTGGAGGCCGCGACAATGGGCGAGGGGCCGACTACCCCAGCCATCGCCCGCACGCACTCTTCGATGCTCATTGTGGGGTGAGTGTAGCTCTTGACCCCGTGTTTCTTCGTAATGAGTCTGAATGGTGGCAGGGCAGCGGGTGGCGCAGGAGGTGCCGTGGAAGCGGTTACCACCTGCGCATATGTCTTCGCTGGCCCTGCCACCGGCGTGGATGGGGTCGCCATCACGGGGTCCCTTTAAGGGCTACACCCACCCCAAAGTCACAGGCCTCAATGGTCTTTAATGGCCTCGTATATTTAACTGAGCAGAGGAGCCCTTAACGAGGCACCTCTCCCCTCGTTGGTAATTGGGGAGGGGCCTTGCTCCCTCTGCTCAGTTGTCTTAATTGGGTTTTTTTTTAATTAAATTTGGAAGGAATGGGCTCTCAGAGAGAGAGGGGAGAAACAGAGGGTAACGGAGAAAGAGAGAGGGGGGTGGGAAGGGGGGGGGCTGCGAGGGCAGGTCTCCCCTCGCAGCTGTGGGTGGGTGCACTCCCCAGATGGCAAAACACACAAAAAACACAGTCTTTGGGTTGGTCTTCAGGTGGGGGGAGAAGACGTCTTCACCTGGGGTAGCTAGAGCCACCAGGCACACAATCCTAAACGATCTCCAATTGGGTGATTAAAGAATCTTCAGCCTGGTAGCTCCAGCTATCCCAGGCTAGGCAAATGTGGGGGGGGGTGGGGGGGGATTTTCCAATTGTGGGGGGGGGCCTAGTTGTAAGCACGGCCCCCACGCACACTACCACACACACACACACCCCCTGCGATGTTCCGGCCCTCAGTGGTCTTCTTTCCTCCCCCCACCGATACAACAAAGTCTTTTTGGGAATGCACCAACACCCACCTGTTGAAATGGTAGAGTCTCCCTCCTTCCACACTGGATGTTGTTGGTCTTTTCCCCCTCTCTCCAACTCCTTGCAGAATGGTAAAGTTGTTTAAAAGTTTTCTGTTCTCCTCCTCTCCCTCTGGGTAAAGTTGAAGGTGAAGCCCCTTCCTTCCTTCTCTTCCTGGGCTGGTCTCAGGGCTCTCCAGGCAGGAGCTCAAGTTGCTAGCTGCCTCGCTCACTGCTCACAGCTCCAACTGAGCAGGACACACCTCCACTCCTCCACGATTGGTTCCTTGTGCATGAAACTCTTTTTGGAGTTCACCTGCAAAACATAAAACATTAAACGGTGCCACCCGACCTGGGTGACACTCCAGACATTTACAAGGCCCTTTTTTTCCCCCCCTTTTTTTTTTTTGTGTTTTTTCTTTTTTTTGTTTGTTTTTTTTTGGGCACTAAAATCACAATTTTTCCCCAGTGCCCCCTATAAAAGGGAAGGGGGACACTAAAAGCACCGGCAATTAAAACAAATTAAACTTTAAAACGTAAAATCAAATTAAAATTTGGTTGCCGGGCGTGATGATGCACTCCAGTCCCTCCGGTGCCCACCTCTCGCGGAAGGCCGCGAGCGTACCGGTGGACACCGCGTGCTCCATCTCCAAGGACACCCTGGACCGGATGTAAGAGCGGAAGAGAGGCAGGCAGTCAGGTTGAACAACCCCCTCGACCGCCCGCTGCCTGGACCGGCTGATGGCACCCTTGGCCGTGCCCAGGAGCAGTCCTACGAGGAGGCCTTCGGACCTACCCGCTCCCCTCCGCACAGGGTGCCCAAAGATCAGGAGAGTGGGACTGAAGTGCAGCCAGAATTTCAGGAGCAGCCCCTTCAAATAGTGGAACAGGGGCTGCAACCTTGTGCACTCCATAAAAACATGGAACACGGACTCCTCCAGACCGCAGAAATTGCAGGCGGCCTGGGAGTCCGTGAACCGGCTTAAAAATTTGTTGCACGGCACTGCTCCGTGCACCACCCTCCAGGCCAAGTCCCCGATGAATAGTGGGAGGACCCCTGCGTAGAGTGCCCTCCATCGGGGACCCCCGCCTCCTCCGGACGGCAAGATGGTACGCCATGGCGTGTCCGGACGGCCGGCGAGGATGGCAAAGTTGAGGGTGTGCAGGAGCAGCCCGTACAGGAAACCCCTCCGCGCGGAACTGAAAGGCACGGAGGGGATTTCCCCGAGGCGGCTCAAGTTGTGAGGCGCCGGCCCCCGAGGGAGGTTCCGGGGTTTGGCGCCGATGAGGAATTCCGTCCGGACGGGGGTCAGTTCGGACGGGATCTCCCCACGTGCTTGAGCCTCCTCGATGCACCTAACGGAGTCAGGGCCCAGAGCTGTTTTTAGCGACTCGATGGCATCGGCCACGTGGCGGACGTTGGCAGAGTTTAGGCGCCGCGCCAGCGTGTCTGGCGCCATCCAGCCCGCTCCTCCGCCATCGAGCAGGTCCCTGACCCTGGTCACCTCACCAGCCACAGCCCTCTCTTCCGACCGCCACATAAAGCCTCGGCCGTGGAGGTACGGATTCCCGAGCAGCGGCTCCTGCAGGACAGCCGCCACTCCAGCCGGCGGAGAGCTGCGCTTGGTGGAGACTTTGTTCCAGACCCTGATGAGTTCCCTGTAAAAGACAGGCAGCTCCCGGAGGGCGGTCCTGGCACCCCCCAAGTTCACAAACAGGAGCTGCGTGTCATAATTGAGGTCGAGCTGCTGGCGGAAGAAATACCTCGCCAGAGCGCACCACCTAGGAGGGGGCTCGACGTAAAGGTATCTCTGCAGGGTCTGAAGACGGAAAGTCGCGAGCTGGGCGCTGACGCACACCAACGACTGACCGCCCTCCTCAAGCGGGAGACTCAAGACCGCGGCAGAGACCCAGTGCTTCCTGTTGTTCCAGAAGAAGTCCACCAGCTTCTTCTGTATCTTGGCGACAAACCTTGTGCATGAATGACAGAAGGATAGTTTGCAGGTGAAGCAAGTGATCAGGAAGGCCAATGGTATCTTGATCTTTATTGCAAAGGGGATGGAGTATAAAAGTAAGAAAGTCTTGCTCCAGCTATACTGCGTGCAGTTTTGGTTTCCATATTTACAAAAGGAATATACTTGCTTTGGAGGCAGTTCAGAGAAGCTTCACTAGGTTAATTCCGGGGATGAGGGGGTTGTCTTATGAGGAAAGGTTGAGTAGGTTGGACCTCTACACATTGGAGTTCAGAAGAATGAGATGTGATCTTATCGAAACGTATAAGATTATGAGGGTCTTGACAAGGTGGATGCAGAGAGGATGTTTCTACTGATGGGGGAGACTAGAACCAGAGGGCATGATCTTAGAATAAGGGGCCACCCATTTAAAACAGAGATGAGGAGAAATTTCTTCTCTCAGAGGATTGTAAATCTGTGTAATTCACTGCCTCAGAGAGCTGTGGAAACTGGGACATTAAAAAACTCTCTATTTCTGTCTTAAATTTATTCAAACGATAAGGGGATAAGGGTTTATGGGGAGCGGGCGGGGAAGTGGAGCTGAGTCCACGATCAGATCAGCCATGATCCTATTGAATGGCGGAGCAGGCTCGAGGGGCGGTGTGGCCTACTCCTGTTCCTAATTTTTATGTTCTTATGTTGATGTCAAGGGCGGTCACTTTCACTTCACCTCTGGAATTCAGCTCTTTTGTCCATGTTTGGACCATGGCTGTAATGAGGTCTGGAGCCAAGTGATCCTGGCAGAACCCAAACTAAGCATCAGTGAGCGGGTTATTGATGAGTCATCATCGTCATCATAGGCAGTCCCTCGGAATCGAGGAAGACTTGCTTCCACTCTTAGCATGAGTTCTTAGGTGGCTGTACAGTCCAATACGAGAACCACAGTCTTTGTCACAGGTAGGACAGATAGTCATTGAGGGAAAGGGTGGGCAGGGAGCCTGGTTTGCCACACGCTCCTTCCGCTGCCTGCGCTTGATTTCTGCATGCTCTCGGCGATGATACTCGAGGAGCTCAGCGCCCTCCCGAATGCACTTCCTCCACTTAGGGTGTTCTATGGCCAAGGACTCCCAGGTGTCAGTGGGGATGTCGCACTTTTCAAGGAGGCTTTGTGGGTGTCCTTGTAAAGTTTCCCCTGCCCGCATTTGACTCATTTGCTGTTGACGAGTTCCGAGTAGAGCGCTTGCTTTGGGGATCTCGTGTCTGGCATGCGGACTATGTGGCCTGCCCAGCAGAGCTGATCAAGTGTAGTCAGTGCTTCAATGCTGGGGATGTTGCCCTGGTCGAGGACGCTAATGTTGGTGCGTCTGTCTTCCCAGGGGATTGCAGGATCTTGCGGAGACATTGCTGGTGGTATTTCTCCAGCGACTTGAGATGTCTACTGTACATGGTCCACGTCTCTGAGCCATACAGGAGGGCGGGTATTACCATGGCCCTGTAGACCATGAGCTTGGTGACAGTTTTGAGGGAATGCTCTTTTCCTCAAGTGGCCGAAGGCGGCACTGGCACACTGGAGATGGTGTTGGATCTCATCATCAATACCTGCACTTGTTGATTGGAGGTTCCCGAGATAGGGGAAGTGGTCCACGCTGTCCAGGGCTACGCTGTCTACGTATCTACGACACCTTCCATCACTTTGCTGATGATTGAGAGAAGATTGAAGGGGCTGTAATTGGTTGGATTGGATCTGTCCTGAGTAAATTTTCCACTTTGTCGGGTAGATGCCAGTGTTGTAGCTGTATTGGAACAGCATGGCTAGAGACGTGGATAGTTCTGGAGCAACCGTGGAGTGAATCTAATTGGCTGAAGACTCGCTTCAGTGATGGCGGGGACCTCAAGAGAAGGTCGAGATGGATCATCCATTCGGCAGTTCTGGCTGAAGATGGTTGCAAACACTTCAATTCAGCAGCAGTCAGGGTAAACATGGAATAACCCTTGCCTCATTCACTGCACTCTCATAACATCACTGCATGTCTTTCAATATTTTTATCAAAGTTTTCAAAAATTATGACAACAAAAAGGCACTCCATCCTGCCTGGGAAGTGGAGACTGAAGGCAGCAAGTACAGACCCTTGGGAGTGAATGACAACAAGACACTCAGAAATAGCACATGTGCCACTGGAGAGAGATGGCACCGACACTGTGCCAACTCCGCTCACCCCCAGGACACCAGAACAGTACTGGAAAATGTTACACATCCTTAGCAGGGAAGGCAAGCTACTCTTCATTTTCTTTCTAATTATCCTGGGCACCAGCACAGTCTTCATCTTTTTAAAGCAACACTTGCACAACTAATCCTTCACAATGTTCTCTGGTTAAGGATGGCTTTAACTCAGAACCTTGCATTCTAGCTAACCAGTTCCCCTAACTGGTTACATGCACAACCTATAACCCCTTCATCCACTTTAATCGGCTGATACGCCCCCATATCCTACTTCAGCTTTTCCATAACACTTGGCACACACTCCTCAATTGCTGACCTTCTCCTCATTCACCTTATCTTCTTTCAGGAGAAATTGGTGCACAATGCCTGCCCGAGGCAAGCCACTGGCTTCCCTAATTTCAAGTTCCTCGCCCCCTTCAAGGAGAAGGCTCTGCAGCTTGTGAAGAGGCATTGAAAGATAGTGAGATTGGTGCAAACTTCCCTACTTCTCTGTCTCCTTAATCCCAAGGGAGTATTGCTCACCCATTCTTAGCTTATCTCTTCCTTTCCTTGCAGGTCTGCCCCAGCAACAGGCAGCACAGGAGGAGAAAGCAGGACAGCAGCACATACCAGGCCTCTGGCCATCCTCCTCAGAACACCATGCCAGTGGAACATGGGAGGCAAAATTAAGCTGCTCAGGAGCAAGCTGACATGAAATGAGAACCACCTCAGTCCCATGACCCTTCTGTACAACATGAGGAGCCAACTACTTCCCATGATCCTGCCCCTCAGGCGGCACTTAGAAGGGGTACCAGAATAGGCGATATAAAGACATATATAGGCACCCACCAACAGTGTTAGAAAATAGTAAGGTGTTTGTGTGCCATTATTGTATTAAAATGTACTATGCACTGGCAGGGCACTTTGTTATTCTTGGATATCATGCAGGAAAGGGTACATTCATTTGGTGCTGAATTATTCGCCCAAGTGCTGATTACTGGAACAGTCATGTAGAGTCAAAGAGGGATGATGTGTTATCATGTGGTCGGATGGGTGGTGGTTTGAGCGAAAATTTCTTTATTTGCAAGGGAAGGAGATCAGGCTGTGGTGCCAAAGGTAGACTGTGTTACACAGAAGAGAAGACTTCAGATGATCTGTTTGCTGATGCTCCTTTCAGCAGTCAAATGAGGCCGTCTCTGAATGTAGATCATGACACTGAATTTCCTCCAAGGGTGCAATTAACAAATTCAAAATGCGTTCAAAATTGTGCCCATTTGACTGAGGTGAAATTGGGCACAGGTTTGGATATGTACTTACTATACAGTATAAATGCACACGAGGCTCATATTTGAGAGAAGGTCACTCTGTGACCAGTTACCTTTATTACCAAGAACTCAAGTGATGAAGGTGGGTGGAGCTTCCCCTTTCCCTGGAAGTCCAGGTTAGGAATGTCTCCCACAAGTTCACCCCCTTGTGGTCAATGTTCTCAAGGCGTACAACTTAGGTCAGCTTATACATGGGTTACAATGATAGTTGAATACATGACATCACCTCCCCCCCAAAAGTCTTATTGGGATCACAGGTTAAGTCTCTCTGGTGGTTTACGCTCCCTTGTAGAGCGCCTGAGTTGGGGCTCTGGTTGTTGGGCGCTGGTCTGAGTGTCTGCTGTTTGCAGTGCCTCAGGCCTGTCCAGACTGCCCACTGTGACTGGGCTCTCCTCCCTTTGGTTCCGGTGTTTGGTTACCTGTGGTGGAGTAAACGCTACATCATGGTCTTCCTCTGCTTCTTCTATGGGATTGCTGAACCTCCTTTTAGTTTAATCCACGTGTTTGCAGCAGATTTGTCCATTGGTAAGTTTAACGACCAAAACCCTATTCCCCTCTTTGGCAATCACAGTGCCTGCAAGCCATTTGGGCCCTGCAGCGTATTTAAGGACAAAAACAGGGTCATTGACATCAATACATCGCGCCCTCGCATTCCTGTCATGGTAGTCACATTGTGACTGACGCCTGCTCTCAACAATTTCTTTCATAGTGGGGTGTATAAGGGATAACCTGGTTTTGAACGTCCTTTTCATTAGCAGCTCTGCGGGTGGAACCCCTGTGAGCGAGTGTGGTCGGGATCTATTGGCCAACAGGAGGCGTGATGAGCGGCTTTGTAGGGAACCCCCCCTTGGATTCTGAGCATCCCCTGTTTGATTATCTGCACTGCTCTTTCCGCCTGGCCGTTTGAGGCCGGCTTGAACAGTGCCATTCTGACATGGTTGATTCCACTGCCTGCCATGAAGTCCTGGAATTCAGTGCTGTGAAGCACAGGCCATTGTCGCTGACCAAGACATCCGGTAGACCATGGGCGGCGAACATTGCCTGTAGACTTTCTACCGCGGCAGAGGATGTGCTTGAATTTAAAATGGCACACTCAATCCATTTGGAGTAGGCATCTACTACAACCAAAAACATTTTTCCAATGAAAGGACCTGCATAGTCCACATGGATGTGTGACCATGGCTTGGCGGGCCAGGACCAGGGGCTAAGGGGGGCTTCCCTGGGTGCGTTGCCCAGCTGAGCACACGTGTTGCACCTGCGAACACAAAGTTCCAGGTCTACATATATCCCTGGCCACCAAACGTGTGACCTGCCAATTGCCTTCATCATGACAATGCCCGGGTGCTCATTGTGAAGTTCTCTGATAAACACCTCTCTGCCCATTTGGGGCATGACTACTCGGTTTCCTCACAGTAGGCAATCGGTCTGAATTGAGAGTTCATCCTTGCGCCTATGAAACGGTTTAAATTCCTCAGGGCATGCCCCGTACGTGGCTGCCCAGTCCCCATTCAGGACACACTTCTTAACGAAAGACAGTAGCGGGTCTTTATTTGTCCAGACTTTGCTTTGATGGGCTGTCACAGGTGAGCCTTCGCTTTCGAAAGCTTCAACAGCCATGACCATCTCAGCATCATGCTCAGTTGCCCCCTCAGTGGTGGCTAGTGGGAGCTTGCTGAGTGCATCGGCGCAGTTTTGAGTGCCCGGTCTATGCCGAATTGTGTAGTCATAGGTGGCTAACGTAAGTGCCCACCTCTGTATGCGGGCTGATGCATTCGCATTTATGGCCTTAAGGGACGTTAGGGGTTTGTGATCTGTCTCCAGCTCAAATTTCCTGCCAAACAGGTACTGGCGCAATTTTTTTACTGCATATACACATGCTAGCGCTTCCTTTTCTACCATCCCATAGCCCCTTTCTGCCTGGGACAGACTTCTGGAGGCATAAGCTACTGGCTGTAACTGACCATTGTCATTCACATGCTGCAACACACAGCTGACCCCATAGGACGGTGCATTGCACGTTAAAACAAGTTTCTTACATGGGTCACATAACGTTAACAGTTTGTTGGAGCATAACAAATTGCGTGCTCTATCAAAAGCCCTTTCCTGGCTGTACCCCCAGACCCAATCGTGACCTTTGCGTAGGAGCATGTGTAGCGGCTCTAACAGCGTGCTCAATTTGAGAAGTTACCAAAAAATTCAGGAGCCCCAGGAACGAACGCAGCTCCATCGTGTTACGGGGTCTGGGTGCTCTCTGGATTGCTTCCGTTTTGGACGCAGTAGGTCTGATCCCGTCTGCTGCCAGCCTCCTCCCCAGGAATTCTACCTCTGGAGCTAAGAAGACGCACTTCGCCTTTTTCAGTCGCAGCGTCCAGTCTGCGTAGCACCTCCTCCAGGTTGTGGAGGTGTTCTTCTGTATCGCGACCCTTGATGAGGATGTCGTCTTGAAAAACCACCGTCCTGAATCGACTTGAGGAGGCTTTCCATATTTTGCTGAAAGATCGCGGCGGCCGAACAAATCCCGAACGGACATCTGTTATACTCAAACAACCCCTTGTGTGTCGTGATGGTGGTCAGCTTCTTTGACTCACTCGCCAGCTCCTGGGTCATGTAAGCTGAGGTCAGGTCCAATTTTGAAAAAAGTTTGCCACCGGATAGCGTCGCAAAGAGGTCCTCCGCTCTCGGTAGCGGGTACTGGTCTTGGAGTGACACCCAATTGATGGTGGCCTTGTAATCGCCACATATCCTGAACCGACCCATCCGCCTTGAGCACCGGCACGATCGGGCTCGCCCAGTCACTGAATTCGACTGATGAGATGATGCCTTCCCTCAGCAGGCAGTCCAATTGGCATTCTATCTTTTCCCACATCACGTACGGCACCGCTCTGGCCTTGTGATGTACTGGCCTGGTGTCCGGGTTTATGTGAATCATTACCTTGGCTCCCATGAAAGTGCCAATGCCGGGTTGAAATAATGAGTCAAATTTGTCCAGGACCTGTGAGCATGATATTCGCTCCACAGAAGAAATTGCATTAACATCGCCCCATTTCCAGTTCATGACAGCAAGCCAACTCCTCCCCAGAAGTGTGGGACCGCCCCCCGGGACAATCCAGAGTGGCAACCTGTTCACCGAATCTTTGTGGGTCATGACTACCGTGGCGCTGCCTAGCACCAGAATGATCTCCTTTGTATATGTCCGTAGCTGTGTGTCAATCGGCAATAATTTTGGCCTCCTGGCCTTGGACACCCACAACCTTTCGAACTGTTTGATACTCATCAGGGACTGGCTGGCCCCGTGTCTAGCTCCATTAATACTGGGATGCCATTGAGGAGCACTTTCATTATCATCGGTGGCTTTCTGGTATATGAACTGTATATGTGCTCCACATGATATCGCTGAATTTCAGCTTCCAGCGATTTCCCCCAGTATTCATTTGGCCTCGTAGGGCTTACATCGGGCCAATCCTCCTCGTACATCAACCTGGTTGCAGGCTTCCTGCACATACGAGCCAAGTGACCACTGACGTTGCAGTTTCTGCAGGCATATTGCTGATACCTGCAAGCTCTGGCTGGGTGTTTGCCTCCACACCTCCAGCATGAGCTGGAGGCCCCATTGTTGGAAACAAAAGGTCCATTACCAGTCGATCGTCTCTGTAACTGTCCTTAAGCACACCATTAGCAGGTGTTGATGGCCCCATTACTGGCCGCATTGTCCATTGCGATGGCATGAATCGCCGTTCAGCTAGCCATTGTCTCTGTTGAATTCCTCCTTTGGGTTTGACTACATGCTGGGGCATGTCCGATTGCCATTGTCTGCCTAGAGAACTGTGTGCCGCATTAACAATGTTGACTCCCTGGTTGTTTGCCGCATTTGAGCCAAGATTTTTTGTCATACATCATTCTGGTCTCTTCCTCCCCTGAGGTAATTGTCTGGGCTATCAGAGTTGCCGCTTCCAAGGTCAAGTCTTTGGTCTCAATTAGTTTCCTGAAAATGCCAGTGTGCCCGATGCCCTCAATAAAAAAGTCTCGCAGCATCTCCGCTCTGCATGCATCTGGGAACTTACATAGACTCGCCAGTCGCCGGAGATCTGCCACAAAGTCTGGAACGCTTTGCCCTTCTCGCTGCCAGTGCGTGTAAAACCATCTCGCCATGTTTATGCTGCTCGCCGGCTTAAGGTGTTCCCCAATAAACTTACTGAGCTCTTCGAACGTCTTGTCCGCCGGCTTCTCTGGCGCTAGATGGTCCTTCATCAGGGAGTACGTTCTGGATCTACAAACCGTCAGGAGATTAGCCCTGCGTTTGTCGGCTGAACCCTGTCCGAACCATTCGTTAGTGACAAAACTTTGGTGTAGTCTCTCAATAAAGTCGTCCCAATCATCACCAACACAGTACCTCTATTCTGTGCTGCTAGTGGCCATGCTCGCGTGGTTTAAATTCCAGTTTCTCGTTGCCAATGATATGTCCTTACTATACAGTATAAATGCACACGAGGCCCATACTTGAGAGAAGGTCACTCTGTGACCAGTTACCTTTATTACCAAGACCTCAAGTGATGAAGGTGGGTGGAGCTTCCCCTTTTATACCTGAAAGTCCAGGTTAGGAGTGTCGCCCACAAGTTCACCCCCTTGTGGTCAATATTCTCAAGGTGTACAACTTAGGTCAGCTTATACATGGGTTACAATGATAGTTGAATACATGACAAATCCGAAAAGGGCACCTGTGGTATATAAACAGCCGTGTGTGTGTGTTGATGCACATCAGTCTTTTCGAAGATTCAGTCAGCTCCTGTGTCATGTAGGTGGAGGTTAGGTCCAACTTGGTGGACGACTTTCACCCCGTTAACGTTGCGAACAGGTCATCCGCCTTTGACAACGGATACTGGTCCTGTAGTGAGACTCGGTTAATCGTTACCTTGTAGTCTCCGCAGATTCCGACTGTGCCATCGCTTTTTAACACCGGAACAATTGGACTGGCCCACTTGTTTAACTCGACTGGCACTATGATTCCTTCGCGTTGGAATCTGTCCAGTTCGATTTCGACTTTCTCCCTCATCATGTACGGAACCGCCCAAGCCTTGTGATGGACAGGCCGTGCATCGAGGCCTAGATGGATGTGTACCTTGGTGCCTGTTAAGTTGCCGATGTCTGGTTCAAATAGTGAGGGAAACTTGTTCAGCACTTGAGCACACGAGGCGTCATCCACCGAAGATAGTGCTTTGATGTCGTTCCAATTCCATTTAATCTTTTCTAGCCAGCTTTTGCCGAACAGCGTTAGGCCATTGCCTGGAACAATCCACAATTCGATAGGTCATGCACAGCTCCATCATACGATACCTTCACTGCTGCACTTCGAATGCCTGGTATGAGCTCTTTAATGTAGGTACGCAGCTTTGCATTAATCGGGCTCCGTTTGGGCCTGTGCGCTTTATTGCCCCACAGTTTCTCGAAAGCCTTCTGGTGCATTATTATCTGACTCGCAGCCGTATCCAACTCCATGGATACTGGAACTCCATTTAATTTGACTTTCAGCATTATAGGAGGGCTCGGTGGTGAAGGTATGTACCCCATACACTTCTTCCTCGGGTTGAGTTGCCTGTGCTGCGTGATCCGCGCCGGATCGATCATCCTCTGCCACGTTGTATGTCGCAGCACGTTTGCACATTAGCTGGAGGTGCCCCATCGTTGCGCAGCCTTTGCACACATAGTGCTTGAATCGACATTGATGGGCCCGATGATTACCCCGCAGCACCAACACGGTGCTAATGGATTCACATTCACCCCCGATGGCGGACTCTTAGTCATCACAGGTCTTGCAGCCGCAGATATATAGGCCCTGCCATAGGCAGTTTGGACTGCTAGTGACGTCATTTTATGCACAGTACTTGCTGGTGAGCTTCGATGTTGAGAAGATATCTGTTTGGTGTTATCGTCCGTGACCATACATGCCTGGGCAATCGCGATGGCCCTGCTCAGGTCTAGGGTTTCAGCAGCCAGCAGCTTTCGACGAATGACCTCGTGGCTGATGCCCAGCGTGAAAAAGTCCCGCAGCATTTGCCCCAATGCAGCTCTAAAATCGCAAGGTCCCGTGAGGTGTCTCAGGTCGGCGACATAATCTGCCACGTCCTGGCCCCTGGAACGATGGTGCATGTAAAAACGATATCTGGCCATGAAGATACTCTTCTTCAGCTTGAGGTGGTCCCAAACCAGCGTGCACAAGTCTGTATATTCCTTCTCCGTTGGTTTTGTTGGTGCGAGCAGATTCTTGATGAGACCGTATATTTTAGACCCACAGATGGTGAGGAGAACCGCCCTGCGCTTGGCCGCGTTAGTGTCTCCTTCCAGCTCATTGGCCACAAAGTACTGGTCGAGACGCTCGACGAAGGCTTCCCAATCATCATCCTCTACGAATCTCTCTAATACTCCAACAGCAGCCATGGTTGCATGAAGGTTCTTATTCTGTTACTCGTCGCCAATTTTTATATATAGAAGAACTCCATGAGGCTGAGTACTGTGAGCTAAACTTAGTGTGATCTTAGTCTTCTTTATTACAACTCCAGAGTGCCTAACCAACATGGCAGCCAACCTTTTATACTGGCCCTGCATGTGTGTGCAGGTGACCATTAGGACTTCAACAGTTGCGCCCTCTGGTGGCAAGTATTACATACATAACAGCTCCGGCGGCTTTAATGCGGCCGGCGCTGTGCTTGGACCACCACCTGGTGTGGGCGGAGCTTGCTTGGCTCCGCGCGTGGGTCGGGTCCGGGTACTGGCACTTTAACAACCTGCTGCTGGAGGACGAGCGGTTCCAGGATTCATTCCGTCGGTTCTGGTTCGACTGGAGAAGGAAGCAGGGGGGCTTCCCCTCCTTGAGGTTATGGTGGGACATGGGCAAGGCTCACATTCGTCTCTTCTGTCAAGATTATGCGAAGGGGTCGACCAAGAGGCGGGAGGCCAGGTTGGGGCGCCTGGAGAAGGAGGTGCTCGACCTGGAATCCCTTCTGGGTCAAGTCATCGAGCACTCGGCCCTGCGAAAGGTGTACGAAGTGAAGCCTCTGCAGCTGGTCGGGTCCCGAGGCGCGTTCGTGAGGTCGTGGATCCAGTTCCTCCGGGACCTGGACAGTTGCTCCCAACTTCTTCTTCTCACTGCAGAAGTAAGCAGCTCTTGATGCTGCTGGCCGACGACAGATCTCTGGTCTCGGATCCGGAGGGCATCAGCAACAGGGCTCGAGACTACTACGGGGCTCTGTTCTCTCTGGATCCGTCCAGCGAGGAAGTGCGTAGAGTTTTGTCGGAGGACCTGCCGAAGGTCGGCCAGGAGGATGCCGAGAATCTGGACGCTGCGCTAAGCCTGGCAGAGCTGACCAGTGCCCTCGACCAGCTCTCGAGGGGAAAAGCCCTGGGGTTGGACGGGCTGACCGTGGATTTCCACACGGCGTTCTGGGACATCTTTGGAGGCAACTCCGCGCGGGTCCTGGGAGAAAGTCTGGTGATTGAGGAGATGCCCCTCTCTTGGCGCATGGCAGTCATTGTCCTGCTGTCTAAGAAGGGCGATCTCCACCTACTAAAGAACTGGTGCTCGGTCTCCCTCCTCAGCATGGATTACAAAATTTTTGCCAGGGTGATGCCTTCTAGCCTTGGCGCTATGCTGGACCACATGATCCACCCCGACCAGTCCTACACGGTCCCGGGCTGGACAATCCAGGACAACATCCATCTGGTCTGCGACCTGGTCCACCACTCCCAGAAGGCTGGTCTGTCGGTCGTCTTCCTTTCCCTAGACCGGGAGAAGGCATTTGACACGGTGATCACGAGTATCTGTTCGGAACTCTGCGCGCTTTCAGGTTCGGGAAGCATTTCATCGGCCAGATCTGACTTTTGTACGCTGCCGCGGAGTGTCTGATTAAGGTTAACGGGTCTTTGACAGCGCTTTGGGAGAGGGGTGCGCCAGGGAAGCCCCATGTCCGGCCAGTTATGTGCCACCTGCATGGAGCCTTTCCTGCACCTCTTGCGGAAGAGGTCGACGGGACTGGCTCTGCAAGGGCCGGGGTGGAGGTCATCCTCTCGGCTTACACCGATGATGTGCTCCTCATGGTCGAGGACCCCGTTGACCTGCGGAGGATGCGTGAGTGCCAGGAGATTTACTCGACCGCATCCTCCGCCAGGATCAACTGGGTGAAATGTTCTGGACTCCTGGTGGGTCAGTGGCGGGTGGACTCCCTGCCGGAGGAGCTCAGGCCTTTTTCCTGGAGCACGACCCATCTCCTCTATCTGAGAGTCTACCTTAGACCTGACTAGGAAGCTTGGCCGGTGAACTGGCAGGAGCTGGAGGCCAAAGTTGCCGCTCGCCTAGGGCGCTGGAGAGGACTGCTCTGAGTGCTGTCCTACAGGGGTCGAGCGCTAGTCATAAACTAGCTGGTCGCCGCTATGCTGTGGTACCGGCTGGTCACTTTGACCCCTCCTTCTGCGTTTGCTGCCAAGATAGAGAAGAAGCTGGTGGACTTCTTCTGGAACAACAGGAAGCACTGGGTCTCTGCTGCGGTTCTGAGTCTCCCGCTTAGGGAGGGCGGTCAGGCGTTGGTGTGCGTCAGCGCCCAGCTAGCGACTTTCCGTCTTCAGACCCTGCAGAGATACCTTTACATTGAGCCCCCTCCTAGACAGCGTGCGCTGGCGATGTATTTCTTCCGCCAGCAGTACAGCCTCAATTATGACATGCAGCTCCTGTTTGTGAGCCTGGGGGGCATCAGGACCGCCATGCGGGGGCTGCCTGTCTTTTATCAGGAACTCATCAGGGTCTGGAACAGAGTCGCAACCAAGCGCAGTTCTCCTTCATCTGGAGTGGCGGCTGTCCTTCATGAGCCGCTGCTCAGGAATCCATACCTCCACAACCACGGTTTTAGGTGGCAGGTGAACGAGAGGGCAGGGTTTGGCAAGGTGACCAGGGTCAGGGACCTGCTTGATGGTGGAGGAGCGGGCTGGATGGCGCCAGACGTGCTGGCACAGCGCCTATCCTGGGCCAACGTCCGGCGCGCGGCCGATGCCATCGAGTCGCTAGAAACAGCACTGGGCCCTGACTCCGTTAGGTGCGTTGAGGAGGTCCAAGCACATGGGGAAATCCCGTCCGAATTGACCCCCGTCCAGACAGAATTCCTCATCGGCGCCAAGCTCCAAAACCTCCCTCGGGAGCCGACGCCTCACAACTTTAGCGTCCTCCAGGAAATCCCCTCCGTGCCTTTCAGTTCTGCGTCGAAGGGATTCCTGTATGGGCTGCTCTTGTACACTCTCCACGTTACCATCCTCCTCTGCCGTCCGGACACGCCATGGCGCACCATCTTGTCGTCCGGAGGAGGCGGGGGTCCCCAATGGAGTGCACTCTACGCGGGAGTCCTCCCTCTATTTATGGGGACTTGGCCTGGAGGGTGTTGCACGGAGCAGTCCCGTGCAATAAGTTTTTAAGTCGGTTCACGGGCTCCCAGGCCGCCTGTAATTTCTGCGGTCTGGAGGAGTCTGTGTTCCACGTTTTTATTGAATGTGCAAGGCTGCAGCCCCTCGTCCAATATTTGAAGGGGCTGCTCCTCAAATTCTGGTTTCACTTCAGAGCCACACTCCTGATCTTTGGGCACCCTGTGCGGAGGGGAGCGGGTAGATCGTAAGGCCTCCTCGTAGGACTGTTCCTGGATATGGCCAAGGGTGCCATCAGCCGGTCCAGGCAGCGGGCGGCCAAGGGCGTTGTTCAGCCTGACTGCCTGCCTCTCTTCCGCGGTTACATCCGAGTCAGGGTGTCCCTGGAGATGGAGCACGCGGTGTCCATCGGTACACTCGCGGCCTTCTGCGAGAGGTGGGCACCGGAGGGACTGGAGTGCATCATCACCGCCGGCAACCAAATTCTAATTTAATTTAAGTTACTGGTACAAGTTTAATTTGATTAATGTGTCGGTTTTAGTGCCCCCCCTTTAATCAGGGGGCACTTGTATTGAAGTTTGCCATCTAATTTACCCCTTTATAAGGGGGCATTTGATTTACTGGTGCAACTAAAATAGTTGTAGAACTGTTGCATTGTGAGTGGCTTAGCCATTCACGTGATGTTCACAAGACTCACTAAAACCCCAGTCAGTTGGGTCTAAGTCATCAACGATGAGGTATGCAGTTGTGAGCCTAGTGGAAGAATTGGTAATGTGTAGTGTGATACTTAAACCTGTTAATAACACAACTAGTTCTTAATAGCAATGGGCTAGACTTCCAATTTTTGTGCAGATCGCCCAAAAATGGGCGTTATTTCTAGCATTGGCGGTAAATATGGATTTTGTGATCGCTGGATTATCACCCATTTTCAAAACCCCAGCTTTCCATTTTATAAAATGGGCCTTACCACGAGCGATCTGAAATGGGCGTCAGCGTTAATTTTTTTGACCTTCTGCCGTAAACTGTCGGCGTCCATGGCAACGGTCGTTTCCCGCGTTTCAGGAGGTCAGGGGTCATCAATACATGTGCAGAAGAGAGAGGGAGCAGAGAGGAATTGAAAGCGTGTGTGGGTGTGTTGTGTGGTTGTTTGCCTGTTGTGGAAGATAGGTGGGAGATTTACCAGCAGCAAAAAGACTTGTGAGCACAAATAACGTTGTTCCCACGGAGGTTTTGGGGAAAAAAATATAGTTAAAATGGAAGGGATGGAGGAGGCGACACAGCACGCAGTGGAGACTGAGGATGCTGATGAAAGCAGTGAGGTCGGAGAGGAACTATTGGGAGGACACAAACGAGCTCGGAGATTCTCCGACGAGGCAAATGTCTCCCTCCTGCAGGAGGTGGAGTCATGCTGGGGTCAATTGACCTGGGGTGTGCGTGGGATGCCCACCCCAAAGATCTACCAGAAGATATGGGCCGACATAACTGTGGTGGTCTCGTCGGCAACGAACGAGGTGCGTGAGGGCAACCAGTGCTACAAGCGCTGGAACGACCTTGTCGGATCCACCAGAGTAAGTATTACATTTACTTATATATTTATATAATTTGAATTGTAAGTGTAATGAGGGATTAAAATCAGATGTGATGTCTTGCACTTATACTGGGAATGTTTTACTTAAAGCCTGCATGACGGTGTATGTCTTTAGGTAAATAATAATTTTCGTTATAATCATGATTAAATCTGTCGGTTATGTGTTGTATCAGTCTCTGTGATAGTAACTAGCAATGATCTCACGCAATGATCTCATACCATGTTGTGCTGGTGTTACCTTTTACAGAAGAAGTTTTTGAAGAATACGGCCGAGCAGAGGCGAACGGGTGGCGGGCCACCCGTCATCATCGAGCTCACTGACATCGAGGACCGGGTGCTGGCACTAATGGAGATCCACCCCCGGTTGGCCACGCATGCAGCAGCAGAACCTGATGTGATGCCACGTGAGTAAAGTATACAGCATTGCGTGATGTAAAGTCAATAGATGCCTGACCCACTCATATCCGACCAATAATATATGATAGATGATTGATAAAAGTTCTCTAAATAATGATGGCCTCATGAGAATCATTGCAATGCAGAATTTGGTCATGGTCATGAAATGTGATGTCTGTGATGATTTTGATAGCGGTGGTGCTTTTGTTGTGCATATGCTGTGTGTAGCGTTGGAATCACCTTTTGACCCTAGCACCCACTTCTCCTCTAATAACCTCATTTATGTTTTGTAGCTCAGCCAGCAGTGCGGCCCCATGCAACACCACCGAGCCAAGAAGGTGGGGGTACGGGGCCGGACTCGCCGGGCGATCATCAATCTGTTGCTGAGGAGCCCCGATTATTGCCCGTGGAGCTGCAGGGCGCCTTCTCCACGGATGACAGTGCCGACTTCGAGGAGTGTGCATCGCCAAGCTCCATAATGCATTCGACACCAATTACATCTAGTGCTCCTGCGGCCATGCCCTCCTCCACCGTGGAGATAGCAGGCCCAAGCACCTTGCCGCAGGGTACCCAAGGTGTCTCCATGATGGCGTCGACCACGCAGAGGTTGGTTTGACGCAGCAGGTCTGCTCCACGAGCAGCAGATCTGAGCGGGGACATGGTACACTTGTCCAGGAGGAGTGTTGAGATAGGTCAGCAGATCCTCCAGACAATGGGGGGCATATCCCAACAGCTGGCCAGCATCTCCGCCACTATGACCGAGTATGTGCCGCGGATGGCAGAAGCCCTGGAGGAGATAGCCAGGAACACTAGTGGCAGAGTGCTTCCAGTAATCCTGGAGCATGGCACTGAACCCCATTGCCAAAGACACATGAGAGCCAGGAGAAAGATCTTGCTTCTGGCTCGGAGCACGTTCCCACCTTGGGACCGTCCTCTCCTGTATCCGGCCAACCAGCGGTTCTGCCTTCATCATCACCCCCCCCACAATGAAACAGCGCCTGAGGAGCTCCTCGGCAAGGCGGCTTGGATTAAGGAGGGGAAGGGGTAGAGGTGGGGAGGAGAAGTGCGGGGGGGGGGGGGGGGAAAGAAAAGTGAGGTGCATGGCCGCAGGAGTTGAATTGGTCACAATATTTTTATGTTGTGGTTGCTATTTTGTTGGGAGGTTTGGGAGAAGAGGGGAGGGGGGGTACCTTGTTTTTTTGCATTTGTGTTCTTTGATTATGAAGTTTTGTTGAAAATGTGAACACTTTTATGAATGATATAAATGTCATCAATTTGTTGTGAGCTGGGGTGGGGGTAGGGTGGGGTGTTTTTTACAGTTATAATTATGATTTTTATACAGATGTTCTCATTAAATATTTTTTATTTTACATAACCTTGTTGCGCATTGTCTCAGATAAGGCCGCTTCTCCCGATAAGTGCGATGGGGGTAAGTTCTCGTCCTCCTCCTCAGTCTGCCACCTCTTTGATTGGGCGCATAATGCTCTTGAATATACCTTCTGCCATCTCTAGTCTGCATTGTGTGCGTAGTCATCAAGACAGGCTGAGAAATTACAGGCCCCATTACAATCACAATCAGTATTATACCTATTGTTCACAAACAATAAATTTACCTACTAAAAGACCTAAAATAAATTCAAATCGTCCACAGTATGATTAGATGTTTGTTCAGATGTTCAAATCACCTTAAAAGAACTGCACAGTACATCAAAACTCCCCAGAACTTGAAGCAGCCTCTTATATGAACCGACCTCCGATTTACAACATGGCATCCGTACCGCTGGGTTTAGTTCCAGTGAGAGCAACTTTTTCTCAGTGGGTTTTTCGGTGAGCGATATTCTTGGCGATATGGCCGAGGTGCTGAAAGTAACGCTCGGCGATATTATGGGTGTTAGTTTCGCCCATTATGATCTTTACAGCAAAAAAAAGTGGGCGGGTGGTATTATTAGTTCTCGCCATTAAGTACATGCCGAAAGTAACGCTGGGCGATACATGGGCGTTAGTTTCCATTTTGTTGCTAAATGGGTGATATTTGGGCGTTATACCTCATCTCAGCACTAAAATGGACGTTAAGTGGGCGGTATCGATGCAAAAAAAATGGAAAGTCTAGGCCAATGTGTTCCTATGAATTCTTAAGCAAAGAACCCATGAAGCAAATACATTACAGATAGCTCAGGTTATGGCTATTCCTCTGCAATGAGGGTAAAGTTAAAATACTATAGACTGTACAGTGATTTGAATTAATTACTGTAAATGTTTGCAGGACAGAGAGATAAGTGCTGCTTATCTTGTAATCTCCAGCCTTACTTGAATGGGAATTTTTTTACCCTCACCTTTTATACTACCCTAGCACCTTGAGGCCCCATTGGCTCTATTCCAGTCATCAACGATTATGTTCGATTACGCTGGTTGATTGTGCTGATTCGTGGGAGATTTACCTTCGGGCTTGTTAATTAGTTTGTGCAGAAACCTGTCATGTATTCAACTATCATTGTAACCCATGTATAAGCTGACCTAAGTTGTACACCTTGAGAACATTGATCACAAGGGGGTGAACTTGTGGGAGACACTCCTAACCTGAACTTTCAGGTATAAAAGGGGAAGCTCCACCCACCTTCATCACTTGAGGTCTTGGTAATATAGGTAACTGGTCACAGAGTAACCTTCTCTCAAGTATGGGCCTCGTGTGCATTTATACTGTATAGTAAGGACTTATCAGGATTTACTCGGCTGCAGCCATTTTCCAGAAAAACATGGAGAATTTGCTGAAATCTGTTCCGCGCACTGTTGTGTTTCAAGACAACATCCTGATCACTGGGCGTGACACCATCAAATATCTACACAACCTGGAAGAGGTTCTAAGTCACCTAGACAGAGTGGGACTCAGGCTGAAATGCTCCAAGTGTGTTTTCCTGGCGCCAGAAGTCGAATTTTTGGGGAGAAAGATTGCAGCAGATGGCATCAGGCCCACGGACACAAAGACTCAAGAATGCACCCAGACCACAGAATGTGATGGAGCTGTGTTCGTTCCTGGGACTCCTCAACTATTTCGGCAACTTTCTATCCGGGTTGAGCACGTTGTTAGAGCCTTTGCACATGTTGCTACGTAAGAGTGACGACTGGGTTTGGGGCAAATCTCAAGACACAGCCTTTGAGAAGGCCAGGAACCTGCTATGTTCAAATAAGTTACTTGTACACTACGACCCATGTAAACATTTAGTGCTAGCTTGTGACGCCTCATCGTACCGGGTCGGCTGTGTGTTACAGCAAGCCAATGTATCGGGCAACCTTCAACCGGTTGTATACGCATCTAGAAGTCTGTCTAAGGCTGAGAGAGCCTATAGTATGGTCGAGAATGAGGCGTTAGCATGTGTATATGGGGTTAAGAAAATGCACCAATACCTATTTGGACTTCGGTTTGAGCTTGAAACTGACCACAAGTCGTTCATTTCGCTGTTTTCAGAGAGCAAAGGTATAAATACCAATCCTTTGTCCTGCATCCAAAGATGGGCACTAACATTATCCGCTTATGACTATGTTATCCGCCACAGACCAGGCACTGAAAACTGTGCCGATGCTCTCAGCCGGCTCCCATTACCCACCACTGGGGTTGAAATGGCGCAGCCCACAGACTTGCTACTAGTCATGGTTGCTTTTGAGAGTGAGGGGTCACCTGTCACAGCTTGCCAGATCAGGACCTGGACCAGCCAGGATCCTGTGCTATCATTAGTAAAGAGTTGCGTCCTAAATGGGAACTGGTCGGCTGTTCCCGGGGAAGTGCAAGATGAAATTAAGTCGTTTCACCAAAGCAAAGATGAAATGTCCATCCAGTCGGATTGTCTCTTATGGGGTAATTGCTTGGTTTTGCCAAAAAGAGGCAGGGAAACGTTTATATGCGACCTATACAGTACCCACCCAGGCATTGTCATGATGAAGGCAATTGCCAGGTCGCATGGTTGGTGGCCTGGCATTGTCTCGGGCTTGGAGTCGTGCGTGCATCAGTGCAACACTTGCTCGCAACTGAGCAATGCCCCAAGGGAAGCTCCACTGAGTCTATGGTCATGGCCCTCCAAACCGTGGTCCAGGATCCATATAAATTTTGTCGGCCCCTTTCTAGGAAAGATGTTTTTAGTAGTTGTGGATGCTTACTCCAAATAGATTGAATGCGTAATCATGTCATCCAGCACGTCTACAGCCACCATTGAAAGCCTCCAGGCCATGTTCGCCACCCATGGCTTGCCCGACGGCCTTGTCAGCAACAACGGACCGTGTTTCTCCAGCTCGGAATTCGACGAGTTTATGACCCGCAATGGCATCAAGCATGTCAGGTCTGCTCCGTTTAAGCCCATGTCTAACGGTCAAGCGGAGCGGGCAGTCCAAACAATTAAGCAGAGCATGAAACGTGTGACAGATGGCTCCTTGCAGACCCACTCTCCCTAGTTCACCCGGATCTTAATGATCACGTGGAAACCTGGCGATACCGGCAGAACATGTACGCGGCTGTTTCATGTGACATTGATGTTAACGACCCTGTGTTTGTCCTGAATTATGGTCATGGTCCTAAGTGGCACTATTTTGGCCAAGGAAGGGAATAGGGTGTTTATAATCAAACTGTTAAATGGCCAAACGTGCAGAAAGCATTTATATCAGACCAAATTGCGATTTACTGACAACCAGGAACGACTTGAAGAGGACATCACCATCAACGATCCATCAACACACACCCAACCAGCAATCGACCTCGCTGTCAATCACGAGGATGAACCCACCGTTCCTGACAGTCCAGTCAGACCAGCAGCGGTGCAGTGCAGCAATGGTTTGACCAACTCATACACGCCAGGGTTTGAACTTAGACAATCAACCAGGGAGCGAAGGGCTCCGGATCGCCTCAACTTGTAAATAACTTGTACCGAAGATTTTGGGGGAGGAATGATGTTATGTATGTAACCATGTAATACTTGCCACCAGAGGGTGTGACTGTTGGAGTCCTAATGGTCACCTGCACACACCTGCAGGGCCAGTATAAAAGGTTGGTTGCCATGTTGTTTAGGCGCTCTGGAGTTGTAATAAAGAAGACTAAGGTCACACTAAGTTTCGCTCACAGTACTCAGCCTCGTGGACTTCTTCTATACACAACAGGAACGCAGGAGACGTACTCCTGAGACACGTAAAGGCGGTCGATTCTGGACCATCCTCTTCCAGGCCTCACCCAAGTAAAGGCGCTGGAGTCAGGATGGAGATTTCACCAGACGTCCACCAAGTTGAAGGACCCAACCAGGTCCCTCAACTTCTCTATTGCCATCATGCTCTGCGGGGCACCGGAGCAATCCCTCGCCTCGAGGGTGCAGTTAAAATCCCCCCTGAGGACAATGCAGTTGCTGATGTCGACGGAACCTAGAAGAGTGGACACTTCTTCGAAGAAGCGCACTTGCTGTGGGCTGGGCTGGGAGGGCGTACACATTCACTAAATGGAGTGACACGTCCCCCAGGTGAACCATGACATGGAGCAAGCGGCCTGGCACAGGCTCCTTGACCTCCAAGATCACCGGCTGAAAATGTGGGGCCAGCAAGATAGCCACCCCACAAGAAGTGGCAGTGAGGTGGCTCATGCGGATCTCTCCTTGCCATTCCAGGAGCCACGTGGCTTCGTCTCCCGGAACGGTGTGGGTTTCTTGCAGGAAGCACACCGCATATTGCCCCTCCTGTAGGAGCGAAAAATCGTTAAAGCTACGGCCTGCCTCTCTGCCGCCGTTGATGTTGAGGCTGGCTATGGTTATCTTCATGACAAAAGCATAGTGCAACCTCTAACTTAAACTGGGAGGAGGAGTGGAGTTGTTTGATGACCTCCACTCCCTCAGCAACCCAGCGAGGAACAATCTGAGCCGGTGCAGCTCAAGGTTTTCTGGTTTTGATAAGGTTCCGCCCGCGCCCATAGTTTTGATGGCGGTGCGGACGGACCTGATGAGCAGCGCCGGCTCGGACCATTTGTCCAGGGCCAGTTTTGCTCTATGGTGGTGACCCTGGCATTCCGCCGAAAAGTCCCAGAGTTCCTTGGCTGGAATGAGGGAAGACTCAGCGGCGGGCATGAGGAGGTCCATTGCCTCACTGGCGATGGACTCTAAATCCTCTCCCATGCCCACCACCGAGTCCCCGTCCTCCTCCGGGAGTTGCCACCAGCGGCCGGTTCATCGACCGCATGGGGTACAGCGAATGGCCTGGCCGCACCATCCTGCCCTACCTCACCATCCGGCCCTACCTCTGCCGACGATCCCACCCCCTGGATCGTCGGCAGAGGAGTCCTCCCTGGGCTCCTCCTGGGATGCCGGGTCGGGAAGCAGCAGCGGACAGGGGACCCCTTCCGCCTCAGGCCCTGCGGAGCATGGAGAAACCGGGCCGAAAAACATTTCCAGATCCTCCAAGTCCCCCGGCGCTAACATCAGGGATGGAGATTGGGGTTTCTCACCCTCTCCACCGCCACGCTCCGGCCCAGTGGTTGGGGGTTCCTGAGATTCATTTCCTTTTTCAGCCAGGTCGAGCAAATCCTGGGGGATGTTGAGGTTTGACTGGGCGGGCTCAGATTTGGCCTCTTCGGCCTTGCCCACCTTAGTCCCTCGGACGCTCAATCCGGCGGCGATACTTTGTTTTTGCGGCCCCGCGGCCCCTGCAACGGGCAGGTCTTCTTCCCCATCTCCGGGAGGTTCAGGCTGGGAAGACCAGGCTGTCTCATCCTCCTGAGTGACAGACTCCCCCCGCCTTCGGCATGCAATTGGAGCTCTGGTGGGGGACGCGGGACACACGCCGGGCACAAACTCCTCCGCGGAGAGATCTTAGTCACCCTCCGCTTCCCCGGAGTGGTGCCTCCTTTTTTGTCTGGAGGGACGCGGAGGCAGGGAGACCCCCATGTCTGCCGAGGCCGCCGCCTCCACTCCCTCCTCCTATATTTCATTCTCGTGCCCAAGCCCAACTGCAGGTGGCAAACTCTCCGCGGAAGTGGGTACGGTCAAGGGCTCGGGCACGGGATGCCCCGCGCTCGCCGGTGACAATATGGGGCCGAGCGCAGTGATGGGGCTGTATGGCCCACTGAGGGGACTCGCCGGCAGATGTTTGCTTTTGTTCCGCACTTTCTTTCTGTGCGGACGCTCTCCCTCCCCACCGTCGGAGGCCGTGATGACAATGGCTACCGACGATGCCTGCGCATCTACGGCCCCTGACATGCGGACGATGACAGGGGGAGGAGTTGCGGCGGCACCAGCCTTGGCTGCTTCAGATTTTTTAGCGGCCTTGGAGATGGGGCAGTTCTTGCGGACCTGCCCCACCTTCTTACAGGCATAGCACCGCACGCCGTCCGATGTCCGGAAGACATCCTCGTGGACCACGTTAAATGTCCTTTCTGTTACCTCCTCCCAGGCCAGCTGGACGAAAAGCTGGTGCCCGAAGGAGAACACATGATGGAGGCTGGCCTCCCTGAAGCCGAGTGGTATCGACGTTATCCCCGACCTCACCCCACCCAGTTGGCGTAAGTGGGGGAGGATGAGCTCACCAGGAACAAAGGGCGGGACGTTAGAAATGACAAGTCTCTGTGCGGTGGCCTCGAGACGATCCACTGGCAGGAAGGTCCCGCCCACCGTGATGCTCTTACTAAGGGCCAGGGACACCACCTGCTCTGACCCCAGGAAGAACACAGCCTTCCCGTACATTTTAGAGGCGGCGACAATGGCCGAGGGGCCGACAGCCCCGGCCATTGCCCTCATGCACTTCTCAATCATTATGTTGGGGTGGGTGTAGCTCTTGACCCCATGTTTTTTAGTGATTAGCCTAAATGGTGGCAGGAGCCGTCGTGGCCATGGCCGCCATGTGCGCATAAGTCGGGGCTGGCCCCGCCACCGGCGAAGATGGAGTCGCCATGTCAGGGTCCCTTTAAGGGCTACATCCACCCCAATGTCACAGGCCTACAGGTCTTAATGGCCTCCTTGGTTGAGCAGAGGGAGCTCTTAATGAGGCACACCTCTCCCCTGCTTAACAATTGTGGAGGGTCTTTTTTCCCTCTGCTCAATAGGTTTTTTTTCTAAATTAATTTTTTTTCAAAAAGAGAAAGGGGCCTCTCAGAGAGAGAGAGAGGAGAGACACAGAGAGAGAGAGAGAGAGAGAGAGAGAGAGAGAGAGAGAGAGAGAGAGAGAGAGAGAGAGGGGTGGGAAGAGGGAGGCTGCGAAGGCAGTATCGCCCCTCAGCATTGGGTGGGTGCTTGCAGGGGTGCACTCTCCTGATGGCTAAACAGTCTTTATGAATGTTCTTCTGGTCGGGGGAGAAGATGTCTTCACCCAGGATAGCTGGAACTACCCAGGCACAGTCCTCCACCAGAGGTTAACGATGTTAATTAATGGATAAACGAGACTTCACCCAGGCAGCTCCAACTGTCCCGAGCCAGGCAATGGGGGAAGGGATGCTTTTAGTGGTGTGTGGGGCCTAGTTAAAAGCAAGAACCCTACACACTTACTTACACACACACACACACACACACACACACACACACACACACACACACACACACACACACACACCCCACGATGTTCCGGCCTTCTTATTAATCTTCTTTCCTGCCCCCACCTACAAAACAAAGTCTTTTGTGGAGAGTGCACCAATACACCCACCTGTAGATTGTTGTAGATGGCTCTCCCTCCTTCCACACAGATGATGTTATTTTTCAAGTTGTTTGTAGTTTGTTCTCGCTCCCCTCTCTCTAACTCTGTGGTAGCAGTGTTGAAGCTCTTGCTCTCCTCCTCTCCCTCAAGATGTTGAAACAGTAGGCCCCTTCCTCCTCTCCTCAGGTTGCAGTAGCAGCAGCAATTGCAGGAGCTCCTTCCTCTACAGACTCACAGCTCTTAAGTGAATAGGCCACTCCCACAGGTACTTGCATTACACTACTTCCCCCCTTTTTTTTTAGAAGCAAGGTATTTATACAATATTTCAAATGATTACTTTTTATTATTCCAATTTTACAAATTCGACTGCTGAGCCTGAGAATCTTGTAAGCTTTTAGCTTCCTCCCACTCCAATCTTCATTTCTTTGCAATTGGCTCGCTATGCCCATTTTCTACATTCTTATTTGACTCCGGAGACTACCTTCGGGAATTTCTGTTTTCAGGCCTGTAGCCCAGGATTCCTGACCTCTATCTTCCTGTGCCTTGAGTTTCCTTGAAACCCTTACATCAGACCTAGGGCAAGACTTTCCACTTCACATTGCCCATATATCGCCCATATATCGCCCAAAATGGCCTTTCATCGCCCATTTTGACAAAAAAGTGGAAATTCAGGCTGGATTCTCACCGAAAAATTACCCCTTGACTTTCGGCTCACATCGCCGAGCTGATCACTGAGGTGATTGCAGGCATATAGCCCAGCCCAACTTTCGGCACATCACCAGGCTGAAAGCTCGCCGAGGACATCACTGGAGAATAGTTGCTTTTTCCTGGCCTTCCTCACAGAACTCGGCACTGCGGATGTCATTTTGAATGTCGGAGGAAGGGAGAAGGCTGCTAAAACAAAGGGCTTTTACCATCTTTTTACTGATAGATCCACTCACATTTATACATATTTATATTTAACTGTACCAGTTGCATTAATGTTTTAACTTAACGTTACTTACATTATTAAAAGACAATGCAGAAGAATTGTAAGATTCAACAACGTTTATTAACAATTTCAATTTTAAACACCCGCCCCCACACCCCACCAACAGCAACAGTAAGAAGAACAACAAGAAAAACAAGAAAAACATAAACAACAATAACGCCCCCCTCCCTACCCCTGCGGCCATGTTTCCCTCCAGATCCTGGACCCCCCCCCCCCCGAGTCCTAGCCCCACCCACCCGTTTTGGTCCCCCGGTACCGAGATGACGCGGGCATGCAGCGGGCAACGGCAAGACTTCTTGCCGTGGTGGGGGTGATGGTGGCACGATCAGCTGTTGGGGGTGCGTTGGAGGGGAAGATGAAGCACGGGCGGGGGCATCGTCTTCCAAGTCAGAAAGAAGTGCTTCCTCCTGACTCGCTTGTGTGCTGGGGGTTGTGCTTCAATCGATCACGGCACCTTGGGGTGCAACGCTGAGCTCAGCCAGCAACGCATACCACAAGGCATTGGTGGCGGCGGTCTGTGCACACATCTCCTCCAGCGTCTGCTGCATTGCCTCCGCTTGGGCAGCAGACACCTGGGAAAATTCCCGCGTGAGCCGCTGGAGATGCTCGCGATTTATCACGACTGTCTCCTTGCACAGGGAGATCAAGCCCTCTATCCGATCGTTCACTGCAGGCGAATGCTGCGCTCACTGACCCGGCTCCGTGGGGTCGGCGTGCGCACTATAATGCGCCTTGGCGTTGCCGGCTGCACGCCACTTGGTCCCGGTGCCTCTTCAGTTGCAATAGCAACTTCCACAGTGGCCGCAGATTCATCCCCCTCTGTGGCTTCCTCCGTTTCTTCCTCATCCTCCTCCTCTGGCTCAGTCGTATCCTCCTACTCCTCCTGTGCGGCCTCCACTTGTGCCTCTGGTTGACCTTCAAAGCACAATTGAGCCTATTGAGCTTATTAGAACAGAAGGGTACATGACTTTACATATTAATGTATCATGTGGATTTAACTGCCCCAGAAAACCTGCCGTGGCTGCATCAGTCGCAGATGGACACAAGGGTTTATGAGGAGCGCACAGGGAAGGGGACAGTTGGCCAGACGACCTTTCCCTGTTCTTATTGCTTATGTTCTTCTGTTGTCAACCTGAGAGTAGAACAAAGGCTGCATTCATGACATGACATGACATCATCCATACATTGCATTTTAATTAAATGATGTTACATTACTTTAAAACTGTTTCACACATTACTCACGTGACGCATGGGAGGGTCCCGCAACACCGCGGATGGTGGCCAAGCGATTGGTGGTCCCCACCAGTGCTGCTGCACACTCCTCCAGCTCTCTTAAAGTCTGCATGTAAGCAGGGCCCCCTCCGGTGCACCACCGCTGTGTCCTGTTGTTAGATAGTTTCTTCTGCAAACGTGAAAAGAGCATGGCATAAGCTATTTGACTAGGTAGTTTCATGGAAAGACAACAGCTTCAAACGTTACATGCAAATGAGATTCACAATTGATGCATGGTTATAACAAAGATCAGCATGTTTTGGATCTATATATGTATATAGACGTATATATGTATGTATGTAAGAATTTACAAAATTGAATTCAATCCAGGAGATTTACTATTACGGTTTTAATTATAATCTTCATCAATACAATATAAAATCTGTACTTACTCTAGCTGATGCCACAAGGCTGTTCCAGCGCTTCCAGCACTGGTCAGGTCCCTCGCCTCCTGGAACGCCGAGGAGACGACGTCCGCAATCTTGGACCACAGCTTCCTGCACGCCCGGGATGGAAGTTTGCCTTTAGCATCCCGGGTAAGTTCTGCCCACCTGGAGTGGACCTCCTCGACGAGGGCCTCGTTGGCCTCGTCCAAAAACGGCTTTGCCCTTTTCCGACCACCATCCACGCTCTCGGATGATGATGATGATGACATCTCTACAATTTATCCAAATCTCCAATGGCAAAAAACACTTTATCCAAATCTCCAACGGCAAAAAACACTTTATCCAACTCTCCAACGGCAAAAATCACTTTATCCAAATCAACGGCCAAAAACTCCACAAAACTCCACAAATCTCCTCCCTCCAACTCCAACAACTCACTCCTTTATCTATCCTCTCTCTTTCTCCAATGGCCTTCTGCGCATGTGTGGTTGACCCCTGACCTCCCGAAATGCACGAAATGCTGTCAACTGGAAAAAAAATTTGAAATCGCATGTGTAGAGGGCCGTTGCTAGGGAAGCTTTTGCCTTCCACATCACTGGCCGTTTGTTGGGCAAACGTCACATCGCTGACCTTTTGCATTGCCCATTTGACATCGCTGGCCTATTGCCGAGTGGAAAATCGTCATTCAAAAAATGGGCGATGAGCCAACGATTAGTAAGGCTAGGACATCGAACATTGCTGGAACATCGCCCATTTTTGGGCGATATTCAGCAAAGTGGAAAGTCTTGCCCCTAGTGTTAGATTTCTTTCTAAGATCTTGATATTCCCAGTTATCAATATCCTGTCAAGTTGATTTGCATTTCCTTGTTGATTTTCTCAACTGAACCCCAACTCCACCTCTCACCTCAGAAGATACAGAGTTTCTGCGAGATTGTCCCATACCCGCAGAACTGCCTTCAGTCAGCTGTATCTGAGTTGGTCGGGATATGGACATTGTGTCCGTTGAAGTATCTGCCAACTCATTCTGATCATCGTCCAAGTCAGACTCATAATCATCTACTCGTGGTACCGAAGGTGTATCACTCGCTAGAAACATTTGATCCATACGAATCTTCCTGATGTATTTGTTAATTTCTGGATTCTTATACCTCAATCTGGTTCAGTAAAATTACTGAGTCGAATACCTCTTGTGCTTTGAACAAAGCAGTCTTTATTACCGGCCAGTAAGACCTATCAGACAGAAGATATACTCTCTGGATAGAGCGTACACACTCCCTACGGATAGGTGAAGTTACATCGTAAAGCGTTAACAGTTATACAGTTTTGAAATCAGATAACAAAATACAAATGGATTGACAGTCTAACTCAGCCACTCATTAGTCAATCTATATGAGATGTTCTTCTTGAAAGCTCAAGTATTGCCTCTAAATGTTTCAATCTAATGGTGTGACTATTTACTGAGACCTTGCAATTCTGCAGATGTATTTCATGTTACAATTATATATTATTGGCAGGATTAGTGACTTGAAACCTTGAGACAGACTGTTAGCTATGCTGATGTTGCACTATTTGCAATCTGACATTCTCCCAGCTATTCTTCCATGGCTTATACATTTTCATATATCCCGTTTACTTTACTGTCCTTAATTCCATATATTCCGTTCAGATATCCACATCCCCCCTTTTATCATTCTATGATAACATTTAGGATCATTCTATGAGTATTGCATTGTTGAGTAGTTCTCTAGTTTGTTGGATCATAACCCGGGAACCCTTGACCACAAGAGGGTCTGCTAACCTTGTCATTGCTTTACAGCAGAGGTTAAGGCAACCAACAATCAAACAGCAGGTAATTATTATTATGATGAGAACAATTGCCCCATGTATTAGATAGGATCTCCAAGATCCACCCAGAAACCAATCAAACCTGCTAAGTTCTTTTGCTGGTGTGGATAACTTCTTCACCTCCCTCCTTATGTGATCGGCAAGGTGGGCTATGTTTTCTGAACTATCAGGAATGTAAGTGCAACATTCAGATCCTATCAGGGCACACGTTCCCCCTTTCTCAGCTAACAGGTAATCGAGGGCCATTCGGTTTTGTAATGCTACGGTCCTTATCGCTACCATTTCAGCTGTGATGCCCTCCAGAGCCTCAGCAGTGCGGTTAGCTACCTGTTCCAATATCGTTTCTTTGAATCCATCTAACAGTCTCAGTTAGGGTCAGGGGAATGGTGCGCAAAGGAATTCCCCCTTTAGAATGTATAGGGATATGTGAACACACCCAGCATCTAGTGAAGTGCCCTTTTTCCGCATATACGTAATACATATACAAAAAGGTGTTTACATGGAGCTCTCGCCTTTGTCTTCCTTCCCGTGCACCAAATCTGTCATATATCAACACTATTATGCAGACAGTAGCATACAGACACAGTCTCATCTTATAAATAGTCCAATTATTTAGCTGATAAAAAGAGTTCTGTTTTCACGTTTCCCTTCAGGTCTCCGTCAGTGTATTTGGCTGTCTGACAGGTAAGAGTTCAAACTGATCCTCCTTCAACTGCCTTGTTCAGCTATAGGGAGGAGAAGATCTGGAACAGAAACAGGAATTAGACTAACCAGCAAAATTTGTTTAAATGGTGATGAGCTTGCAGTGGTGCAGGTGAACCCATGCACTTTTCCCCTCAACCTTGGCTGCAGTGGGGGTAGTGAGTGACACCTAAAAAGGCCCCTCCTATTGTGGCTCTAATCCCTTCCGAATCCATACTTCCCTGGTGCCACGAGGGACAATTCGGGTAAAACTGGGAGGTCGAGGTGAGCATCTTGAACCTGGTTGTGAACTAGTCGCAGAGCCTGAGTCAGAGAAAGAACATAGGTGGTCATCAGTCTAGCTGAGATCTCATATCTAGGAACAATTTCCCTCATTAACACCTTAACAACAGTCTGAGTCTTATTGTCCAGGTTAGGGTAGGCTTCAATCCATCTGCTAAACACATCTACTATTACTAACACATATCTGTAACACTGAACTTTTTGCAACTCAATGTAGTCCAACTGAAATGTCTCAAAGGGACCTTCGGGTAGGGGCGTTTTACCCCAATCACAGGGGACTCCCTTCCCTGGAATATGTTGCTGGCCAACCAGGCAACGACTACTGATGTTCTGGGTGAGCGCCTGGAGTTTAGGGTGCCACCAAGTAGCCAAAAGCGTATCACTTGTTGCCCTTGCTCCACAATGAGTAGCAAAATGCAGACATTCTATAACCCATGAGGCCAACTCGTCAGACATGCAAGTCTGTTCCGCGGGAGTGGTCCAGAGTTTAGAAACATTGTCATAAGTACATGCATAATATTTCCACAACAGTTTATCTTTTTCAGGAGCGTCCTCCTGTGCTTTTATAACATCTTGGATGGTTGGCATTGGTTTTTCCGAGGCTAACTTATCCTTCGCAGGATTTTTAGTCTGACTCATAATTTTGGGCACTACCATCTGTTGGTCACGAGAGGCCTGTTTGGCCTCTTGGTACAATGGCAATGCGTTTGGGGAACATGAGGGCTTGCAACAAATCAGATACTAGCTGTTTATGAGATATCTCATTCCCCTGTGAGGTTAGGAATCCCCTATTTTTCCATAATTGTCCGAAATCATGCGCCACCCCAAAGGCATACCTAGAGTCGATATAGATATTGACTTTGAGATCTTTGGCCAAGATACAGGCTTGGGTGAGGGCGAAGTGTTGAGCAGAATTCCAAGACCTGATTCTCCTGGTTTACTATGGCGTATCCTGAGATTCGTGTATCTTCTGGTTTAATAGAAGTACTTCCGTCAACATACATAAACAATCATGACTGGGTTCTTCCTCATCTTGGGGTGGCTCAGTAAGAATACAGTCTGGATCTTCCATCAACTAAATCTTCCCTGACTGATGTGGCCTCTTAAATTAAAGATAAGCAATCATGACTGGGTTCTTCCTCATCTTGGGGTGGCTCAGTAAGAAAACAGGCCGGATTAATTGCAGTACAGTGCCGAAAAGTCAGTTTAGGATTGCCTGTGATTTCAGTGGGTTCTGTTGGATAGAGGGCCAGTCCACATTGCCCTGCACTGGGATCTCAATTAATGGGAGTATAACCCACTTGGAAAGGGGTCCTCTGCCCACACATGAGGATCCACATAGTCAGGTATGTCCGAGCCAGTATGATGCCGTAGAGTTGTTAATACTTTCTCGGGGTCCCCATTAAATTGGACTGTTCGGCCATGTTTTACAATTTGCACATCCCGGCTGGTAGGGTCAGCCTCATCTATGGCCTTGCGTACCATAACTCCCAAATCTTTAGCATGGTGAGGGGCTAATACTTCACGAGCAATATACGGTGCCATTGTTAGGGGCTGTTTCCACAGATTCTTATCCACTTCCACAAAATCTGCCTCTCTTTCCAGTCCAGTCACTCTAGCCCTTAATAGAATTCCCTTCACTTCCCCTTCGTGATCCTGATAAAAGTTCTGCAGGTCCTGATTCTTTCCACTGGGATCGTATGCTAGGGTCACGTGATAGGGTGCCTGCGGCAGGTCCAGAGACCACCACTGAGGGGTTCTAGTGGTATAATACTGCCGCTTAAGGGTTTCCTGCTTTACAATAATCTCCATACTCCAAATGCAACTGGAATTTGCAAAGGAGGTCTCTAGCCATCAAGTTACAGTCCAGATTGGTAGTGATGACAAATCGATGTTCTACCAATTCTTCTTGGTAACCCACTTTAACTAGTTCTGACACCGGGAATGTCGAGATTTGTCCCAGGAATCCTGAAAGTTCCTGTGTTTCAGTAGAAGCAGGGAGTTTAAGCTTTGATTGTACAGAAGACATGAAGGCTCCGGTATCTATCAAAAAGGGTTGCCACTCATTCAGAATGGGTTCGTCGTCCGGGGAGGATCCCTGCACAATCAAGCTGTGTAGTCAATCGGGGGACAATTGACCAAAGGGGTTGTTCTGGGAGAAGTTAGTGTAAGATCCTCCTCTCCCCCCTTGCCCCCCTCCTCTTCCTCCTCTTCCTTTTCCATGCTGACGGTAGGGGCAATTTTTATTCCAATGTCCTTCCTGCCCACAATTAAAACAGTCAATTCCTCTTACCCAGTCCCGGCCTCTTCCCATACCATGCCGGGGACAATAGGGAGGTTTATTAGCTCGGGCCGTTTGGTTGTTTAGTATAACCGTATCCTTGCTTATCCATCCAATCCTGTATGCAACACTGCGGTTCTATTGATCCTTCCTCCCGAGATGGCTCTTCCTTTCTAGTCACGTATTCAGTCTTGACCCGGGTTGGGGGCGCACCTCCCCCCTCCCCTTTCTTTTTCTGCCAATAATATCTAACTGCCCTTTCCATCTGTCCGGATAGCGTGAGCAATCAAATAGTTGTTTGAAGATCACAGACATCTATAGAGAGGTGGTCTGCAGCTTGTTGTGCATCAGGGTTTGGCATTGGTCTGACAGGGAATTGGTGTCGGGACTTTGGGATCTTGGAAATCATTTCTAGGCCAGAGGATGTTTCAGAGCTGTCTGACTGCTTGACAGTTCTGCGTCTCGATCGGCGGGGGTGTTTGCTATGTCTTTCACAACTTGGACTGGTAGGTTGACTAGAAGATTTACGGGACTGTTTGTGATGTTGAGATATAGTTCTGCCCTTTCGAGTGTGAGATCTGGTCCTTTCGGCTATATTGCCTGTGAACTGGGGATCCGAATCGCTATCAGAGGATGAGGAGTCAGTTTGGGTTTGTTGCTTTGGTGATATGTGGTTGTTCCTAACTCTTTTTACCGGAGTGTTAGGTGGAGGGTGTTGGGAAGAGGACTGGAGCAAGAGGCCAGGGGGTGCGGGAGGCGCCGTTGGGCGCTGAGTCAGTGGCCACTCATCAATTTCATCATCAGCCTCGGTTAACACAAAGCCAGTCATTTTAACTTGTAGTTGATCAATACCTTTCTCAGAGGTCCCAGAGGATCTCTTAGCAAGTTTCTCGTGCGCACATTCATTCTTTTTTTTTTAAGACGTCTACAGTTTTAACATGTGTTCTCTCTGTCAATGCAAGTCCTAATTTAATAGCATTTGTTTGCCAACTCGATAGAAGTGATGCATCTTTTAATTTCTGACAATAATGTCGCCAGGTTGCAATTAAATTTTTTATCCCCTTTTCCTCGTCCCCTTCTCCAAATTAATCCCTGTGCTTTTTTTTTTTACCTCTACGCTTCTAGTGTCACCTAGAGGCCACTGGTCATCCCCTAATAATTTGTTCAGGGCTCCTGATAATTTTCTAAAGTCTTCAGCTCTTTCAGGGAATTCCTCACATAGCTTTTGTAGCGGATTATCCGCATCCGTGGTTTTATCCAACTGATTACCCATTTTCACACTGCCCCTCGTATTACTGTGTCGCTACGCGTTCATGTCGTCATGCAATTTAAACAAACTTAAAAATAGACACAGACTTTACAGAACTAACACTGACTTTAACTAACTCCAAATAACCAAACTTTACTAATGCTAACACTTACCCGCGTCGCCGCGCGGTTCGCGTCGCCGCGCGATTTCAATACTAAACTACAACGTCGCCTCGCAGTTCACGTCGCCGCGCAATCCGCGTTGCCTCGCAGTTCACGTCGCCGCGCAATCCGCGTCGACCCGTGGCTCGCGTCGCCGCGCGAGTTAAGATACTTTAAACTTTAAAAGATAAACAAGGACTTCTAACACTTACCCGTGTCGCCGCGCGGTTTGCGTCACCGCGCGATTTACAAAATAGACAAAGACTTCTAACACTTACCCGCGTCGCCGCGCGGTTCGCGTTGCCGCGCGATTTCAATACTTAAAACTTTACTTAAAACTCTAAACACTTTAAGACTTACAGACTTACTGCCATTAGCACTGACTTTCGCGATTCGTGTTGCTGCGCCTCTGCGTCACTACGCGTCGGCGTCACTGCGCGTTTACGTCACCGCGCGTCTACGTCACTGCGCGTTGACGTCACTGCGCGTTCGCTTCACTGCGCGTTTACGTCACTGCGCGTTCGCTTTGGCCCTACCTTCCGAGTTGCTGCGGGGGTTTTTTAAAAATTCAATCAGAGCCTAGACGGCCAAGTGATATACAAGGTCGACGTCGTACCTGAGTTGAACACCTATCTTCTATTTAAATCCCCATTTTATTCCCTGTGAGCCTAATTTTCTAATTTTGATTTCTTATGAGCCTCAATTAATTTCTTTTAGTCTCCAAATTTCCCTATCCTTTCGCGTTACTGCGCAGTTTAAATTCAATCAGTCAATGAAAGCCCTAATTTAATGGAGTTTTTCTGCCAATTGGACAGGAGTGATTTTATATTTTTCATAATTTAAAATCTCAGAACATTTTTTTCTTTCAGCACCTATTTAGTACGTTACTTTTTTTTATAACTAGAGAGAAGTCTGGCACGTAGGCTGTGGACTGCTTTTCATTATCTCAATTGTTCCAGCCTCAAGGTCGTGTTATTTAATATAATTTTTTTTTTTTAAATCCTTTTGAATCCATCTCAGTTGTTTTGCTGTGCCTTCTCTGAATGTTTGCTTTCAACAAGTTTTTCTTTTTTTTTTTAACCACCGGGACCATGTAATTTTTTCTTTTTTAACAAATCTATCCTTTGGGCATTTCCTGGCTCCGCAACTTATCATCCGAATATACGTAATTCAATAAGGTTCACACTCTTAAACTTCCCACATACAGGACAACACTACGAAGGGTTAAAACAAACTTTCATTCTGTTTGAGATAAAACAAACCACAACTCCCCGGCTTTTTTTTTTACAGTAAAAGTCACAGAAGCATTTCTCATTTAAACAGACATTCACAAGAGTCTCTTTTCTTTCCTATTAATTTTTTTTTGGATCCATGATTGATCATCTATCCCTATCTAGCTCTAACTATCTTTCCCTTTCCAAGTCGCCGCTTGGTTTGCGTCATCGCGCAATTTCCCTATCTCTATCCCTATTCTAAGTTTGAAAGGTATTCACCAGATTGTCCTGGATCTCGTTCAGACACTACCTGAGAACCAGCGAGTGGCTAAACTTTCCTCAGACTTTTGAAACCGGGGGAAACTGGAGCAGTATTGAAATCATACTCACTCCAGTGGCCATTTTCCCCTCGTCTCGTCCAAGGCTAGTCTGGCTCTTAATTCGCAAGTTTTCGGCAGTCGTCCGTTGAGATCCCACTTCTGACACCAAATGTTAATTTCTGGATTCTTTTACCTCAATCTGGTTCAGTAAAATTACTGAGTCGAATACCTCTTGTGCTTTGAACAAAGCAGTCTTTATTACCGGCCAGTAAGACCTATCAGACAGAAGATATACTCTCTGGATAGAGCGTACACACTCCCTACGGATAGGTGAAGTTACATCGTAAAGCGTTAACAGTTATACAGTTTTGAAATCAGATAACAAAATACAAATGGATTGACAGTCTAACTCAGCCACTCATTAGTCAATCTATATGAGATGTTCTTCTTGAAAGCTCAAGTATTGCCTCTAAATGTTTCAATCTAATGGTGTGACTATTTACTGAGACCTTGCAATTCTGCAGATGTATTTCATGTTACAATTATATATTATTGGCAGGATTAGTGACTTGAAACCTTGAGACAGACTGTTAGCTATGCTGATGTTGCACTATTTGCAATCTGACATTCTCCCAGCTATTCTTCCATGGCTTATACATTTTCATATATCCCGTTTACCTTACTGTCCTTAATTCCATATATTCCGTTCAGATATCCACATATTCACCAATTTTGACCAAGTACTGCTTGGTGCCACATACCCGAATAATTGTAAATGTCCCATTTGCATGGACTTGCCCTTTTTGACAGATGGAGAACTCTGACCTGATCACCCTTCTGAAAGCACCGCTCTTTAATACCGGAATGATAATTACGTTTCTGCATCAATTGTTTCTTCCCTACCTTATCAGACAAGTTCGGTTACAATAAACTGAGATGCGTCCTCAGCCTACGCTTCGTCAATAATTCAGCAGGTGTGTACCCTGTTGTAGAATGGGGCGTAGTTCTGTATTTGAAAAGAAAATTTGCTAACCTATGTTCCATGCTCACCGAGCATCCAGTCTGTAGAACTTGTTTCCGCGAAGCCTCCTTGACAATCCTGACCGACCTTTCAGCTGCACCATTAGAAGCAGGATGATATGGTGCTACCAATGTGTGTTTGTTACCGTTGTGTCTGGCAAAATTTGCAAATGTTTTCGTGGACCGAAATTGGAGGCCCATATCTGACACCATTTCTTGGGGCAGGCCATGGCAGGCAAAAATATCCCGTAATTCATCCAATGTACACTCTGTAGTCGTAGCTGACCCCCCCACCCCTCGCCTCCCCCATATGCCGTAGCTCCAGCCATTTTGAATGGCTATTGAATAGAACCAGAAAATGATCACAGGCCCTCTCTCAAAAATCAATATGTATTCTTTTGAATGGCCAAATCCAAGTTTGCAGCAGCGTTTTAGCTGGCATAGCCCTGCAGTCTTGACAGATATACACTTGCTTACTAATACTTTTAAGCAGTCGAAATTCGGTCCCGCCGTTTTTGAGGTGGTGTAACCATCTGAATGCTGACTTTACCGCCAGGTGGCAATTGCCGCCATCAACCGCGAAATTCAGTTTTGCCACGTGAAAAGGGGATTGCAGTGTTAAATCAGGCATTGCATGCTACTCTGGAGGCGGTAAACAGCGGTAAGGTGGGGTGGCAAGTGAAGCGGCAGCATACAGGCAGCAATCATCATTTGTAACTACACCACAGACATACTTTTGCCACCTGGACTCAATTGAGGTGGTGATTGGGCGTGGCACCGCCTCGTGCGTGTCTTCTCTTCCTCCACACTCACATAGACATAGAAACTAGGTGCAGGAGTAGCCATTCGGCCCTTCGAGCCTGCACCGCCATTCAATAAGATCATGGCTGATCATTCACCTCAGTACCCCTTTCCTGCTTTCTCTCCATACACCTTGATCACTTTAGCTGTAAGGGCCATATCTAACTCCCTCTTGAATATATCCAATTAATTGGCATCAACAGCTCTCTGCGGTAAGGAATTCCACAGGTTAACAACTCTCTGAGTGAAGAGGTTTCTCCTTATTTCAGTCCTAAATGGCTTACCCCTTATCCTTATACTGTGTCCCCTGGTTCTGGACTTTCCCAACATTGGGAACATTCTTCCTGCATCTAACCTGTCCAGTCCCTTCAGAATTTTATATGTTTCAATGAGATCGCCTCTCATCCTTCTAAACTTCATTGAATAAAGGCCCAGTCAATCCAGCCTCTCCTCATATGTCAGTCCCGCCATCCCGGGAATCAGTCTGGTGAATCTTCGCTGCACTCCCGCAATAGCAAGAACATCCTTCCTCAGATTAGGAGATCAAAACTGAACACACTATTCCAGGTGGGGCTTCACCAAGGCCCTGTACAACTGCAGTAAGACCTCCCTGATCCTATATTCAAATCCCTTAGCTATGAAGGTCAACATTTGCCTTCTTCACCGCCTGCTGTACCTGCATGCCAACTTTTAATGACTGATGTACCATGACACCCAGGTCTCGTTGCACCTCCCCTTTTCCTAATCTTCCACCATTCAGATAATATTCTGCCTTCGTGTTTTTGCCCCCAAAGTGGATAACCTCACATTTATCCACATTATACTGCATCTGCCATGCATTTGCCCATTCACCTAACCTGTCCAAGTCACTCTGCAGCCTCTTAGTGTCCTCCTCACAGCTCATACCGCCACCCAGCTTAGTGTCATCTGCAAACTTGGAGATATTACACTCAATTCCTTCATCCAAATCATTAATGTATATTGTAAAAGCTGGGGTTCCAGCAATGAGCCCTGCGGCAGCCCACTAGTCACTGCCTGCCATTCTGAAAAGGACCCATTTATCCTGACTCTCTGCTTCCTGTCTGCCAACCAGTTGTCTATCTGCGTCAGTACATTATCCCAATACCATGTGCTTTAATTTTGCACACCAATCTCTTGTGTGGAATATTGTCAAAAGCCTTTTGAAAGTCCAAATACACCACATCCACTGGTTCTCCCTTGTCCACTCTACTAGTTACATTCTCAAAAAATTCTCGAAGATTTGTCAAGCATGATTTCCTCTCCATAAATCCATGCTGACCTGAAAAGGGGATTGCAGTGTTAAATCAGGCATTGCATGCTACTCTGGAGATGGTAAACAGCGGTAAGGTGGGGTGGCAAGTGAAGCGGCAACATACAGGCAGCAATCATCATTTGTCCTGTCACTGCTTTCCAAATGCGCTGTTATTTCATCTTTAATAATTGATTCCAACATTTTCCACACTACTGATGTAAGCTAACCAGTCTATAATTACCCATTTTCTCTCTCCCTCCTTTTTAAAAAGTGGTGTTACATTAGCTACCCTCCAGTCCATAGGAACTCATCCAGAGTTGATAGACTGTTGGAAAATGATCACCAATGCATCCACTATTTCTAGGGCCACTTCCTTAAGTACTCTGGGATGCAGACTATCAGGCCACGGGAAATTTATCGGCCTTCAATCCCATCAATTTCCCTAACACAATTTCCTGCCTAATAAGGATATCCTTCAATTCTTCCTTCTCACTAGACCCTTGGTCCCCTAGTACTTCCGGAAGGTTATTTGTGTCTTCCTTCGTGAAGACAGAACCAAAGTATTTGTTCAACTGGTCTGCCATTTCTTTGTTCCCCATTATAAATTCACCTGAATTCGACTGCAAGGGACCTATGTTTGTCTTCACTAATCTTTTTCTCTTCACATATCTATAGAAGCTTTTGCAATCAGTTTTTGTGTTCCCAGCAAGCTTCCTCTCATACTCTATTTTCCCCCTCCTAATTAAACCCTTTGTCCTCCTCTGCTGAATTCTAAATTTCTCCCAGTCCTCAGGTTTACTGCTTTGTCTGGCCAATTTATATGCCTCTTCCTTGAATTTAACACTATCCTTAATTTCCCTTGTTAGCCATGGTTGAGCCACCTTCCCAGTTTTATTCTTACTCCAGACAGGGATGTACAATTGTTGAAGTTCATCCATGTGATCTTTAAATGTTTGCCATTGCCTATCCACCGTCAACCCTTTAAATATAATTCGCCAGTCTATTCTAGCCAATTCACGTCTCATACCATCGAAGTTTCCTTTACTTAAGTTCAGGACCCTAGTCTCTGAATTAACTGTGTCACTCTCCATCTTAATAAAGAATTCTACCATATTATGGTCACTCCTCCCCAAGGGACCTCGCACAACAAGATTGTTAATTAGTCCTTTCTCATTACACATCACCCAGTCTAGGATGGCCAGCCCTCTAGTTGGTTCCTCGACATATTGATCCAGAAAACCATTCCTAATACACTCCAGAAAATCCTCCTCCACCATATTGCTACCAGTTTGGTTAGTCCAATCTATATGTAGGTTAAAGTCGTCCATGGTAACTGCTGTATCTTTATTGCATGCATCCCTAATTTCTTGTTTGAGGCTGTCCCCAACCTCACTACTACTGTTTGATGAAGATGGCAAATGCAGCAGCAGCTCGTTAGTGCGTTCACCGCTTCTCGGACACCGCCATTGATGCACTGCTTGATGCCCTGGAGAGGTGTCGAGAATTACTCAGGATGGAGACTGGAAAGGGGCCACAGCCCCAGACATTTCAAAGGCTCTGGCGGGAAGTCGCTGAGTGTCAGCAAGTGACACGGTGCCCAGGACAGCGATGCAATGTCGCAAAAAGTGGAACGACGTGACTCGGATGCTGAGGGTGAGTATATTTTACATTAACCTGAGCATGCCATGCTCTGAGCTCAATGTGCAGTCTCTCCTCAATGTCAATGTGTCTGACCCCATGCTCTACGTGGGTGAGGCTAGATGCAAGGTTCACATTTGCAGTCTCACCCATTCCAAGGGCCTGCATTCGCTGTTAACCTTCTTACTCCATTGTGAAGACCCACCCTTTAGTCTTCATATGTGCCTGGAAGACGCTATCCTGACAATAACTGTTAGGTCCCTGATGCAGTCAGCTGTGGCAGCGGTGCCAACAGTGTGACCTTCTACCAGCCTTGCTGAAGGCACTGAGGCCCCATTAGGCGTAGGAGGAAGGAGAAGGGAAGGGGGAGAAAGCACTCAGAAAGACCCGCTAAAGATGTGTGTGCTAGTGGCCAGAGATGGTGACCTTGCTTGAATATGAACTCATGTAAATAGTTGTACATGGATGTGGGTGAGAGTGTTTCAAGGGGTCTGGTTTCAATTATTCTTTGCTGTGTATGATGGTGTCCTGAAGTGCTTCTTTACAGCACACTATGGTTTTGTTGTCAATAAAAATTATTTTAAGTTGTCACATTCTTGTCTTGCGATTTATATACACGATTGCTTGGTGGGTGGGGTGCGATATCTTCAGCAGATCGCCAGCTGAACAGGCTGGCCATTCGCCACATCTTGCGTCATTCACGGGAATCGATGCGCGATGAGTCTCTGACGAGCAGCCCTTGCAGCCGCAACAGTGTCAGACTGCCTCCTCCTTGGCTGAAGCTCCTCGTCTTCCTCCTCATCATCGTCGTCCTCCTGAGGTGGCGCTGCCATCCCTGCTGGTAATGGTCGGCCCCTCATGATGGCCAGGTTGTGCAGCATGCACCACACACTGGTGAAGATACACACTCTATCAGGTGAGTACTAAAATGCTCCTCCAGAGCTGTCAAGGCAGTGGAAAAGCAACTTTAGAACCCTGATAGTTTGCTCTATAATGGTCCTGGTTGCGCTATGGCTGGTGTAGTGCTGCTCGGTCGGGGTGATGGGATTGCAGAGCGGTGTCATTAGACAGGTGATGAGACCATATCCTTTGTTGCCAATGAGTCTGCCATGCCCTTCATGCAGTGTTTGTTACACTCGTGGCACACTTCTCTCCCGCAGAATGTCGGCATCGTGGCAGCTGCCAGGATAGCGTGCATTGACAGCGAGGATCACCTGTGATCGCAGACCAGCTGAACATTGAGGGAGTGGTAGCCCTTTCGATTACGAAACACCCCTCCATTGTGAGGCAGGGCCTGCAATGCCACATGCGTGCAATCAAAGGCCCCCTGAACCATGGAGAAGCCCATTATCCTGGCTCTGCCTGGACATGCTGAACTTGATGAAGTCCATTCGTTTGCTGTAAAGAGTGCCGGTGTACTGCAAACGGTGAGTTGTTGCATATATCGCCTACAGGTGACTGGAAGGAGCCGGTAGCCTATAAGTTGATAGCAACTGTCACTTTCACTGGCACTGACAGCGAAGTCCTGGTGCCGATGTCTACTTCGAGGTAGGTCTGCAGGAGGTGGCAGAGTTCGGTGACCACCTCCTTGCGGAACTGCAGCCTTCTTAGGCACTGTTCCTCGGACACATCTAGGTAAGAATAATGTGGACGGTAAATCCTGCATCTGTACGGCCTCCTGCCCTAAAGTCTACGGCCTCTCCTCTGGCGTGGACCCACATTGGCCTAAAGCCGTCTCTGTAGTAGTTATCGCCGCAGGACGACGTGGTGTGTCATCACTGCCCCCATTAAGTTGCAGAAGGTAGCCGCGATATGCTAGTCGCCAATGGTTGCAAAATGCTAGTTGTGAAGCTGAGTAGTCACAGCATGCAAACACTTACGCACTCTGCGAGGAGAGAACATAGCACTGACCGCGACCTCTGTGGCCCAGCTACAACTCCCTTTAAATACCAACCCAGAATCTTTACCTCGACTTTTGAATGCCAACTTTTTGTGGCGTGGTCCCCGCCAGCCGGTAAGTGAGGCGGCAAAAGTGAATTTCGCCAGACCAGCACCAAGGAGGCATTGCACGCCAGCTGAATAGGTGGTAGTCGGTGAGGCAGCAAATTTTTGCACCCTTGAAACAGCAGAACCAAATTTCCCATTAGGCGGCAACACCGCCGAATGCCTTCGCCCAGCCGTTTACACCCCATTGCCGCCTCACCCAGGTGTCATCAGCTGGCAGTAGCAACCGAATTTTGACCCCTATGTCTTTATCCAACCCAGGCCAATAAACGAAACTTCGGGCCACCATTTTCATGCCTACAATGCCAGTATGCTCACCATGAAGTTCTGTCGAGACTTTGGCCCGTAGTGCACTGGGAATGACTACTCTCAGGCCCCATTTTAGACATCCCTGCTCACATGAAAATTCATGCCGACGATGATAAAAGGGCTTTATCCCCTCATCTAAATGCGTCTGATCCTCAGACCATCCTTGCAGGGTGTGCTCATAGGCCCGCTGTAACGTGGCATCTTTCTGTGTGTGCTCTGCAATAACAGAGGCGGTGACTGGAAAGTCTTCATCAATGACATCTAGAGTAAAGATTGACATTTCGCGGCCAATTTCAGAATCTTCATGAGGAAACCTTAAAAGCATTCTACTTCGACGTACGATACTCGATTTTGTAATCGTACTGAGACAATAAAATAGCCCCTCTTTGCATTCTGGAAGCTGCCTTAGATGGAATTGCCACCTTTGGGCCTAGTAACAGTTTGTGATCGGTTATTAGCATGAATTGGTATCCCAAAAGAAACTGGTGAAACTTTTTAATACCAAATATAATTGCCAAAGCCCCTTTCTCAATCTGGGCATAATTTTGTTTGCTTTTGTTGAGCGTACGCAATGCAAAGGCAATCGTTTTTTCCTGCCCATCATTCATAACATGGCTGATCGCTGTTCCCACACCATAGCCAGAGGCATCACATGCTAGGCTGAGTTCACAAGTCAGATTATAATGGACGAGAAGAGTCGGTACTCGGTGAAATTCCTTAATATTTTTCTCTGCCATCTCCGTGGAGGTGGCTATCTTGCAAGCTTTCTCAAGAGATGATCCATACCTAACAATTTTGATTGGATACATTCATCAGATAATATACATAAAAATTTATCTTGATGAGCCCGATCTAGGAATCCTCTAAAATTGCAGTGTAGAGATAATTTTCTTCTGGCATCAATGTATTTACTAATGGTTTCATCAGGCCTTTGGTTTCTCATTGTGAACTTACAACTCGCCACTATTTCTAAAAGCTGTGGATCAAAATGATTCTCCAATTTCTGTAGCATGTCTGAGAATGAAGCATCCTTAACCTTTCTCGGGGATAACAAATTCATTAAGATACTATAATTATCTGCACCAATCATGACTGACAGAATAGCTTTCATCTTCTCCTGGATTTATTGCTTAATTGCAAATCTGCCACACCTGCTGAGACTTCATTGATGTCATTAGCTTTAAAAAACATTTGCAATCTTTCTTTGTAGGATCTAAATGATTCTTATTCTTATCAAAAACTCTCAAATTACTGACATAACTTGTTGTCACATCCTTATTGCCTTCTTACCTAAATAGCCATTAATCACTCTCAATAATATTGAATTGCTTTTCCATTGCTCTAAATGGCTTTCCACAAGCTCTCTTTGTCAGTGGACACTGTTCACTACTCAAAAAAAAGAATGGTACTGCCAGACTCTCATTCGGGAACCACACTGCAGGTATACCTTAATGCTGTGCTCCACTTGCATTTGCCTTCTCATAAACGAAAATTCCACAAAATATTCTTTATGCAGAAAATCCCATCTTCGCGCCATTTTGTAATGTATTTGCTTCATGGGTTCTTTGCTGAAGACTTCATAGCAACACATTGCTATTAAGAACTCGTTGGTTTATTAACAAAGATTTAACAATCACACTACACATTAGCAGTTCATTTACAGGGTTCACAACTGCATACCTCATCGTGGATGACCTAGACCCAATTGACTGGGGTTTTATTGAGTGTTGTGAACATCACATGACTGGCTAAGCCACTCACAATGCAACAGCTCTACAATGTGCATCCATCACACTATCCTTCAAATGTTTTAACGATGAGCACTTTCTGCAGGGCAGGCTTGAGGCTTTAATTCACTGCTAGTCAGCTGATTTGCACTGGATTCAAATGGCCACAGGTGCCTGTGCACTAGCGAATCTGGGTGCAATGTAATGAGCACCCGAACAAGCACAATTGGTGGAAACTCACCTTTTGGTCCGAGGGGTGTGGTCAGTTTTGTCGGCGGGAATTGGTTTGAGTGAATCGTTCAATGGACGGACTTCAAAGATCGCGAATATTTGGGTGTGTTCCAGTTATGGCTGTAACTCATTTTTGCCTAAAATTCTGTGATCTTTTACGCTATTTGACTTGATTCTGTCCAGATTGTGATGTTATCCAGGTGGAAACTCAGGGCATACATTTGTTCCATTTTTACCCTCGTGGCACCTGATAACCATAAGTTGACTTTGCTGGATCAATGTTCACAAACTTCAAATAAAACATTTTAAACACAACTTTTTCCAGTAACCTTTATCAAGTAGCAACAAGGGGAGGCCTCACAGATGATTCTCAGCAGGTAGTTGTAGAAGAGATTGTGATACTCTTACAAAGTTCAAGAACCCCTGTGCTAATAGGTCAGCAGTCCTTAATTTTCAGAAGGGGTTGTGGTGTGGACTGATGGTTGTTTGGGTTAGTTTGACATTCAGGCTTATGGTAGATTGAGTTTGTTATATATGTAAACTTGTATTTACTCTGTACAGCCACCAGAGGGCTCCTCCCCTGGAGTCCCAAGGGATCCCATAATCCCTTGGGAGCACAGGTATTTAAGGAGGCCTCACAGGTTGGAGAGGCATTCTGGAGACCTGCAATAAAAAACTAATGTCACACTTTACTTTGAGCTCACAGTGTTCAGTCTGACTCTTTCTCCATACATAACAACTGGTGACGAGATACAGATAGCAAACTCAAAGATGCAGAGAACAGTGGGCATCCTGGAGAGATTCTCGGAGGGAGATGATTTGGAAACTTTTGTGGAGCGACTCGACCAATACTTCGTGGCCAACGAGCTATATGGGGAAGAGAACGCTACCAAACAAAGGGTGATCCTCCTCACCGTCTGTGGGGCAACAACTTATGGCCTCATGAAGAATCTGTTCGCTCCAGCGAAACCCACGGAGAAATCATATGATGATTTGTGCACACTGATCCAAGGGCATTTGAACCCGAAGGTACCGGTTCTACACCTACAAACGGTCTGAAGGCCAGGAAGTGGCGAGTTATGTCGCCGAGCTAAGACACCTTGCAGGACATTGCGAATTTGAAGGACATTTGGAACACATGCTCAGAGACTTTTTAGTACTTGGCATTGGCCACGAAACCATACTTCACAAACTTTTAATTGTAGAGACCCCAACCTTGAGTAAGGCCATATCAATAGCCCAGGCGTTCATTGCCACCAGTGAAATACGAAGCAAATCTGTCTGCACACAAGTGCTGCTACAAATACTGTGAACAAAGTGATGTTGTTTTCGAATCATAACGTACAGGGCAGGTCACACATACCTGCAGCTGCACGTCCGCAGATGTCTCGGAGTCCACCATCAAAGGTGATGAATGCAAGGCCATTCACAACTTGTTGGCGCTGCAGGGGTGATCATCGTTTCCATTCATGCCAATTCAAAGGGTATGTTTGCAAGGGCTGTGGAACAATGGGATACCTCCAATGAGTGTGCAGGCGAGCTGCTAATCCTGTTAAACCTGCAAACCACCATGTTGCAGAGGAGGACAGATTCACGGAGGATCACGATGAACCAGAGCCTCAGACTGAGGAGGCAGAGGTATATGGGGTGCACACATTCACCACGAATTGTCCCTCGATAATGCTGAATGTTGAACTAAATGGACTCCCGGTGTCAATGGAGCTGGACACGGGGGCGAGCCAGTCTATCATGGGCAAAAACACTTTCGAAAGATTGTGGTGCAAGAAGGCCTCAAGGCCAGTCTTAACTCCAGTTCGCATGAAACTAAGAACTTACACAAAAGAACTGATTCCTGTAATCGGCAGTGCTACCGTAAAGGTCTCCTACGATGGAGCGGTGCACAAGCTACCACTCTGGGTGTACCGGGCGATGGTCCCTCGCTGCTTGGCAGGAGCTGGCTGAGAAAGATACGCTGGAACTGGGACAACATCCAGGTGCTATCGCCCGCTGACGACACTTCGTGTGCCCAGGTCTTAAACAAATTTCCCTCGCTGTTCGAACCAGGCATCGGGAAATTCCAAGGAGCAGAAGTGCAGATCCACCTAATTCCGGGGGCGCGACCCATCCATCACAAGGCGAGAGCAGTACCGTACATGATGAGAGAAAGGGTAGAGATTGAGCTAGACTGGCTGCAAAGAGAGGGCATCATTTCACCGATCGAGTTCAACGAGTGAGCCAGTCCAATCGTTGTTGTCCTCAAGGGAGATGGCACCATCAGAATCTGTGGCGATTACAAAGTAACTATCAATCGTTTCTCCCTGCAGGACCAATACCCACTACCAAAGGCCGACGACCTCTGTGGAACGTTGGCAAGAGGAAAGATGTTCACGAAGCTGGATCTGACTTCAGCCTACATGACGCAGGAACTGGAGGAATCATCGAAGGCCCTCACCTGCATCAACATGCACGAAGGTCTTTTTGTTTATAACAGATGCCATTTGGAATCCGATCAGCGGCGGCGATATTCCGAGAAACATGGAAAGCTTACTGAAGTCGGTCCCCCACACTGTGGTCTTCCAGGATGACATCTTGGTCACAGGTCGGAACACAGTCGAGCATCTGCAGAACCTGGAGGATGTTCTTAGTCGACTCAACCGCGTGGGGCTCAGGTTAAAATGCTTGAAGTGCGTTTTCCTGGCACCTGAAGTGGAGTTCTTGGGAAGAAGAATTGCAGCGGACGACATCAGGCCCACCAACGCGAAGACGAAGGCAATCGAGAACGTACCGAGACCACAGAACATGACGGAGCTGTGGTCGTTTCTGGGACTCCTGAACTACTTTGGTAACTTCTTACCGGGTCTCAGCACACTGTTAGAACCACTGCATGTCTTACTATGTAAAGGGGATGAATGGGTTTGGGGCAAAAGACAAGAAAATGCCTTTGTAAAAACGAGAAAACTGTTATGCTCAAACAAATTGCTTGTGTTGTATGATCCATGTAAGCGTTTGGTACTAGCATGTGATGCGTCGTCATATGGCGTCGGGTGTGTATTGCAACAAGCTAATGATTTCGGGAAACTGCAACCGGTTGCTTATGCATCCAGGAGTCTGTCTAAAGGCTGAGAGAGCCTGCAGCATGATTGAGAAAAAAGTGTTAGCGTGTGTCTATGGGGTAAAGAAAATGCATCAATACCTGTTTGGATTACTGACCATAAGCCACTTATATCCCTGTTTTCCGAGGGTAAAGGTATAAATACCAATGCATCGGCCCGCATTTAGAGATGGGCACTCACATTGTCCGCATACAACTACGCCATCCACCACAGGCCAGGCACAGAAAACTGCGCCGATGCTCTCAGTAGGCTGCCATTTCCCACCACGGGGGTGGAAATGGCACAGCCCGCAGATCTAGCCATGGTTATGGAAGCATTCGAGAGTGAGCAATCACCCGTCACTGCCCGGCAGATCAAAACCTGGACAAGCCAGGACCCCTTATTATCTCTAGTCAAAAGCTGTGTACTTCATGGGAGCTGGTCCAGTGTCCCAGTGGAAATGCAGGAAGAGATAAAGCCGTTCCAGCGGCGCAAAGATGAGATGTCTATACAGGCAGACTGCGTTCTGTGGGGCAATCGGGTAGTGGTTCCCAAGAAGGGCAGAGACACCTTCATCAGTGACCTCCACAGTACCCACCCAGGCATCGTAATGATGAAAGCGATAGCCAGATCCTACGTGTGGTGGCCCGGTACCGATGCGGACTTAGAGTCCTGCGTTCACAGATGTAATACATCCTTGCAGTTAAGCAATGTATCCAGGGAGGCGCCGCTAAGTTTATGGTCTTGGCCCTTCAAACCGTGGTCTAGGGTACACATCGACTATGCAGGCTCGTTCTTGGGCAAAAATGTTCCTTGTGGTTGTAGATGCGTATTCCAAGTGGATTGCATGTGGGACAATGTCGGCCAGCACGTCCGCTGCCACTACTGAAAGCCTGCGGGCCATGTTTGCCACTCACGGCTTACCCGATGTCCTGGTGGCAACGAGCTATGTTTTACCAGTGCTGAGTTCAAATGACCCGTAACGGGATCATACATGTCACATCTGCCCCGTTTAAACCAGCGTCCAATGGTCAGGCAGAGAGAGCAGTGCAAACCATCAAGCAAGGCTTGAAGAGGGTAACTGAAGGCTCACTGCAGACTCGCCTATCCCGCTACCGCACGAGACCCCACTCGCTCACTGGGATCCCACCTGCTGAACTGCTCATGAAAAGAGCACTTAAGACAAGGCTCTCGTTAGTTCACCCTGATCTACAGGAACAGGTAGAGAGCAGGCGGCTTCAACAAAGTGCAAATTTGTCATGCGAGTTTGAAATCAATGACCCTGTATTTGTATTGAATTATGGACAAGATCGCAAGTGGATTGCCGGCACTGTCATGGCCAAAGAGGGGAGCAGGGTGTTTCGGGTCAAACTTGCAAATGGACTCATTCACCAGAAACACTTGGACCAAATCAAACTCAGATTCATGGACTATCCTGAGCAACCCACCTTGGACCCCATCTTTTTTGATCTCCCAACATACACATCAGTGTCAACCGGCACCATGGTTGACCACGAAGCAGAACCCATCACCCACAGCAGCCCAGCAGGGCCCAACACACCAGGCAGCCCAGCAAGGCCATCTGCACAGCAGCCCAGCGAGGGTCCAACAAATGATTCAACAACACCAGCTTTCACACCAAGACGATCAACCAGAGCAAGAAGAGCCCCAGATCAACTCACATTGTAAATAGTTACACTGTTGACTTTGTGGGGGGGGGGGGGGGGGGCGAGTGTTGTTATATATGTAAACTTGTATTTACTCTGTACAGCCACCAGAGGGCTCCTCCCCTGGAGTCCCAAGGGATCCCATAATCCCTTGGGAGCACAGGTATTTACGGAGGCCTCACAGGTTAGAGAGGCACTCTGGAGACCTGCAATAAAAGACTAAGGTCACACTTTACTTTGAGCTCACAGTGTTCAGTCTGACTCTTTCTCCATACATAACAGGGTTGAGGCAGGTAGAGCTATCTTCTACCAGTATAGTTTGTGCCAAAAGATCATAGCCGATCATATGCACTCATACTTCACAAGCACTATAACTCGCAACATTAAATTATGCATTCCTATCAGATGTCCCTGTCTGCTACTTTAATGGAAGTGTCAGCCCATTTAATACTAACAGGTTAAAGCGGTGGACAGCAAATTTCATAACAGTGTGATCAATGTTCATTCAATAACCGACAGTGTAATCTCCAGGCTCGTGACACTTGGAATATGATAGTCTGCAATCTTCCAATGTAAGGGAACTTCTCTTGTTCCAGATTGCAAGCTGATGGTAGGAAATTGTTTGGCTCAGCGAATCAAGCAATTTCATTACTGTACATACATTTCATGTACTTTAGTGGAACATAATTGCAGACCATTGCAAAAAGACTTTCAGACTGTTGTGGTATCTGGGTTCTAATGCCAGTTCATGAACCCATGCTAAGGTAACTGAAACTGTGTGCACAAAGAAAGAAAGAATGAACTTACCTTTATCTGCTACTTTTCACATCCTCAGGTTGCTCCAAGGTACTTCATAGCCAATGAATGACTTCTGTAATTTAGCTATTGCTCTTTCATAGGCAAACACAGCAGCCAATTTCTGTACACCAATGTCCCATAACCTGCAAATGAGATACATGACCAACTAATCTGTTTTGTTCGCGTTGGTTAAGGGATTAATGTTGATCAAGACATCAAGAGAACTTCCCTGCTCTTATTCAATAAAGTGCCATTGGATCTTTTGGGCTAGAAGTTGCGTAGCGTCCTGTTTGGGGCGATAACTTTTGAAAGAGTGCAAAACTATCGCCAGGCAAAAAGGATTTGCCCGGGAACTTCAACTTTAGTGCTCCAAGGAGGAAGTGGAGCACTGAATCAATTGCTACCACTTCCCTCAGAGCGCTAAAGTGTGTGCGAGGGGTGGTAGTGGTAGAGCACTGAACAATGTTCAGTGCAGTGCTGCCGTCTTTAGAGGCTCCTTCCCTCGCTTAAAGGGATGGCCCAATGTTGGTTTGAATCAATCTTAATGCTCTCTCTGTGGGGCCACGGGACCTACACTACGTGCACAACAGCCCTGAAGGGCTGAGGAATCGCATAGAAATCAGTGGTCAAAATCAATTATAAGGCACCAGATTGGTGCCAGTAATAAAGTTTGCCATACCTGACTACCACTGCCATTAAATATCACTCCCCAAGCAGCCAGCCGAGGTGACAATACCTTCTGCAACTGCCGTTGTTGATGCCCAGCGATGCTGCAGGGGGCGGGAGCGAATATCACATGCAGGGCGGTAACGGGGCACTGCGCATCAGATGACGTCATGATCAAAGGGGCAAGAGAGCAAAGTGGTAAGTGTTAGTACCAGCGCAAACTGCCAGGGCAGTTCATGGGCGTCGCTGAATTGGCTGCGCCCAGCCAGTAACCTCTTAACGTCCCGTTCCCGCTCCCCGCAGGTGCTAACGGAAGGCACAAAGCAACTGAATTTCTTGCCCTTTGTGTCTAGCTGAACTAACCAATGGAGCCTCGGTTAAAGTCTCATCCAAAAGATAGGTTAGTTCTTTGAAAACTTTAACGTTAAGATTCTTTAGTTGCAATGATTTGGTAAAAATCAATAAGTATAATTTGAATGGGAAAAGGCTGGATGATGTGGAAGAGCAAAGGGATTTGGGAGTTCAGGTTCACAAGGCATTTAAAGCAGTCCTTCAAATGCATAAAACAGCTAACAGAATACTGGGTTTTCTGGCAAATGGTATAGAACTTAAAAGCCGAGATGTAATGATAAATCTATGTAAAACCTTAGTAAGACCACAGTTAGAGTACTCGGCACAGTTTTTGGCTCCACACTGTAGGAAGGATGGTAAGGCAATTGAAAGGGTACAGTGCAGGTTCACTAGGTTGCTGTCTGGTAAGAGAAAATATAATATGTAGAAAGGCTGGAAATTCCCAATATTATTCTATATTCATAACTTGAATTTATAAGTTCAGTGTTATATCTTTCAAATCTTTCAAATCATAAAAGAACCAAGAGCCAACTAACCTTTTCCAAGTCTTTGTACCTTCAAAACTTCCTTAGGAATTAAAAATCCACAAAGCAGCAGAAATCATTAGTAACATTGTTATTAACTTTAAAAAGACATCCTTATCAGGGAAGACAGCATTTTAGATTAAACTCCAAAAGTTTTAAAATGTTTTAGTATTTTTTTAAAAAGAGGTTTCCAGTCCAACCAAGATGTTTAACAAGCAGAATCACCTCAAATGTCCTAAAATTCTAATTTAAATCATTAAACATTTAAGAAATTCAAAACTGCCAATGTGAAAGTCTAACATCCGGAACTAGAAACTTTCACATAATTTAAAATAATAACCAGAATTTCACTGTGGCCGCAATGAAAGTCGAGTATTCACAATTTAATAGGTTAGTTAACCTCAATAATTCCAACTTAATTTGGACCAATATTTTATTAACTAAACACAATACAGATAGATAAAATAAAACAAAATAACACACGTTTACAAAATCTCAGTAGATTATGCCATCTTTCTCTTTTGTCTTCAGAATATAACTGGAGAAAATTAGTTTTCACATTTAAACAAATCAAATCAAAGTGCTTTAGAAAGGTCAAATTAAGTACCAGACACCATAGCAACCGCAACTCCATGGTTAAATTTTAGCTTTTTAAAAAATAGACTGCCTCTGCCTTTACAGTTGCACAAGCTGTCCCAGTCAAAATAAATCCACACCAACGTATTTAACTTAAAATGTAAATCACAACGTTTTCCCCACTTCTAGGTACACAATCTTAAATTGAAAAGTAGATACTCAATCAACCACATTCATGCAGCTTAGAAATATTGATCCCTGTAATGGGTTATGAACTCAGAAACTGCCAAATTTTTACATGATATTCCCAGGTCATGAGCCTGTTCACACAGTTTAAACCTGTTCAAAAACCAAAAACATGGCTCAAGTTTCTAACAAATAATACACATATGTATACATACGTAAATCAATTAACAAACTTAAAACAGCACACGTCTGTACGAAAGACTTTTGCTATGCTCATACTAAAGGATGAAACTGAGTACTGTATACAATACAATAAGTGTGACCTTAGCTCCTTTAATAAGACTCCTGAGTGCAGGTACCTTGTGGGTGACCTGCTTGTATACCGTGCTCCCAAGCGATGTTGGGATCCCTTGGGACTCCAACAGGTAGGCCCTCTGGTGGTAGTGTAATACGGGTTACAAGGGGTTAAATACATAACATCACTCCCCCGTGAAGTCAACAGTACACTTATTTACAAGGTGAGATGATCTGGGGCTTTTCAATTCCTTGTCAATTGTCTCGGTACAAATGCGGGCGTGGGTGAGTTGGTTGGTTCTTCACTGGGTTGTTGGGCAGCCGACCTTGCCGGGCTGCTGGGGATGGTGAATTCGGCTTCGTGGTCAACCGTGAGGTCAGTTGCCACTTGTGTGTGTGTTGGAGGGTCAAAGTTGGTGGTGTCTTCTTCGAGTTGTTCGTAGCTGTTGGTGAACCGCAATTTGATTTGGTCCAAATGCTTTCTGTGCGTTTGTTCATTGGCCAATTTGACCTGAAACACCCTACTCCCCTCTTTGACTGTGACCAGGTCAGCGAGCCATTTGGGACCATGTCCATAATTGAGCGCAAACACAGGATCATTGATCTCAATATTGCGTGACAAATTTGCGCGGTCATGGTACATACTTTGTTGATGCCGCTTGCCCTCCACCTGATCATGGAGATCAGGGTGGACAAGAGAGAGCCCTTTTCATGAGCAGCTCAGCTGGGGGAATCCCGGTGAGTGAGTGGGGTCTGGTGTGGTAGCTGAGCAGCACTTGGGACAGCCGAGTCTGCAGGGAGCCTTCCGACACACATTTCAAGCTTTGCTTGATGGTCTGAACTGCTCGTTCTGCCTGGCCATTGGATGCGGGCTTGAACGGGGCAGATATGACGTGTTTGATCCCATTGTGGGTCATGAATTCCTTGAATTCAGCACTGGTGAAACGCGGCCCATTGTCGCTGACTAGGACATCAGGCAAGCCGTGCATGGCAGACATGGCTCGTAGGCTTTCAATAGTGGCCATGGACGTGCTTACAGATATTATTGCACATTCAATCCATTTTGAGTAAGTGTCCATAACAACCAAAAACATTTTACCTAGAAATGGGCCCACATAGTCCACGTGGATCCTCGACCATGGTTGGGAAGGCCACAATCACAAACTTAGCGGTGCCTCTCTGGGTGCATTGCTCAGCTGAGAGCAAGTGTTGCACTGGCGCACGCATGACTTTAAATCTGAGTCAATGCCTGGCCACCATACATGGGATCTGGCTATGGCTTTCATCATTACAATTCTTTCCTTAGATGACTAGGCCGCACTAATCGCACCAGTTCGAGGATCTTGCCTGCACCAAATAGTTTATAAAAGAATCAACTGTCAATAAATCTCCTGGTTGGCTCACCAATTTATAAAATCTCAGAGGGACCCTGGTTCCAAATTCGAGGTTGATCTGTGTTGGGGGACAGTGATTTAAACTTTATTCAGCACAAGCAAAACTTGATACATTACAATATTTGAGCAGCAGTTTACAGAGAATAATTGAGATTTATATTACCCTGTTATCGTCTGGGTAGAAGCCCAACCATGTGTAAGCTGTACCCTGTGTCTCTTGCCTCTCTTTGTCCCCCGGGTGTCTCCTTGATTCTTCCTGAAATCTTCTACTCTTTCTGAAATCTTCGACACTTTGTGGCTGTTGAGACCCCTTTCTTATACTCACTCTCATTCAAAATCTATGGAGTCATACTGAACCAACCACTGGATTACACCCAAAACTCAAAATCCAATCATAAAAATTCGCAGCACCTTGGCTTACACTGGTTTTAGTCTTATGACCCACTGCCATCATCTGTTTTTGACCATCAAAACTCATATGTGTGATAGTTTTGACAACACAAAAGAACATGTCTCCATTATGTAGAGATACACGACCTTGCTGGTCCTGTTTTTTTAACTCACTGCCAGACATTATAGCATTCCAACACAGATGCAGCTACATCTGACCTTGGATCCCACAGCTAGCTGCACTCTATACCTCATCCTTACTGTTGGCTAATATCCAACTTTCATCCCAGCTTCCCGATAGCAGTCTTCTTTCTCACCTCAGGCTGTCTGGGTTACAGTTTACTCACAGACTTTTAATTATAATCAAAAGAGTTACATATCATATATAATTCAGGTTATTTTGCATACAATTGATGATTACAGATTTCTACATTTAACTCTTACACTCAATTATAAATCCATTACTGATGATTATAAAATACAGATTATGATATTAATGATTATAAGATAGTAAAACATGTATTCTAGAAACCAACTAATCCATGATAATCTTACAGTAGTTCACATCCAACTGATGATGAAGATATTTAATGTTTCCTCTGAAGCCTCCACCCATCCCAGCAATGCAGCACTCTGTCATTGCTGCACTAAAATTATATACTCAACTCTGTATGGGATCTTGTACTCATAACTTTCTGGCTCAGAGATAAGAGCGCTAACATCTGAGCCAAGTTCAATGGAGCGCAGAAAAACAATTCTGTAACTAGAAATCTGAAATTCTCGTCTGCGGTATCAACTTTCACTCACCGTGCCCCTTTCCTGCTTTTTCACACCCATTACAGCCAAGAAGGCAGGGAGGGCATGACGGCCGGGAATCTTCCAACAGCCACACTTCAAACTGTTATTCCATATCATCTGACAGGAGGCAAATTATGGGGAAGAACAGCTCTCCCTACTGTGTTTTCCTCTCTTGTTCAAAAATGCAACGTTCCATTACAATAAGCCATTTCATCTTTATTGCTCAGCTGGGATTTCACATAACTCATTTATTGAGGATGGTTCAAAGGTCAGTAAAAGCTACAGTTTTAACTTAAGAACTCTGAATATTGCTCATCCCAGAGTGAATCCAGTTTGAATTCAACTTTGCAGCAAATTGTAGTGTGAAAGGTGTCACTGTGGAGTCATACTGGTGAGATAACCGACTGGTGTTTGAATGAGGTCAGAGTCAGGCTAATACAAATTGCTGCACTCTAGTATGGCCTGTGAGTTTTCCAAGTAATTCTGATGCCCATGAGGTGGAGTTGGAGGGATGTGAGGCCCCCAGGTTAACATTTGCAAACTTTGATGTGAAATCGGCATGACTGTGGAACTTCTTACTGGAGCCACTTTGCTGTAATATGGAAGAGCATTAAGTGAGCTGTGTATGTAGACCATATTAACTGCAGAATTAAAACTCTAGGTACTGATGTACATGGTGTTTGAGGCGTTTTCATCGTCCCGTGTGATGTGCAACAGGTTAAAAGCTCATGCATTTTTCATTTTATATCTTAAATTCAGTGAATTTTAAACTACACTTTCCAGCAGTTTGATTGTCAGAGCTCAGGAGATTTAATTCAATGTCACTAGTAACTCTGTTTCCGAGCACCTACAAAATAATGTGGAAGTCATGCTGGGCACCGATTGATCTGTGCCTGGTATTACTTAGCTAAAGGTCAGACAAAATCAGCTCCCTTCCCCCATCTCAGTGGCTTCAGTAATCCAACTAATTGCTTCAGGATGCATTGCCAAAAATCTGCATTAATATTCACTGGGTATATTCAAAATAGCACTGCTTTGCATTAAGAATAAGACCCTGCCAATACTATCAGCTATATATTTCACGCTAAGAATTGGAAAAAATAAAGTGCCCTCTTTAATTGGAAAACTGCACATGTGGGTTGCTGTATGCACCATAACCAATGTTAGCTGCGTCCGGTAACAAAATCAGTGATATACCATCAGCAGCTTTGTGCTGTGCTAATACAGACATCACAGAATCGGGAAGGGAGGAAATGAAAACCCAAGTAGGCAAATGATATTCCAGAATAAACAGGAATTCAGTTCCAAGCATGACATATGTCGTCTTATTCACAAGATGGATATAGCATATTTGGTGATGTAACCACCAGTATATACATATATTTATTTCAAAAGTCTTCATCAAATTTTATGCTCAGGGGCTCAGTTGTTTATGAGGTGCAAGACCATAAAATGAAGTTGACCTGGAAGAATTTTAAGGAGCCATCTGCTTCTTGTCTTTTTGCACTACTACAGGTATAGCTGTACGAGAGGCTGCTAACTTCACCAAGAAACACAGTTAAAACTGTTAAAATAAATGAGATGCTAACTTGTGAAAAATGAAATGCAGTGGAGTCTCATTTAAACACATGCTGGGGATTGTTTGATTATCCAAATGGCATTTTGCAGGTGGAAATGTGCTTTTCTATGGTTTTGACCAGTGTCACTGCATATTCTACTGACAACAGATCCTTCCGAAGTGCAGTTACTTGTGAGCGATGTGCGGTAAAGCCTAGTTTTGAGCAAACCCTTACTACCTATGTTTTCTTTGTGTGTCAGTTCTTATGCTGCAATGTATTTGTGCAGGTCTAGTTTCTTGCAACTTTTTGGTCCAGTCTGGACATCCTTCCATTGTAACTTTTTGGTCCAGTCTGGACATCCTTCCATTGTATTCCTAAAGACCCAGCATCTCAGTGTGTAGCACATTGGTATACCCATGTTGTGGCATAGCTTAATGATGTACCAGTTGATTATAAAGGTATGAGAGAATGTGTGGGAATAGTCAAATGAGAACTGATATCGGAAAAATGCGATGTGGATGGAAAGTACAATAGTTTCAAGCATATAGTTTTAAAGATGCAAAAGGAATGTATTCCTGAAATAGATTAGGGGCAGAATAAAAGAGTAACACCAGTTAGGCTTCTAACATTGTTGTGAAATACATTAGCAAGAAAGCATGCAACATTTTCAAATATACATGTAGTGTACCGTTGATATACCAGTGTACCATAGCACATTGGTGTACCAGTGTACCATAGCACATTGGGACACAGTAATTAGAGGCCAGTCAGCCTAATCTCAGTGGTGGTAAAATAATTGGAAAAAATTCTGAGAGACAGGATAAATCTTCATTTAGAAAGACACGGATTAATCAAGGACTGTCAGCACGGATTTGTTAAGGGAAGGTCATGTCTGACTAACTTGAGTGAATTTTTTGAAGAGGGAACAAGGAGGGTCGATGAGGGTAGTGCGTTTGAGGTAGTGTATATGGATTTTAGCAAGGCTTTTGATAAGGTCCCAGATGGCAGACTGGTCACGAAAGAAAAGCCCATGGGATTCAAGACAAAGTGGCAAGTTGGATCCAAAATTGGCTCAGAGGCAGGAAGCAGAGGGTAATGGTCGATGGGTGTTTTTGTGACTGGAAGGCTGTTTCCAGTGGGGTTCCGCAGGGACAGTACTAGGTCCCTTGCTTTTTGTGGTATATATCAATGATTTAGACTTGAATATAGGGGGTATAATTAAGAAATTTGCAGATGATACAGAAATTGGCTGAGTGGTTGATAATGAAGAAAGCTGTAGACTGCAGGAAGAGATCAATGAACTGGTCAGGTGGGCAGAACAGTGGCAAATGGAATTCAATCCGGAGAAGTATGAGGTAATGCATTTGGGGAGGCCTAAAAAGGCAAGGGAATACACATTAAATGGTAGGATACTGAGAAGTGTAGAGAAACAAGGGGACTTTGGAGTGCATGTCCACAGATCCCTGAAGGTAGCAGGCCAGGTAGATAAGGTGGTTAAGAAGGTTTACAGAATACTTGCCTTTATTAGCTGATGCATAGAATACAAGAGCAGGGAGGTTATGCTTGAACTGTATCAAACACTAGTTAAGCCACTGCGCGCAGTTCTGGTCACCGTATTACAGGAAAGATGTGACTGCACTAGAGAGGGTACAGAGGAGATTTACGAGGATGTTGCCTGGACTGGAGAATTTTAGATATGAGGGAAGATTGGATAGGTTGAGTTTGTTTTCTTTGGATCAGAGGAGGCTGAGGGGAGACCTTATTGAGGTGTATAAAATTATGAGGGACCTAGATAGAGTGGATAGGAAGGACTTATTTCCCTTAGCAGAGGGGTCAACAACCAGGGGGCATAGATTTAAAGTAATTGGTAGGAGGTTTAGAGGGGATTTGAGGGGAAATGTTTTCACCCAGAAGGTGGTGGGGGTCTGGAACTCACTGCCTGAAAGGATGGTAGAGGCAGAAACCCTCACCACATTTAAAAAGTACTTGGATGGGCACTTGAAGTGCCGTAACCTACAAGGCTATGGACCAAGAGCTGGAATGTGGGATTAGGCTGGATAGCTCTTTGTGGGCCGGCGTGGACACGATGGACTGAAATGGCCTCCTTCCGTGCTGTAAATTTCTAAGATTTTATAATTGGTGTACCAGTGTAACATAGCACATTGGTGAACCAGTATACCATAGCACATTGGTGAACCAGTATACCATAGCACATTGGTGAACCATAGCACATTGGTGAACCAGTGTACCATGGTACATTGGTGAACCAGTGTACCATAGCACATTGGTGTACCAGTGTACCATAGCACATTGGTGTACCAGTGTACCATAGCACATTGGTGAACCAGTATACCATAGCACATTGGTGAACCAGTATACCATAGCACATTGGTGAACCATAGCACATTGGTGAACCAGTGTACCATAGTACATTGGTGAACCAGTGTACCATAGCACATTGGTGTACCAGTGTACAATAGCACATTGCTGTACCAGTGTACCATAGCACATTGGTGAACCAGTATCCCGTATCACATTGTGTACCAGTGTACCATAGCACATTGGTGTATCAGTGAACCATAGCACATTGGTGTACCAGTGAACCATAGCACATTGGTGTACCAGTGAACCATAGTACATTGGTGTACCAATGTACCATAGCACATTGGTGAACCGTAGCACATTGGTGTACCAATGTACCACAGCACATTGGTGAACCATAGCACATTGGTGTACCAGTGGCGGGGTAGCGGCGAGAGATTATGGCGGAGGTGCAGCAAATGAGGGTACGGGGCCCAGAAGAGCCGAGGGCCCAGGGACAGCATGGGCCAGCCACATTGCGATGTGTGAGCGTACTAGGTCCATGCAACAGAGCAGGTCTCCAGTCGTCCTGGTTAACCCTTGCCACTGGATAAAAGCCTAGCTCTGTCAAGCCTTTGTGGTGGCTGATGTGCAACAGTCACCACATGTTAAAAAAAATCCATACACAGGTACCTTCCACTCCCTCAATTGGAGTTCAGGACTGGAATATCGGGTCCTTCATTGAAACATCTGTAAACCCATGTGGAAGCAAGTCATCCTCGTTCGAGGGACCGCCTATGATGATGATTTGTGTACCGGTGTACCATAGCACATTGGTGTACCAGTGTACCATAGATATTGGTGTACCATAGATATTGGTATAACAGTGTACCATAGCACATTGTGTACCAGTGTACCTCGGGTTATGATATAGTGGCTATAATGGAGATCTGGCTTAAACTTGCATAGGAATGTGAACTAAATATTCCTGACTACAATGTATTCAGGTGGGATAGGGAAACAAAAAAGCCAGGAGGTGGGATGGCAGTATTGATCAATGATAATATTGCAGTTCAACAGAGGGATGATATACTAGAGCAGGATTTCTCAACCAGGGGCCTGCTGCCCCCTGGGGGTCTGTGAGAAAATTTCAGGGGTTCCGCCAGTTGGTTTGTCGTATCGATATACAGCGGAGACTGCTGATGGTAATGTCATAAACATCAGTAGTCTGGTCTCCCCTATATATTGAAATGAGCAGAATAGTCTCAGCTATACAAAGACTGTGCATGCTCAGTCAATTCAGGTTCGAACTGTTGGACAAATTTGAATGCTTAGACAAGTCCCTTTGCGGGTCACTGACTTTTACAGTAGTATTTATCTCAGTAAGTATTTTTTTGATCCAGCCTGGTTTTCTGCCACATTCCACTCACCGATTTTAACCTTTAAATAAAATAGTGGGAGTTATAACTTCTCCTTGGAGGGATTAAAACCTGAGTTGTGGAAATCCTCGAATTGTGTGGGCCGAGGTTGTGTGAACCTTCCTTTCAATCCTTTACTTTCTCCCAGTGCGGAGCTGCCCTGTGTCGGTTGGAAACCGCTCATGCATTTGAAAAGAGCGTCATTAATGGAGAGACTGTGTGCGCGCCACGTGGTTTCGGAAGGGTGTGGGGGGAAAGAAAGATATTTTCCAGTCTCTGAGCCTGCAGCAAGGCCTTAATAATCGTGACCCACTGTGACTCTCTCCTTCAATTTCTTCAATTTGAGCTAATAAAATAGCTGAAGGTGTTATCACTATTTTCCTCGTACCTCAGACTCGGAGCTTTAAATTTATGACCATGTGCTTCTCTGATGGATGGATAAACCTAATCTGGGCACTCGTGCCCTTTGAGATACCACTGGCTATTTGTGGGGAGGAGGAATAAGGGAAGTTGCCTTTGTCACTAATGGATTTATGGAATGAGGTCGGATGGGTAAAGTCGCTCAGGACCCTGTTTATTTCTCATGTGCCATCCACCTCCACCATTACTGCTGCTGCTAATTCAAGTTGTTGGCTTTCATCGCAGTGTTGGGGTTTGGTATTGAAATAAGAGGGAAGTTCTGCTTCCGAAATGGAGGATGTGACCTGGAATTTTAGTGCATGCCAACTGAGTGTGCACAAGACAAGCCTGTAGTGAGCATTGTGCTTGTTGCTACTGGTTCATTTCCTATTAAGCAAATGGTTGATGGGGTGGAGCAGACCTTGGGCAGTAAATGGGCACATTATGTAAATTTAGGATTGTAATATATATAGCTCCACCTGTGGACTACTGAGGCACTGAAAAAAAATCAGCAATTTTTATTGGTGGAGGATTCAGCCAACCGATAGAGAGACTTTGAGAGCTTCTCTGTTTTGATTAACAGCTACAAATCCAAGGTAAATTACAAGCACACTTGTTTGAATTGCCAAAGTCCAGATGGCAGCATCTATGGGAATAATAGGGCATTTGGGGGAGTTTCAACCTGACCGTGAAAGTTTTGGAGCATATGTGGAGTGGCTAGAAATGTTTTTCACCGCATTTAATATCATCGAAATTCCCAATGATGAAAACCATAACCGGGTGGTGTTAACTGAAGCAGGGCCCGAGGTGTACGAAACCCTGAAAAATGTGCTTGTGCCTGTCAAGCCAAAGAACACAACTTTTAAGCAGATTCTGCACTACAGTCCTGAGCCCCTGGAAATTGCTGAAAGTTATCGTTTTGGAAGATGAGATCAGTTAACTGAAGAAAATATCAGTGAGTACATTGTAGCATTAACAAAGCTATCTACTCACTGTAATTTCGGAAACTTTCAGGACCGAGCATTGCATGACCACTTTGTTTGTGGGATGAGAAATGATGCGATCAGAAGAAGGTTATTGACAACGCCTAACTTGACTTTTGATTTAGCGTGTCAGACAGCTATGTCAATGAACATGGCCAACCAGTATTCCCTAGAATATCATACCATTCCCAGTCGTCAGACAACCGAGGTGAATCGCCTACAGGTTAAAAATTAAAAGGCAGTTGGGCCCAAGGTCTCAGAAACTGGCAATGGTAACAGAGCATTGAAATCCTGCTATCGGTGCCTGGGACAACAGATTGCTCAAAGTTGCCCATATGTGAAGGCAGAGTTTTTTATCTGCAGGGAAACTGGGTATCTTACGAAGGCATTCCGACTGAAGGGTAAACTGGCTTTCAAAGCTATAAGTAGAAATCCCCAGAGACTACATAGCATGGAAGAAAAACAACAGGATGAGGAGGTTTTAGAGCTACATATCATCAGGAGCACGAGGTTAATGAACAGCGATTCGAAAAGTATCATAATCCACATCGATGTTGCAGGAACCAAGATACGCATGGAAATCGACACTGGTGCATCCGTTAGTGTAGTACTGGAGTCACTATACCTCGACAAATTGTGTGATTTCCCATTGGAGAAATCCAAGATAGAGCTGCGAGGCTACTAAGGAGGGAACATTCCTGTGATAGGTCGTATCACCGTACCGGTGAAATACAAGGATCAATTTCAGAAATTGCCTCTAATAGTAGTGGCAGGAGACAAGCCTGCCTTACTAAGAAGAAATTGGTTGGGATCATTGAAGCTGGATTGGAATGAGATTTTTTCTGTTGAAACAAGATTTGCATCAAAGGATGATGTCATCAAGAATTATCCGAAGGTGTTCTGCAAAACAGGCAGTCCAATCCAAGACTTCAAGGCGAGTGTCAGGGTACAGAAGGATGCTAGATCGGTTTACTGCAAGCCAAGTTCCGTACCATATGCATTCAAGGAGAAAGTTGAGCAAGAACTCAAAAGACTAGAGGCTGAGAACATTATTTCTAAGATAGAATTATGTAATTGGGCTATACCCATTGTTGTTGTATCTAAGTCCAATCGTAAAGTAAGATTGTGTGGTGATTATAAAGTAACCGTAAACCAGGTTCTAGAGGGTAATCTCCAAATGTAGATTTGATCACAACACTGACAGGTGGTCAGATCTTCTCAAAGTTGAATCTTACAAATGCCTACTTACAACTTGAACTAGTTGAGGAGTCTAAGTCATGCTTGACTATAAATATTCATCTAGGCCTATATCAGTTTAATAGGCTACCATTTGGAGTGTCTTCCGCCCCTGCCATATTCCAAGGGGTGATGAACCAGGTTTTGCAAGGTATTGAAGGGGTAGTATGTTATTTCGAGGACATACTAATTTCAGAACCAAATAGGCAAATTCATAATAACATATTGAATGAAGTCCTCAAACGGCTAGAGAAGCACAAAGTACGAGTGTCCGCTTCAAGTGTGAGTTATTTCAAAACTCAATGGAGTACTTAGGGTACAGAGTAGATAAAGATGGTTTACATCCAACCAAGGGAAAGCTGGATACAATCAGAAATGCACCCACTCCCAAGAATGTCGCTGAACTTCAATCATTTTTGGGTCTTTTGAACTATTATGGGAATTTCCTACCAAATTTGGCTACAGTATTACATCCACTGAATGAACTATTGAAAACAGGTCCATTGGAAGTGGTCAGAAGAATGCGATACATCATTCAAAGAATGTAAAAGCAAATTGGTAGAGAGCACCATGTTAGTTCACTATGATGTACCTAAGGAGATCAAGCTAGCATGTGATGCCTCTTCATATGGAGTTGGGGCAGTGATCTCTCATGTACTACACAGTGGGGTGGAGAGACCAATTGCTTTTGCTTCACGCACTCTCAGTGCCAGTGAACGTAATTATGCGCAAATCGAAAGGGAAGCTTTGGCATTAATCTTTGGGGTCAAGAAGTTCCACAAATACTTGTATGGTCGTAAGTTTACCATCATTATGGACCATAAGCCCCTGACAGCAATCCTCCATTCAAAGTCTCCAGTTCCAACATTAGCTGCAGCCCGAATGCAGAGATAGGCTTTGATTTTGTCAGCATATACATATGATATTGAATACAGACGATCAGCTGATCACAGTAATGCTGATGTGATGTCTAGATTGCCTTTCCTATCACAAGTTACACCCGATAGGGAAGAAGTGTTCTATTTTTCATATATTGATGAACTGCCAGTCACAGCTGGAGATTGGTAGAGCAACTAAACGTGACCCAGTTATGTCAAAGGTGTATGAGCATATTGCAAATGGATGGCCAAACCAGGTAACAGACAAAGATATTCATCCATTCTTCATTCGTAGGAATGAATTATCAGTCGATAAAGATTGTATCATGTGGGGAGCAAGAGTGGTTATACCAAATAAATTCAGGTCCAAATTATTAGGAAACCTCCATGACCAGCACCTGGGAATGTGCTTGACCAAGAGTTTTGCACGCAGTTACTTATGGTGGCCAGGTCTAGATAATGATCAGGAGGCTAGAACTTCCAATTTTTTTGCATGCTTAATGCTGACTTAACGCCCATTTTACCGCTGAAATGACATCTAACGCCCATATATCACCCATTTTAGCACAAAATGGAAACTGACGGGCATTTTTAGGAAACTTATCGCTGAGCATTACTTTCCCCATGTGCTTAACGCCGGGAAAAAATATTACCGCCACCCACTTTCTTTGGGCGGAATCAGCAGATTGGGCGAAATCAACACCCATATCGCCCAGCGTTACTTTCCGCACGGAATTAACGCCGAGATTCAATATTAATGCCCGCCCACTGTTTTTTGTCGTAAAGAGCATATTTACCCAAACTAGCGACCATGATATCGCCCAGCGTCAATTTCACCACCTCGCACACATATCGCCCACAATATCGCTCGCCCCAAAAAACGCCCACAAAAAGTGGTACTAACCGGAATGAACGCCAGCATGTGGCTGGCATTTGTTAAATCCCACTCTTACACGAGGAGCTGATATCTGAAAGATTTGCCTGAACGAGCGCTGATGTGAGTGACAACGCTGACACACTGCTGTGTGTGTACAGCTCAGACATCAATGGTGCCCATCATCTTGGTGCCAGTTAAAGTTTACGTTGATTGATGTTAAGTTGTATTTAACCCTTTCATGGTAAGGAATCACCAGTGTGTAACGGTCCAGCTATCTGAGACAATGCACAACAAGGTTATGTTCAATAAATAAAATTTTATACCAACATTAGTCTGAAATCACAAGTATCACAGCCAATAACACCCAACCCCCGCCCACATCCCACTTTTTCCACCATTGACATAAATCACATGTTCAACATGTCCAGCAACATCGAATACAAAGGCAAAACAGGAGCGTGATCCCCAGCCCCCATACATTGCAACAAATTGCATACACCCAGATGGAGATATAACACAGCCATCACCTGGGTACATACACCTCACTTTCCTTCCTCCCTTTCCTTCTTCTCCCCACCTCTACCCCTTCCCCTCCTCGCTCCACGGCGAATGGCTGAGGAGCTCCTCAGGCGGTGCCTCATTGGGAGGGGGGGGGGAATGAAGGCAGATGCAGTCTTTGGACGGGTACGGGAGCGAGGGGTGCCGAGGGGGCAACATTCTCTGATGTAGAAGCAGGATCTTGGGCCTTGCTCTCATCTGTCGTTCGCAGTGTGGTGCGGAACCTAGGGGTGGAGTGCCGCGCTTGGGACCACTGGGAGGCCTGTGGCAACAATGTTCCTGGCTATCGCATCCAGGGCCTCTGCCATGCGTAGAATGTACTGGGTCATGATGGCCAGCTGTCGGGTTATGCCCCCAATGCTTCGACGAGCTGGTCACCAAAGTCTACAGTCCTCCTGGACAACTGTACCATCTCTCCGCTCTCATGTCGCGCTCGTGGACCAGACCTGCCGCATCCACACGGCCTCTGCGGGGTCGGCGCCATCCTGGGGACAAATGGGGTGCCCTGTGGCGAGGTGCTTGGGGCCGGTACCTTCAGAGTGGAGTCAGGAATGACCGGAGGACCACTAGATGGCCTTGGGGTGGAATGACTTCTGGAGCGTGGCGATGCAGGTTCTTCGAAGTCCGCACTCTCATCCGTGGAGAACAGATCCAACGGACTGATGGGTGAGAATCGGAACTCCTCAGCACCAGATGTAGTAGGATCATCCGCCGATTCCTGCCCCGCACCCCCACCCCCACCTTCTGGCCTCTGTGATCATGCCTGGGGCCACACTGCTGGCTGAGCTGCAAAACACAGGGTCTGCAGCTGCCTGCGTGGCCGTCCGGGGCTGTCTCCCCACTAGTGTGAGCACCCGCTCATCCATGTCAGTGATGTCGCTGGTGACTGGTGGGCCCCCCACCCGTTCGCCTCTGCTCGGACCTATTCGTCGATAGCTTCTCCTGTAAAAAGTAACAGGACGACATGGCATGAGATCATTGTGTGATATCATTACTAGGTACTGTCACAGACACTGATACAACACGTAATCGACAGATGTAATCATGATCATTATGATAATTATCATTCTTTATTTAAAGACGTACATCGTGACCACATGCTTTGAGTAAAACATTCCAGATAAAAGTGCAAGACCTATCACATCTGCTGATAGTCACTCATGACTGTTACAAATCAAATTATATAAATACATAAGTACATGTAAATCAATGTAATACTTACTCTTGCGGATCCCACAAGGTCGTTCCAGCGTTTGTGGCAATGGTTGCCCTCACGCACCTCGTTGGTCGCTGACGAGACCACCTCTGCTATCTCAGTCCATATCTTCTGGTATGCCTTTGGTGCGGGCTTTCCACGCACCTTCCTGTGTCAAATCACCCCAGCGGATTTCCTGCAGGAGGGAGGCATTTGCCTTGTCCTAGAACCTCCTGGCTCTTTTGCGCCCTCCAATGTACTCTTCTTCCTGCTCACTGCTCTCTCCAGCGTCAGTCTCCACAGCCTGCTGTGATGCCTCCTCCTCTCTCTCCATTATAGGCCAAATTCGGGCAAATATGTGGCTGGTGACACCTACTTTTTGTTTGCCAACTTGCTGTGAAGCTCTAAAGTCTCTCTCCTTCCTCTCAAAGCAGCCACACCACATCCAGCCACGCCTTTAGTCCCTCTGAGTTCCCTCTCTCTCTGTCTCCTCTTCTGCGCATGTCATGGTGACCTTTGACCTCCAGAATCACGGGAATCGAGCGTTGCCATGCCATTGCTAAGGATGGCCACACTTTACGGCAGAAGGTCAAAAAAATGTAACGCTACCGCCCATTTTATATTGCTTGCGGTAACGTCCATTTTCAAAAGTGGAGACTAGGTGGTTTGAGAATGGTTGAGAAGCCGGTGATCTGGAAACCCTTTTTTACTGCCCTGCCAGAATAGATAACCACAAAAGTGGAGGTTCTAGCCCATAGAGTACATCGTCAGTCAGTGCATGACATGACACCTGTAAGCAAGGAACCACCATCAGTACGATTCCAGCCATGGAAATGGCCTCCCAAGGTGTGGCAAATACATATCAATTTTGCTGAGCTAGTAGGACAATTATTCATTGTGATTGATAGCCATTCGAAATGGGTCGAGGAGTTTCCAATGTGGAAAATAACAACAAGTAAAACATTAGACATTTTACGAAGATTATTTTCTTCATTTGGCCTCCCAGAAGAAATTGTTTTTATAATGGACCACAATTTTGTTCAGAAGAATTTGCACAGTTCACGAGCAAAAATGGTGTGAAACCTACCAAGGTTCCACTGTACCATCCTGCTTCAAATAGTGCAGCTGAACGCACTGTACAAATTGTAAAACGTGCCCTCATCCAACAGATGATGGATCCAAATCCAAAGAAGCAACAGTTGTCATTGGACCACAAATTGGCTAATTTTCTAATTACGTATCGTAATACTCCTCATACAACTACTGGTAGAACACCAGCAGAGTAGTTTCTCAAACGACAACCACGAACCAGATTCTCGTTGTTAAAACCAAACTTGGCACAGTCCGTAGAAGAGAAACAAATAAGACAGAAATAGAATCATGGTAGAGGTAGAGTAAAAGAGAGAAGTGTGAAATTAAATCAGAAGGTGAGAGTGAAGAACCATCACCATAAATGTTTAAAGTGGTTACCAGGAAGAGTAGTGAAGATATGTGGTCCTCGCAAATATTTGGTCAAGATGTTTGATCATGGACAGGTTAGGTTTGTTTACATTGATCATATTTTACCTACAGACGTGAAAGTAGTTGAAGGTGGGAATGATTCAATTATTTCTGACTCATCAGATCATTTTGATACAAATAAGGTACCAGTAGCATATCCTGCATCAAATGTACTGGAAACAAATCCAAGAGGAAGTCAGAATTTAAGTCTGAGTCTGAGTCAGGCAGACAAACAGTCTGAAGTTAGAGAGAGTTCAAATGGAAATCAAGGGTATCCCCTGGAGGAAAACTTTCCTCAGGATCAGCCTCGAATGAGTTTAAATTCGACACCATGTTTGGAAGATTTTGTTCAAGAACGAAGGTATCCTCTTCGAAACAGAAAACAAGTGGTTAAGCTTGATTTGTAAATATGACAAAATAAGTCCATGGGCTAGATTTGCAATATTTTGATATGCATAACGCCCACCTAACTTCCATTTTAATGCTGAAATGATGTGTAACACCCATATATCGCCCATTTAGCTACAAAATGGAAACAGACGCCCATTTTTCGGACACTTATCGCCGAGCGTTACTTTCGGCATGTAGGTAACACCGGGAAAAAATAATACCGCCTGCCCACTTTTTTGGGGTGGAATCATCAGAAATAATGGGCGAACCCAACGCCCATATCATCGCCAGCGTTACTTTTGGCACGTAATTAACGCCGAGATTCAATAATACCGACCAGCCACTTTTTTTTGTCGTAAAGATCACATTTGCCGAAACTAACACCTAGTATATCGCCCAGCGTCACTTTCACCACCTCGCACACATCTCGCTCACAATATCGCTCACCCAACACATCGCTCTGAAAAACTGGAACTGTTTTAAACTAATCACAGCGGTGTGGATGCCATTTTTCAAATCGCAGGTCACTTCGTTGAAAAGGCTGCTTCAACTTTGGGGGAGTTTGGATTGACTCTGGAGTTCTTCTCAGGTGAAGTGACCATCTCAACAAACATCTATTCATACTGTGGATGTTTGGGTTTTACTGTAGGTGTCTTTTAGTGTGGAAATTTATTGCTTGTGAACAATCGGCATTATACTCTTATTGGAATGGGGCCAGCCATTTCTCAGCCTGTATCAATTACTACGCAGATGTTGCAGAGTGCAAATGGCACAACGTCTAATGCACAGCATTATGTGCCCAATTTAAGATGTGCCAGACTGAGGAGGAGGTCCAGACCATACACACCCCACACTTACAGGGAGAAGCGGTCTTACCTCGACATATCCGAGAACACCTGCCTTCGGAGACTGCGCTTCCTCAAAATGGTGATCAGTGAAATATGCCAGCTCATCGGGGCAGATCTGCAGCCTGCCATCACTTTCAGGACATCACTGTCCGTCGAGGTCAAGGTCATCGCGGCACTGTCGTTCTACGCGTCCAGTTCCTTTCGGGCCTCCGTGGTCGACATTTCCCCTTTGTCTCACCATGCCACACTTTTCTGCATTAGACAGGTCACGGAGACCCTGTACGCGCGTAGGATGGACTTTATCAGCTTCCCCATAACAATAGAGGCTCAGACTGACAGGGCTGGAGCATTCTACCGCATTGCTAAGTTCCCCAAGGTGCAGGGAGCAATACAGTGTACTCACATCGCCTTACAGGCACCTTCTCAGGACCCAGAGGTTTTTCACAACAGAAAAGGATTTCATTCCCTGAAGGTCCAACCATTGGTCTGAAATCATAAGTATCACGGGCAAAAACACCCCACCCCCACCCCACTTTTTCAAACATTGACATCAATCAAATTATCAACATGTTCAGCAACACAGAATACAAAGGCAAAGCAGGAGGGTGGTCCCCTCCCCCCATACATTGCAACAAATTGCATACACCCAGATGGAGATATAACACAGCCATCACCTGCAGACATGCAGCTCACTTTCCTTCCCCCCTCCCCTTCTTCTCCCCACCTCTACCCCTTCCCCTCCTCGCTCCACACCACCTGGCCGCGGAGCTCCTCAGGCGGTGTCTCATTGTGGGGGATGAAGGCAGATGCCATCGTTGCACGGGTGCTCCTACCTCTCATGTGTCATTGGCACTGGGGGTGCGGAACCTAGGGGTGGAGTGCCGCGATCCGGGACCACTGGGAGGCCTGTGCCACGAGTGTTCCTGGCTATCGCCTCCAGGGCCTCTGCCATCCGCAGAACATACTCCGTCATGGTGCCGGAGATGCTGGCCTGCTGTGGGGATATGCCCCCCAATGCATTTAGGATCTGGTCACCTATGTCTACAGTTCTCCCGGATAACTTTAACATCTCTCCACTCTCATCTGGCACTCGTGGACCAGACCTGCCACGCCCACTAAACCTCCGCGGGGTTAGCGCCGTCCTGGGCCAAATGGGGTGCCCTGTGGTGAGGTGCTTGGGCCCGGTACCTCCAGAGTGGAGGTGGGAATGGCCGGAGGACGACTAGATGGCCTTGGGGTGGAATGCCCTCTGGAGCGTGGCGATGCAGATTGCTCAAAGTCCGTGCTCTCATCCGTAGAGAACAAACCCAGCTGATTGACGGGCGAGAATCAGAGCTCCTCAGGACCAGATGTAGGATCGTCCGGTGAGTCCGGCCCCCCGCCCCCACCATCTGGCCTCTGTGGTCTTGCCTGGGGCCGCGCTGCTGGCTGAGCTGTAAAACACAAATGAGGTTATTAGAGGAGAAGTGGGTGCTAGGGTGGCAAGGTGATCCAGCGCTACACACAGCATATACACAACAAAAGCACCACCTCTATCAAAATCATCGCATACATCACATTTCATAACCATCAACACATTGTGCATTGCAATGATTCTCATGAGGTCAGCATTATTTATAGGGCAATTTTAGAAACCATCTATCATATATTATTGTTCAGCTATGAGTGGGTGTGGCATCTATTGACTTTAGATCACACATTGGTGTATACTTTACTCATGTGGCATCACTTCAGGGTCTGCAGCTGCCTGCGTGGCCGTCCGGGGCTGTCTCCCCACTAGTGTGAGCACCCGCTCCTCCATGTCAGTGATGTCGCTGGTGACTGGTGGGCCCCCACCTGTTCGCCTCTGCTTGGACCTATTCGTCGATAGCTTCTTCTGTAAAAAGTAACAGGACGACATGGCATGAGACCATTGCGTGATATCATTGCTTGCTACTTTCACAGAGATTGATACAACACATAACCGACAGATGCAATCATGATTATTAAGATAATTATCATTCTTTACCTAAAGGCGTGCACCGTAAAATGTCGCCGTCCTTAGCAATGGCATGGCAACGCTCGATTCCCGCAATTCAGGAGGTCAAGGCTCATCATGGCATGCGCATAAGAGGAGACAGAGGGAGAGGGAGCCAAGACGGCTTTGAGTACAACAGTCCCAGTAAAAATGAAAAACCGCACATCTGATGATAGTCACGCATGACAAATCAAATTATATATAAATACATAAGTACATGTAAATAAATGTAATACTTACTCTGGCGGATCCGACAAGGTCGTTCCATCGCTGGCGGCATTGGTTGCCCTCACGCACCTCGTTCATCGCCGATGAGACTGTTACCTCGGCCCATATCTTCTGGTGTGCCTTTGGGGTGGGCTTCCCACGCCCTCCCTGTGTCAAATCACCTCAGCGTGACTCGACCTCCTGCAGGAGAGAGTCATTTGCCTCGTCCGAGTACCTCCTCGCTCTTTTGCGTCCTCCAATGTGTTCCTCGCCCAGCTCATTGCTCTCGCTAATGTCAGTCTCCACAGCATACTGTGTCATCTCCTCCTCTCCCTCCATTATAGGCACCAAATTCGGGAAAATATCTGGCTGGTAACAGCTAATTTTTGTTTCCCTATTTGCGATAAAGCTCAAAACTCTCCCTCCTTCCTCCCAAAGCAGCCACACCACACATGCCTTCACTCCCTCTCAGCTCACTCTCTCTCTGTCTCCTGTTAGGCGCATGTCATGATGACCCTTGACCTCCTGAATTGCGGGAATCGAGCGTTGCCATGCCGTTGCTGTACGGCAGAAAGTCAGAGTGATTTAACCCTAATGCCGATTTCATATCGCGCGTGGTAATGCCCAATTTTTCAAATGGAGACTAGGGGCTTTGAAAATGGGCGACAAGCCGATGATCTAAAAACTCATTTTTACCACCTATGCTGGAAATAATGCCCATTTTGGGGTGATCTGCACAAAAGTGTAAAATCTAGCCCCATATCTTTTGTTATGTATAACCATGCAAGTTATGTATGATGATTATCTTGTTATAATTACTTCTTCATTAAGGAGGGAGAAGTGTAATATATATAGCTCCACTTGTGGACTATTGTGGCACTGCAGCCAGTGCTGTGTGCAAATAAAGAGGGAACAGGTCACCTGACTAGAGCTCCGGAATGTTCTGCCATCTTAAGGTTGTGTGTGTGTTTGTGAGTTGTACTGAAGATATAACAAGGATAAAATCAGAAAATGCAGGAAATACTCAGCAGGTCAGGCAGCATCTGGGGAGCGAGAAACAGAGTTAATGTTTCAGGTTGATGTCCTTTCTTCAGAACTGATACATTAACTCTGTTTCTTGCTCCACAGATGCTGCCTGCCCTGCTGAGTATTTCCATCATTTTCTGTTTGTAGTTCAGATTTCCAGCATTCACAATATTTTGCTTATTAATATTAGCTATTAATAACTAATAACTTTTTTAAAACATAAAAAATACTTGTGTTGTGTTGCAGGAAGTCTGCAAATTTTTTGTAACACAGGCGAGAGCTTCAGAAGCAAAAAGGTTGAGAACCCCTGTACTAGAGGGTTGAAAGACTGAGGGCCTGAACTTGGTGGAAGCCAAGACCCGCCCAAGTGCCACCCAAATGACAGCCGATAGTTGCCATGTGACCGGGCGGTACTTTGCCAGGAAGATCCCTCAAAAAGAGATGGCAGTACAGCCAGGCGGCAAAATGACGGCTTAAGCTCAATCTGGGCGGCAGTGGGCGAGAGCTCTCAATCTCGCCGACAAATGTAATTGTCGCCAAAGTGCCGGCAAGAATTGAGTCAGGCCCAGGGAGGTGGGGGGGCAACACTGAAAAATAAAAATCTTCACAAAAAGGAACACTCCCGGAACACCTTCAGGGGACCCCATACAGGTAAAACGCTGATAAAAAATGAAATTAAAAAATGATCACTAACCTTTTTTTACAGGTCTTCTTACTTACCGTTGGGGTTAGACCTGCCTTCACACAGCGGTCCTTCCCCCTGCTGCTGCCGACTCCCTCCCGCCAACTCCTGCCTGCACCAATATGCCAGCTCGGCGGGCGGGATGTCACTTATGCGACTCGGCCACCAGAGGCCGTCAGCGGGCGGTTCCCAGCGGTACTCCCCTCCTGCCGGATGCAGATCTGGAGGAATCTGTCACCAAGGGGAGAGCAGCTAAAAAGCTCGGCGGCAACCGGCGGCAGTGAGCGGTAAGGCCATCAATTTCGGCCCCTGAATCTATTTGGTTGGAGTTAAGAAACAGGACGGAGCTATATCATTGCTGGGTGTTTACTATAGACTCCCAAATAGTGAGAAGGAAGTACAGGAGTAAATCTGTAGACACATTTCAGAGAAACGTAAAAATAATAGATCAGTAATAGAAGGGAACTTCAATTACCATCCTGACTTGGAAATACATCGCCGTTCCATCATCGTTGCTGAGTCAAAGTTCTGGAACTCCCTCCCTAACAGCACTGTGGGAGTACGGTCACCACACGGACTGCAACGGTTCAAGAAGGCGGCTCACCACCATCTTCTCCAGGGCAAATAGGGATGGGCAATAAATGCTGGCCTTGTCAGTGATGCCCACATCCCAGGAATGAATACATTTTTTAAAACCCTTATATAGACTGGAGAAAAAACAGAGTAAAGGTTAAGGAGGGTAAGGAATTCCTAAAATGTGTACAGGAGTGCTTCCTTAATCAGTATGTTTCTAGCCCAATGATTGTATTAGTGTTTAATTCACTGCCACTTCTCTTCCAGGAATGCCCACCTTGAAGAAGTTCTGCTCTTCTCTTCGACGGGATTTCCATTTGTCTCTTTTACCTTGTTCACCTTCATTGCTTTCTGTTTCCCTTCTTCTGTTTGATCAGACATCTATCAAAACTTGCTTTCATAGCCACATCTCATTCCTCAGCAACTGTCTCCAGCTCCGACTTATTCCATGTGAATTCCAACTGCAATTCCACCCTTCATGTTTTGGATAGAATCATAGAATGGTTACAGCACAGAAGGAGGCCATTTGGCCCATCGAGCCTTTGCCAGCTCTCTGCAAGTTGTTAGAAATAGCCAAGTTTAAGGCTATCTCTGGTCACTTTAATAATCAGGATTGGCTGTAGACCAATCTGGTGGATATATTGTGTTTAATTAGAGTTTAAGACGGAATATAACACATTAATTATGCAGCAAAAACATACGACCATGACAAGCAGCTGATTCCGATTCCGATCGGACAAACGGCTGGCACACGTGAGCAGTTCTCTTGCTTGCAGTATCTTTCTATTTGTCTCGGGTTTCCTTCGGTAAAGCAAGTGTTCGAGCAGCCCAACTTCTGTTTCATTCTCCCCTCACACCGTTTGTGTTGAAAAGATCTCGAAGTGTTACTTTTATTCTCTTTTTAGGGTGGGCCTGACCTGGGATATTGACAAGACCTTTTGACCTATAGAGGTTGCCTATAAAACTCAATATCCGATAAGACTTTGAGTTCTTTGTCTTGATGTCTCCTGATTTTCTTGGTCACATGTCTTTCTTGTTTATACTTCCCAGAGTTTGTTCTTTGAAATTTGTTTCATCTCTCTTGTCCCTATTCTCTCGGGTACAATCCTGAAGCCTAAACCAGAAAATTGCTCCTTCAGAGTCGTTACCTCCTTTAAGACATAGCAAATGTTTACGTTAACTCTCTCAACTTCCATCCATTCTAAGTCTTTCTATAACAAATTGTCTTAAGATACATAAACAAAGTTTAAGGGCCAGACTTTCCACATTGAAAAATAGCTCTGTTTTAACGCCAAAAAAATAAGGCCCAAGTTTCGCCAAAAGTTTTAAAAATTTTGGTGCAGCCTTAAAATACCTCTGTTTTTAAGGACGGAGCTAAATTTTTCACCTTAAAAATAATGTCCGTTCTATGCATGCCCAACACTTGAAGCACTTAGGTTTCCAGGGTAATGTTGTTCAATGAAATGTGAGGCACAATTGCAACTCGGCGAGTTTGGTCACAAAAAGACAGGGCTCTCGGCAATCTTAATATATCCTTAAATTGCATTTTGTGTTTGCATTTTGCCCCAGCTCCTTAAACTAATAACAGCTATAATAGCTTGAATTAAACAGGAGGGATTTGTTCACAAAACCCCAAGTTGGAAGGATTCCCACTGACCCGATTATAGATGGCAGAGATTTCGGCCAACACCGAACTGTTCACGTCCCATCTCCGAAACTTTCAGTTGTGTTTTATTATTTCTAAATTACCTTTGTATATTGGTTATACCTTTTGAATTAATTTGCTCTAGCAGTTATAATGGTTGACCGACGGATCAATTAATAATCAGATACAGGTCACAGCAACTATCTAGAATGCTGGATATACATTTGTAGGAAATGCTGTAAACATTTTAAAGTAGTTTTTATATAAAATATAAAAGCTTTAACTTTTAGCTCCAAAAGCTTTAACTTTTAGCTCTGTTTCCCAAGATGGCCCTGTTAACGCCGATTTCGATCGGACTCGACTAGGTAAGGCAAGCTTTTAAAAAATGGTATTTAGCACTGTCCTTAAAAATATCCTTATTGGGGAAACTCAGAAAAATTGTGTTATCGTTGGGTTTGACCCCGAGTGATGTCACAAAAACAGTTCATTTAAAAAACCGCCCTTATTTTTTAACTATGACGTTATACCATTGGCGAAACTAGCAAAATCGCCTTAAATTTATTTAGCTCCAAATAAAAACTTTTTGCTTCAAAAAATGAAGCTAAATGGATCATTACGGTGGCGAATTTCTGGCCCATGGTCTTAAATGGTTGTCATAGTGCAGAATGCTATAACATCTCAGTGGGGTACCAAAACAATGGGGCAGAATTTCCAATGTTCCGGGTCCGTACGAAGTTTCTACGGACCCGGGAAGGCATCGGAAAAGCCGATTTTCAGCGTGCAATGCGCATGTGCTGAAACCCGGCTTTTCCAATCTGTCAAGCTGGAGCTTGACAGATCATAGCCAGATTGGGAGCGAGTTTACCAGATCGGGACAAGGACATTTGTACGGGCAAGATTGGGCTATTTACCCATATCTTGCCTGGCAAATGTCCTCAAAAATCTTGCGCCTGAAAAAGCAGGCGCATAGCCTACTTTTACAGGCGCAAGTGTTTTAAAACACACAAAAAGAATTGTAAAATAAAATTAAAAACACATAGTTTATTGTTAAAAACCCTCCCCACTACGGTAAGTTTATTTTTAACCATAATTTTAAAAACTTTTTTAAAAATCGGGAAAATATTTTATTTTTATAAGACATAATAACTTTAATTTCAATTAATTTTAAATATGTGTGGTCTGTTTTTTATTTTTTTATTATTTTGTCTGATTGCTATTAATAGGAACAAAAGCAATGAGAACTCGTAGTTACGCGAGTCTCAGTCCTATTAATGGGAACCTGTGAAATACTTACCTGATTGGCTGAGCAGTCACACATGCCTGCATCTTCTGCGTCGGGACCCTATGCACGGGAGCGCGCTTCACAGTGCGGGAGGAGAAGGCCTCCCCATCGGAAATATCCAGCGAGGGGGCAATTGCCCGCAGGAAGACCCATAAAGGAATTTCTGGGCCATTAGCATTTCTAAGCATCTATTCGCAGTCTGAGGAAACACTTCGGCTCCAGTTCAAAACAATTATTTAAATATAGTATCCTTCGTGCTAGTTTTACAAGTTTGAACCCCTGATTTCTAATAAAGTGCATTTCAGCCAGGTCCACTCCCCTGCCTTTTCCCTGTAGCCCTGCATTTTTTTTCCCTTCAGTTATTTATCCAATTCCCTTTTGAAAGCCACAATTGAATCTGCCTCCACCACCATGTCAAGCAGTGAATTCCAGATCCTAACCACTCGATCAATCCATGATTATAGACATTGACAAGATATTCACTGTTCCTCGAACAACTGCTCTCATTGCTTCCTGAGATCCACACTCAATGCCAATACGTCACTACATGCATGTGCTTGACCGCTCTCTTCAGCACAACTCACTCTGTCTCAGAGTTGTCCCGGTCAACAGTTCCATTTCATCCTTCGCCTCTTCCGCCGCTTTAACAGAATTTTTTTTTCTTCCATATAGATGTCAACGATCGCAAGCTTTGGATACCAATGCTCCTCTGGATGCTTCTTCCGAGATAGGAAAAACTGCGCATGAATGGGAATTTGAATGGGCCGCGCAGCCTGTTAGAGGGGCCATGCAATCCAAAAAATTAAAGATAACATTTTGGGCATTCACCATCATGATGTGCTGAGCGTGGTCGCACACCAACTGCACAATCAACATTTATATACTTTGTCTGCAAAGCCATGTGCATGCGGTCGATGCTGCCCTGCACCATGGAGAAGTCCGCTATCCTGGCAAAGCCACATACACGCTTCATCTGCTTTGCTCTGTTTAGAGAGAAGACAATGAAGTCCCCTCTCCTGGCATAAAGAGTGTCTGTCACTTCTCTTATGCAGCAGTGGATCGCGAACTGGGAAATCTTACAGATATTGCCTCCTCCAGCCTGGAAGGATCCTGAAGAAATTCAGGGCCATGGCAGCAGGTCTGGTTGCAAGAGATGGCAGAGTTCTGTAAGCACCTCCTTCGTAAATGTCTCAGACATTGCTCCTGGCTCAGGTTGAGGTAAGAGATTTGCACTCAGAAGGTCAGAGTTGGGTAAGCCCTCCTGCTGAGAGCCCTTCTCCCCCTCCCTCTGCGAGCAGCTTGTCCTCTTCCTTTCTGCCTCTGCTCCATCTCCCCATCATGCTGCATGCCAAGGAGGATGACAGCCGTTATGTATTGTCCAGGTACATTAAATGTATAGTGCGCCACAGGGGGCGCTGTGGTGGGAGACCCGATAGTACCTGCAAGACAGAGTATAAAAGGCTGCCCACCACACCTGAGAGGCACTCTGGAGTTACACAATAAAGGACCAAGGTCACAGCAGTTACTACAACACCATACTGTGTGGAGTCAGTGACTTGAGTGCTACATACCTCACAAATTGGCGACGAGGACACGGACGAGCTTCACGCAACCATGACTACTCTGGGCTCGCTAAAGGATTTTACAGTGGGTAATGACTGGGAGGCCTTTACGGAAAGGCTCAAGTACTACTTTATAGCAAACGACTGACAGGGGACACGAACGCACTGATAGAGAAGCGTAAGGCGATATTGCTGTCCAGTTGTGGCGATGAGGTTTCCCATCTCGTCAGGGATTTCTGGCATCCGCAAGCGCCAAGGACAAGTCATATGAGCAGCTGATTGAACTCATTCGTGACCAACTGAAACCGAAGAAGAGCATCCTCACGGCCCGGCACAAATTCTACCACCACTACAGACCTGAGGGCCAGGATGTCACCAAATATGCTGCGGACATCCGGAGACTCGCAACACCGTGCGATTTTGGCACACACCTTGACGAGGCGTTGCGAGACATTTTTGTTATGGGGATTGGCTATGAGGGTCCCCTTCACAAGCTGCTAGCCACTGAACCTACAGTCAGTCTGCAGCAAACCATCAACATCAGCCGGGCATTTATGACCTCGACTTGCAGCACCAAGCAGATGATCCACACGGTCTCGAACCCGGCAGGTACTATCCACAGACAAAACTGCAGAACGTGGCTCTGCCCAGGGCAGAGTGCCCGGACCTCAGGGTCCTGGACACAGAGTCTGCCGAGGGGGGCTAGTCGAGTAGCACCATGCTGGCGCTGCGGTGGAAGCCATGGGGCTCACCGGTGCAGGTTTGCGGAGTACACGTGCAATACCTGCCACACGAAAGGCCACCTTCAGCGGATGTGCAAAAGAAACACGACTCACCGTGTGGCTGAGGAGATGGGGGATGATCCACCATCCAGCGAGGAGCAGGTAGAAGATGATGATGATGCGTTTGGACTGTATACGTGTACCGACGATTCGGCCCCAGTGACTATGGAAGTCAAGATTAACGGAGTCCCAGTGAGTATGGAAGTGGACACGGGGTTGGATCAGTCGCTGATGAGTCAGGAAACTTTTGATAAACTGTGGATCAACCCAGCTGCACGACCCAAGCTGGTCCCGGTCACGGTGAAGCTGCGCACCTACACCAAGGAACAGATACCTGTTCTTGGCAGAGCGGATGTGCAGATATCTCACGGGGGCGAGACGCACGGTTTACCTTTGTGGATCATTGCAGGCGATGGGCCGACGCTACTCGGCAGGAGATGGATGGGGAAGGTCTGTGGGAGCTGGGAAGACTTCATTCCTCCGCTGTCCGCTGTCCCCCATGTTCACAAGCAGCAGCACCGACCGAGCTGGAGAAGGGAGAAGGGCTTTGACGGGCTGCTCCAGCAGGCACCGTCGGCCCTCAGGCAGTGGTCGGCTCCGGAGGACGTGTGTGTGTGTGGTGGCTCCCGGGCAAAAAGGTCAGCTGTGTGAGGTGCTCCGGAGGATGCGGCGGTGCGAGGGCTGGTGTGTTGTGGCTCCCAGGTGCGGTTGGAGTGAGCTGGATCTCCACAGAGAGTCGAGAGTGAACCGTCAGGCAGCAGCAGGCTAGAGTCCAGCAGGGAAAACACCCAGCAAACCAACCTCGCAAAAGGGTCCGAAGAAGGAAAGCTGTTCATCGGCGGTCTCAATCTCGAGACAGGCGAGCAGGCCCTGGAAGAAGCGTTCTCCAAGTACGGGCAGATCTCCGCGGTGCGAGTGATCAAATACAGGGACACCCAAGAGTCCCACGGTTTCGGCTTCAGCACAGCGAGCTTAAGATGGCGGCGAGCCTCGTGGCAGCAGAGTTCTGCAGAGAGAGGCAGGCAGGCACCAGCAGAACACCTAAAATGGCGGCGCCCAGTGTAAACTTTGTGGAAAAAACAAGATGGCGTCTTAAAAGGGAAATGTACCCGGGAGTCTTAAAGGGGCCTTACACCGTTGGCGGTCCCCACAAAGAGACTTTTGTAAGGGCAAGAGCGAGTCAAAATGATTACTGTGATTTGTATGATGAAGTGATTTATGACAAGAATTAATATTTTGATGCTAAAATGATTACTGTGATTAAATGATTTATATGATTGGTGAAAAGAGTTAATATCACCATGCACAAGCAAAAGGGTTAATCAATCTGTGACTAACATGACTAATGGATTAATGCGATTTCCGATTTTATGTGATTCATGCAATGGTTCAGCTGCTGCAGATGAGCCGCAAAGGCAACTATTTTCTGAGAACAGAGGCAACGCACAAGTTGCGATGCCCTGTCTCAGCGCAGCCCATTACCTCGGGCAGAAAGGGGCAGTATGCCGCCACCATACCTAACCCAGTGGAGCTGGGATTAAACAACTGTTCAGTGTACCTGCAAAGTTTTGATCTAACTCTTCAATGCATCTATATGTACCATACAAACGTACTGTCTATGTGTACCTGCTTTCTATTGGAGGTTATGTTTGTGTACTTCATCACCCATGTAAGGACTGCAAATACCACATGCTGGTAAAAACAGAGAGACAGACTATTATCTGAATGGTGACAGATTAGGAAAAGGGGAGGTGCAAAGAGACCTGGGTGTCATGGTACATCAGTCATTGAAGGTTGGCATGCAGGTACAGCAGGCGGTTAAGAAAGCAAATTGCATGTTGGCCTTCATAGCGAGGGGATTTGAGTACAGGGGCAGGGAGATGTTGCTACAATTGTACAGGGCCTTGGTGAGGCCACACCTGGAGTATTGTGTACAGTTTTGGTCTCCTAACCTGAGGAAGGACATTCTTGCTATTGAGGGAGTGCAGCGAAGGTTCACCAGACTGATTCCCGGGATGGCGGGTCTGACCTATCAAGAAAGACTGGATCAACTGGGCTTGTATTCACTGGAGTTCAGAAGAATGAGAGGGGACCTCATAGAAACGTTTAAAATTCTGACGGGGTTAGACAGGTTAGATGCAGGAAGAATGTTCCCAATGTTGGGGAAGTCCAGAACCGGGGGACACAGTCTAAGGATAAGGGGGAAGCCATTTAGGACCGAGATGAGGAGGAATTTCTTCACCCAGAGAGTGGTGAACCTGTGGAATTCTCTACCACAGAAAGTTGTTGAGGCCAATTCACTAAATATATTCAAAAAGGAGTTAGATGAAGTCCTTACTACTAGGGGAATCAAGGGGTATGGTGAGAAAGCAGGAATGGGGTACTGAAGTTGCATGTTCAGCCATGAACTCATTGAATGGTGGTGCAGGCTAGAAGGGCCGAATGGCCTACTCCTGGACCTATTTTCTATGTTTCTATGTTTCTATGCTTGCACTGGATCGCAAGCATAATTTCTACATGGGGGGGAAAGAGGGAAGCGGATGGTCATGGACTCACCCTCATAAATCAACCAGGACGAACAAGGCCGAGGTTTCCGGCAATGTGCTTTTGGAACTGGGGGGGGAGTGAGATATTATGTATTGTCCAGGTACATTAAATATATAGTGCGCCACAGGGGGCGCTGTGGTGGGAGACCCGATTGTACCTGCAAGATAGAGTATAAAAGGCTGCCTACCACACCTGAGAGGCACTCTGGAGTTACACAATAAAGGACTAAGGTCACAGCAGTTACTACAACATCATACTGTGTGAAGTCAGTGATTTGAGTGCTACATACATCACAACAGCTACAGCATCCATGACTGGAAGCACGTGGTTTGACCAGAAACATTGAAGTTAGAGCCAAGGCCTTCTCCACTTGCCATTTGCCACCTCACCAACTTTAAACAACTCTAGAAAGCTCCAAACACGTCCACAAACTTACACAGATCCAGTAGAAATCAAAAAACAAGTTACCTGAAAGTTGGTGATGATTCCTTTAAATATCGCTGGTGAGTGATCCTTCCAGCTGCTGAATGTATGCTCAGCTGTGCAAGTTTAAGAGTTACACACTGATTGATGTCACGATCTGCCTACTTTTCATACTTCCAGCGCACACTCCTAACAGCCATCCTACCACCCTCACCAAGAAGGCGTCCGGTGTGGCCATCACCACGCTGTGTGCAAACGCTGCTTGGATGCCATTTTGGTCTCAATTCAGCCCCCGTAGCGCCCAAACATCGGTGCCGTGCAACCAAATTTCTAGGCCCATCAAACAGGAATCCTAGGCAACAAGGAAAGCTTCACATATTCTCCTGCTGCAGATACAGGTTTTTACTAAACAGCAGAAATACCATCAAAAAAAATGTGATTAAAAAAAAAGGTTATACTAATAAGCACGCATAAAGAAACTGACATTTTGTTTCTGAGACACATATTGTCAAAGTAAGTTTAAATGTTCCTTTCTTTACCCGTATTATATAACACAGCCCATCTCCACTCCTGAAACAGAAGGACATTGCTCTTGGTCCAATTTATTTCTCTAATTAGACCATACGCCAGTCATGTTTGACAAATTTGCTGGAATTCTTTGAGAATGCAATGAACAGGGTGGAACCAGTGGATGTGGTGTATTTGGACTTCCAGAAGGCATTTGACAAGGTGCCACATAAAAGGTTACTGCACAAGATAAAAGCTCACAGGGTTGGGGATAATATATTAGCATGGATAGAGGATTGGCTAACTAACAGAAAACAGAGAGTCAGGATAAATGGTTCATTCTCTGCTTGGCAACCAGTAATTAGTGGGGTGCCGCAGGGATCAGTGCTGGAACACCAACTATGTACAATCTATATTAACGACTTGGAAGAAGGGACTGAGTGTAATATAGCCAAGTTTGCTGACGATACAAAGATGGGAAGAAAAGCAATGTGTGAGGAGGACACACAAAATCTGCAAAAGGACATAGACAGGCTAAGTGAGTGGGCAAAAATTTGGCAGCTGGAGTATAATGTTGGAAAGTGTGAAGTTATGCACTTTGGCAGAAAAAAATCAAAGGGCAAGTTATTATTTAAAAGGAGAAAGATTGCAAAGTGCTACAATACAGCGGGACCTGGAGGTACTTGTGCATGAAACACAAAAGGATAGCATGCAGGTACAGCAAGTGATCAGGAAGGCCAATGGAATCTTGGCCTTTATTACAAAGGGGATGGAGTATAAAAGCAGGGAAGTTTTGCTACAGTTGTACAGGGTATTGGTGAGGCCACACCTGGAATATTACGTGCAGCTTTGGTTTCAATATTTACGAAAGGATATACTTACTTTGGAGGCAGTTCAGAGAAGGTTCACTAGGTTGATTCCGGAGGTGAGGGGGTTGACTTATGAGGAAAGGTTGAGTAGGTTGGGCTTCTACTCACTGGAATTCAGAAGAATGCAAGGTGATCTTATCGAAACGGTTAAAACTATGAGGGGGCTTGACAAGGTGGATGCAGAGAGGATGTTTCCACTAATGGGGGAGACTAGAACTAGAGGGCATGATCTTAGAATAAGGGGCCGCCCATTTAAAACTGAGATGAGGAGAAATTCTTCTCTGAGGGTTGTAAATCTGTGGAATTTGCTGCCTCAGAGAGCTGTGGAAACTGGGCCATTGACTAAATTTAAGACAGAAATAGACAGTTTCTTAAACGATAAGGGGATAAGGGGTTATGGGGAGCGGGCAGGGAAGTGGAGCTGAGTCCATGATCAGATCAACCATGATCTTACTGAATGGTGGAGCAGGCTCGAGGGGCCGTATGGCCTACTCCTGTTCCTATTTCTTATGTTCTTATGCAGTACACTGACTGTAAGGTAATACTTAAGCAGCTCAAATCACAAAACTGCCTGCATCCTCCACAAACTCCCACAGACTATCATCAGAATTCTGAGTGACATGAGTTGGATTTAAAAACACAAAGCTACCCTACAGACATCAATCCTTAAATCTCATCTACATCAAAAGGGTTGCTGGAGCCTGTGACTCCTCAGTCTGAAAACAATCCAGATATTTTTCTGCACACATTTGAAGATGATGCAATTGGAGTCTGTTGCTGTGTGCCATTCTTTCCACTCAATAATGCAGTGTGTTGCATGCACTTCCTGGGAAAGTACTGGGCCATCCCACCACCAGATGTGTCTGGGATGGGTTTCGTGCAGCACCTGTTCTGGAGCTGGTGTCCATCCCAGAAAGGAACAGTAAATTTCCATTAATATGACAGTTTTTGCATGTTGAAGCAGCAGCAATAACAGGACACTGAACACAGTACTACTTCCTCTAATTCTTGTCTCAATATATGCACCGACAGACCTGTGGTGATGCTCAGTGTTAGTCAGAAGATACGCTGTTTTATATCAATAGGAGTGTCATCAACAAAGAGTGATGGGAAACGTGTTACAGGGATTAAAGTGCAACACCTACAGAAAGTGTATGCTGCACAAAAACCTCTCAGTATATTGCCTGATAATGTCCTATGATAATGAGTTGATGGTTTCATAATGAACAGGGCTGATGTGCCAAGTAATATCATCAGGAACATGGATTTATTAGCATGGGGGTGGCTTTGGGATATGGATACACTGGGGAAGGCATCTGGGATCTGCCAGTACTAGGATAGTGTCTCAGGGTCTAGGAATACTTTGAGGAGGATCACAGGAACTAGGAAGACTGGGAGAGGGCCATGGGGTACACACCTGCTGGGCAGATCCGTTCCGATCCCCACATACACACACACAAATTCCCTGCTCCTCCTTCCACCACTTGTCCCAGCACACTTCCACTTCCCCCGTGTCCCTGTAATCTGTCAGTATGTATCATTCCCCAGTCGTTCCCAGTCCGCTGTCTGGTTCCCCATGTCCTGACTCAATTTCCTGAGCCACCACCCCCGTCCCAGGGGAATGTGACCCTTGCACCTCAAGCATACGCGCTTGCCCTCGGTCACCCCAACCCGTGTGGCTGTGACATTCAGTCTGGGACATGGTATGGAAGCCTCCCCCTACATGAACTCAGCCTGGCTGGAGTATTTAATCGAATTTGACCCCAGCCACCCTGGCCATCTTCCCTCGTGGAAGTAGGCTGCCATCCCGTCCATATCCCCTGCCCTACCCCCCTGTGTCATGGTGGGTCCGTTCCCCCAGTACATCCTTAGAGGAAGGACAACTCAGCAGCACCCCCCTCCTGCTGTACCCTGTTCCGGCCAAGCTCCAAAGAACGATTACCAGGGTTGTCTTCATCTTTCTCTCGGCTTCCTATGAAAATACAAAGAAGCAACCACCTTTCTGTGAGAGGGTATACCTCCACAGGTCTGGCTTTATCAAAACACATGCTGTAAAAACACGAAACTGAGAAGGAACCTATATACACCGCCCCCGTCTCTGGGTGGCCACGCTAGGTCTCTATGACCCTGGGCCTTTTACGGCTCCTCGGCGGTGTGTAGGAGGCGACCACGACGTTCTCGGTCGTGGAATCCTGCTACTCCTCCTAACCACCACCACCACCACGGGCTCCTCACTGTCCCAAACTATGGGAGGAAGATCCGCGTCCACCATGCTGTTTACAGCGCCTTGGTGCTTCTTTCTGTTTCTCACCCTTTCCCCCGGGTTAAACAACTTGCACTGGTTCACATGGAACCACTTTGTGCACTTTGAAAGCTTAACCGCGAACACCATGGGACTGGCCTTATCTACGATGCTGTAGGGTCCCATGTACAAAGGCTCAAACATGCCCACCCGAGCGTAATTGTGGACCATGACCTGATCCCCTACATTCCACTTGTGGGTTCTCCGGGGCTCGAACAGCAACTGATTGCTCCGGTGCTGCTTCCCCATGTTGCTGGCAGCTTGCCACTGAATCTGTTTCAAGTGTTCAAACAGATTCTCGACAAACTTGTCCCGGTTTACCTCTCTCACCTGCCCCACTGTGAGAACCGGTGCCAGAACATGGGTGGGCGTGCACATGACCCTACCAGTCCTGAGCTCATGCGGGGAATACCCTGTGTTTCTGGAGAGGCTGGCTCGGACCCCCATCAGGACAAACAGCAGGACCTCAACCCACTTTTTCGGGGACTGTCCTGTTTCTTCCCGCAGCCTTTCTTTGATGGTCTGATTAAGTCGCTCCACAACCCCTGATGACAGTGGGTTGTGAGCCACATGCAATTTCCCTTCTATCCCGAGCACTTTCAAGTTAGCTTGCATGACCTGCCCTGTGAAGTGGCTCCCCTGATCAGACACCACAATCTGTGGCAGTCCCCATCTAGAGAATACTTCCCTCACCAAGATCCTTGCCGTCACCAATGCTGTGGCTGATCGGCAAGGGAAGGCTTCAACCCACTTCGAGAAAACATCCACTAGGACAAAACAGTACTTGTAAACCCCTTTGCGGTGGACAATGGCCCGATGTAATCGACCTGTACCAACTGCCATGGTCCCTCTACTCTTCTCGTGTGTCCCATGGGAACCTTTCTTTTCTGGGGATCGGGGTTGTTCGCTGCGCACACCAGACAGTTTGCGCAAAAATCGCGGACATCCTCCCTCAGTTGCGGCCACCACCCTGCCTGTTCTACCCTCTGCCAGGTAGTCTCCGGCCCTGGGTGTCCCGCTCCTGGGCCCCCGTGGGCTATTTGGAGGAATTCCCTCTGGTGCTATTCTGGAACCACCCACTGATCTCCCCTGAAAACCATTCCCTCCTTTAAAGTAATGCCTTGTACCCTGACTTCTACCCCGTCACCCTACCGCAGTCGAGTTTGTGTGTGGCGAATGACGCGAGATTGTCCCGCATGTAAGCCTGGTACTCGGCTGGGGTAGTATTGACCAATTGCTCTAGGTCATAACTACCCTTCGGCTTCATCGTACACACTGTGCCTTTACCCTTCCTTTTCTCCGGGATAACCACTACCTCCCTCTCCTTCCCTGTACACACCGCCCCCCAAAGACAGTGGTTCCTGAAATCCACCATGATTCTATGGCCCAGCAAAAAATCTGCCCCTAGGACTCCTGACCCCAGCTGCTCCCATTTCAGCAGGACGCACTTCCATTTTGCATGGAGTGATCCTAAATCGATGGCTAGCAGCCTGGAGATCAACCCCACCTGCTCGTTCGCTGTGAACCCCACCAGACTGTGTGGAACCTTGCTAGACAAAAAAGGAAGTTGAATTATTTGCGTGAATCACTGTGCTTGAAGCTTCGGTGTCCAGCAGATATTTCCCCATTAGCCTCTCCACCCCCATCTTCACACAAGATCTCTTCCACTCGTCATAACTGAGCGGACACAGGTACCCAGGCTGGGCGCGCGCTAGTCAGGGTGCTGGGTTTACCGGAGCGGTCAGGACTTCTCTGCTCACTGCAGCATCTACCCTTCCCTGCTCCAGCATGAAAACTGTTCGAAGGGCGGCCACCGGAACATTGAATTGTTCGGTGTTCGGCCCTTTTACCTCAACAGGTTTCGCCACGGGCATCGGAGGATCCTCTTTCCCTTGCCCCTTCCTTAGGGCTGGGCAGTCTTTCCTCCAGTGGCCCGGCTTCCCACACCCGAAACACGTTCTAACGCTCTCTGAGCTACCCCCTTCCTGGCGCCATTCCCTTTTACTACCCCCATTGTGAATCTTCCCTTTAACTGGTTTCACCTCCTCCTCCACGCCGGCCTTGAATGCCAGACTCATGTGACGGATCAGACCGGTCTCTGTGTTCTGGAGATCCTCGGGGTCAAACCAGTTCTCGGACTTTGTCCTAATCCGGGGCAAACTCTTTGACACTAGGGTCCTGAGCCAATAGTTCCTTGGCTCCCCCTGCAACTGCGCCTGGTCCAGTATTCCATTACAGACTTTATTATAGACTGGCCAGTGCCAGTCCGCAAAAGCCTGAGGTGCTTCCCCAGCCAGTCGCAGCATCCTTTCCACTCTGGAGAATAGACTACCTTGAGCGTGACCCATGGCTCTTAGGATTTCCTCCTTTAAGCTCTCTATGGTTCCCTGCCCCCTCTTGCTTTCGGCAGATAGGGCCTGATGCATCTTCCCCCCAGAGAAAATAATAGCAGCTTGTGAACCTCCGCTTCGTTACACCCATTAACCCCTCCCACCTGTTCCACCTCCGTGAAGTGGGCCGATGGGTCTCCTTCGTTGGAAAGCTTGGGCACCCCTGAAATTATATTTTGCAGCTGTGGGGTTGTGAATGGGACCACAAAATCGCTTTGCAGTGCCCCCTGACCTTGGCCGACTATGGGCGCACCGTATTTCCGCTGCCATATGGGATACATGGGTCCTGGAGCCTCTGGCGGACGTCGTACATCCCTGTCCAGCTCCCAATCCTCAGTCTTCCCCTTCCTCTTCCCAGTCCACCCGGGCTCCCCCCGGGGCCATTAGACAGACCATTCCTTTGGCCTTGGATAGAGCGTGGGTCAAGCTTTGGATTTTCTCTTGGCAGGGCCTGTGATTCCCACTCTCAAAACCCTGACTGGCGGCCACCCTATACGCTGTCTTAATATCCTTCAGTTGCCCCTCCAGCCCATTTACTTTACCCGCTAGACAAGCGGTCTCCTCCCGTGCGACCTGCTCATTGAGTTTGGCCTCTGTTACCTGACACTGCAGGTACTCCCTGGTGTTATGGGAGGTTTCCTCCTATGTGTGCCTCTCCTGCTTTTCTTCGCTCAACTCATCTAAAAGCCTCGTTCCTACCACGGCCCTTGCGGCTGACTGCTCCTCGGACTATTTGAGCTCTGCCGTAAGCCTGCCAACCTGCCCCCTAAGCAGTTGGACTTGCTTCTGCAGACACAGGAGCCAGATGCCTTTTCTTTTGCCTTTCTATGCTCCTTACTCCCCATCCACTCAGAGGCTTTGTCCTCCGGACTCTCAGCCCACAAAAAGTCTAGTACCCACTGTTGTGTTACATTAACTTTCCCAAAGATATATGAGGAAATCCTATCCCCCATTGCCGATCTCTTGGCCTTAATATCTTCCATAACTCTCTGTTCAGCACACCCAGGTTCTGCCGCGGTCACCAGATTCTGTAAGTGGTTTCCCTTAGGTGTTTTCGACATACCCCCATGTTACAATAGTTCTAGACCTGGGAGTGATTACTGTACTGAACAGATGAATGAGTCATGGACAAATACTTTGGTCTCAACTGACAATGCTTTATTAAAGCTATCTCAACACAGCAAAACTACAAGTAAATACAGTGACGATGTAGGACAATCTAATACCCTGGCATGTCTAAATCACCCCATCGCGAAGTACCCAACATCTAAACCCTCTGCTCGGATCCACAGTGTACCCCCGAATCTGTACCGACCGGCTTGGCGTACCCCTATGGTCCTTGCAGCAAAACCTCCCCACTAAAATCCTTCCAAGGCTTGGTAGTCCCTTCTCTTTCTATACAGAGCATCTATGACCTCAAGGAAGGGGCGATGGGCGGCAAACTGGGAGATGTTGCAGATGTCTCCTGTTGCACACTGGAAGGATCCACTGGCATAGAAATTGAGCGCGATGGTGACCTTGACTGCCACTGAGAGAGCCGTCCTCACCCTGGTCTGAGGCTCGAGGTCTGGTTGCAGGAGATGGCAGATCTCTGTGACCACATCCTTGCTGAAGCACAGCCTTCGAAAACACTGTTCCTCTGTGAAATTGATGCAGGAGAACTGCTGCCGGAGTACCCTGAGAGGCAAAGGTCTCCTGTTGTCAGCCCTGTTGGGCCTTCTCCCTCTGGCCACATTTTGCTGCCTTTCTCCCGGCCTTGCTCCCTGCCTTTCTCTCAGTCTAAGAAGCCTCCGACGGTGACATCAGAGCAGGAGGTCAAGTGCCAACACAGCCCCCATGAAACAATATGAATATTGTCGTTTCAAATCTACCCTCAATGAAACAAAGGAATGGTTAAGAGGCAGAACAGTCCTTGAAGTCAAATTTGCTCAAATCTGTCCAACTGACACTCTGCCTATGTGTTAGCAAGCTGCAACGAGTAATGGCCGAAAAAAATTGTTTGTGAAGATGGTGCTTTTAAATAGCACTCCTCCAGCCGACTCCCGACTGCAACTTGACAGCTGAAGCTGTTGTTGTCAGCGCCAGATAGTAAGTGATGGGGTGCAGCCGAATTTCTCTTCTAGGGCAGTAATGAGGCGCTGCACACGGCGATGACCTCATCATCGCCAGGCGTAGCCGAGCGGGGTGCTACCGGCAGGAGTGGTGCGCTACCTCTTAGTGCCTCCGCAAAACCCCCGCCCAAGTTCATAGGGGGTGCTGTTCTCGCTGCACCCAGGTGAAACCCCATTTGTGCCCCGTTAGCGCCCCCGGAGGGGCTAACGGAAGTTGCACAGGAGCCCAATTTCACCCCCATGTTTCCTGGCCAATATTTATCACTCAACCAACATCATTGAAACAGATTATCTGGTCATTATTGCATTACGGTTTGTGGGAGATTGCTATGAGCAAATTGGCTGCCACATTTCCTACATTACAACAGTGACTATTCTACAAAAGTACTGAATTAGTTGTAAAGTGTTTTAGATGTCCTGAGGTCATGAAAGGCGACATATTATCAAAAGTGTTTCTTTTTCCTTTTATAGGTTTTAGGTAGGGTAAGATTATATAACGTATGAGTGAATAACATGTATAGTGTACAATGTGCAGAGTTTTAAATTCATTCTTGCAAAGTGGACATTGCTGGCAAGACCAGCATTTATTGCCCATCCCGAGTTGCCCTGAGAAGGTGGTGGTGAGCCGTCTTCTTGACAGTGTTTTTTTGAGACAACAGTGTGGCCACTAGGCCACTTCAGAGGTGAGTTATGAGTCAACCATAATGGTGTGGGACTGGAGTCACATGTAGGCCAGACTGAGCAAGGACAGCAGATTTCCTTTCCTAAAGGACATTAGTAAACAATTTTGGGTTTTTATGACAGTTTCAAGATCACTTTTACTGATAGCAGCTTTTTATTTCCAGATTTCTTTTTTGAACTGAATTCAAATTCTCAAACTGCCACAGTATGATTTGAACTCGCGTTCTTTGGATTATTAGTCCACATAACCACTACGTTACTGTACCCAATATTTGAAGATTTGTAGAAAACAAATTCCTAATTTCATTACTTGTATGAGAAAAAGCAGATGTGAGTAAAAAGAATTGTCAATCAGGCTAGTTTTTCACTAAAATTAGTGTATATGGAAAGTTTATTCCCAGCATTTGGCAAATCACCTCTTGTCATTAAAAAAATTGTTCTTGTGATGTGAGTGACACTGGTAACGCAGTATTTATTGCCCATCACTGCTTGTAGTGAGGGTACTAGGAGTCAACCAATGGAGTTACATTTGGGCCAGACCAGGTAGGGGTGATAAGGTTTCAACGTGATTTTTATCTGGCACCAGCCCACAAATGACCAGATTTATTGAATTCTCTTTTACAACTTGCTATGGTGAGATTTGGACACACAATGAGCCAGATTTTTCTGGAGCGGGACATCTAGCAGCATGCCTCGCTAATTAGACTTACAATTGCACATTTAGGTTTTAAGGACTTTTGTTCACAAAGTTGCTGAAATTGTGAGCTGATAATGGCACAGCGAGGGCAACAGGCATCTAGGACCTTGGTGAACAACAATGAGATTAAAGGATTGAGAAATAATCAGAGGAAGGACTGAGAAAGAGGGCAGTTAAGAGTCAACCATATCGGTGTGGGACTGGAGTCACATATAGGCCAGGCCGGGCAAGAATAGCAGTTTTTCTTCCCAAAGGACATTATTGAACCAATTGGGTATTTACAACAATCCAACAGCTATACAGACGGGAAGATGGTCAACCATGATATTATTGAATGGTGGAGCAGGCTCGAGGGGCCGTATGGTCTACTCCTGTTCCTTTTCGTATATTCTTATACTCATACTGATACCAGCTGTTTATTTCCAGATTTGTAAAACTGAAATCAGTTCTCAAATTGCCATGGTGGGATTTAAATTCACATTCTCTGGATTCCAACTCCAGTAACATAACCACTACACTACCGTACCCTAGGCATAAGGTTTGTACGCTATAGGATTTGTAGGGTTTAACATGCATATAATATACCGCATACAATATACTGTGCATGACATAACAGGGGCGAAATTGGTCTTGGTAGTGTTCGATTTTTGGGTGCCTCAAGGTCCCTTTAGGTTCCAAAATGGCATCCGCAGTGCATGCACAGACTTCTGATATGAAGTGTACCGGATGCCGTATTGGTAAAAGGGTTAATGTGCATACACCTAATGTCCACTGGCAGCGTGCAGAGCAGGCAGATCATGACAGCAATTAACATACACTACTGATTTTGATGCCGGCGCTGCTATTTTGCAACTCCACGCTCCAGCCTATGCCCCCGCTTAACCTCGCACACGATGTTAAGCATGGAGGAAACCTCGCCAGCACTAGTTAAAGGGATCATCAACTATTTACAGGTTAGTCGCTGATTTATTTCTTCTGGCTGTAGCTGCAATTCTACAAGTTTTGGGTGCTTTCTATAGTTGTTTAAAGTTTCAAATGTCTGCAGGGAGTGGTCTGGCAGGTGCTGAAGTTCTTTTCTGCTGAATTCAAGGCTTCTGCATAAAATAGTTGTTTCCAGACAAAGTTGCACTCATAGACCTTTCTCTTGGCATTGAGCAAGACTGGGAGAATGAGCAGTGTCCACGCAGAGCAGGAAAAGCTGCTAGAAGAGGGAGGAGGGGGAGACGGATTCTTGCAGGATGCCATATCCGTCCAGGGTGTTCAGGAATAATTCTCCTACCTGAATTTCAGCGATGACCAATGTTTGAGACGTTTCCACTTCACTAAGGAGGTTGTCGCTGAAATCTGCCAACTGGTGCCACCACAATTCGAACCTCCGAGCAGGGCAAGGACTTCATTGCCAGTGCCAATGAACTTTTATGCATCTGGCTCCTTCCAGGCTGCTATTAGCAACATCTCGTAGTTTGTAGCGCACTGCTGCATAAGGGAGGTCACTGAGTCTGTCTCTGCAAAGAGAGACAGCTTCATCTCAGTCCCTCTTGCCAGAGACAAGCAGGTGGAGAGAGCACAAGGGTTTGCAAGGATTGCAGGTTTTGCCATGATGCAGGGTGCCATTCACTGCATGCACATTGCTTTGCATGCGCCTCATGCCAAACCTGCCATAAGATCACAAGAGCATAAGATATAGGAGCAAGAGTAGGCGATACAGCCATTTGAGCCTGCTCCGTCATTCAATAAGATCATGGCTGATCTTCAACATCAACTCCACTTTCCCGCCTGATCTCCATATCCCTTGATTCCCTCAGTGTCCAAAAATCTAACAATCTCTGTCTTGAATATATTCAACGACTGAACATCCACAGCCCTCTGGGGTAGAGAATTCCAAAGATTCACAACCCTCTGAGTAAAGACATTTCTCATCATCTCAGTGCTAAATGGTCGATCTCTTATCCTGAGACTATGCCCCCGAGTTCTAAACCCTCCAGCCAGGGGGAACAGTCACTCAGCATCTACCCTGTCAATCCCTCTCAGAATCTTGTATATTTCAATTAGACCATCTCTCATTCTTCTAAACTCCAGAGAGTATAGGCCCATTCTACTCAATTTCTCCTCATAGGGCAATCCTTTCATCCCAGGAATCATGTAGCTAAAGTGATTTCACTCCCTCAATGTGCAGCTGATGTGTGAGCATTGGCATTATGCAGATCAATGCCCGATATCCTGACAGCAGTCACGATGCCATTATTCTGTGCTAATCCTCTGTGCCAGCTGTATTTCAACTACATGCCAAATCAAAGGGTGGCTAAGGGCGTCAAAGGCTGTCTGCTGACAACATGAGTCATGTCTCCGGTCCACAATCCACCCACATATGAACAATAGGCATCCGAGAGCTATGCTGCTACAAGAAATCTGATAGAGTAGACTGTTAACATCCTGAAGCAATGATTCCACTGCCTGGACCACTCTGGAAGTGCCCTGCAGTACTCAGTGGGTCGCAAAATTTGTTCTTGTATGCTGCATGCTGCACAACTTTGCCATCATGAGGGAACAGCCCTTGCCACCAGGCAAGAAGCTGAGGAGCAGGAGCATGAAGAGGAGGAGGTAGAGGAGGAGGAGAAAGTGTAGGAGGAAGAGAATTCGGTGGAAGAGGAGGAAGTGGAAGGGACGCTACAACCTAGACGGCCCATTTCTGCCAGGGCTGTATGTGAACAAGTAACTCAATGGACATACCAGTTACCTCAATCTCAATTCCCCAGTCACCAACAGTTCCACATTCCTTATCTTCCCTCTGTCACCAACCACCACATTATCCTCTTGTCCACAGTGCAAAAATAAAAGCCAACCCAAAATACTCATTCCAATTAAAATTTATAAATTAAATCATATCATATTGTATACAAAAATAAACGAGTAGTAAGAGGAGGGGTGGGGCAGAGGGGATGGCTGAGGTACTAAATGAGTACTTTGCATCTGTCTTCATCAAGGAAGAGGATGCTGCCACAGACATAGTAAAGGAGGGTGTAGAGGAGATACTGGATGGAATAAGAATTGATAAAGACAAGGTACTAGAAAGGCTGGCTGTACTAAAAGTAGATAAATCACCAGGAATGGATGGGATGCATCCTAGGATGCAGAGGGAAGTGAAGAAAGAAATTTGTCTGCACCCTCTCTAGGGCCGGGAGGTACTGACCATAATCTTCCAATCCTCCTTAGAAATGGGGGTGGTGACAGAGGACTGGAGAATTGCAAATGTTATACCCTTGTTCAAAAAAGGATGTAAAGGTAAACCCAGCAACTATAAGCTAGTCAGTTTAACCTCGGTAGTGGGGAAGCTTTTAGAAACAATAATCAGGGACAAAATTGCCAGCAAAGTTGAAACCCATAGAATAAAAGGGACAGTGGCAGCATGGATATGAAATTGGCTACGTGACAAGAAACAGAGAGTAGTGGTGAACGGTTGTTTTTCGGACTGGAGGAAGGTGTTCCCCAGAGGTCGGTACGAGCTCCACTGCTTTTCTTGATATATATTAATGACTTGGATGTGGGTATACAGGGCACAATTTCAAAATTTGCAGATGACACAAAACTTGGAAGTATCGTGAACAGTGAGGAGGAGTGTGATAGACTTCAAGAGGACATAGACTGGCTGGTGGAATGGGCAGACACGTGGCAGATGAAATTTAATGCAGAAAAGTGCAAAGTGATACATTTTGGTAGAAAGAATGAAGAGAGGAAATATAAACTAAAGGGTCCAATCCTAAAGGAGATGCATGAACAGAGAGACCTGGGGGTATATGTGCATAAATCATGAAGGTGACAGGGCAGGTTGAGAAAGCAGTTTAAAAAGCTTATGGGATCCTGGGCTTTATGAATAGAGGCATAGAGTACAGAAGTGTGGAAATTATGATGAACCTGTATAAAACACTGGTTTGGCCTCAACTGGAGTATTGTGATCAATTCTGGACACCAGACCTTAGAGAGGGTGCAGAAAGGATTTACAAGAATGATTCCAGGAATGGGGGACTTCAATTATGTGCATAGACTGGAGAAGCTGGGGTTGTTCTCCTTGGAGCAGAGAAGATTGAGAGGAGATTTGATGGAGGTGTTCAAAATCATGAGGCACCTGGACAAAGTAGATAGAAAGAAACTGTTCCCATTGGCAGAAGGGGCGAGAACCAGAGGACACAGATTTAAGGTGATTGACAAAAAAAACAAAGGTGACATAAGAAAAAAAATGTTTATACAGCAAGTGGTTCGGATCTGGAATGCACTGCCTGAAAGGGTGGTGAAAGCAGACTTAATCATTGCTTTCAAAAAAAAGTTGGATAAGTACCTGAAAGAAAAAAAATTGCAGGGCTACAGGAAAAGGGCAGGGGAGCGGAACTAGCGGAAGTGTTCTTGCAGAGAGCCGGCAGGAGCTTAACGAGCCGAATGGATTTCTTCTGTGCTGTAACCATTCTATGATTCTGTTTTTTAATTACCCTTGAGAATATTCTTCATGACTGTTCAGTGTGCTGTTGCCTGTCCTAGAATTTTACATTGAGTTTGAAAGTGATGTATTTAGTCCAAAATGAGAGTTTTAGGCCTAGAAATTGCGTAGCGCCCTGTTTGGGGCATTCATTTTTCCGGTAGTGCAAAAGTATCGGCAGGCGCTATGTAAGTGAAGCCGATGCGAACTTCCAGTTCAGTGCTCCAGGAAGGAAATGGAGCGCTGAATCAGTGCTACCACTTCCCTTGGAGGTAAAGCCGGCAAGAGCGGCAGTAGCGGCTGCACAATGTCGAGTGCAGCGCTGCCGGGATCTGAGGCTCCTTCACTCCCTTAAAGAGAAGGGCCATTGTTGCAGGCTCTGCATTGAAACGATGTCCCTCCTCGCTGACTGTAGGTTCGATCCGCGATGATCAGCCCCAAGCACTCTAACAGAGCGCAGGGCTGATCAATCGCGGCACAGCAAATGGTGAAAAAAATTACCTAAGGGGTCAAAACAAATTTTTTACTTACCCAAGCGGCATTCTTGTCGTACAACACCTCCTGCAGCTGTCGGTGTTGACACCCGGTGATGTTGCAGAAGGCAGAACCGAAGTTCGCGTCCGGGGTGCTACTGGGCCGCTGCACAGCTGGTTGACGTCGCAATCTCTGGGGTTCAGGAGATCAAGACGCTAGGGGTTACCGCCACCGCAAACCTCCACAGCAAGTTCACAGCCGGTAGTGCCCCGTTAGCATCCCGCAGGAGGCGCTAACAGGAGACGCAAAGGAGGCTCATTTCTCCACTGAATAAAGCCAATTACATATGTATGAGGGGCAAGCTGGCTAAGGTAGATTGGGAAATTAGATTAAAATGTATGACAGTAGATAAGCAGTGGCAAACATTTAAAGAAATATTCCAAAATTCTCAACGATTATACATTCCATTGAGAAATACAAACTCAATCGTCAAAGTGATCCATCTGTGGATAACTAAAGAAGATAAAGATAGTATTAGATTAACAGAAGAGGCTTATAACGTTGCAAAGAATAGCAGTAAGCCTGAGGATTGGCAGAGCTTTAGAAACCAGCAAAAGGACGACCAAAAAATTGATAAAAAGGGAGAAAACAGAATATGAGAGTAAATTAGAATGAAGTATGAAAACAGATTGTAAGATCATCTACAAGTATGTAAAAAGGAAGAGAGTAGCAAAAGTAAACATTCGTCCCTTAGAGGCTGAGACAGGAGAGATTATAATGGGGAATCAGGAAATTAAACAAATATTTTGTATCTGTCTTCATGGTAGAAGGCACAAAAAGCATACCAAAAATAGCGGAGAACCAAGGGGTTAATGAGAGTGAGGAATAATTAAGATCAGTAGAGAAAAAGTATTTGAGAAATTAATGGGACTAAAAGCTGACAAATCTCCTGGACCTGATGGCCTACATCCTAGAGTTCTTATAGTGGTGGCTGCAGCGATAGTGGATGCATTGGTTGTGATCTTCCAAAATTCCCTAGATTCTAGAATGTCCCAGCGGATTGGAAGGTAGCAAATGTAACCCTGCTGTTCAAGAAAGGAGGGATAGAGAAAATAGGGATCAGTTGTCAGGAAAATACTGGAATTAATTATTGCAGAAATGTAAACAGGGCACTTAGGAGATCATAATATGATTAGACAGAGCTAACTTGGTTTTATGAAAGGGAAATCATACTTAACACATTTATTATAGTTTTTTGGGGATGTAAGTAGCAGGGTAGATCAAGGGGAACCAGTGCATGCCATTGTACTGTATCTGCTTTATGGGTTCTTTGCTTAAGAATTCACAGCTACACATTTGCTGTAAAGAATGTTATGTTTGTAAACATTACCAATGTGCAAGACTTGCCACCAGGGGGCGCACCTGTGGGAGACCCAAGGGTCACCTGCACACCCTGAGCAAGCAGGTATAAAAGTTAGTCTACCATGCTGCTTCCCCACTCTGGAGTTACATTAAAAAGGCTAAGGTCACAATAGTTTGAGCTTACAATATACAGTCTTGTGGAGTTATTCTGAACATAACAATTGGTGACAAGTAACAGATCACGAACTTTCACCTGGTTATGGCTGCCGTTGGTATTCTTGAGAGATTTGTTGAAAGTAATGATTGGAAGCCTTCGTCGAGCGTTTTGCCTAGTACTTTGTGGCCAACGAGCTGGAAAAGGAAGAAACTGCGATCAAGCGCAGGGCGATTCTCCTCACCGTTTGCAGGTCCACGACATATGGCCTCATCAAAAATCTGCTAGCACCGACGAAACCAATGGAGAAGACATATGAAGATTACGCATGCTGGTTTGGGAACACCTCAAGCCGAAGGAGAGCATCTTGATGGCCAGGTATCGCTTTTACACGCACCACCGCTCCGAGGGCCAGGACGTGGCGAGCTATATCGCCGACCTAAGATGCCTTGCGGGACTGTGCGTATTTGCTGGATTTTTGGGGGAAGTGTTGCGGGGCTTTTTCGTGCTTGGAATCGGCCATGAGGTCCTTCTTCGCAAACTGCTGCCTGCCGAATCCCTAGATCTGAGCAAGGCCATCATGGTAGCCCAGGCTTTCATGTCCACGAGTGACAACACGAAACAGATATCATTGCAGCATCAAAGCTCACCGGCAAGTACTGTGCATAAAATAACGCCATCAGCAGGCAGAACTGTACATGGCAGGGCCTACACACCTGCAGAGGCCAGACCTAGAATGACTCAGAATCCGCCGTAGGGCGTGAATGCAAATCCATTAAGACCATGTTGGCGCTGCGGGGATAATCATCGGGCCCATCAATGTCGATTCAAGCACTACATGTGCAAGGGCTGTGGAACAATGGGGCACCTCCAGCGAATGTGCAGACGTGCTGCGACTCACCACATGGCAGTGTCGGCAGAAGATGACCGATCCGGCGCGGATCACGCTGAATGAGTAAGAGAGGCAACTCAACACGAGGCTGAAGAGGAAGTGTATGGGGTACACACCTTCACCACCAAAAGCCCTCCGATAATGTTAAAAGTCAAATTAAATGGCATTCCAGTCTCCATGGAATTGGACATGGGGGCAGTCAGTCAATTATGAGCCAGAAGGCTTTTGAGAAATTGTGGGTCAACAAGGCACAAAGGCCAAAACTAAGCCCGATCCACACCAAGCTGCGCACTTACACCAAAGAGCTCATACCAGTCATTGGCAGTGCAGCAGTGAAGGTATCGTACGATGGAGCTGTGCATGATTTACCACTATGGATTGTACCAGGCGATGGCCCAGCGCTGTTTGGCAGAAGCTGGCTAGGAAAGATCAGATGGAACTGGGACGACATCAAAGCACTGTCTTCGGTGGATGGCGCCTTGTGTGCCCAAGTGTTAAACAAATTCCTGTTGTTATTCGAGCCAGGCATTGGCAACTTTACAGGCGCCAAAGTGCAGATCCATCTAGTCCCTGAGGCACGACCCGTTCATCACAAGGCCCGAGTGCTTCCATACATGATGCGAGAGAAAGTTGAGATCGAGCTGGACAGACTTCAACGAGGGGGAATCATATCACCAGTTGAGTTCAACGAGTGGGCCAGTCCAATTGTTCCGGTGTTGAAAAGCGATGGGACGGTCAGAATCTGCGGCGACTACAAGATAACGATCAACCGAGTCTCATAACAGGACCAGTACCCAGTACTCACTACCCAAAGCGGATGACCTGTTCGCAATGCTAACAGGGGGAAGTCGTTCACCAAGCTGGATCTAACCTCTGCTTACATGACACAGGAGGTGGCTGAACCGTTGAAAAAATTAACATGCATCAACACGCACAGAGGACTGTTCATATACCACAGATGCCCCTTTGGGATTCGCTCAGCTGCGGCCATATTCCAGAGGAACATAGAAAGTCTGCTGAAATCGGTTCTGCGCACTGTGGTGTTTCAAGACAACATCTTGATCACTGGCCGCAACGCCACCGGAAGAGGTTCTCAAGCGACTGGACAGAGTGGGACTCAGGCTGAAACGCTCCATGTACTTTCCTGGCACCAGAGGTTGAATTTCTGGGGAGAAAGATTGCGGCGGACGACATCAGACCCATGGACTCCAAGACGGAGGCCATCAAGAATGCACCCAGACCACAGAGTGTGACAGAGCTGCGTTCATTCCTGGGACTCCTCAACTATTTTGGTAACTTTCCACCGGGGTTCAGCACTTTGCTAGAATCATTGCATTTATTGCTAAGCAAGGGTGACGACTGGGTTTGGGATAAATCTCAAGAGACAGCCTTTAATAAGGCCAGAAACCTGCTATGTTCTAATAAGTTACTTGTATTGTATGACCCATGTAAACGTTTAGTACTAGCTTGTGATGCATCTTCGTACGGGGTCGGTTGTGTGTTACAGCAAGCCAATGGGTCAGGCAAACTGCAACCGGTTGCATATGCATCCAGAAGATTATCTAAGGCTGAAAGAGCCTACAGTATAGTTGAGAAAGAAGCATTAGCATGCGTATACGGGGTTAAGAAAATGTACCAATACTTATTTGGACTCCAGTTCGAGCTCAAAACCGACCACAAGCCGCTCATTTCGCTGTTCTCAGAAAGCAAATGTATTAACACCAATGCGTCGTCCCGCATCCAAAGATGGGCACTAATGTTATCTGCGTATGACTATATGTAATCCGCCACAGACCAGGCACTGAGAACTGTGCTGATGCCCTCAGTCGGCTACCATTGCCCACCATTGGGGTGGAAATGGTGCAACCCGCAGACTTGCTTCTTGTAATGGATGCTTTTGAGAGCGAGGGGTCACCCGTCACGGCTTGCTGGATCAGGACCTGGACTAGCCAAGACCCTGTGCTATCACTGGTAAAAAGTTGCGTCCTCAATGGGAGCTGGTTGGCAGTTCCAGGGGAAATGCAAGATGAAATTAAGCCGTTCCACCAACGCAAGGATGAAATGTCCATCCATTCGGACTGCCTCCTATGGGGAATCATGTCATTTTGCCCAAAAAAGACAGGGAAACATTTATATGCGACCTTCACAGTACCCAACCAGGCATAGTCATGATGAATGCTATCACCAGGTCGCACGTTTGGTGGCGCGGCATTAACTCGGAATTGGAGTCATGCGTATACTTATTCACAGTTGAGCAATGCACCAAGGGAAGCCCCACTGAGTCTGTGGTCATGGCCCTCCAAACCATGGATTTTGCTGGCCTCTTTCTAGGAAAGATATTCCTAGTAGCAGTGGGCGCTTACTCTAAATGGATTGAATGTATAATAATGTCATCATGTATGTCTACTGCCACCATTGAAAGCCTCCGGGCCATGTTCAGCACCCATGGTTTGCTCGATGTCCTTGTTAATGACAATGGACCATGTTTCACCAGCTCGGAATTCAACGAGTTCATAACCCACAATGGCATCAAGCATGTCAGGTCTGCGCCATTTAAGCCCGCATCCAATGGTCAAGCAGAACAGGCAGTCCAAACCATCAAGCAGAGCTTGAAACGCATGATGGACGGTTCCCTGCAGACCCGCCTATCTCGGATTCTGCTCAGCTACCGCACGCGACCGGGGTTCCCCCTGCAGAATTGCTAATGAAGAGAATACTCAAAACTAGGCTCTCCTTTGTCCACCCGGATCTCAATGATCATGTAGAAACCCGGCGTCACCGGCATAACGTGTACCACGATCGTGCGGCTGTATCGCGTAACATTGAGGTTAATGATCCTGTGTTTGTTCTTAATTACGGTCATGGTCCCAAATGGGTTGCTGGATCTGTGTTAGCCAAGGAGGAGAATAGAGTGTTTGCTGTCAAACTTTTGAATAGACAAACGTGCAGAAAGAACTTGAATCAGACCAAACTGCGGTTCACTGACAACCAAGAACAGTTTGAAGAGGACATTACCATCAATGATCCACCCATACACACCCAATCAGCAATCGACCTCGATGTCAACCACGAGGATGAACTCACCATGCCCGACAGTCCGATCAGACCAGCCACACAGCAGTGCAGCAATGATCCGATCAACTCACCCATGCCAGGACTTCAACTCAGGTGATCAACCCAGGAACATAGAGCCCCGGATCGCCTCAACTTATAAATAACTTGTATCTAAGACTTTGGGGGGGGGGAATGATGTTATGTATGTAAACATTACCAATGTGCAAGACTTGCCACCAGGGGGTGCACCTGTGGGAGACCCAAGGGTCACCTGCACACCCTGGGCAAGCAGGTATAAAAGGCAGTCTGCCATGCTGCTTCCTCACTCTGGAGTTACATGAAAGAGACCAAGGTCACAACAGTTCAAGCTTACAATATACAGTCTTGTGGAGTTATTCAAAACATAACAAAGAACTAACTGGTTTATTAGCAAGGTTTTTGTAGCGTTCTCAACGCTAGAACATATTTACACGAGGCATATACTGCAGACAAGGTCACTCATGACTTGCACCTTTATTCCCCGGACCAAGGAGTGCTGAGCCTGCGTGGAACCTCCCTTTAAGTACTAGGCTGACCAGGTAAGAAGTGTCTCCCACAAGTTCACCCCCTGTGGTCAAGGTGTGTATTTCACAGTTGTATACAGTGTACAGTGTTGTTACATATTGGTTACAGTTATGTGAAGGTTACAAACATGACATCACCTCCCCCCCAATGTCCTTGGATCAAAGATTGAGTCTTTCAGGCGGTCGACGCTCTCTCGTGGAGCGCCGCAGTTGTGGCTCTGGTGGTTGAGCCGTGCCATGCGTCTCTATGGCCTGAGTTGGTTCCGGCCTGTCCGGGCTGGCCGCAGGGACTGTGCATGCTGTTGACTGTCCTTGTTGCCCGTTCACTGGCAGTGATGTGGTTGACATCCCATGGTCTATTTCAGGTTCCTCAGTGTCCATGCTGAACCTTTTCTTTACCTGGTCCAGATGTTTGCGGCATATCTGCCCATTGTTTAATCTGACCACCATGACCCTATTTCCCTCTTTACCAATTACAGTGCCCTCAAGCCACTTGGGTCCCAAAGCATGATTAAGCACAAATACCGGGTCATCCATTTCTATACACCTCCCCCTTGAGTTTCGATCATGGCACTCGGTTTGGGACTGCCGCTTGCTATCAACAATGTCTGCCAGGCTTGGGTGAATGAGGGACAGCCGCGTTTTGAGCGTGCGTTTCATGAGGAGTTCTGCTGGCGGGACTCCCATGAGCGAGTGCGGGCGGGACCTAAAGGCCAGCAGGAGGCGCGATAGGCGGTACTGAAGAGAGGGTCCCTGGATACAGAGCATGCCTTGTTTTATGACTTGGACCGCACATTCTGCCTGGCCATTGGAAGCCGGCTTGAACGGTGCCGTCCGGACGTGTTTAATGCCGTTACCCGACTTAAACTCCTGGAATTCATGGCTGGTGAAACATGGGCCATTGTCGCTGACCAGAATGTCTGGCAAGCCGTGGGTCGCGAAAACCGTGTGCAGACTCTCCATGGTGATGGATCTCGTGCACGAGTTTAATATGATGCACTCGATCCATTTCGAGTATGCATCGACTATAATCAAGAACATTTTTCCCATGAACGGCCCCGCATAGTCCACGTGGATGCGTGACCATGACCTCGTGGGCCAGGGCCACGGGCTGAGCGGGGCCTCCCTGAGGGCATTGCCCAGCTGGGCACACGTCGTGTACCTGCGAACCCAGTGTTCCAGGTCTGAGTCAATCCCCAGCCACTATACATGTGACTGGGCAATGGCCTTCATTAGCACAATGCCAGAGTGCTCGCTGTGGATTTCCCTGATGAATGCTTCCCTTCCTTTCTGGGGCATGACCACCCGGCTGCCCCATGGTAGGCAGTCGGCTTGGATGGAGAGCTCATCCATCCGTCTCTGAAATGGACTGACCTCCTCGGGGCACGCCCCGTGTGTGGGCGCCCAATCCCCAGTCAGGACACATTTCTTTATCATGGATAGGAGGGGGTCCCTGTTGGTCCAGAGTTTGATCTGGCGGGCTGTGATGGGGGAGCCTGCGCTGTCAAAGGCATCAACGGCCATGACCATCTCAGCGCTTTGCTCCGCTGCCCCCTTGGTGGTGGCCAGTGGAAGCCTGCTGAGCGCGTCAGCGCAATTTTCGGTGCCTGGCCGGTGCCGTATGGTGTAGTCATACGCAGCCAGCGTGAGAGCCCATCGTTGTATGCGAGCTGACGCATTGGCATTGACAGCCTTGCTGTCGGACAACAGGGATGTTAACGGCTTGTGATCCATTTCTAACTCGAATGGTCTGCCGAAAAGATACTGGTGCATCTTTTTTACCCCGTAAACGCAAGCGAGTGCTTCCTTTTCGACCATGCCGTACCCACGCTCTGCCTGAGAGAACGACCTGGAGGCATAAGCCACCGGTTGTAGTCGGCCGTCGTCATTTCCCTGCTGCAACACACACCCAACACCGTATGATGATGCATCGCATGTTAAAACTAGTTTTTTACAGGGGTCATACAAAGTCAACAGTTTGTTAGAACAAAGCAGGTTCCGCGCCCTGTTGAAAGCCCATCTTGACAGTCCCCCCAGAACCAGTCACAACCCTTACGCAGGAGCACATGTAACAGCTCCAACAATGTGCTTAAGTTAGGCAGGAAGTTCCCGAAATTGTTCAAAAGTCCCAGGAACGATCGCAACTCCGATGTGTTGCCGGGCCGGGGCACACAACGGATCGCCTCCGTTTTGGATTCGGTAGGCCAGATCCCGTCTGCGGCAACCCTCCTGCCCAAAAACTCGACCTCTGGGGCCAAAAACACGCACTTGGCCTTTTTCAGCCACAGGCCTACCCGGTCCAGTTGGCGTAGCACCTGCTCCAGGTTGTGGAGGTGTTCCTCGGTGTCTCGACCCGTTATTAGGATGTCTTCTTGGAATACGATTGTGCCGGAAATGGATTTGAGCAAGCTTTCCACGTTCCTCTGGAAGATTGCGGCCGCTGAATGAATGCCAAACGGACACCTGTTGTAGATGAATAGTCCCTTGTGCGTCATGATGGTGGTCAGAAGCTTGGATTCTTCAGCCAGTTCCTGAGTCATGTAGGCCGCAGTGAGGTCCAACTTAGTGAACAGCTTGCCACCTGCCAACGTGGCAAAAAGGTCCTCCGCTCTCGGGAGCGGGTATTGGTCCTGCAGCGACACTCGGTTGATGGTGGCTTTGTAGTCGCTGCAGATCCTGACCGAGCCATCTGCTTTAAGGACAGGAATGATGGGACTTGCCCAGTCACTGAATTCAATGGGTGAAATTATGCCCTCTCTGAGCAGCCTGTCCAATTCACTCTCAATTTTCTCACATATCACATACGGTACCGCTCTGGCTTTGTGGTGCACTGGTCTGGCATCCGGGATGATGTGTATCACTACTTTGGTGCCCTTGAACGTTCCGACACTGGGTTGAAACAGTGACCCGAATTTTTGTAGGACCTGCGAGCATGAACTTCGCTCCATAGATGAAATGGCGTGCACATCTCCCCATTTCCAGTTCATCTCGGCTAGCTAGCTCCTTCCCAAAAGCGTGGGGCCATTTCCCGGAACAATCCAGAGTGGCAGCCGGTTCTGTGATCCATTGTGTGTTACCACCAGGTTTGCACTGCCCAGCACTGGGATGATTTCTTTGGTGTACGTGCGTAGCTGCGTGTCAATGCGTTCCAGTTTGGGCCTGCTAGCTCTGTGTGGCCATAGTCTCTCAAATTGTTGGATGCTCATAAGGGACTGGCTGGCTCCCGTATCCAGCTCCATGTGCACCGTGATGCCATTCAATAAAACTTTCATCATCATGGGTGGCGTTTTAGTGCATGAGCTGCGGACGTCAGCCACATGAACCCTCTGAACCTCAGCATCCATGGCTTGGCCCCAGGCATCATCCTGCATTGCAGACCCCTCGTCTGATTCCTCTGTTTCATAGATTAGCCTCGCTGCAGCCTTTCGGCACATTCTAGCCAAATGTCCTCTGGCATTACAATTCCTGCAGGTGAACTGCTGGAACTTGTAGCTTTTAGCAGTATGTCTACCCCCGCACCTCCAGCATTGGCTGAGATTGTTGTTCACAAAGGGGCTGTTACCAGGCATTCCTCTCTGATTGTCCCCTTGGTTGTTTCTAAGCACTCTGGTGGTGGGTGTCAATTGTCCCATCACGGGACGCATTGTTCCTCTTGATGGCGTGAACTGCCGATCCTCCTGCCATCGTCTCTGTTGCTGCTTGGGCGGTGTCGAATTGCTCTTGCCTGCCTGCCTGGGCGGTGTCGAATTGCCCTTGCCTGCCTGCGGGGTTCTGTATCACTTTTACAACATTAACTTCCTGGTTCATCGCAACGTTAAAACCAGGGTTGCTTGCGTAAATTATCTTGGTCTCCTCTTCCCCGCCAAGAAGGTCTGAGCTTTCAAAGCTGCCCTTTCCAAAGTCAAGTCCTTGCCCTCAATAAGCTTCCTGAAAATACCGGCATGATTAATGCCCTCAATGAAAAAATCCCTTAACATCTCCTCCCTGCAGGCGTCTGTGAACTTATAGAAGCTGGCCAAGCGCCTCAGGTTTGCAACGAAGTCCAAGATGTTTTGCCCTTCCCGACGCCGGTGTGTGTAGAACCGGTGCCGGGCCATGTGTACGCTGCTCATGGTTTCAGATGTTCGCTGATCAGCTGGCTGAGCTCTTCGAAGGACTTGTCGGCCGGCTTGAGAGGTGCAAGCAGGTCTTTCATCAGCGCGTACGTTTTTGTCCCGCAGCTTGTCAGTAGATGCGCCCTCCGCTTGTCAGCTGCTTCCACTCCCAGCCAGTCCTTTGTGACAAAGGTCTGCTGGAGTCGCTCCACAAAATCGTCCCAGTCCTCATCCACTCAGTAATGTTCCTCTGTGCTACCAGTGGCCATCTTTGTGGTTCAGTGATTCACGTTTCTCGTTGCCAGATGTAGAGTTCTCAACTCTAGAACATATTCACACGAGGCATATACTGCAGACAAGGTCATTCATGACTTGCACCTTTATTCCCCGGACCAAGGAGTGCTGAACCTGCGTGGAACCTCCCTTTAAGTACCTGGCTGACCAGGTAAGGAGTGTCTCCCACAAATTCACCCCCTGTGGTCAAGGTGTGTATTTCACAGTTGTATACAGTGTACAGTGTTGTTACATATTGGCTACAGTTATGTGAACGTTACAAACATGACAGTTTTAACAATCAAACTGAACCCTACCAGTTCATCCACCAGGTTCACAATTGCATGCCTCATCGTGGAGAACCTGGACTCAATTAACTGGGATTTGATTGAGTCTTGTGAGCATCATGTGATTGGCTAAGCCACTCACAGTGCAACAGCTCCACAACTATTTTAGTTGCTCCTGTAAATCAAATTTCAAATCAAATGCCCCCTGATTAAAGGGGCGGGGGGGGGGGGGGTCACTAAAACGGACACATTAACAAATTAACTTTTAACATTAATGGCTCAAATTAAAATTTGGTTGCCGGGGGTGATGATGCACTCCAGTCCCTCCGGTGCCCACCTCTCGCAGAAGGCCACAAGCGTACCAGTGGACACCATGAGCTCCATCTCCAGGGACACCCTGGCTCGGATGTAACCGCGGAAGAGAGGCAGGCAGTCAGGCTGAACGACCCCCTCGACTGCCCGCTGCCTGGACCGGTTGATGGCCACCTTGGCCATGGCCAGGAGCAGTCCTATGAGGAGACCTTCCGACCTGCCCGCTCCCCTCCGCATAGGGTGCTCAAAGATCAGGAGTGTGGGACTGAAGTGCAACCAGAATTTGAGGAGCAGCCCCTTCAAATAATGGAAGAGGAGCGGTAACCTCGCATATACAACATAAACATGGAACACGAACTTCTCCAGACCGCAGAAATTGCAGGCAGCCTGGGAGTCCGTGAACCAACTTAAAAATTTATTGTACAGGACTGCTCTGTGCAACACCCTCCAGGCCAAGTCCCCAACAAATAAAAGGAGGACATCCACATAGAGTGCACTCCACTGGGGAAGACGGCAAGATGGTGCGCCATGGCGTGTCCGGACGGCAGCCAAGGATGGCAAAGTGGAGAGTGTGCAAGAGCAGCCCGTACAGGAACCCCCTCCATGCAGAACTGAAAGGTACTGAGAGGATTTCCCGGAGGAGGCTCAAGTTGTGAGGCGCTGGCTCCCGAGGGAGGTTTCGGGGCTTGGCGTCGATGAGGAATTCTGTCCGGATGGGGGTCAGTTTGGACGGGACCACCCCACGTGCTTGAGCATCCTCAACGGAGTCAGGGCACAGTGCCGTTTTTAGCGACTCGATGGCATTGGCCGTGCGGCGGACGTCGGCCTAGGATAGGTGCCGTGCCAGCACGTCTGGTGCTACCCAGCCCACTCCTCTGCCAGGACGTCCCAGAACGCCCTGTGGAACTCCACAGTCAGCCCATCCAGCCGCGGGGACTTGCCCCTCGAGAGCCGGTCGAGGGCACCGGTCATCTCCGCCAGGCTTAGCGGAGCGTCCAGATTTTCGGCACCATCCGGGCCGACCTTCGGCAGGTCCTCCCACAAAATTCTACGCGCTTCCTCGCTGGATGGCTTCGATGAGAACAGAGCCCCGTAGTAGTCTCGCGCCCTGTTGCTGATGCCCTCCGGATCCGAGACGAGAGAGCCGTCGTCGGCCAGCAGCGTCAAGAGTTGCTTATGGACCCCCCGGCTTTTTTCCAGCGAGTAGAAGAAGGGGGAGCCGCGGCCCAGATCCCGCAGGAACCGGATCCGCGACCTCACGAATGCGCCTGCAGGTCCTTCAGCGCGGCCTTCTTCGCTTCGTACACCGTCCGCAGGACCGGGTCTTCGACGACTTGACCGAGATGGGATTCCAGGTCGAGTACCTCCTTCTCCAGGCGCCCCACCCTGGCCTCCCGCCTCTTGGTGAACCCCTTCGCGTAATCTTGACAGAAAAGACAGATGTGAGCCTTGCCAACGTCCCACAATAACCTCAAGGAGGGGAAGCCCCCCTGCTTCCTTCTCCAGTCGGACCAGAATCGACAGAATGAATCCTGGAACCGCTCGTCCTCCAGCAGTCGGTTGTTAAAGTGCCAGTACGCGGACCCGACCCACGCGCGGAGCGAAGCGAGCTCCGCCCACACCAGGTGGTGGTCCGAGCACGGCACCGTCCGCATGGAAGCCGCCAGAACTCAGGAGACGTACGCCCGGGATACGTAAAGGCGGTCGATTCTGGACCATCCTTTTCCAGGCCTCACCCAAGTAAAGGTGCTGGAGTCGGGGTGGAGATTTCACCAGACGTCCACCAAGTCGAAGGATCCAACCAGGTCCCTCAACTTCTCCATCGCCATCATCTCTGCGGGGCACCGGAGCAGTCCCTCGCCTCGAGGGTGCAGTTAAAATCCCCCCCGAGGACAATGCAGTCGCCGACGTCGACGGTGCCTAGAAGAGTGGACACTTCTTCGAAGGAGCGCACTTGCTGTGGGCTGGGCTGGGAGGGTGTACACGTTCACTAAATGGAGCGGCACGTCCCCCAGGTGAACCGTGACATGGAGCAAGCAGCCTGGCACAGGCTCCTTGACCCCTAAGATCTCCGGCTGCAAATGTGGTGCCAGCAAGATAGCCACCCCACAAGAAGTGGCAGTGAGGTGGCTCATGCAGACCTCTCCTTGCCATTCCAGGAGCCACGTGGCCTCGTCTCCCAGAACGGTGTGGGTTTCTTGCAGGAAGCACACCGCACATTTCCCCTCCCGTAGGAGCAAAAAATGGTTAAATCTATGGCGTGCCTTTCTGCCGCCGTTGATGTTGAGGCTGGCTATGGTTATCTTCAAGGCAAGAGCATAGTGCAATCTCTATCAAACCTACTGTGGGGAGGGAGCGGAGTCATGTGATGACCTCCACTTCCTCAGCAACCCAGCGAGGAATGTTTTGAGCCGGCGCAGCTCAAGGTTTTCTGGCATTGATAAGGTTCTGTCCGCATCCATGGTTTAGACGGCAGCGCAGACGGACCTGATGAGCAGCACTGGCTCGGACCATTTGTCCAGGGCCAGATGGGCTCTATTGCGTCGACCCTGGCATTCTGCCAAAAAGTCCAGGAGTTCCTTGGCAGGAATGAGGGGGCGCTCAGCGGTGGAAAGGAGGAGATCCATCGCCTCACTGGCGATGGACTCTAAATCCTCTCCCATGCCCACCACCGAGTCCCCGTCCTCCTCCGGGAGGTCGCCACCAGCGGCCGGTCCATCGACCGTACGGGGTACGGCAAATGGCCCGGCCGCACCATCTGGCCCTACCTCTGTCACAATCCCACATCCAGGATCGTCGGCAGAGGAGTTGCCCCTGGGCCCCTCCTGGGATGCCGGGTCGGGAAGCGGCAGAGGATGGGGGGCACTGGGGAGCACGGAGAAAATGGGCCAAAACCATCTCCATGTCCTCCAAGTCCCCCAGCGCCAACGTCAGGGACAAAGATTGGCGTTCCTCACCCTCCCTGCCACTATCCCCCGGGCCAGCGGGTGCTGGTCCCTGAAAATCATTTAATTTGTTTCCTTTTTCTGCCAGGTCGAGCAAATCCCGGGGGATGTTGATGTTTGGCTGGGCGGGCTCGGACTTGGCCTCTTCGGCCTCACCCGCCTCAGTCCCCGGGACGCTCGAGCCGGCGGTGGTACATTCTATTTGTGGCCCCGCGCCCCCTGCAGTTCTTCACCCCATCCCCGGGAAGCTCAGGCTGGGCAGCCTCGGCTGTCTCACCTTCCCAAGGGACAACTCCCCCCGCCTTCGGCGTGCATTGCGAGCGCTGGTGGGGGACGTGGGACACGTGCCAGGCATCAACTCCTTCACGGAGGTATCATGGTCATTCTCCGCTTCCCTGGAGTGGTGCCTTCTTTATTGTCTGGAAGGACGCGGGGACTAGGACATCTCCATGTCTGCCAGTGCTCCCGCCTCCATTCCCTCCTTCGGATTGTCTTGCCCGCACCTGAGCCCGACCACAGGTGGCAAACTCTCCGGGAAGCAGGTGTGGTCAAGGGATCGGGCTCGGGAGGCACCAAGCTCAACGGCGATAATACAGGACCGAGCGCATTGATTGGGCTTTCTGGCCCACTGAGGGGACTCTCCCGAAGGTGTTTAATTTTCTTCTGCGCCTTCCTTCCACGTGGACGCACTCCTTCCACCCCGCCGGAGGCCGGGATGACATTGGCCCCCGACGATGCCCGCGCATCTACGGCTCCCGACATGCGGACGGTAACATGGGTGGGGGGGTGCTGTGGCGGCGGCACTAGTCTCGGCCGCTTTAGATTTTTTAGCGGCCTTGGAGGCGGGGCAGTTCTTGCGGACATGCGTCACCTCCTTACAGGCATGGCACCGCACGCCGTCTGATGTCCAGAAGACGCGGTAGGCTGTCCCTTCGTGGACCACATTGAATGCATCTTCTGTTACCTCCTCCCGGGCCAGCTGGACGAAAAGCTGGCACCGGAAGGAGAACACATGATGGAGGCTAACCTCCCTGAAGCTGAGCGTAATCGGATTTATCCCCAACCTTACTTCCCCCAGTTGACGTAGGTGGGGGAGGAGGAGCTCACTGGGAACAAAGGGCGGGACGTTAGAAATGACGAGTCTCTGCATGGTGGCCTTGAGAGAATCCACTGGCAGGAAGGTCCCACCCACTGTGAGTCCCATACTAAGGGCCAGGGACACCGCCCACTCCGACCCCAGCGTTCCTGTACATTTTTGAGGCGGCGACAATGGCCGAGGGGCCGACAACCCCAGCCACTGCACTCACGCACTTCTCAATTGTCATGTGGGGGTGGGTGTAGCTCTTGACCCCATTATTTTTTGTTATTAGTGTAAAAGGTGGCAGGGCAGCAGGAGCAGCAGGAGCTGCCATGGCCGTGGATGCCAGGCGCGCATGTGTTTATGCTGGTCCGCCACCGGCAAAGATGGACTTGCCATTACAGGGTCCCTTTAAGGACTACACCCACCCCAATGTCACAGGTCGACAGGTCTTAGTTGTCTCCTTAATTGAGCAGAGGTAGCTCTTAATTAGGCACACCTCTCTCCTGCTTGATTAATAATGGTGGAGGGACCTTTTTCCCTTTGCTCGGTTGTTTTACTTATTAAAAAAGAGGAGAGGCCGCTCAGAACATAAGAACATAAGAACATAAGAATTAGGAACAGGAGTCGGCCATCTAACCCCTCGAGCCTGCTCCGCCATTCAACAAGATCATGGCCGTGGACTCAGCTCCACTTACCCGCCCGCTCCCCATAACCTTTAATTCCCTTATTGGTTAAAAATCTATCTATCTGTGATTTGAATACATTCAATGAGCCAGCCTCAACTGCTTCCTTGGGCAGAGAATTCCACAGATTCACAACCCTTTGGGAGAAGAAATTCCTTCTCAACTCGGTTTTAAATTGGCTCCCCCGTATTTTGAGGCTGTGCCCCCTAGTTCAAGTCTCCCCGACCAATGGAAACAACCTCTCTGCCTCTATCTTGTCGATCCCTTTCATTATTTTAAATGTTTCTATAAGATCACCCCTCACCCTTCTGAACGCCAATGAGTAAAGACCCAGTCTACTCAATCTATCATCATAAGGTAACTCCCTCATCTCCGGAATCAGCCGAGTGAATCGTCTTTGTACCCCCTCCAAAGCGAGTATATCCTTCCTTAAGTAAGGTGACCAAAACTGCACGCAGTACTCCAGATGTGGCCTCACCAGATACAGAGTGAGAGAGAGAGAGAGGGATGGGAAAGAGGGAGGCTGTGAGGGCAGGGTCGCCCCTCACAGTGTTGGGTGGGAACTCGGATGGGTGCACTCTCCGATGGCAAATACAAAGTCTTTATACTCTTCTGGCGGGGGAAGAAGACACCTTCACCCGGGATGGCTGGAGCCACCCAGGCACAGTCAAAGGTTGGCACGCCGCAGGCAAAGGTTACTCGGGCAGATAGGGAATGGGTGACCATCAGGCAGAGCAGTGGAAGGAAGGTAGTGCAGGGGTCCCCTGCGGTCATCCCCTTCCAAAACAAATACACCATTTTGGATACTGTTGGGGGGATGACTCATCAGGGGAAGGCAGCAGCAGCCAAGTTCATGGCACCATGGGTGGCTCTGCTGCACAGCAGGGCAGGAAAAAGAGTGGGAGAACTATAGTGGTAGGGAATTCTATTGTAAGGGGAATAGATAGGTGTTTCTGCGGCTGCAATCGAGACTCCAGGATGGTATGTTGCCTCCCTGGTGCAAGGGTCAATGATGTCTCGGAGCCACTGCAGGACATTTTGGAGGGGGAGGGTGAACAGCCAGTTGTCATGGTGCATATAGGTACCAACGATATAAGTAAAAAACGGGATGAGGTCCTACAAGACGAATTTAGGGAGCTAGGAGTTAAATTAAAAAGCAGGACCTCAAAGGTAGTAATCTCCGGATTGCTACCAGTGCCATGTGCTAGTCAGAGTAGGAATCGCAGGATAGCTCAGATGAATACGTGGCTTGAGCAGTGGTGCAGAAGGGAGGGATTCAAATTCCTGGGACATTGGGACCGGTTCTGGGGGAGGTGGGACCAGTCCAAATGGGACGGTCTGCACCTGGGCAGGACAGGAACCAATGTCCTAGGGGGAGTGTTTGCTAGTGCTGTTTGGGAGGGGTTAAACTAATATGGCAGGGAGATGGGAACCTATGCAGGGAGACAGAGGGGAATAAAATGGAGACAGAAGCAAAAGATAGAAAGAAGAAAAGTAAAAGTGGAGGGCAGAGAAGCCCAAGGCAAAAATCAAAAAGGGCCACATTGCAGCAAAAATCTAAAGGCACTAAGTGTGTTAAAAAGACAAGCCTGAAGGCTCTGTGCCTCAATGCGAGGAGTATTCGTAATATGGTGGACGAATTAACTGCACAAACAGCTATTAACGAATATGATATAATTAGGATTACGGAGACATGGCTCCAGGGTGACCAAGGCTGGGAACTCAACATCCAGGGGTATTCAACATTCAGGATGGATAGACAGAAAGGAAAAGGAGGTGGGGTAGCGTTGCTGGTTAAAGAGGAAATTAACGCAATAGTAAGGAAGGACATTAGCTAGGATGATGTGGAATCTGTATGGGTGGAGCTACGGAATACCAAAGGGCAGAAAATGCTAGTGGGAGTTGTATACAGACCACCAAACAGTAGTAGTGAGGTTGGGGACAGCATCAAACAAGAAATTATGGATGCGTGCAATAAAGATACAGCAGTTATCATGGGTGACTTTAATCTACATATAGATTGGGCTAACCAAACTGGTAGCAGTACGGTGGAGGAGGATTTCCTGGAGTGTATTAAGGATGGTTTTCTGAACCAATATGTCGAGGAACCAACTAGAGGGCTGGCCATCCTAGACTCGGAGCCACTGCAGGACATTTTGGAGGGGGAGGGTGAACAGCCAGTTGTCATGGTGCATATAGGTACCAACGATATAAGTAAAAAACGGGATGAGGTCCTACAAGACGAATTATTCGTAATATGGTGGACGAATTAACTGCACAAACAGCTATTAACGAATATGATATAATTAGGATTACGGAGACATGGCTCCAGGGTGACCAAGGCTGGGAACTCAACATCCAGGGGTATTCAACATTCAGGATGGATAGACAGAAAGGAAAAGGAGGTGGGGTAGCGTTGCTGGTTAGAGAAGAAACTAACTCAACAGTAAGGAGAAAGGATTAATTAGCAATCTTGTTGTGCGAGGCCCCTTGGGAAAGAGTGACCATAAATTCTTTATTGAGATAGAGAATGACACAGTTAATTCAGAGACTAGGGTCCTGAACTTAAGGAAAGGTAACTTCGATGATATGAGATGTGAATTGGCTAGAATAGACTGGTGAATGATACTTAAAGGGTTGACGGTGGACAGGCAATGGCAAACATTTAAAGAGCACATGGATGAACTTCAACAATTGTGCATCCCTGTCTGGAGTAAAAACAAAATGGGGAGGGTGGCTCAACCGTGGCTAACAAGGGAAATTAGGGATAGTGTTAAATTCAAGGAAGAGGCATATATATTGTCAAGAAAAAGCTGAAAACCTGAGGACTTGGAGAAATTTAGAATTCAGCAGAGGAGGACAAAGGGTTTAATTAGGAGGGGGAAAATAGAGTATGAGAAGAAGCTTGCTGGGAACATAAAAACTGACTGCAAAAGCTTCTATAGATATGTGAAGAGAAAAAGATTAGTGAAGCCAAACGTAGGTCCCTTGCAGTCAGATCAGGTGAATTTATAATGGGGAACAAAGAAATGGCAGACCAATTGAACAAATACTTTGGTTCTGTCTTCACTAAGGAAGACACAAATAACCTTCCGGAAATAATAGGGGACCGATGGTCTAGCGAGAAGGAGAAACTGAAGGAAATCCTTATTAGTCAGGAAATTGTGTTAGGAAAATTGATGGGATTGAAGGCTGATAAATCCCCAGAGCCTGATCGTCTACATCCCAGAGTACTTAAGGAAGTGGCCCTAGAAATAGTGGTTGCATTGGTGATCATTTTCCAACAGTCTCTCGACTCTGGATCAGTTCCTATGGACTGGAGGGTAGCTAATGTAACCCTACTTTTTAAAAAAGGAGCGAGAGAGAAAACGGGGAATTATAGACCGGTTAGCCTGACATCAGTGGTGGGGAAAATGTTGGAATCAATTATTAAAGATGAAATAGCAGCGCATTTGGAAAGCAGTGATAGGATCAGTCCAAGACAGCATGAATTTATGAAAGGGAAATCATGCTTGACAAATCTTCTAGAATTTTTGAGGATGTAACTAGTAGAGTGGACAAGGGAGAACCAGTGAATGTGGTGTATTTGGATTTTCAAAAGGCTTTTGACAAGGTCCCACAACAGAGATTGGTGTACAAAATTAAAGCACATGGTATTGGGGGTAATGTATTGACGTGAATAGAGAACTTGTTGGCAGACAGGAAGCAGAGAGTCGGGATAAACAGGTCCTTTTCAGAATGGCAGGCAGTGACTAGTGGGGTGCTGCAGGGCTCAGTGCTGGGACCCCAGCTATTTACAATATACATCAATAATTTAGATGAAGGAATTGAGAGTAATACCTCCAAGTTTGCAGATGACACTAAGCTGGGTGGTGGTGTGAGCTGTGAGGAGGATGCTAAGAGGCTGCAGGGTGACTTGGACAGGTTAGGTGAGTGGCAAATGCATGGCAGATGCAGTATAATGTGGATAAATGTGAGGTTATCCACTTTGGTGGCAAAAACACGAAGGTAGAATATTATCTGAATGGCGGGAGATTAGGAAAAGGGGAGGTGCAATGAGACCTGGGTGTCATGGTATATCAGTCATTGAAAGTTGGCATGCATGTGCAGCAGGCGGTGAAGAAGGCAAATGGCATGTTGGCCTTCATAGCTATGGGATTTGAGTATAGGAGCAGAGAGGTCTTGCTGCAGCTGTACAGGGCCTTGGTGAAGCCTCACCTGGAATATTGTGTTCAGTTTTGGTCTCCTAATCTGAGGAATGATGTCCTTGCTAATGAGGGAGTGCAGCGAAGGTTCACCAGACTGATTCCCAGGATGGCGGGACTGACATATCAAGAAAGACTGGATCAACTGGGCTTGTATTCACTGGAGTTTAGAAGGATGAGAGGGTATCTCATAGAAACATATAAAATTCTGACGGGACTGGACAGGTTAGATGCAGGAAGAATGTTCCTGATGTTAGGGGAGTCCAGAACCCGGGGTCACAGTTTAAGGATAAGGGGTTATCCATTTAGGACTGAGATGAGGAGAAACTTCTTCACTCGGAGAGTTGTTAACCTGTGGAATTCTCTTCCGCAGAGAGTTGTTGATGCCAGTTCGTTAGATATATTCAAGAGGGAGTTGGATATGGCCCTTACGGCTAAAGGGATCAAGGGGTATGGAGAGAAAGCAGGAAAGGGGTACTGAGCTGAATGATCAGCCATGATCTTATTGAATGGTGGTGCAGGCTCGACGGTCCGAATGGTCTACTCCTGCACCTATTTCCTATGTTTCTATGTTTCTATGTCATCCACCAGGTGTTAACGATGTAATTAATGGGACAAAGACTCCACCCAGGCAGCTCCAGCCATCCTGTAGTGTATTTAGATTTCCAAAAGGCATTCGATAAGGTGCCACACAAAAGGTTACTGCAGAAGATAAAGGTACGCGGAGTCAGAGGAAATGTGTTCGCATGGATAGAGAATTGGCTAACAGAAAGCAGAGAGTCGGGATAAATGGGTCCTTTTCGGGTTGGAAATCGGTGGTTAGTGGTGTGCCACAGGGATCGGTGCTGGGACCACAACTGTTTACAATACACATAGATGACCTGGAAGAGGGGACAGAGTGTAGTGTAACAAAATTTGCAGACGACACAAAAATTTGTGGGAAAGCGGGTTGTGTAGAGGACACAGAGAGGCTGCAAAGAGATTTAGATAGGTTAAGTGAATGGGCTAAGGTTTGGCAGATGGAATACAATGTCGGAAAATGTGAGGTCATCCACCTTGGGAAAAAAAACAGTAAAAGGGAATATTATTTGAATGGGAAGAAATTACAACATGCTGTGGTGCAGAGGGACCTGGGGGTCCTTGTGCATGAATCCCAAAAAGTTAGTTTGCAGGTGCAGCAGGTAATCAGGAAGGCGAATGGAATGTTGGCCTTCATTGCGAGAGGGATGGAGTACAAAAGCAGGGAGGTCCTGCTGCAACTGTACAGGGTATTGGTGAGGCCGCACCTGGAGTACTGCGTGCAGTTTTGGTCACCTTACTTAAGGAAGGATATACTAGCTTTGGAGAGGGTACAGAGACGATTCACTTGGCTGATTCCGGAGATGAGGCAGTTACCTTATGATGATAGATTGAGTAGACTGGGTCTTTACTCGTTGGAGTTCAGAAGCATGAGGGCCGATCTTATAGAAACATTTAAAATAATGAAAGGGATAGACAAGATAGAGGCAGAGAGATTGTTTTCACTAGTCGGGGAGACTAGAACTAGGGGGCACAGCCTCAAAATACAGGGGAACCAATTTAAAACCGAGTTGAGAAGGAATTTCTTCTCCCAGAGGGTTGTGAATCTGTGAAATTCTCTGCCCAGGGAAGCAGTTGAGGCTAGCTCATTGAATGTATTCAAATCACAGATGGATAGATTTTTAACCAATAAGGGAATTAAGGGTTATAGGGAGCGGGCGGGTAAGTGGAGCTGAGTCCACGGCCAGATCAGCCATGATCTTGTTGAGTGGCGGAGCAGACTTGAGGGGCTAGATGGCCAACTCCTGTTCCTAATTCTTATGTTCTTATGTTCTTATGTCCCGGGCCAGGCAATGGGGGAGGTGTGTTTTAGAGGTGTGTGGTGCCTAGTTATTGGCAGGAACCCCACGCGCTTACACACCCAACCATGATATTCAGGCCTTCTTAATAATCTTCGTTCCTCCCCCCACTTACAAAACAAAGTCTTTTGTGGTGCGTGCACCAAAGACACCCACCTGTAGATGTTGAATAATGGCTCTCCCTCCTTCCACACAGACGATGTTGTTTTCCGAGTTGTTGCAGTTTGTTCTCTTTCCTTTCTTTCCAACTCTTTGGCAGCAGTGATGCAGCTCTTGCTCTCCTGCTCCCTCTCAAGGTGTTGAAACAGACGGCCCCTTTCTCCTCTCCTGGAAACTCAGGTTGCAGGCAGACAGCAGCAGCAGTTGTACCTCCTTCCACCAGGCTCACAGCTCTCAAGTGGCTAAGCCACTCCCACAACAGCTCCACAACTATTTTAGTTGTGTACTTTAATCTAATCAAGTGCCCCTGATTAAAGAGTGGGCACACTCCAAATACTTTTCACCTGCCCCCTTGTTTTTTTTGAGAGCACAAAAACACAAATTTTACAAGTGCCCCTTGGCTAAAAGGGCGGAGGGGCACTAAAACCCAGCAATAAAACAAATTAAACTTTAAACATATAAAAGCAAATTAAAATTTGGTTGCCGGGAGTGATGATGCACTCCAGTCCCTCCGGCGCCCACCTCTCGCGGAAGGCCGCGAGTGTACCGGTGGACACCACATGCTCCATCTCCAGGGACACCCTGGCGTGGATGTAACCGCGGAAGAGAGGCAGGCAGTCGGGCTGAATGACCCCCTCGACTGCCCGCTGCCTGGACCGGCTGATGGCCCCCTTGGCCATGCCCAGGAGCAGTCCCACGAGGATGCATTCCGACCTGCCCGCTCCCCTCTGCACAGGGTGCCCAAAGATCAGTAGTGTGGGACTGAAGTGCAACCAGAATTTGAGGAGCAGCCCCTTCAAATATTGGAAGCAACAGCTTCACAACTCTTTTGAAGACAAAATTAAACATTTAAATCAAGTGCCTCCCGATCTGGGGGAAACTCCAAACACTTTTCACATGCCCTTTTTTTTGTGTTTTTTCTTTTTGGTGATTTTTGGGGGGTTTTTGGTTTTTTTTTTGGGCAGTAAAACCATAAATTTTACAAGTGCCCCTTATAAAAGGGGAGGGGGACACTAAAGCCGGCAATTAAAACAAATTAAACTTTAAAACATATAAAATCAAATGAAGATTTGGTTGCCGGGGGTGATGATGCACTCCAGTCCCTCCGGCGCCCACCTCTCACGGAAGGCCACGAGCGTACCGGTGAACACCGTGTGCTCCATCTCCAGGGACACCCAGGCCTGGATGTAGGCGCGGAAGAGAGGCAGGCAGTCGGGTTGAATGACTCCCTCGACCGCCCGCTGCCTGGACCGGCTGATGGCACCCTTGGCCGTGCCCAGGAGCAGTCCTACGAGGAGGCCCTCGGACCTACCCGCTCCCCTCTGCACAGGGTGCCCAAAGATCAGGAGTGTGGGACTGAAGTGCAGACAGAATTTGAGGAGCAGCCCCTTCAAATATTGGAAGCAACAGCTTCACAACTCTTTTGAAGACAAAATTAAACATTTAAATCAAGTGCCCCCCGATCTGGGGGACACTCCAAACACTTTTCACATGCCCTTTTTTTTGTTGGGTTTTTTTTGGTGATTTTTGTGTTTTTTGGGGTTTTTTTGGGGCAGTAAACCATAAATTTTACAAGTGCCCCCTATAAAAGGGGAGGGGGACACTAAAACCTGGCAATTAAACAAATTAAACTTTAAAAAATATAAAATCAAATTAAAATTTGGTTGCCGGGGGTAATAATGCACTCCAGTCCCTCCGGCGCCCACCTCTCGCAGAAAGCCGCGAGCGTACCGGTGGACACCGCGTGCTCCATCTCTAAGGACACCCTGGCCCGGATGTAAGCATGGAAGAGAGGCAGGCAGTCAGGCTGAATGACCCCCTCGACTGCCCGCTGCCTGGACCGGCTGATGGCACCCTTGGCCGTGCCCAGGAGCAGTCCTACGAGGAGGCCCTCGGACCTACCCGCTCCCCTCCGCACAGGGTGCCCAAAGATCAGGAGTGTGGGACTGAAGTGCAGACAGAATTTGAGGAGCAGCCCCTTCAAATATTGGAAGCAGCAGCTTCACAAACTTGTGAGCATGTTCACAGGTGCATACATTAGAGTAGCATATTTGGATTATAAAGGCATTCGATAAGATGCCATGTAAAAGGTTGTTACGCAAGATTGTGATAACGCTGAAGGGTTTGGAGGTAATATATTAGCATGGAGAGACGATTGGTTAACAGACAGAAAAAAGGGTAGGGATAGATGAGTCATGTTCAGGTTGACAACTGTAACTAGTGGGATGCTGCAAGGATCAGTGCTTGTGTCTTAGCTATTTACAATCCATATTAATAACTTAGATGAAGGGACTGAGTGTAATGTATCCAAGTTTGCTGACAATACAAAGATATGTGGGAAAGTAAGCTGTGAGGAGTACACTCAGGGGAAAAAAATTAGTCCCCTTAGTGCCTCCCATTAGCACCAGCAAGTGGCGTTAATGGGGAGCTAGACCAGTATTGCTGGCGTGAGGTGAATCCAGCACCGCACGCCAAATCCTGCCGTCCCTTGTAGCACTACCGGTAAGAGGTATCGCCAGGAATATCAACATCGGGTGTATCGTGACATCAGTGAGTGTGCAACGCTCACTGACTGCCCGATCTGCTACATTGATTCTGGCCACTTACCTTAGCACCTGGAGCAAACACCTACAAGAGAGCTGGCTTGAATTACCAGGAAGCCGGTTCCAGGATTATTATTTAAAGGGATCATCAGTAAGCAGTCGCAGCTGGTAAGTTAGTGCTGTTTCAGTGGTTTCTTGTCAGTTTCACATACTGCAACAGTTTCATTCAGTAATTTCAAGTTTTTTTGTATAAGGAGTATTGTGGCAACTAAAATGTAGCTACATTTATTCTTCAAAGAATCAAACTGCTACATTTGGTAACATTAATGGGGACTGTACTTGCAGTCAACCTTGCCCTCCAGGATCTACAGTGGAGGGAGCGGAGGCAGCGAGAAAGACTGGAACATGTGGCCAGAGGGAAGAGGAGGGCCATCAGGCCTTGCCCTCCGAGGGTATTTTTGAGAGCACTTTTTCTACCTCAAATTCAGTGAGGAGCAGCGTATTAGAAGGCTCCGCTTCATTAAGGAAGTGGTCACAGAACTCTGCCACCTCTTGCAACCAGCCTCAGATCAAGGCGACCACGGCTCTCCCAGTGGCAGTCACTGTCACCATCGCCCTCAATTTCTTCACCAGTGGATCCTTCCAGTCTGCAACAGGAGTCACAGCTAACATCTCGCAGTTCGCCATCTAACGCTGCACCCTGGAGGTCACAGAGGCTCTCTACAGTAGGAGAAGGGACTACATTTCTATCGCCATCACCAGAGAAAAGCAGGACGTGCGTGCATGTGACTTTGCCAGTTTAGCGGGATTCCTCATGGTGCAGGGCGCCATTGATTGCACCCATGTGGTTTTGCAGGCACTGCATAATGATCCTGAGATCTTCCGTAACCGCAAAGGCTACCACTCACTTAATGTGCAGTTGGTGTGCGAATATGCATAACGAATCCTCACCGTCAATACCTGCTATTCTGGCAGCAGCCACGATGCCTTCATCTTGTGCCAGACCGGTGTGCCAGCACTCTTCCAGCCAGAACGGCAAGCTCGCAACTGACTGCTCAGAGTCAAGGACTATCCACTCTCCAGCTGGCTCATAACTTTCCTCCACAACCCCAACACTCCTGCCCAGCACTCATATGATGAGAGCCATGCTCCCACCAGGAACATCATGGAGCAGACCATCAGCCTGCTGAAGCAATGGTTCCACTGCCTTGACCTCTGGGGAGGAGTCCTCCAGTACTCAGCTGAGCAGGTGTCCCATTTCATGGTGGTCTGCTGCATGTTCCATGACTTGGCCATAAGGGCCCAGCCCTTGTTACCAGGGATTGTGGGACCATCTCAGGAGCTGCAAGAGGGAGAAGAGGAAAAGGAAGATGAGGAGGACAAGGAGGATGAGGAGAAGGAACAGGAGCGAGGGAGGAGGTAGCTACTCAATCGGCTGCAGTTCAAATGTATTAAACCCCAGATCCCCATTGCGCACCACATCCCGATTGTTTCATTCCTGTCGCAGGCCATATCACAGCACAAAGGTGAAATAAGACACACCACAAAAGAATCCAAACTGAATTAATACATTTATTAAAAATCAGTGAACACATATTTACACCAAAAATATTAACTAATCACCCTTGTGCAATTCCTTAGTGCCTGTTGTTACTGTGCCTTTGACTACACTAGTGCTCCTACAAAGTGTTGGCCCAGTGGATGAAGCAGGATGGGTGGAAGACTACTGAGCATTTATGCGGGAGACTTCAGATGGCCTTGCAGGATGCCCTCGACCAGCTCTGGGCCGGGAAGGCCTGGCTGTAGACTGCACCACCTCAGCATGGGTGGCAGCAATCTGGGCTGGCTAGATGACAGGCAGCAGCAAGAGCAATGACGGAATGGCAGTGGTGGGAGCAGGAATGCCGTCATCCTGAGAGAGGGCAGTATGTTCCTGATCCACTGACCCACTCCCGCTCCCCTGAGGCAGCACCTCAGCATCCCTATCAATCTGTTGGAGCACAGATTGCTGGCCTGCTGCGAAACCATGAAAGCTCCGGTCGATGGTGGTAGACCCAGCCACAATAGCAGCAGTCAGAGCTTGAATGCCACCAAGCTGAGACTGCATGAGAGCAGTCTGAGATTGGATGCCACCAAGCCTAGACTGCATTACAGCACTCAGACATTGCATTGCTGCCACCTGTGCTGCAATGGAAGCTACCAGATCGCCCATCACATGGGATATCAGGTCTGGGTTGCCACGGTCTGGGTGAGGGGGAAGTGGGATGTGAGAAGAAAGAGTAGAGAATAACATATCGTTGTTGTCCCCAAAATGATCAACATCACCAGTGGCCACAACGCCCACTGCTTGGAGCCCAATAATCTGCAGCACTCGATTCTCCAACGCAGACAGTGGTTGGGTGTCTGCTTGTCTCCTGCCTGTGCACTCCTGCTCCCTCCTGTTGTGAGCCACCTTGGTTTGCAAGAGAAAGGAAAGTGTGTGAGTGAGTGCGGAGCAATGTGTTTGGGTGATGTGCCTGCCATAGTTGAATAGCTGTCATTGTTTGCAAGGTGTGAGATACAGGTGCGTGTGTTGGTAGGTTGAGATTGTGGGTAAGTGCTGGGGTGTGCTGCTTTGGGCAGTGTGTGAAGATTGTGGCTCAGATGGTGGTATGTAGCATTTAGTCACCCTGACCACCCGAGTGAGGTTGTTAAATTTCTTCCTGCACTGGGTGTGGGTCCTGGGGATCACAGTGCTGCCCGAGATGTGGTGCCCGAGACATGCTGCGCTACCTCCCTTCACGTGGTGCGGTTGACTTGTAGTGAGGGCCTCCTGCCACTTGTCAGGTAAACCACTGCCCTCCGTCTCTCCATAGCAAACACCAACGCCTCCAATGCTTGATCGCCGAAACTGCGGACTCTCTTTCTGGGGCATGGATCTGCCATGAGTACAGCTGCTTTAGTCCTCTGGCTCCTTCTCCTTGACCTGCTGCTGCTTGCTGAGGCAACTGCACAGCCAGCAATGCTGAAAATAAGGTTCTGCAGCATCAATGAAGCTTCCCTTTAAGTACTGAAAAAAGCCTGTGGCAATCATGACTTACGATTAGACTGCACCAGATATTGGTCCACCCTTTGAGTGTAACGCCAATGAGCTTGGGTATTAAGACTTGAATTAGCGCTCCAATCATTTCTTTGAGCAGTGAGCATGAAATTTCTATGCAGTTTAAAGGACTGGCATTAATTCTCCAACTTTTCTACTGTCACTGCCCATTCCTTGGCTCTAATAAAAAATTCTAGCCCAAAGAGCCTACAGAAGGATACAGACGGGTTAAATGATTGGGCAAAATGATGGCAGATGGAGTATAATGTGGAGAAATGTGAGGATATTTACTTTGGTAGGAAGAATAGAAAAACAGAATATTTTTAAATGGTGAGAAATGGTGTTCAGAGAAATTTAGGTGTCATCGTACAGGAATCGCAGGGAGTTAGCATGTTGAAAGAGTTTGGGTGGAGATAAGGAATAATGAAGGGAAAAAGTCACTGGTGGGTGTAGTCTATAGGTCCCCTAACAGTAGCAACACTGTTAGTCGGAGCATAAACTAGGAAATAGTGGGGGCTTGTAAAAAGGCAACAGCAATAATCATGGGTGATTTTAACCTCCATATTGATTGGACAAATCAAATTAGTCAGGGTAGCCTTGAGGAGGAGTTCATAGAGTGAGTAAGGGATGGGTTCCTTGAACAGTATGTAACGGAACCAACCAAGGGGCAGGCTATCTTAGATCTGGTCTTGTGTAATGAGACAGGATTAATAAACAATCTCCTAGTAAAGGATCCCCTTGGAATGAGTGATCACAGCATGGTTGAATTTCAAATTCAGGTGGAGGGTGAGAAAGTTGGATCTCTAACCAGCGTACTAAGCTTAAATAAAGGAGACTATGAAGGTATGAGGGCAGAGTTTGGTAAAGTGGACTGGGAAAATAGATTACAGTGTAGGACGGTTGATGAACAGTGGTGTACATTTAAGGAGATATTTCACAACTCTCAAGAAAAATATATTCCAGTGAGGAGGAAAGGGTGCAAGAGAAAAGATAACCATCCGTGGCTAACTAAAGAAATAAAGGACAGTATTCAATTAAAAACAAGGGCATACAAAGTGGCCAAAACTAGTGGGAGGACAGAAGATTGGGAAGCTTTTAAAAGCCAGCAAAGAACTACTAAAAAAAAGATTAAGAAAGGGAGGATAGACTATAAAAGTAAACTAGCGTAAAATATAAAAACAGATAGCAAGAGTTTCTATAGGTATATAAAAAGGAAAAGGGTGGCTAAAGTAAATGTTGGTCCCTTAGAGGACGAGACCGGGGAATTCATAATGGGGAACATGGAGATGGCAGAAACTCTGAACAAATATTTTGTATCAGTCTTTACGGTAGAGGACAATAACAATATTCCGACAGTGGATAGTCTCGGGGCTATAGTGGGGAGGAACTTAACACAATCACAATCACTAAGGAGGTGGTACTCAGTAAGATAATGGGACTAAAAGCAGATAAATCCCTTGGACCTGATGGTTTGCATCCTAGGGTCTTTACAGAAGTAGCAGCAGGGATTGTGAATGCATTGGTTGTAATTTATCAAAATTCCCTGGATTCTGGGAAGGTCCCAGCAGATTGGAAAAATGTAAATGTAGCGCCCCTATTTTAAAAAGGAGGCAGACAAAAAGCAGGAAACTATAGATCAGTTAGCCTAACATCTGTGATTGGGAAAATGTTGGAGTCTATTATTAAAGAAACAGTAGAAGGACATTTGGAAAAGCAAAATTCAGTCAGGCAGAGTCAGCATGGATTTATGAAGGGGAAGTCATGTTTGACAAATTTGCTGGAATTCTTTGAGGATGTAACGAACAGGATGGATAAAGGGGAACCAGTGGATGTGGTGTATTTGGACTTCCAGAAGGCATTTGACAAGGTGCCACATAAAAGGTTATTGCACAAGATAAAAGTTCACGGGGTTGGGGGTAATATATTAGCATGGATAGAGGATTGGCTAACTAACAGAGAACAGAAAGTTGGGATAAATGGTTCATTTTCTGGTTGGCAACCAGTAACTAGTGGGGTGCCGCAGGGATCAGTGCTGGGACCCCAACTATTTACAATCTATAATAACGAATTTGAAGAAGGGACTGAGTGTAATGTAGCCAAGATTGCTGATGATACAAAGATGGGAGGAGGACACAAAAAATCTGCAAAAGGACATAGACAGGCTAAGTGAGTGGGCAAAAATTTGGCAGCTGGAGTATAATGTTGGAAAGTGTGAGGTCATGCACTTTGGCAGAAAAAAATCAAAGAGCAAGTTATTATTAAAATGGAGAAAGATTGCAAAGTGCCGCAGTATAGCGGGACCTGGGGGTACTTGTGCATGAAACACAAAAGGATAGTGTCATGTATCTAGACATGTTTACTGCTTGAACTATGAGACATGATGTGCCCCAGAGGGCACTACTATGGGAAACTTGTTCACCAGCTGTATGGTCAATAAGGTGTGCCACCAGAGGGCACTGCAGTGGGAGATTTGTAGGTTACCTATACAAGTGTGCCTGGCCTAGTATAAAAGGCAAGCCACCATGTGTGATGTTCACTCTGGAGTTATATTAAATGGACTAAGGTCACTACAGTTCAAGTACAATACATGGCCTCGTGGAGTATCTAAAGACATAACAGATAATATGCAGGTACAGCAAGTAATCAGGAAGGCCAATGGTATCTTGGCCTTTATTGCAAAGGGGATGGCGTATAAAAGCAGGAAAGTATTACTACAGCTATATAAGGTATTGGTTAGGCCACACCTGGAATACTGCGTGCAGTTTTGGTTTCCATATTTACGAAAGGATATACTTGCTTTGGAGGCAGTTCAGAGAAGGTTCACTCAGTTGATTCCGGGGATGAGGAAAGGTTGAGTAGGTTGGGCCTCTACTCATTGGAATTCAGCAGAATGAGAGGTAATCTTATCGAAACGTATAAGATTATGAGGGGGCTTGACAAGGTGGATGCAGAGAAGATGTTTCCACTGATGGGGGAGACTAGAACTAGAGGGCATGATTTTAGAATAAGGGGCCGCCCATTTAAAACAGAGATGAGGAGAAATTTCTTCTATCAGAGGGTTGTAAATCTGTGGAATTCGCTGGCTCAGAGAGCTGTGGAGGCTGGGACATTGAATAAATTTAAGACAGAAATAGACAGTTTCTTAACCGATAAGGGGACAAGGGGTTATGGGGAGCGGGCGGGGAAGTGGAGCTGAGTCCATGATCAGATCAGCCATGAGCTTATTGAATGGCGGAACTGACTCGGAGGGCCGTATGGCCTACTCCTGTTCCTATTTTTTATGTTCTTATGTAACACCTTGATGGCAACAGTCTGCACTTGTGTGGCAGTAAGATGAGCTTGCATGGCTTCAGTCTGAGCTACCATTGTAGCATTCAGTCGTTGGGTCTGCAGTGGAAGCTGAGACTTTGGCCATCAGACGTGGCATGATAGTTGGGTCCACAAGTGCTTTAATGGATCTGCCTATGCCTTCCATGATGGAATGGATGGGCTGCAAGCTCTGCTCAAAGCCCTGTGCAAGACTGGAGCTGGACCCCTCCATGCTCCTTGACAATGCATTTAGGTTTCTGGTAGGCCTCCCAATGCACCACTGTGCATACTTCTTCAGCTTTCTTCTGTAGGCCACCCATCGAAGTCTTCATCTGGGTCCTATGCAGCAGAACCTGTGTGTGACCTCGTCCTTTTGCACTCTCTAAGCTTGAAGCTATGCCTTCCTATTGCAGATTCTATGACTATTTTAAATACTTGGGGCTGGATTTTCATCATTTCTTCGATCATTTACCACCCATTTACCACCAAAAATACCACCAGTGTTAAATTCATCAGTGATTTACCACCGGTGGTAAAAAATACCACTGATCTTATTTTTTTCCTGTTTTTCTGACATCAGTAAGTGTGCAACACTGAAATACCACCGAAAATTACCACCAGAGGTGAATTCATCAATACCACCATTTTCACCACTGGCCTAAATCACCATCGAGAAAAGTACATTTTATCTGATCTTATCTGATTGAATCCAGTGCACAGTTTAAAAACCGGAGCTGCAGTCCAGTCCACCTGAGAGAAGGCTGAGTTTTACACAGACACCTTTATGTGAGTTCAGAGTTAGATTTTAAGGTTATTTGGGGCTTTTAGTGGATTATTTGAGTAAATTGGAGTTCATTTTAAGGATATTTAAGAAATTTGGAGGACATTTGAGGACATTTTGAGAACATTTGCAGGACATTTAAAGAAATGGGCCTAAAATATCGCTGCCAAAATTACTGACTACTTATATGATGCAGAATAGAGCTGTAAGGTTTATTTAAGAGCATGTCCCCACAGTATCCCCCATTTCCCCATATCCTCCATATCCCCATATCCCCCATATCCCCATATCCCCATATCCATATCCACCATATCCCCATTCCCCCATATCCCTCATATCCCCCATATCCCTCATATCCCCCATATCCCTATATCCCCCATATCCCCATATTCCCATATCCATATCCGCCATATCCCCCATTCCCCCATATCCCTCATATCCCCCATATCCCCATATCCCCATATCCCCCATAACCCCATATCCCCCATATCCCCATATCCCCATATCCATGTCCACCATATCCCCCATTCCCCCATATCCCTCATATCCCACATATCCCCATATCCCCCATATCCCCCATATCCCCATCTCCCGATCTCCCCATTTCCCCCATATCCCCGTATCCCCATATCCCCATATCCCCCATATCCCCATATCCCCCATATCCCCCATATCCCCGGTTTTATTTGATGAAAATAGCGTGTTTTGAGTGAGAGTATATTGGTGGTTAAAAAAACCTCAATTTTTAAATAGCACCGGAATGCCACCGGAAAACCGATGGTAGGGTAAATGATAAAAATCTAGCTCATTGACATTTATCCTGTCTATATACCCTTTAGAATTTTGAATGCTTCAATAAGATCATCCCTGAACCATCTTTTCTCCAGTGTAAACATCATCAGCTTCTACAGCCTCTCCATTACTTAGGGCATAATTCCAATTATCACTTTAGTTGCCCTTCACTGGATTCTCTCCACTACAAGCGAGGCTGGACTCGAGTTCTGTACAAATGTAATCACATCCTGAGATCTGTTTCCCTGGCATTACAACCCAATATCCTATTTGGTTTCTTTACTGCTGCCACACATAGGCCGGAATTTTCCGGGAGTTCAGCAAGTGGGATCGGCAGCAGGTCAGGTGGGAATGGTTTCTTTTGACAGTGGGTCAGGACCCCGCTGTGAACCCACCGCCATGCGCCTTTCCCAGTGCCGGATCTCTCAGCGCTGAGCAGACCCTACATGCAACGACGGGGGACCCAATTAAGCTGATTGTTGCCTTGTTGAGAGATCATTAAGAATACATTTTACCTTACCTTTTCTGTTTAAATGTTCGCCCATGGGGTCCATGCTGCTGGGGACCACGTCTATTAAGCTGAGGCGAGAGTTGAATGACCATGGAATCATCTAATTAATTGACAGTTTGAAATGTGCTATAAAAGCTCCCACCTCACAGCTGTTCACTTTCCAAGCTCAGAAGCTCTTGTTTGCTGTATTTAAAACACACATTGAGCTTTATGTTGGCTGAAAGTGTTTGGAGCAAACTCTCTATCCATTGGAACAACCTCTCTCACCATTGACAACTTGCTTCTATCATCTCAACTTTACTTGCCATCTATCCATCAGCAGGGGTACCATTTATACTGGTTCACCTTGGTCCTCAGAATCTGACCACGATCATCCCCAACACCAGCAGAATCAGGCACACCAGCAGCACCAACAACACCATCAACCTTCTCCACAACCACCTGATGCTGCACTGGGCAGAGGGCATCAGTGCCCGAGAACATTGCTGCCTGGGAGACCAGGGATGGCCTCATCATGGCCATACTTCACTTGACACTGCCACATGATGTGCCAGGTTGGCACCACCCCACACCAACACCATAAAGCATCCCTACAATGTCCAAGCCATTCCTTTCACACTCACCACCATTGCAGGTGGTACCATTATGTCTCACCATTGCTGCAATGCACTAAGCCACTTCCAAAGATGAGCACAAATCTGTCCAAGAACGGAAAGTGTTGAAAATAAAAGTTTCAATGTTTGACAGCACATTAACAAAAACTTTCCATGAACATTGGATAAAACACCCAAGTGGCTACTCTTGAGTGTTGTTAGTTGGTTTGATTGCACTAGGATGAGGGTGAGTGTGATGGATGGTGAATGAGATGGGGATGAGATAAGAGAGGGATGGGTTGAGGTGCAAGGTAAATTGGTGTGAGTAAGGATGTGCAGGAGTAGGGTAAGGAAGGCAGAGGAGATGTGATGAGAGGCACAGCAGGATGAGGTTGAGTGTGGTTTTGTACTAACGTTACGTGATCTACTGAGATCATTGAAACGTTTGCGCCACAGCACCCAGGTCCTCCAGACCACATCCCTGCTTGTGCCCTCCTGTGCAATATGCAATCAGGCAGTTTAGGTCTCCTGGGAAGGTCTCTTCTGCCCATCAGACGGAAAGAGGACCTCCCTACATGTTGGGACTCCCTGTATAAGCATATGAAGGGAGTCATGGGAGAGCCCTGGGTGCAGCCCTGCACCTCTGTGCAGTCATTGTCAGTGTTTGCAGCACTTCAATGCTGTAGAACGCTGACAGCACAAATGTCAAAATAAATTTGGACAAGGTTACCTTTTGATGTTGGAATGCAAATCTTCTGTTACCATTTCTGACGGTGGCCGTTATGATCTCTGAGTTTTTCCATGACATTGCACTATCAATTTATGATTATAATGACAGCTGACAGGAAGAAAGGTTTTACTGAGAAATAAGGGACTAAAGGAAACTGGATGAAATAGTGAGTGTCTTTTGGGCTCTGGTACATGGGTTCGAACTGCTTCTAACTGATACGATGAAAGTTTCTCTGATGGCTGTAAAGGTTGGAAATGTTGGATAGTATCAACTTAGTTTTACAGGGTGCAAGTACATAGCATAAACCTGCTCATAACTAAATGCAAACTGTCAGGCTTAGTCAGAGAACCCATTAGGATGTTCAGTGTTGGATATAGAAATGTAATGGTTACTTTCTCAGGTTGGGATTAAAAGATGCTCTTGGTGAAGTAGCTTGACTTTAGATATTTGAGAGACTTGCTTTGCCCACCATTTTTCAAAGTTCACATATCTAATAGACACAAGGCCTGGAAAACTGGGTGGTGCAGTGATCCCTGGGACCGAAGTTCAAATCCAACCCACACTGATAAGATGAAAGTCTTCTCTATCTGTTGACTATAAGGATTTTATATGAAATGAATTTGGGCAGCCTGATTCTACTTTCTAGTGGGCATAGGGCATAAGCATAAAACAGTCACTCAGACATCATTATCATCATCATCATAGGCAGTCCCTCGGAATCGAGAAAGACTTGCTTCCACTCTAAAAATGAGTCCTTAGGTGGCTGAGCAGTCCAATACAAGAACCACAGTCCCTATCATAGGGTGGGACAGATAGTCATTGAGGGAAAGGGTGGGTGGGACAGGTTTGCCGCACACTCTTTCCGCTGCCTGCGCTTGGTTTCTGCATGCTCTCGGCGATGAGATTCGAGGTGCTCAGCGCCCTCTTGGATGCACTTCCTCCACTTAGGGCGCTCTTTGGCCAGAGACTCCCAGGTGTCAGTGGGGATGTTGCACTTTATCAGGGAGGCTTTGAGGGTATCCTTGTAACATTTCCTCTTCTCTCCACCTTTGGCTCATTTTGCCGTGAAGGAGTTCCGAGTAGAGCACTTGCTTTGGGAGTCTCGTGTTTAGCATGGCTCTCACTCGGACAACGCACATAATGGCAGGAGTGGGAAATGGAAAAAAATGTCACACTAATGCAGTATGGGGTGCTTGCCTTTTTTTCATTCTCGGGATGTCGGCGTCACTGATGAGGCTGGCATGTATTGCTCCTCCTAGTTGCCCTTGAGAGGGTGATGGTTGTTATGAAGAAAGAGTCAGACTGAATACTGTGAGCTCAAAATAAAGTGTGATCTTTGTCTTTTATTGCAGGTCTCCAGAGTGCCTCTCCAACCTGTGAGGCCTCCTTAAATATCTATGCTCCCAAGGGATTATGGGATCCCTTGGGAGTCCAGGGGATGAGCCCTCTGGTAGCTGTACAAGGTATATACAAGTTTACATATATAACAACACTCCCCCCGCCCCCCGAAAGTCAACAGTGTAACTATTTACAAGGTGAGTCGATCTGGGGCCCTTCTTGCATGGTTGATCGTCTCGGGGCAAATGCTGGTTTTGGTGAATCGTCTGTTGGGTCCTCGCTGGGCTGCTGTGCAGCTGGCCTTGCTGGGCTGCCTGGTGTGGTGAGTCCTGCTGGGCTGCTGTGGATGATGGGTTCTGCTTCGTGGGCAACCGCTGTGTCCGTTGCCACTGGTGTGTGTGTTAGGGAGTCAAAGAAGGTAGGATCCAAAGTGAGTTGCTCAGGATAGTCCGTGAATCTGAGTTTGATTTGGTCCAAGTGTTTTCGGTGAATGAGTCCATTTGAAAGTTTGATCCTAAACATCCTGCTCCCCTCTTTGGCCACAACAGTGCCGGGAAGTCACTTGGGACCTTGTCCATAATTCGATAGAAATACAGGATCATTGATTTCAATCTCGCATAACACATTTGCGCTATCATGAAGCCGCCTGCTCTCTATCTGTTCATGTAGATCAGGGTGAACTAACGAGAGCCTTGTCTTAAGTGCTCTTTTCATGAGCAGTTCAGCAGGTGGGATCCCAGTGAGCGAATGGGGTCTTGTGCAGTAGCTAAGCAGGACTCGGGATAGGCGAGTCTGCAGTGAGCCTTCAGTTACCCTCGTCAAGCCCTGCCTAACCATTGGATGCTCGTTTAAACGGGGCAGATGTAACATGTTTGATCCCGTTACAGGTCATGAATTCTTTGAACTCAGCACTGGTAATACATGGCTCGGTGTCGCTCACAAGGACATCGGGCAGGCCGTGCGTGGCAAACATGGCCCGCAGGCTTTCAGTGGTGGCAGCGGACGTGCTATCCGACATTATCTCACATTCAATCCATTTGGAGTACGCATCTACAACTACAAAGAACATTTTACCCAAGTACGGGCCTGCGTAGTCGACATGGACTCTAGACCACAGTTTGGAGGGCCAAGACCAGAAACTTAGTGGCGCCTCCCTGGGTGCATTGATTAGCTGCGAGCATGTGTTACATCCGTGCACACAGGACTCTAAGTCCGCATCGATACCGGGCCACCACATGTGGGATCTGGCTATCGCTTTCATCATTACGATGCCTGGGTGGGTACTGTGGAGGTCACTGATGAAGGTGTCTCTGCCCTTCTTGGGAACCGCTACCCGATTGCCCCACAGAAGGCAGTCTGCCTGTATCGACATTTCATCTTTGCGCTGCTGGAACGGCTTTATCTCTTCCTGCATTTCCACTGGGACACTGGACCAGCTCCTGTGAAGCACACAGTTTTTAACTAGGGACAAGAAGGGGTCACGGCTCATCCAGGTTTTAATTTGTCGGGCTGTGACGGGTGATTGCTTATTCTCAAATGCTTCCATAACCATGACTAAATCTGCGGGCTGCTCCATTTCCAACCCCTTGGTGGGCAATGGCAGCCTACTGAGAGCATCGGCACAGTTTTCTGTGCCTGGCCTGTGGCGGATGGCGTAGTTGTATGCGGACAACGTGAGCGCCCATCTCTGGATGCGGGCCGTGCATTAGTATTTATCCCCTTACTCTCGGAAAACAGAGATATCAGTGGCTTATGGTCAGTTTCTAATTCAAATTTTAGCCCAAACAGATATTGATGCATTTTCTTTACCCCATAGACACACGCTAACGTCTCTTTTTCAATCATGCTGTAGGCTCTCTCAGCCTTAGACAGACTCCTGGATGCATAAGCAACTGGTTGCAATTTCCCCAAATCATTAGCTTGTTGCAATACACACCCGCGCCATATGACGACGCATCACATGCTAGTACCAAACGCTTACATGGATCGTACAACACAAGCAATTTCTTTGAGCATAACAATTTTCTAGCTTTTACAAAGGCATTTTCTTGGCTTTTGCCCCAAACCCATTCGTCCCCTTTACACAGTAGGGCATGCAGTGGTTCTAAAAGTGTGCTTAGACCCCCGGTAAGAAGTTACCAAAGTAGTTCAGCAGTCCTAGAAATGACCGCAGCTCCGTCACGGTCTGTGGCCTCGGTGCGTTCTCGATTGCCTCAGTCTTCGAATTGGTGGGCCTGATGCTGTCCGCCATTATCCTCCTCCCCAGGAACTCCACTTCAGGTGCCAGGAAAACGCACTTCGAGCATCTTAACCTGAGCCCCATGCGGTTGAGTTGACTAAGAACCTCCTCCAGGTTCTGCAGATGCTCAACTGTGTCCCAACCTGTAACCAAGATGTCGTCCTGGAAGACCACTGTGCGCGGGACCGACTGCAGTAAGCTTTCCGTGTTTCTCTGGAATATCGCCGCCGCTGATCGAATTCCAAATGGGCATCTGTTATAAATGAAGAGACCTTTGTGTGTGTTGATGCAGGTGAGGCCCTTCGATGTCCAGCTCCTGTGTCATGTAGGCTGAAGTCAAGTCCAGCTTCGTGAACGTGTTTCCTCCTGCCAGCATTGCAAAGAAGTCGTCGGTCTTTGGTAGTGGGTATTGGTCCTGCAGGGAGAAACGATTGATAGTTACTTTGTAATCACCACAGATTCTGACGGTGCCATCTCCCTTGAGGACTGGGATGATTGGGCTGGCCCACTCGTTGAATTCGATCGGTGAAATGATGCCCTTTCTTCGCAGCCAGTCTAGCTCGATCTCTACCCTTTCTCTCATCATGTACGGTACTGCTCTCACCTTGTGATGAATGAGCCGCACACCCGGAATTAGGTGAATCTGCACTTCTGCTCCTTGGAATTTCCCGATGCCTGGTTCGAACAGCGAAGGGAACTTGTTTAAGACCTGGGCACACGAAGTGTCGTCAGCGGGCGATAGTACTCGGACGTCATTCCAGTTCCAGCGTATCTTTCCCAGCCAGCTCCTGCCGAGCAGCGTGGGACCATCGCCCGGTACCAACTAGAGTGGTAGCTTGTGCACCGTTCCATCGTAGGAGACCTTTACAGTAGCAGTGCTGATTACGGGAATCAGTTCCTTTGTATAGGTTCTTAGTTTCATGCAAATTGGAGTTAAGACTGGCCTTGAGGCCTTGCTGCACCACAATTTTTCGAAAGTCTTTTTGCTCATGGTGGACTGGCTCGTGCCCATGTCCAGCTCCATTGACACCAGGAGTCCATTTAACTCAACCTTCAACATTATTGGGGGACACTTTGTGGTAAATGTGTGCACCCCATGTACCTCTACCTCCTCGGTCTGAGGCTCTGGTTCATCGTGATCTGCCATGGATCTGTACTCCTCTGCAACATTGTGGTTTGCAGGATTAACATGATTTGCAGCTCGCCTGCACATACCTTGGAGGTGTCCCATTGTTCCACAGCTCTTGTGAACATACGCTTTGAAGCGGCGTGAATGGAAACAATGATCACTCCTGCAGTGCCAACAAAGTGTTTATGGCCTTGCATTCATCACCCTTGATGTTGTCTCTGAGACATCAGCAGACGTGCAGCTGCAGGCATGTGTGGCCTGCTCTGTACGTTGCGATTTGAAAACAACATCACTTTGTTCACAGTAATTATAGCAGCACTTGTGTGCTAAAAGATTTGCTTCGTATTGTCACTCGTGGCAATGAACCCCTGGGCTATCGCTATGGCCTTACTCAAGGTTGGGATCTCTACAGTCAAAAATTTGCGAAGTATTGTTTTGTGGCCAATGCCAAGTATGAAAAAATCTCTGAGCATGTGCTCCAATGTCCTTCAAATTTGCAATGTCCTGCAAGGCGTCTTAGCTCGGCGATATAACTTGCCACTTCCTGGCCTTCAGACCTTTTGTAGGTGTAGAACCTTGCCATCAGAACGTTTTCCTTCAGGTTCAAATGCTCCTGGACCAGTGTGCACAAATCATCGTACGATTTCTCTGTGGGTTTCGCTGGAGCAAGCAGATTTTTCATGAGGCCATACGTTGGTGCCCCACAGACGGTAAGGAGAATCGCCCTTCGTTTGGCAGCGTTCGCTTCTCCTTCCAACTCGTTGGCTACGAAGTATTGGTCGAGTCGTTCCACGAAGGTTTCCCAATCATCTCCCTCCGAGAATTTCTCCAGGATGCCCACTGTTCTCTGCATCATTGGGTTTGTTATCTGTATCTCATCGCCAGTTGTTATGTATGAAGAAAGAATCAGATTGAATACTGTGAGCTCAAAGTAAAGTGTGACCTTAGTCTTTTATTGCAGGTCTCCAGAATGCCTCTCAAACCTGTGAGGCCTCCTTAAATACCTGTGCTCCCAAGGAATTATGGGATTCCTTGTGACTCCAGGGAATGAGCCCTCTGGTGGCTGTACATATACATAGAGTATATACAAGTTTACATATATAACAGTGGTGGGCCTTCTTCTTGAACCCCTGCAATCCATGTGGTGAAGATCATCCTACAGTACTGTTAGGTAGGGATTTCCATGATTTTGATCCAGCAATAATGAAGGAATGGAAATATATGTCCAAGTCGGAATAGTGTGTGACTTGGAGGGAAACTTGGAAGTGATGGCATTCTCATACTTCTGCTAACCTTGTCCTTCTAGGTGGTGAAGATTGCGGGTTTGGGAGGTACTGCCGACAGTATGAAGTACGAAGGTATAAAGACAGAGTTGGCTAAAGTGAACTGGGATAATAGATTAAAGGTAAGATGGTAGATAAGCAGTGGCAGACATTTAAGGAGAAATTTCATAACTCTCAACAAAGATATATTCCAGTGAGAAAGAAAGACTCTAACGGAAGGATGAACCATCCGTGGCTAACTAGGAAAGTTAAGGATGGTATCAAATTGAAAACAAAGGCATGCAATGGTGCGAAGATTAGTGATAGGCCAGAGGATTGGGAAATTTTTCTAAACCAGCAAAGGATGATTAAAAAAATAATAAAGAGAGAGAAGATAGATTATGAGAGTAAACTAGCAAGAAATATAAAAACTGACAGTAAGAGCTTCTACAAGTATATAAAAAGGAAAAGAGTGGTTAGAGTAGGTCCCTTGGAGGATGAGACATGGGGATTAATAATGGAAAACAGGGAAATTCAGAGACTTTGAACAAATATTTTATATCGGTCTTCATGGTAGAAGAAACTAAAAGCATCCCAATAATAATAGAAAATCAAGGGACTATAGGGAGGAAGGAACTTAAAACAATCACTATCGCTAGAGAAAAAGTATTAGGTAAACTAATGGGACTAAAGGTGAACAAGTCTCCTGGACCTAATCGTCTGCATCTTAGGGTCTTAAAAGAAGTGGCTGTAGAGATAGTGAATGCACTGGTTGTAATCTTCCAAAACTCCCTGGATTCTGGAGAGGTCCCAGCAGATTAGAAAACTGCAAATGTAATGCCCCTTTTCAAAAAAGGAGGGAGACTGTAGACCAGTTAGCATACCATCTGTCATTGGGAAAATGTTGCCGTCCATTATTAAGGAAGTAGTAGCGGGACATTTAGAAAATCATAATACAGTCAAGCAGTGTCAGCATGGTTTTATGAAAGGGAAATGATGTTTGACAAATTTATTATAGTTCTTTGAGGATGTAACAAGCAGGGTGGATAAAGAGGAACCAGTAGATATAGTGTATTTGGATGTCCAGAAGGCATTCGATAAGGTACCACATAAAAGTTTACTACACAAGATAAAAGCTCACGGAATTGGGGGGTAATATATTAGCATGGATTGGCTAACTAACAAAAAACAGAGTCGGGATAAATGGGTCATTTTCAGGATGACAAACTGTGACTAGTGCAGTGCCACAGGGACCAGTGTTGGGGCCTCAACTGTTCACAATCTATAGTAATGACTTGGATGAAGGGACCGAGTGTAATGTAGCCAAATTTGCTGATGATACAATAATAGGTGGGAAAGCAAGCTGTGAGGAGGATGCAAAGATTCTGCAAAGGGATATAGACAGGTTAAGTATTGGCAGGTGGAGTATAATGTGGGAAAATGTGAGGTTATCCACTTTGATAGGAAAAATAAAAAAGCAAATTATAATTTAAATGGAGAGAGACTACAAAATGCTGCAGTACAGAGGGATCTGGGGGTCCTTGTACATGAAACACAAAAAGTTAGCATGAAGGTACAGCAAGTAATTAGGAAGGCAAATGGAATGTTGGCCTTTATTGCAACGGGGATGGAGTATAAAAGTAGAGATGTCTTGCTACAACTGTACAGGGCGTTGGTGAGACCACACCTGGAGTACTACATACAGTTTTGGTCTCCTTATTTAAGGAGGGATATATTTGCATTGGAGGCAGTTCAGAGAAGGTTCATGAGGTTGATTCCTGAGATGAAGGAGTTGTCTTATGAAGAAAGGTTGAGCAGGTTGGGTCTATACTTATTGGAGTTTAGAAGAATGAAAGGTGATCTTATTGAAATGTATATGATTCTGAGGGGGCTTGACAAGCTAGATGCAGAGAGGATGTTTCCCCATGAGGGAATCTAGAACTAGGGCATAGTTGCAGAATAATGGGTCTCCCATTTAAAACGGAGATGAGGAGGAATTTCTTCTCTCAGAGGGTCATGAATCTTTGGAATTCTCTACCCCAGAGAGCTGTGGAGGCTGGGTCATTGAATATATTTTAGGTGGAGTTAGGCAGATTTTTGAACGATAAGGTCACAGGGAGCAGGCAGGAAAGTGGAGTTGAGGCCAAGATCAGATTAGCCATGATCTTATTGAATGGCGGAGCAGACTCGAAGGGCGAAATGGTCTACTCCTGCTCCTATTTTTTATGTTCTTATGTTCTTGTAAGTCTTGGCAAGTTGCCACAGTGCATCCTGTGGATAGTACACATGGCAATTTCAGGTTGGGGTTGAGGCATATTGTTGGAGCAGAGTGGGGGGTACTTTACACTGCACCTGAAATGGGAGAATTCCATTCCCCAACACTCACATCTCTCATCTTGGTGAGTGTTAAAAAAAAGAGGTCCACAAAATACAGTCCAATCATTGTTCAGGTAGGTTTACAATCAGACATCTTTAACGATGATTGTCATAATATTCACGTTTAAATCAAAATCCAGACAATATAAGAGATAACTAACTGACTTTGCATCTGAATAATTAAATTTCAATGCTTGGTTTGACAAATCCCTTTGTGCTGATATCTTGTTTCATTATAGTTTCAAGAAAACCAATGTTTGGTTTGAGTATCAATTTGTAGAAGATGCAGAAGGGGGAAAAAAGAAACTCAGGGTGTAAAGATTAAAGTCTGTACTGTGAAGGGTTATGTAAGCAGGGTGGGACAGGGCAGATTACAGAATGAAGTGTGCCCATTACTACATGCCCGCTTGATTAAAACAGGGTTGTGCGCTTGATTACTGGACTAGAGCTTGTTCATCTGAGCTTGTGGAAACCGCTACACAAACATGTTCTGCAGAGTTTGTACGTTTGTGCACTGATTTAAATCCCTGTTACACTCTTCAAAGATCACTGCAAAATTCAGAGTGCTCAGCCTCTGATCAGTCCATTGCCTTTTGAAAGCTCGAATTTTTCTGAAGGGTCCCTAATATCCCTTAAAACCTTTACTTAATTGTTATTCCAGGGATGAATAAGTGAGCCTTCTAATACACAGTTCACCAGCTTAGTGTTATTTTACTGCCTTTATTTTGTTCAAAGGCTACATGTTCCTGAGTTCTTCGGGTCTCAATTTAACTTGTTCATACAAGTGATTATAAAACTTAGAATCGGCTAGAATTTCCAGTGGAATCGCAGGATTTTTGTCCAGTTACCGCCTGTTTTTGCCAATTACCACCCTGTACCGCCCGTTTGACGCCTATTTTACTCCCAATTATCGCTGGCCTACGAATACCGCTGGCATTGCTGCACACCGCCCACCCACGTTTCCTGCAGTGTTAATTTCCCTAAAAATGTCGTTTTTACTGCCCGTTACCTCCCGTTATCGCTCAGGTTCGGAACCGCCCATTTTTTAGGTACTTACTTATTTTGTCCCAGCGTTATGCCTCCATTTTGTTTTTTTTCTCCGTGGGGAAAAGGCTGCATTTTTAGTTTATCTTTCACTCCCAATGTATATTGAACGAGAACAAGAAGCAATTAATTAGAAATGAATGATAATCAGTCAGCCCACCAATCTCGAGGCCTCATAGAAAAATCCTTGCAACTAAGGTAAATTGTTTCCTGTCTTGTGCTTTTGTCATGTATGTACATGCTGTTTGTAGCCACCAGATGGTGTCATTGTTGGAGGCCACTGAGCAACACGCACATGGTGCTGCTCTGGTATAAAAGGCCAGCCATTTTGAGAGTCAGGCACTTTGGGCCGTAATAAAGCAGAAAAAGGCTGTACCCTTGTTCAGTTAAACAGTACTCGGTTTGTACCTTTATTACATACATAACATTTGGCAATGAGAATACAAGAACCTTTGTTTGCAAAATGAGCATGATTGGATTTTTAGAGCAATTCGTGGAGGGTGAAGATTGGGCAGACTTTGTGGCCAACAAAATGAAGGGGGTCAACAATGCAGATCGGCGTCGGGCCGTGTTCCTCACTGTGTGCGGTTCAATGATCTACAGTCTGATAAAGAATCTACTCATGCCTAGTGATCCAACAGAGAAAATGTACGAGGAGTTGTGTACATTGGTACGGGAGCACCTCAAGCCAGACGACGGCATCATCATCTCGAGATACAGGTTTTATACACACGTTTGAACGGAGGGCCAGAGCGCGGCGGAATTCGTTACCGACCTGAGACGTCTAGCGGGACTGTGCAAGTTCGGGGCGGTGTTGGCAGATATGCTGCGGGACTTCTTTGTTATTGGTATCAACCACGAGGTGATTCTGCGCAAACTTCTGGCGGTGGAGGAGTTGGATTTAAAAAGGGCCATCCTGATCGTTCAATCATGCATGATGACGGACAGGAGTTTAAAGCAAATATCGGTGGAGAACCGAACCTCGGCACGTACTGTAAATGCGATTGATTCAGTGTTCGGCAGAACGGCACATGGCAGGGCCTATCCGGCTGCATTCGCAAAACCTGTGGCTGTCCAAAGTCCACCAGCGGGAATGTATCCGGCTTCTCAGTGTTGGTGTTGTGGGGGAAATCATTGGCACCAGTAATGCCGATTTAAGCAATATAGTTGCAAAGGCTGTATGAGTGTGGGATATCTCCAGCGCAAGTGTCCGCAGATGAGCAAGCGAGCTGCGACACACCACCTGGAGGATGAGAGTCAGACTTGCGCCGATCCGGATACACAATCCGAGATGCCAGAGGAGGAAGTGTATGGACTGTACTCCTTCATAACCAAGAGTAAACCAATTTTGATTAATGTAAAGTTTAACGGGATACCGGTATCGATGAAACTGGACACAGGGCGAGTCAATCGATCATGAACGAGAGGGCATTTTATAAGCTGTGGGATACTAAGACTATGAGGCCCAGGCTGAGCCCTGTTAACGCCAAGCTACGCACGTACACCAAAGAACTGATAAAAGTGACTGGCAGTGCACAAACTAACGTGTTATATAACGGTGCGGTTCACGAGTTACCGCTGTGGATTGTTCCAGGCAATGGCCAACGCTGCTCGGCAGGAGCTGGTTGGAGAAAATCAGATGCGACTGGAACGACATAAAGGCGTTGTCGGAGGAGGAAGATACATGTGACCAAGTATTCAGCAAGTTCCCCTCGCTGTTCGAACCGGGTATCGGCAACTTCACGGGAGCCAAGGTGCAGATCCACGTTGTCTCAGATGCAAGGCCTGTCCATCATAAAGCTCGGGCAGTGCCGTATATGATGAGGGAGAAGGTCAAAATTGAACTAGATAGACTCCAGCGTGAAGGGATCATATTCCAGTCGAATTTAATGAATGGGCCGGCCCCATTGTTCCTGTGCTGAAAAGTGATGGCACAGTCAGAATCTGTGGAGACTACAAGGCTACAATCAACAGGGTTTCGGAACAAGATCAGTACCCGTTACCGAAGGCTGATGACTTGTTTGCGACGCTAGCCGGAGGGAAGACAAAATTGGTCTTATCGGTCTATATGACGCAGGAGTTGGTCGAGACGTCGAAGACACTTATGTGCATTAACACGCACAAAGGCCTGTTTATTTACCACAGGTGCCCGTTTGGAATTCACTTGGCTACAGCAATATTCCAGAGGAATACGGAAAGTCTATTGAAGTCCGTTCCCAGAACCGTTGTGTTCCAAGATGACATCCTGATCACTGGTGACTGCAAGAAACATCTGAACAACCTGGCAGAGGTTCTACTGTGTTTGGACAGAGTGGGACTCAGACTTAAACACTCGAAGTGCGTCTTCATGGCACCGGAGGTCGAATTCCCCGGGAGGAAAATCGCCGCTGATGGCATCAACCCCACTGAAATGAAAACCAAAGCCACCAAGAATGCACCAAAGCCGCAGAACGTGATGGAGCTGCGTTCATTCCTGGGTCTACTCAACTACTTTGGTAACTTCCTACCTAAATTGAACACCTTACTTGAACCACTGCACATGCTATTGAGAAAAGGCAACAACTGGGTGTGGGGCGCATTGCAAGACAGAACTTTCAAGAAAGCCACCAATCTGCTTTGCTCAAACAAGCTGCTGGTACATTATGACCCATGTAAACGTTTAGTTTTGGCCTGTGACGCATCGTCATATAGAATTAGTTGCGTGTTACAACAAGCCAATGAGTCGGGGAAACTTCAACCTGTCGCGTATGCATCCAAAAGTTTGTATAAAGCAGAAAGAGCCTACAGTATGGTAGAAAAAGAAGCTTTAGCGTGTGTGTACGATGTTAAAAAGATGCATCAATACCTGTTCGGTCTGAGGTTTGAATTAGAGACCGATCACAAGCCGCTCATTTTGTTGTTTTCCGAGAGCAAAGGTATCAATACCAACGCTTCATCCACATCCAAAGGTAGGCGCAGACATTATCTGCCGATGATTATGTCATTCGCCACAGCCCTGGCACAGAGAATTGTGCCGATGCTTTGAGCCGGTTGCCGTTGCTCACACCGGAGGTGGAAATGCCATAACCAGCAGATTTAATGTTAATCGTGGATGCTTTTGAGAGTGAAGGTACCCCTGTCATGGCTCAATAAGTTAAGACCTGGACCAGCCAAGACTCGGGAGATCGTACAGCATGCCACCAAGGCATGTAGCCTATACCACACTATAGTGCCTTGCTGGTTATTGCTGGGAATTCTGTACATTATTCTGGTGTATATTGATTCGAACTGAAAAGTCACCCAGGGTTGCATCCTCAAAGGGGATTGGTCTGCTATACTTAAGCAAATGTGCGAGGAGACCAAACCGTACAAGGACGAACTGTCTATTCAAGCAGATTGAATATTGTGGGGCAATCGAGTTGTAATGTCTAAGAAAGGGAGAGAGAAGTTTGTGCGTGAGTTACACAGCACACATCCTGGTATAGTGATGATGAAGGCCATCACCAGGTCCCACCTGGTGGCCAGGAATTGATTCTGAGCTGGGAGCATGCATGCATCAGTGCAACACCTGCATACAGTTCAGCTAAGCACCAGCGGAATTGCCGCTGAGTCTGTGGTCGTGGCCATCCAAACCTTGGTCCAGGATCCATGTAGATTTTGCAGGTCCCTTCCTGGGCAACATGTTTTTAGTGGTAGTGGATGCTTATTTGAAGTGGATAGAATGCATAATCATGTCATCCAGTACGTCCACGGCAACCATAGAGAATCTCAATGTTATGTTCGTGACACATGGTCTGCCTGTCATAGTGGTGAGCGACAATGGGTCGTGCTTCACCAGTCAGGAGTTTCAGGAGTTTGTGAAACATAACAGCATTAAACATGTAAGGTCAGCACCATTCAAATCTGCGTCCAACGGGCAAGCAGAACGTGCAGGAAAATTATCAAGAAAAGCATGACGAGAGTAACCCAAGGGTCACTGCAGACCCGCTTGTCTTGCATACTGCTGAGTTACAGGACAAGACCCCACACACTCACAGGGGTCTCGCCTGCTGAACTCATGATGAAAAGAGGTCTTAAGACCAAGTTATCTCTTGTACACCCAGATTTAAGTAATCATGTTGAATACAGAAGACAGAGTCAACAAGGGTACCACGATCGCGCAACTGTGTCACGCGAGATTTCTGTTAATGATCCTGTATATGTGTTGAATTATGGTCAGGGTCCCAAATGGATTGCTGGTACGGTCATGACCAAGGAGGGCAACAGAGTATTTGTTATTAAGCTCAAGAATGGGCAAACTTGTTGGAAACACATGGATCAAATAAAGCTGAGGCACACAGACGAGCCAGAGCAGTCGGACGAAGAAACCGTCGACAACCAACCAATCGACCAGCAGACTTCAGTGGACTCAAGGGTCATCAGTGAACCAGGAATTTCCATCACGGACCTGTTCAATAAAAATGGACTTGCAATTCCTGACATGGCCACTGCCACCCCCAATGAGTCAGCCATCCAGCCACCAGCCACAACAGACTCCGTACATTCACCCAATGCCGGAATCAAACTGAGACGGTCAACCCGGGAGCGTAAAGCACCGGACCGTCTCAACCTGTGAAAGACTGTGTTAAGATCTCAGAGGAGGGTATTGCCATGTATGTACATGCTGTTTGTAGCCACCAGATGGTGTCATTGTTGGAGGCCACTGAACAGCAAACACATGGTGTGGCTCTGGTATAAAAGGCCAGCCATTTTGAGAGTCAGGTACTTTGGGCCGTAATAAAGCAGAACAAGGTTATACCTTGCTTAGTTAAACAGTAATCAGTTTGTACCTTTATTGCATACATAACAGTTTTATTTTGCCGTGCTTTCAGACGTATTATTACCCTGAAATCTTACAGTAACCCTCCCTTGCTTTTGCAGAGTTCCAAACTGTTGCCATTCATTCACAATTTGGAGAACATTTTTTTTTAAATGCTTGCGATTCTTCAAATTGTTTCCTGTCTTGTGTTTTATTTTGCTGTGCTTTTAAAGATGTATTATTATCCTGAAATCTTATAGAAACCCTCCCTTGCTTTTGCAGGGTTACCAACTGTTGCCATTCACTCACAATTTGGAGAACCTTAGTGTCTCGTTCAGTAAAATTCTATTGCTTGAAAATATTTCCCCCGAATTTGCAGGGTTCAGCTGACTTAATTTTATCCTATTGCAAAATCTGCCATGAATAAAGATGAGTTACTACCATGCACTCCCCTCCCGCTCCCCTCCGCCCCCCACCTCTCCTTTTCTGTTCTGAAAATGTTGAATCTTGCTGGAGTATGACCCCGCAGGTACTATTGCCTCAGCCAAGAGGACATTCTCATGTGTAAGCCTAGATAGTCAGCATTGACAGGCTATTTGAGCTTTGGTGGATGGGGGAAGTTACTGGACACGAGTTGAAGCCTTGACAAATTGTTAAATCACTGCAGATTTAATAAATGACAATCTGCGGATGATTACCAGAAAATACTACACCTTATGAAAGAAAGAAAGATTTTTTTAACTGAGATTTCAGTTTTCAGTTCCAGTGAAGGGGACACATCCAAAGCATAATAAACTATCTTTTCTCATTGCAAATTTTCACTGACTATTGCATTTTTCCCACATTTTTTGTTGTATTTTGGATTGTTTCCCCCCACTGGTGGGTTGGTTTCTAATGAATGCATTAAAAACTTAAGATGTGGCAAACAGTAAGACCCAAACAATACAGTTACCAGGGACACCGGCAATCACACATTTAAAGTTGTGTTTCCTAAAAGTTGTTCTATGGGACATATTTTCCCCTAAGAAATGCCTATGTTTAGATTCTATCTATACATCAGGAACATTTCAATTATAAGGCAACTATGGGTCACAACAGTTAAGAGATTCAATTAGTTTGCAGGCAATGTATTTTTTAGTGATTTTCATTGATTCTGAGTGATTTCTGCAGTAATTATTAAGGGATTTTGAATATATTGTGAATAATTGCTTTAAAACAAATGGGGCCTGTAGTTTCAATGCCAATATTGCTGACCCTTACAAGGTTTGTCACTCATAATTTCCAAGAAGTGAGTGATACACAGTACAAGAATGGTTTAGTTTAATTTTTTTTAATAAAAGTTGTATTTTCTATTAAACTTTAACAATGTAATAAAATAATTCTTCTGAAAATGTTACAAAACAAAACAGTATCAACAACAATCAACAACGACCAGCAACAACAGCAACAACAACAAAAACAACAACATCAACAACAACAGTAAAAAACAACACTCGAACCACCCCTGCACCCTCCCACGATTCTACCTGCGGCCACCTTTCCCAATGCCTTTCCTCCCCGATCCCCCCCTGACCCTTGGCCATGAACCCCTCCTCCTCCCGCTATCAATACCCCTGGCCCTGCCCACATCAAGACCAGTACGTCGTGCAGCAGAGCACCTCGAGTGTGACTGCTGAGGGGGGGTGTGACAATGGCAGCGCTCTGTGTGGGTGTTCTGGAGAAGATGGAGGTGCTGAGGACCCATCTTCAAAGTCAGAAGAAATTAGTTTCTCCCAACGATCAGGTGCTGTCACCATTGGTGATATGGTACTTTGGGGTGCAGTGCCATATCGCACGACCGTCGATTGCCGCATAGCATTGGCATTGACGGTGTGGGTATTCTCCCTCACCGCCACAATCAACTCCGCCATGTCCTCCAATTGACGGACTGCTGAAGCGGCAATGTTTGTGGACAACCCAGCAATGGCCTGGAGGAGCTCTCGACTCAAGTCGATGCTAATCCTGGACAGTTCCACCATGTCCAGGTTCGCATCGGCCTGTCTCACAACATTGGCACCTTGCCGGATCATCCACCGCGGATTCAGTATGGGCGTCGGTGTGCGCTGCTGCATACTGCTTGGTCCCGCTTCCTTGGACCAGAATCCAGGAAAGTTGGATTCCAACAAGGAACCGATGGCCACAGGTAGAAAGGACCCTTCAAGTCCCGCCACCACTCCCTCCTCCTGCACCACCACCGTTACAATGTTTTGAGGAGTGTTCTCCTTCTCCTACATCACCATCTTTTTCATCTGTTCCATCAGCGTCTCTTCATTCTTTATTCCCTGCAATGACTCCTCTCTGGGAGAGGCAGGTGGCTCCACCTGTGCAACTGTAAAAGCATAACATTAATGGTTGGCGACAGGGGAGGGGAGGGGAGGGGTCAAAGGTTACATGAGAACAATTCACTTTGCGCAGGCTTATGTGGCGAACAAACATATATTACAGAGAATCATTACATGAAACTATCATAAGCAAAGTAGACAGAAACTACATGACCTAACAAAACTTGAGTCCCAAACAGTATGTTGCTTTCCAAGTGGCAGAGTGTGATCAACCAAAGATTCATGTCAAAACTAACAAAATTTCGTGCTCCCAGCATTATGTTACATTCTACATTATATTGACATAACATTGAATTACATGACTGCAGTACAGCTCAGGGATTACGCAGGCTTATCCTTCGCGAGAACTGGTTCGGCACCAACATAGGTGGCGGTGCGATCATACGCTCCAGTCAGGGCTGCAGCGTGTTCCTCTAGGTCTATTAATCGAAGAGTCTTCGGTGGACCTCTGCCCGTTTTACGGAGCTCCGCCCTATTACCGGCTAATTTTTTTCTGCAAAGGTGACAAAAAATATGTGTAAATTAATTTCACAGTTACTAATACGGAACACACACATAGGGCCCGAATTTGATCACCTTACCGCCCACTGCCACCCACTGCCGCTGACATTCCTTGTGAAGATCCGCTCTGTGCCACTTTTGAGGTGGGCTGGAGGGGCGGGAGGGGAGAGCTGTCGGGACGGCCGAGTGGCGTAAGTGACCTCCCGCCCGCCGAGCTGCCAGATTGGTGCGGGCGGGAGTCGGCGGCAGTCGGTGCCAGAACGGGGGTGGACCACTGCGAGGAGGCTGGTCTGTCCCCGACAGTAGGTGTGAAGATCCTGAAAAAAAGGTTAGTGAACTTTTTTTTAAAAAAAAAACATTTTTCACAGCGACCTACCTCAATGGTGTCCCCTGAAGGTCTTCCGTTGCATTTTTTTTTCTGATGATTTTAATTTTCAGGTCTTCGACCCTCCGTGGGGCCGACTCCATCCTCGGTGGCACTTGGGTGGCAAGTGCCTTTGTCGCCGAGAATGAGAGCTCCCGCCGGCTGCGTATGTCGCAGATTTGCCACCCACTGACCTTCGAGGGACCTGGGTGATGAAAACCCCGCCCAAAGTACTGTCAAGGACCTCGGCCGCCATCGGCGGTCCTTTGGGCGGCACTTGGGCAGGTGGGGGCCTTCATCAAATTCGGGCGCATACATATATACACATATACATATATAGGTAGACATCCCCAATTAACTGTACCCAGTTTTTTCGTCAACGAGTGCACCATTTACGTTCTGTTAGCACGCACGTGTTGCATAATGAACACATGAAAATACAGAGGACTAACATAATGAGATCAATGATGGGAAATAAAAAATGTCAGCAAGCTTTACAACATAATAAAAAGTGGTACTACTTAAGAGTAATTAGTCAGTGCAAGATAAAAGTTATTACTTACTCTCACAGACCCAACAATGTCATTCCACCGTTTGCGGCACTGGTTCTGTCATGTATTTCACCATCTTGCAATGACTATAAGTATGTAACTGTAACTCATGCATACTGCACCTGTACCCTTGTAATGCACACCCTGACCACAGGGAGTGAGCTCCTCACCTGGGCTTCCAGGTAAAAAAGGGGAAGTCCCATCCAGGATCAGGACTCTTCAGTCCTGGAAATAAAGTGAAGGTTACAGAGTGATCGTGTCTGATATATCCATGCCTCGTGTGAGTTTGTAACAAGGTGCAGAGGCACCACATCTGGTGACAAAAATCGGGAATCACCGAACCAAGAGGATGGCCACCGGTGGCAAAGAGGAACGTTACTGTGTGGGTGAGGACTGGGACGACTTTGTGGAAAGACTCCAGCAGAGCTTTGTCACAAAGGACTGGCTGGAAGAGGCAGCGGCTGACAAGCGAAGGGCGCATCTACTGACCAGCTGTGGTCCACAGACGTATGCGCTGATGAAAGATCTGCTCGCACCCCAAAAGCCAGCGGACAAGTCGTTCGAAGAGCTCAGTGAGCTGATCAGTGAGCATCTCAAGCCGGCAAGTAGCGTACACATGGCCCGGCACCGGTTCTACTCTGACCGGCGTCAGGAGGGTCAAAACATCTTGGACTTTGTGGCGGAACTGTGGCGTTTGGCCAGTCTCTGTAAGTTCTCCGATGCCTGCAGGGGGGAGATGTTAGGGGGCTTTTTCATCGAGGGCATTAATCATGCCGGCATTTTCAGGAAGCTCATAAAGACTAAGGATTTGACTTTAGAAGGGGCAGCGTTGTTAGCTCAGATCTTCATGGCAGGGGAAGAGGAGACCAAGCTAATTTATGCACACAGCCCTGGTTTGAATGTTGCGATGAACCAGGGAGTTAATGTTGTAAAAAGGACACAGAACCCCACAGGTAGGCAAGGGCAATTTGACACCGTCCAGGTAGGCAGGCAAGGGCAATTCGACACCGTCCCGGCAGCAACTAGCTCCAGGGTGGGCCTGCAACAGGGACAATGGAAAGGGGATCGGCAATTCACGCCATCACGAGGAACAATGCATCCTGTGATGGGACAATTAACACCCTCCATCAGAGTGCTTAGAAACAGCCAAACGAGCCATCAGAGAGGAATGCCTGGGAATAGCCCTTTTCTTAACAGCAATCTCAGCTCATGTTGGAGATGTGGGGGCAGACACACTGCAAAAATCTGCAGGTTCCAACTTTACACCTGTAGGATTTGTAATGTCAAGGGACACCTGGCCAGGATGTGCAAAAAGGCAGTAGCGAGGCTAGTCTGCGAGACAGACGAACCAGACGAGGGGTCTGAAATGCAGGATGAGGCCTGGGGAACAACCATGGATGCTGAAGTTCAGAGAGTTCATGTGGCCGATGTCCACAGCTCATACACCAAAACGTCACCCATGATGATGAAAGTCTTATTGAATGGTATCCTGGTGCACATGGAGCTGGATACTAGCCAGTCCCTCATGAGCGCCCGACAATTTGCGAGACTATGGCCACACAGAGCTAGCAGACCCAAATTGGAACGCATTAACACGCAGCTATGTATGTACACCAAAGAGATTATCCCAGTGCTGGGCAATGCAAACTTGGTGGTAACGCATAATGGATCACAGAACTGGCTGTCACTCTGGATTGTTCCGGGAAATGGCCCCGTGCTCTTGGGGAGGAGTTGGCTAGCTGAGATGAATTGGAAATGGAGGGATGTGCATGCCATTTCATCCGTGAAGTGAAGTTCATGCTCGCAGGTATTGCAAAAATTCGAGTCACTCTTTCAACCCGGTGTCGGAACGTTCAAGGGCACCAAAGTAGTGATACACATCACTGCGGACGCCAGACCAGTGCACCACAAAGCCAGAGCGGTGCCGTACGTGATGCGTGAAAAATTGAAAGTGGACTGGACAGGCTGCTCCTTGAGGGCATAATTTCGCCCGTTGAATTCAGCGACTGGGCAAGTCCCATTGTTCCCGTCCTCAAAGCAGATGGCTCGGTTAGGATTTGTGGCGACTACAAAGCCACCATCAACCGAGTGTCGCTGCAAGACCAATACCCGCTCCCGAGAGCGGAGGACCTTTTTACCACGCTGGCAGGTGGTAAGCTGTTCACGAAGCTGGACCTCACTTCGGCCTACGTGACTCAGGAACTGGCTGAAGAATCCAAGTTTCTGACCACCATCACGACACACAAAAGATTATTTGTTTACAATAGATGCCCGTTTGTCATTCGTTTGGCAGTGGCTATCTTTCAGAGAAACATGGAAAGCTTGCTCAAGTCCATCCCTGGAACGATCGTGTTCCAAGACGACATCCTTATAACGGGTCAAGACACTGAGGGACACCTCTGCAACCTGGAGGAGGTGCTAGGCCGATTGGATCGGGTAGGCCTGCGGCTGAAAAAGGCCAAGTGCGTGTTTTTGGCCCCAGAGGTCGAGTTCCTGGGCAGGAGGGTTGCCGCAGATGGGATCCGGCCCACTGAATCAAAAACTGAGGCGATTCGCTGGGCGCCCAGGCCCGGCAACACGTCGGAGTTGCAATCATTCCTGGGACTCTTGAACTATCTTGGGAACCTCCTGCCGAACTTAAGCACATTGTTGGAGCCGTCACACATTCTCCAGCATAAAGGTTGTGAATGGTCTTGGGGGGATTGACAAGAACGGGCTTTCAATAAGGCGAGGAACCTGCTGTGTTCCAACAAACTGTTGACTTTGTATGACCCCTGTAAAAACTGGTTTTAACGTGCGATGCGTCATCCTACAGGGTCGGGTGTGTGTTGCAGCAGGGTAACGATGACGGCCGACTCCAACCGGTGGCTTATGCCTCCAGGTCGCTCTCCCAGGCAGAGCGTGGATATGGGATGGTCGAGAAGGAGGCACTCGTGTGTGAAAAAGATGCAACAGTACCTTTTCGGTAGACGGTTCAAGCTAGAGATGGACCACAAGCCGTTAACATCCCTGTTGTCCGACAGCAAGGCTGTCAACGCTAATGTGTCAGCTCGCATACAGCGATGGGCCCTCACACTGGCTGCGTATGACTACACCATATGGCACCGGCCAGGCACTGAAAATTGCGCTGACGCGCTCAGCAGGCTCCCAGTGGCCACCACCGAGGAGGCGTCGGAGCAGAGCGCCGAGATGGTCATGGCCGTTGAGGCTTTTGACACTGCGGGCTCCCCATCACAGCCTGCCAGATCAAACTCTGGACCAACAGGTACCCCCTCCTATCCATGATAAAGAAATATGTCCTGACTGGGAACTGGGCGCCCGCACACAGGGCGTGCCCCAAGGAAGTCAGGCCGTTTCAGAGACGGATGGATGAACTTTCCGTCCAAGCTGACTGCCTGTTATGGGGCAGCCGGGTAGTCATGCCCCAGAAAGGAAGGGAAGTGTTCATCAGGGAACTCCACAGCGAGCACCCTGGCATCGTGTTAATGAAGACCATTGCCCAGTCACACATGTGGTGGCCGGGGATTGACTCAGACCTGGAACACTCAGTTCGTAGGTGCACGACGTGTGCCCAGCTGGGCAATGCCCCCAGGGAAGCCCCACTCAGCCCGTGGCCTTGGCCCACCAGGCCATGGTCACGTATTCACATGGACTATGCAGGCCCATTCATGAGAAAAATGTTCATGATCGTTGTCGATGCATACTCAAAGTGGATCGAGTGCATCATATTGAACTCGTGCACGACATCCATCACTATGGAGAGTCTGCATACGGTTTTCGCGACCCACGGCCTGCCGGACATTCGGGTCAGTGATAATGGCCCGTGTTTTACCAGCCATGAATTCCAGGAGTTTATGTCGGGCAATGGGATCAAGCACGTCCGGACAGCGCCGTTCAAGCCGGCCTCCAATGGCCAGGCGGAATGGGCGGTCCAAGTCATAAAGCAGGGCATGCTACGCATCCAAGGACCCTCCCTTCAGTACCGCCTATCGCGCCTCCTGCTGACCTACAGGTTCCAGCCGCACTCGCTCACGGGAGTCCCGCCAGCGGAACTCCTCATGAAACGCACGCTCAAGACACGGCTGTTCCTCATTCACCCAGCCCTGGCAGACATTGTTGAGGGCAAGCGCCAGTCCCAAACCGAGCTCCATGATCAAGGCTCAAGGGGGAGGTATATAGAAATAGATGACCCGGTATTTGTTCTTAACCATGCTTTGGGACCCAAATGGCTTGAGGGAACCGTAATTGGCAAAGAAGGAAACAGGATCATGGTGGTCAGACTAAACAATGGTCAGATATGCCGCAAACACTTGGACCAAGTAAAGACAAGGTTCAGTGCAGACATGGAGGAACAGGAAGAAGAGCATGATGGGATAGCACCCACACCACTGCCAGCGGACGAGCAACAAAGACAGCCCTCAGCATGCACAGTTCCTGCGGCCAGCCCAGACAGGCCGGAATCATCTCAAGTGACAGAGACGCGTGCCGAGGCTCAGCCACTAGAGCCACAACTGCGGCGCTCCACGAGAGAGCGTCGACCACCCGATAGACTTAACCTCTGAAACTAAAAGACCTAAGGGGGGAGGTGATGTCATGTATTTCACCATCTTGCAATGACTATAAGTATGTAACTGTAACTCATGCAAACTGTACCTGTACCCTTGTAATGCACACCCTGACCACAAGGAGTGAGCTCCTCACCTGGGCTTCCAGGGATAAAAGGGGAGGCCCCACCCAGGATCAGGACTCTTCAGTCCTGAAAATAAAGTGAAGGTCACAAAATGACTGTGTCTGATATAGCCATGCCTCATGTGAGTTTGTAACAAGGTGCAGAGACACCACAGGTTCGGCCCCTCAATCACAGACGCGACGGATGACTCCACCTCAGCGATCCCTCGCCTTAACCTTTGATCCACATTTGGTGCAGGTTTTCCTCACCCACCCCTTGTTAGTTGATCCCAGCGGGCCTCCACTTCGTGGACCAATGATTCCTGGGCTTCTTCGGAGAAACAGACGACCCTCCTCCTCCCACCTACCTCCCTCTCCACTTCCATGGCTTGATTTTCCACATTATTTAAACAGATTTTTATATTTAAATTTAAATATTTATTTATTATTATTATTTTTTATGATGTGGTATTATTATTAAAAGTTATATTATATTATCAATTAATACTGACAATAATCTTCAAAATCCTTTTATAAACAGATCTTATTAAACAACTCTTCTCTCTCTCAAATTGACCCACCTCTGCACTCTCAAAATGTTCAACATTCTCTCTGTTCTTTGCGCCTGCGCAGCCTGACCTTTGACCCCAAAATCGCGGGAGAATGCCTGCGCATGCGCAGAGAAGAAACAAACACGTGTTTTCGAGGGAGGCTGCTTGCCTTTAGTAAGGCAAGCAGATCGCTGACTTTTAGACCCTTCACCACAGCCTGTTACTGCTACACACCGCCACCACCGAGACTCGACCATCGAAAATTGCAGCAGTATTTCAGTGGTTCAAAAGATGTAACTGCTGGAATACCACTAAGAATCGGGCGGCAGCAATCCCAATGGAAATTCTAGCCCATTGTGCTTTCAATGATGACGAGCAAACTGTTTTTCTTTGCCTCTCTCTATTAAGTTGCCATCTGTACAGTGTGTTCAATGTTTCCATGAGATTTAACAGCCATCTTTCCAGAGCAAAATATTTGTTGCGTGTTCTTTTTCTCTCGACATTCTCTGAAGGGAAGATGTGTCAATTGTTTATCTGAAGCTAACAGAACCGTATTGATCATGAAAGCTTTACAGCCTCGGTAATTAAAAAGTGCATAAGGGGAAGCACTTTCATTCTGGGTGGCACGTGGGAATACATTGATTTCTTTGTGATGTGGGAAAGTACGCCAACATCAGTTTAGTTAGTATACATGTGAGATCTTGCAGTTAGAATCATCATAGAATCATACAGGACAGAAGGAGGCCTTTCGGCCATCATGCTTGTGCCTGCTATTTGAAAGAGCTATCCAATTAGTCCTACTTCCCTGCTCTTTCCCAAAGCCCTGCAAATTTTTTCTTTTCAACTATATATCCAATTTGTTTTTGAAGGTTACTATTGAATCTGCTTCCACCGCCTTTTCACGCAGTGCATTCCAGATCATAACAACACATTGCGTAAAAAAACAAATCTCTTCATCTCCCCTCTGGTTCTTTTATTACAGTTAAAGGAACAGTTTCCACCTTTAAAGTTGTTCTCATGTCGTTTCTGTGGATGACCACCTTTCGCTTTCCCAGAATCAGTGTTTACCCTGTGATACCATTATCTCTTAGTCTAGGCAGAAGAGCCTGAGTTTGTGCTCAGAAAATATGAACGCTTGGTAAAAATGCATGTGTGTGGCATATGGAAATAGTATCATGGGTAATAAATATTATAGGATCATAGAATCACAGAGTTTTACAGCACAGAAGGAGGACATTCAGTCCATCATGTCTGCACCAGCTCTCTGAGCGAGTTATCCGTTTAAACCCATTCCTCTGCTCTTTCCCCAAACCTTAATATGTTTTATTTTCCAAATATTTATCCATTTCCCTTTAAAAAGGTGTTATGGATTCTGCTGCCACCATTGTTTCTGGTAGGGTATTCCATGTCCTAACAACTCCCTGCATGAAAAACTTCCTCCTGACTTGCCCCTTCATTCTCTTGGTGCCGATTTTAAATTAATTTCTCTAGTTACTGACTCACTAACCAATGGAAATAGTTTTACCCCATTTATGGTATAAAATCCCTAAGGAATTTGAACATTTTTAACAGATCTCTTTTCCTTCTTTGTTCTAATGAGCAAAGCCAACATAAAGCAGTCTTTGCAATGGTACACACCCTGAACTCAATCATGAAAGGTTGAAAAGATAACCACATAGGTACAGATGAATTGTAAAAATTAAATCAATTTGATTCAGTTACTTTCCTCAGATGTCTTGAGTTTAATAGCATGAGTTCAGAAACATAGAAACATAGAAAGTAGGTGAAGGAGTAGGCCATTCAGCCCTTCGAGCCTGCACCGTCATTCAATGAGTTCATGGCTGAACATGCAACTTCAGTACCCCATTCCTGCTTTCTCGCAATACTCCTTGATCCCCCTAGTAGTAAGGACTACATCTAACTCCTTTTTGAATATATTTAGTGAATTGGCCTCAACAACTTTCTGTGGTAGAGAATTCCACAGGTTCACCACTCTCTGGGTGAAGAAGTTTCTCCTCATCTCGGTCCTAAATGGCTTACCCCTTATCCTTAGACTGTGACCCCTGGTTCTGGACTTCCCCAACATTGGGAACATTCTTCCTGCATTAAACGTGTCTAAACCCGTCAGAATTTTAAACGTTTCTATGAGATCCCCTCTCATTCTTCTGAACTCCAGTGAATACAAGCCCAGTTGATCCAGTCTTTCTTGATATGTCAGTCCCGCCATCCTGGGAATCAGTCTGGTGAACCTTCGCTGCACTCCCTCAATATCAAGAATGTCCGTCCTCAAGTTAAGAGACCAAAACTGTACACAATACTCCAGGTGTGACCTCACCAAGGCCCTGTACAACTGTAGTAACACCTCCCTGCCCCTGTACTCAAATCCCCTCGCTATGAAGGCCAACATGCCATTTGCTTTCTTAACCGCCTGCTGTACCTGCATGCCAACCTTCAATGACTGATGCACCATGACACCCAGGTCTCGTTGCACCTCCCCTTTTCCCAATCTGTCACCATTCAGATAATAGTCTGTCTCTCTGTTTTTACCACCAAAATGGCTAAGCTCACATTTATCCACATTATACTTCATCTGCCATGCATTTGCCCACTCACCTAACCTATCCAATTCACTGCAGCCTCATAGCATCCTCATCGCAGCTCACACTGCCACCCAACTTAGTGTCATCCGCAAATTTGGAGATACTACATTTAATCCCCTCATCTAAATAATGAATGTACATTTAAACAGCTGGGGCCCCAGCACAGAACCTTGCGGTACCCCACTAGTCACTGCCTGCCATTCTGAAAAGTACCCATTTACTCCTACTCTTTGCTTCCTGTCTGCCAACCAGTTCTCAATCCACGTCAGCACACTACCCCCAATCCCATGTGCTTTAACTTTGCACATTAATCTCTTGTGTGGGACCTTGTCGAAAGCCTTCTGAAAGTCCAAATACACCACATCAACTGGTTCTCCCTTGTCCACTCTACTGGAAACATCCTCAAAAAATTCCAGAAGATTTGTCAAGCATGATTTCCCTTTCACAAATCCATGCTGACTTGGACCTATCATGTCACCTCTTTCCAAATGCGCTGTTATGACATCCTTAATAATTGATTCCATCATTTTACCCACTACCGATGTCAGGCTGGCCTACTTCAATATTTTGGTAGTTAAAGCATTAATATGTCTCCCATTTGAGTTTGTATCCAGTCTCTGCCAAAGGATTCATTACCTTGGACATCCCCTTCAAAGCTGGTTCTGTCTGTGTGTCACAATCATCAGGCTCAGCTCTTGGACTTTGGGCCTGGTTGATTGTTGGTACTCTACCTGTTATACTTCCATTTTTTTTTAATCTTTATTTCTCATTCTTTTTACTTTTTATTATTTTTCTTTTTCACATTATAATATACAGGAATGCTGTGCTGCCGCAACACAGTCTGCATGTTTGTGCATTATTACATTTTCGCTGAATCACATGTCCTCATCAAGGTGAGGACAGTTGGTGCTCCTAAATTACATATTTTTCCACTTTTAGCACTGAGGCCTCCAATTTTAACTGCCCCCGCCTGGTGGAAACTGGGCGTTGGGGAGCAGTTAAAATAAGGCGAGTCACCTACCCACTCTGAGCCGGATGCCTTCCTGCTGTGTTCTGATATAAACCTGCAGGAAGGAAGCGGGGTCCTTTAAATATGGAGATCGGGTCTGTTGATGTCATCAGGACCCGATCTGCAATTTTAGTTGACTGTTCTGAGTGGGGGAGCAGTGATGCCTTCCCCTCAGGCAAACATGTCAGGCAGGAGCCAGATTATGGACCAGAAGAGGCCCACAAGTTAAGTTTAGAGTTTTATTTTAGGTTATCTTTAGGGGCAGGAGTGCTTCTCTGGGACTCACAACAATGTCTTGGGCCTCCCTTATGCTAGACTACCCCTGTCTCAATCCTTGACAGATTCTTCCATACACCTCCTCCCGATCCTACCCAGGGTCACGTCCCCCTCCCGAACCTGCCCAGGGACATTTCCCGCCTCCTGATCCTGTCCTGGGACTTCCTTCCCTCCTGATCCTGCCCAGGAACATCTCCCCTTCCTGATCCTGCCCTGGGACTTCTCCCCTTCCTGATCCTGCCCAGGAACATCTCCCCTTCCCGAACCTGCCCTGAACCTGCCCTGATACTTAAAGGGTTGACAGTGGATGGGCAATGACAGACATTTAGAGACCGCATGGATGAACTACAGCAATTTTACATCCCTGTCTGGCGTAAAAATAAAAAAGGGAAGGTGGCTCAACCGTGGCAATCAAGGGAAATCAGGGATAGTATTAAAGCCAAGGAAGTGGCATACAAATTGGCCAGAAATAACAGTGAACCCGGGGACTGGGAGAAATTTAGAAATCAGCAGAGGAGGACAAAGGGTTTGATTAGCGCAAGGAAAATAGAGTAGGAGAGGAAGCTTGCAGGGAACATTAAAATGGACTGCAAAAGCTTCTATAGATATGTAAAGAGAAAAAGGTTAGTAAAGACAAACGTAGGTCCCCTGCAGTCAGAATCAGGGGAATTCATAACGGGGAACAAAGAAATGGCAGACCAATTGAACAAGTACCTTGGTTTGGTATTCACTAAGGAGGACACAAACAACCTTTCGGATATAAAAGGGGTCAGAGGGTCTAGTAAGAAGGAGGAACTGAGGGAAATCCTTATTAGTCGGGAAATTGTATTGGGGAAATTGATGGGATTGAAGGTCGATAAATCCCCAGGGCCTGATGGATCAAGAGTACTTAAGGAGGTGGCCTTGGAAATAGCGGATGCATTGACAGTCATTTTCCAACATTCCATAGACTCTGGATCAGTTCCTATGGAGTGGAGGGTAGCCAATGTAACCCCACTTTTTAAAAAAGGAGGGAGAGAGAAAACAGGGAATTATAGACCTGTCAGCCTGACATCGGTAGTGGGTAAAATGATGGAATCAATTATTAAGGATGTCATAGCAGCGCATTTGGAAAGAGGTGACATGATAGGTCCAAGTCAGCATGGATTTGTGAAAGGGAAATCATGCTTGACAAATCTTCTGGAATTTTTTGAGGATGTTTCCAGTAGAGTGGACAAGGGAGAACCAGTTGATGTGGTGTATTTGGACTTTCAGAAGGCTTTCGACAAGGTCCACACAAGAGATTAATATGCAAAGTTAAAGCACATGGGATTGGGGGTAGTGTGCTGACGTGGATTGAGAACTGTTTGGCAGACAGGAAGCAAAGAGTAGGAGTAAATGGGTATTTTTCAGAATGGCAGGCAGTGACTAGTGGGATATCACAAGGTTCTGTGCTGGGGCCCCAGCTGTTTACATTCTACATTAATGATTTAGACGGGGGGATTAAATGTAGTATCTCCAAATTTGCGGATGACACTAAGTTGGGTGGCAGTGTGAGCTGCGAGGAGGATGTTATGAGGCTGCAGAGTCACTTGGATAGGTTAGGTGAGTGGGCAAATGCATGGCAGATGAAGTATAATGTGGATAAATGTGAGCTTATCCACTTTGGTGGTAAAAACAGAGAGACAGATTATTATCTGAATGGTGACAGATTGGGAAAAGGGGAGGTGCAACGAGACCTGGGTGTCATGGTGCATCAGTCATTGAAGGTTGGCATGCAGGTACAGCAGGCGGTTAAGAAAGCAAATGGCATGTTGGCCTTCATAACGAGGGGATTTGAGTACAGGGGCAGGGAGGTGTTACTACAGTTGTACAGGGCCTTGGTGAGGCCACACCTGGAGTATTGTGTACAGTTTTGGTCTCCTAACTTGAGGAAGGACATTCTTGCTATTGAGGGAGTGCAGCGAAGATTCACCAGACTGATTCCCGGGATGGCGGGACTGACATATCAAGAAAGACTGGATCAACTGGGCTTGTATTCACTGGAGTTCAGAAGAATGAGAGGGGATCTCATAGAAACGTTTAAAATTCTGACATGTTTAGACAGGTTAGATGCAGGAAGAATGTTCCCAATGTTGGGGAAGTCCAGAACCAGAGGTCACAGTCTAAGGAGAAGGCGTAAGCCATTTAGGACCGAGATGAGGAGAAACTTCTTCACCCAGAGAGTGGTGAACCTGTGGAATTCTCTACCACAGAAAGTTGTTGAGGCCAATTCACTAAATATATTCAAAAAGGAGTTAGATGTAGTCCTTACTACTAGGGGGATCAAGGGGTATGGCGAGAAAGCAGGAATGGGGTACTGAAGTTGCATGTTCAGCCATGAACTCATTGAATGGCGGTGCAGGCTCGAAGGGCCGAATGGCCTACTCCTGCACCTATTTTCTATGTTTCTATGATTCTATGAGACTTCTCCCCTTCGTGATCCTGCGCAGGGACTTCTCCCGCTTCCGATCCTGCCCAGGAACATCTCCCGCCTCCGATCCTGCCCTGTGACTGCTCCTCCTCCTGATCCTGTCAAGAAACTATTCCTGTCCACAGACTGCGGGGTCAATTCACACGGGTCCCTGGCTGCGACCTCCTGCTGCCAGATTCCCACTCCTGCCTGCTGGCTAGGTAGTCAATTTGGCTGGGTGCCCGGTGGGATTCGGCAGAGATGTATTTATATTAGTCCCTGCCATTAAGATTGACAGGGCCTCCACATCTTTGGCCTGTTGAGTTAATTGCCTGATACCTGGCTTCCCTGCACCCTTCCCATCCCCACGGGGCCTGAGAATCGAGACCTGAGTTTCAGAATTGAGCACTCCCAGCTCTGAGCTGGGTAGGAACACAATCCCAGAGGTGAAAGGGTAGAATAGCAACTCAATGTGCCACACAGTTCAAACCATATTTGGAAAAAAGTGGAATGCTGCCAGACTCTGCAGTGAAACCAAATCTCCGGATACCATCTGATGCATTTTTGTTTCTGGCTCTCACTCTCTCTTTTTTTTGGTGTAAATTTAAAAATCCAAGTTCCCCAAAGTTTCTGCGCCATGTAACTCAGTTAGGTATGAATTTTTTAGGTTAGTTTTTTTTGCGTCATAGAGGGCGTAACTTGACGTCTGCGCCAGTTTTTCAGATTTAAGCAAGTTTGGCCAACTTATATTTTTCCTGGGACAGCGAATAAGACCACTCCCAAAAAACCTTCTGGGACTTAAGAAAAACCAGCTCACATTAAAAAAGCAGCGCAGAAAGACGCCATTGTTTTTAGGCAAAGTTTTGGAGGGAGTCAAGAAGACAAAGAATATGCATCATGAAGCTTAATTGTTTCAAAGTGAAATGGGAGAAAATGGAAGTCTAATGCAATTCTTTAATTTTTGATTTATTTCAAAGTTCCACACCACCACTGAACGTCTCCTCACCGGGCTCGAGGGTTAGAATGTCGGCCGTCAGAATCGCTCCCTCGCCCGGACACAGGGGCGTGGCTTCAAAAGAAGCCCAGGGTGGGGGGAGGGGAGAGCCGAACTGAAGGGATGAGAACCCATTGACATACAGCAGCTTCAAAAGAAACCCGGTGGGGTGGGGGTGGCGGGGGGAGGTGGAAGCTGAACTAAAGGGATGGGAACCCGTAAAAATACAGTAACTTCAAAAGAAGCCCCGGGGGAGCGGGGGGTGGGGGTGATGGATGCCGAGCACCTGTGTCCGGGCGAGGGAATGATTCTGCCGGCCAACCCTCGAGCCCGGTGAGGAGATGTTCGGTCGGTGGCGGGATGGTACTTTGAAAAAAATCTAAAATTAAAGAATTGCATTAGACTTCGTTGCCCCAAATGTCTTCATTGAATGCCTAGCTTCCCGTTCTAAGCAAGCCTATTGCGCATGCGCAGACCAGGGTGTGGTCCAGACTAGGGCTTCGACCTTGGGGAGAGAGAGAGAGAGAGGAAAGAAGGTTTCAGTCCTTTGTCCCGCTGTTTTGAACTTCTTACAAAGTTACAATTTACTTATGGGAGTAATATTGACAATGCCATACCTCAGGTAAGGCCTCTGCATGATGGTGCTGCGGAGGAGACGATTGGTTCGACATCATCGTATAAGGAACCTCAAACCATGTAAGATGATGGGCAGGAGGCCTTACCCAGGTCGGGTATATCGAGACAGGCATTCATACCTGCACTTGAATGATGCAGACTGTGTGAGAAGGCTGCGTTTCTGCAAAGAAGTTGTAACCGAGATTTGTGAGTTAATAAAAGCAGCCCTGCACCCTAGAAGCGTCAGGAGGACTGCTTTGTCAGTTGTAGTAAAGGTTACAGCTGCACTTTCATTTTATGCATCTGGATCATTCCAGGCCACAACTGGGGATGTGTGCGCCATTTCTCAACATCCAACACATATCTGCATTCAGCAGGTGACTGCTACATTATATGCCTGGAGTCATGACTACATAAAGTTCTCCATGACTGTCCAGGCAATGCATGACAGAGCTGTGGGCCTCTCTAGCATTGCTGGCTTCCCAAAGGTACAGAGCTGCATTGATTGTAGCCACATCGCCTTGCGAGCACCTTTGAAGGATTCCGAGATGTACAGGAACAGAAAAGGCTTCCACTCCGTGAATGTGCAGCTCATGTCAGTTGATGCGAGATACCCTGGGAGCACCCATGATGCATTTATCCTACGTGAGAGCGCTATATCTGCCATGTTTCAGCAGCAGCCGGAAGGGCAGAGCTGGCTGCTGCGAGACAAAGGGTACAGTCTCGCCACCTGGCTCATGACGTCCTTAAGCGTAACCCAGAACAGAAGCTGACCGGGAATATAACATGTCGCACATTGCGACGTACAGCATAATAGAGAGGACCACTGATATCTTGAAGCAGCATTTCCGATGCCTGGACCATTCCGGAGGCTACTTGCAATACTCCCCTGAGATTGTCGGTCAGTTCACTGTTGTGTGCTGCATGCTGCATAACTTAGCTATCATGAGGCAGCAGCAGCTGATAGTAGAAGACCCACCTGAGGTGAGAGTGGCTGATGATGATGAGGAAGATGCAGATGATGATGATGAGGAGGAGGAGGAAGCCAAGCAACTACCTGAACCCGGAGCATGACAGCGGAGGAGGTTGGGCCGTCATGCCCCTTTAATGATTGCTTGAGCCTTGTGCCAGCAGCTCATCCGTGAACACTTTGCTGCCTGAAGGCTCAGCGGCAACTATTCCAAATGGACCATGTTTACTGTTTGGACCTGTTCTGTAATATTGTGTTGTGTTAATGGAACAAATAATGGAAATGATTCTTGTTTACTTCAAAAGATTGCGTTAATAATGGAACAAATAATGAAAATGATTCAGTTATAATTTAAAATAAATGTTATTCAAAAGTTTAACACTTGTTTGTACTTAACTTTAATAAAAATATTCTTGTATCAAACTTTAAAGTTTTCAGTTAAGATCACATACAAATTTTAAGATCACTTAAAACTTTAAGATTACTTGCAAACTTTTAAACTTGTAAATTTACACCACTTACAAAAAAACTTTTAATGTGAGAACAGTAACAACAGTAATAACAATAACAACAACAACAACAACAGCAAAGAAAGGCAGCACCCATCTCTCCTCCACCTTAACCTAAGACCGCCCGCTGCGCTTGGTCTTGGTGACTTCATTCTTGCCCCCAGGCGGTGGCGCAGCGCTTCTCAGGTTGGTACCAAGCTTATTCTTTTGAGCATCTTGAGTAATGCGCACTTCTTGATAGGGGGCGTGGGCAGATGGTAAAGTGGAAGGCCCGGCATGGGCCTCTTCAGAGGCTGGTCTGGGGATTGGAGTGGGAGTGGCAGTTGATTCTGTCAATGGCCGTGGGGTCTGGGTGTGTTCCCTTATTGCAGCAGCTAACTCCGACAATCCGTTCCTCATGCACCCTGACAGTGTCTCAAATACCTACAACATTCCCTCCCTCATGTTCACTGACAGTATATCAGCTACCTGCGACAATCCCTCCCTCATGTTCACTGACAGTGTATCAGCTACCTGCGACAATCCCTCCCTCATGTTCACCGAAAGTGTCTCAACTACTGTTGTGTATAGAAGAACTCCACGAGGCTGAGTACTGTGAGCTAAACTTAGTGTGACCTTAGTCTTCTTTCTAACAACTCCAGAGTGCCTAAACAACATGGCAACCAACCTTTTATACTGGCCCTGCACGTTTGTGCAGATGACCATTAGGACTCCAACAGTCGCGCCCTCTGGTGGCAAGTATTACATAGTTAGATAGACAGAGAAACATAGAAACATAGAAAATAGGTGCAGGAGTAGGTCATTCGGTCCTTCGAGCCTGCACCACCATTCAATATGATCATGGCTGATCATGCAACTTCCGTACCCCATTCCTGCTTTCTCTCCATACCTCTTGATCCCTTTAGCCGTAAGGGCCACATCTAACTCCCTTTTGAATATATATAATGAACTGGCCTCAACAACTTTCCGTGGTAGAGAATTCCACAGATTCATAATTCTCTGGGTGAAGAAGTTTCTCCTCATCTCGGTCCTAAATGGCTCACCCCTTATCCTTAGACTGTGACCCCTGGTTCTGGACTTCCCCAACATCGGGAACATTCTTCTTGCATCTAACCTGTCTAATCCCGTCAGAATTTTAAACGTTTCTATGAGATCCCCTCTCATTCTTCTAAATTCTAATGAATATAAGCCTAGTCGATCCAGTGTTTCTTCATATGTCAGTCCTGCCATCTCGGGAATCAGTCTGGTGAACCTTGGCTGCACGCTCTCATTACAAGAATGTCCTTCCTCAGATTAGGAGACCAAAACTGCACACAATACTCAAGGTGTGGTCTCACCAAGGCCCTGTACAACTGCAGTAAGACCTCCCTGCTCCTATATTCAAATCCTCTCGCTATGAAGGCCATCAGGCCATTTGCCTTCTTCACCGCCTGCTGTACCTGCATGCCAACTTCCAATGACTGATGTACCATGACACCCAGGTCTCGTTGTACCTCGACACCCAGGTCTCGTTGTACCTCCCCTTTTTCTAATCTGTCGCCAATCAGATAATATTCTTCCTTCCTGTTTTTGCAACCAAAGTGGACAACCTCACATTTATTTACATTATACTGCATCTGCCATGCATTTACCCACTCACCTAACCTGTCCAAGTCACCCTGCAACTTCTTAGCATCCTCCTCACAGCTCACACTGCCACCCAGCTTAGTGTCATCTGCAAACTTGGAGATATTACATTCAATTCCTTCGTCTAAATCATTAATGTATATTGTAAATAGCTGGGGTCCCAGCACTGAACCTTGTGGTACCCCACTAGTCACTGCCTGCCATTCTGAAAAGGACCCGTTTATTCCTATCTTTGCTTCCTATCTGCCAACCAGTTCTCTATCCACATCAATACATTACCCCCAATACCATGTGCTTTAATTTTGCAAACTAATCTCTTGTGTGGGACCTTGTCAAAAGCCTTTTGAAAGTCCAAATACACCACATCCACTGGTTCTCCCTTGTCCACTCTACTAGTTACATCCTCAAAAAATTCTAGAAGATTTGTCAAGCATGATTTCCCTTTCATAAATCCATGCTGACTTGGACTGATCCTGTCACTGCTTTCCAAATGCGCTGCTATTACATCTTTAATAATTGATTCCAACATTTTCCCCACTACCGATGTCAGGCCTATAATTCTGTTTTCTCTCTCCCTCCTTTTTTAAAACATGGGGTTACATTAGCTACCCTCCAATCCATAGGAACTGATCCAGAGTCTATAGAATGTTGAAAAATGACCACCAATGCATCCACTATTTCTAGCGCCACTTCTTTAAGTACTCTGGGATGCAGACTTTCAGGCCCTGGGGATTTATCGGCCTTCAGTCCCATCAATTTCCCTAACACAATTTCCTAACTAATAAGGATTTCCTTCAGTTCCTCCTTTTCACTCGACCCTCGGTCCCCTAGTACATTCGGAAGGTTATTTGTGTCTTCCTTAGTGAAGACAGAACCAAAGTATTTGTTCAATTGGTCTGCCATTTCTTTGTTCTCATTATAAATTCACCTGATTCTGACTTCAAGGGACCTACATTTGTCTTCACTAATCTTTTTCTCTTCAAATATCTATAGAAGCTTTTGCAGTCAGTTTTTATGTTCCCTGCAAGCTTACTCTCATACTCTATTTTCCCCCTCCTAATTAAACCCTTCTTCCTCCTCTGCTGAATTCTAAATTTCTCCCAGTCCTTAGGTTTGCTGCTTTTTCTGGCCAATTTATATGCCTCTTCCTTGGATTTAACACTTTCCCTAATTTCCATTGTTAGCCACGGTTGAGCCACTTTCCCCATTTATTTTTTTGTCAGACAAGGATGTACAATTGTTGAAGTTCATCCATATGATCTTTAAATGTCTGCCATTACCTATCCACCGTCAACCCTTTAAGTATCATTTGCCAGTCTATCCTAGCCAATTCACGTCTCATACCATCGAAGTTACCTTTCTTTAAGTTCAGGATCCTAGTCTCTGAATTAACTGTGTCACTCTCCATCTTAATAAAGAATTCTACCATATTATGGTAGAATTCCCCAAGGGGCCTCGCACAACAAGATTGCTAATTAATCCTCTCTCATTACACAACACCCAGTCTAGGATGGCCAGCTCTTTAGTTGATACATTGGTCTAGAAAACCATTCCTTATACACTCCAGGAAATCCCTCTCCACCGTATTGCTACCGTATTGCTACCAGTTTGGTTAGCCCAATTTATATGTAGATTAAAGTCACGCATGATAACTGCTGTACCCTTATTGCACACATCCCTAATTTCCTGTTTGATGCCTCCCCAACCTCACTACTACTACCACTACATACATAGCATCACTCCCCCCAAAATCTTCGGTACATGTTATTTACAAGTTGAGGTGATCCGGAGCCCTTCACTCCCTGGTTGATTGTCTAAGTTCAAATCTTGGCATCTGTGAGTTGGCTGGACCATTGCTGCACTGCACCGCGCTGGTCTGACCGGACTGTCAGTAATGGTGTGTTCATCCTTGTGATTGACAGTGAGGTCGATTGCTGGTTGGGTGTGTGTTGGTGGATCGTCGATGGTGATGTCGTCTTCAAGTCATTCCTGGTTGTCAGTAAATCACAATTTGGTCTGATCTAAATGATTTCTGCATGTTTGGCCATTTAACAGTTTGAGATAAACAACCTATTCCCTTCCTTGGCCAAAACAGTGCCAGCAACCCACTTGGGACCATGACCGTAATTCAGGACAAACACAGGGTCGTTAACATCAATGTCACGTGAAACAGCCGCGTGGTACATGTTCTGCCGGTGTCGCCGGGTTTCCACGTGATCATTGAGATCCAGGTGGACTAGGGAGAGCCTGGTTTTGAGAGCTCTCTTCATTAACAATTCTGCAGGGGGAACCCCGGTGAGCGAGTGGGGTCACGTCCGGTAACTGAGCAGAATGCGAGACAATGGGAGTTGTCCATCATGCGTTTCATGCTCTGCTTGATTGTTTGGACTGCCCGCTCCACTTGACTGTTAGACGTGGGCTTAAACGGAGCAGACCTGAGGTGCTTGATGCCATTGCGGGTCATAAACTCATTGAATTCCGAGCTGGTGAAACACGGTCAATTGTCGCTGACAAGAACGTCGGGCAAGCCATGGATGGCGAACATGACCCGGAGGCTTTCAATGGTGGCTGTGGACGTGCTGGATGACATGATTACGCATTTAATCCATTTGGAGTAAGCGTCCACAACTACTAAAAACATTTTTCCTAGAAAGGGGCCGGCAAAATCTACATGGATCCTGGACCCCGGTTTGGAGAGCCATGACCACAGACTCAATGGAGCCTCCCCTGGTGCATTGCTCAGTTGTGAGCAAGTGTTGCACTGATGCACTCATGACTCCAAGCCCGAGTCAATGCCGGGCCACCAAACATGCGACCTGGCAATTGCCTTCATCATGACAATGCCTGGGTGGGCACTGTGTAGGTCGTGTATAAACGTTTCCCTGCCTTTTTTTGGCAAAACCACGCGATTACCCCATAAGAGACAATCCGACTGGATGGACATTTCAGCTTTGCGTTGGTGAAATGGCTTAATTTTATCTTGCATTTCCCCGGGAATGGCCGACCAGTTCCCATTTAGGACGCAACTCTTTACTAATGATAGCACAGGATCCTGGTTGGTCCAGGTCCTGATCTGGCGAGCTGTGACAGTTAACCCCTCACTCTCAAAAGCATCCATGACCAGTAGCAAATCTGCGGGCTGCACCATTTCAACCCCGGAGGTGGGTAATGGTAGCTGGCTGAGAGCATCGGCACAGTTTTCAGTGCCTGGTCTGTGGCGGATAACATAGTCATAAGCGGATAATGTTAGTGCCCATCTTTGGATGTGGGACGAAGCATTGGTATTTATACCTTTGCTCTCTGAAAACAGCGAAATGAGCAGCTTGTGGTCAGTTTCAAGATCAAACTGAAGTCCAAATAGGTATTGGTGCATTTTTTTAACCCCATATACACATGCTAACGCCTCTTTCTCGACTATACTATAGGCTCTCTCAGACTTAGACAGACTTCTAGATGCGTATACAACCGGTTGGAGGTTGCCCGATACATTGGCTTGCTGTAACACACAGCTGACCCCGTACGATGAGGCGTCACAAGCTAATACTAAACACTTACATGGGTCATAGTGTACAAGTAACTTATTTGAACATAGCAGGTTCCTGGCCTTCTTAAAGGCTGTTTCTTGAGATTTGCCCCAAACCCGTCATCACCCTTATGTAGCAACATATGCAAAGGCTCTAACAACATGCTCAACCCGGGTAGAAAGTTACCGAAATAGTTGAGGAGTCCCAGGAACTAACGCAGCTCCATCACATTCTATGGTTTGGGTGCATTCTTGATGGTCTCTGTCTTTGAGTCTGTGGGCCTGATGCCGTCTGCTACAATCTTTCTCCCCAAAACTTCGACTTCTGGCGCCAGGAAAACACACTTGGAGCGTTTCAGCCTGAGTCCACTCTGTCTAGGCGACTTTGAACCTCTTCCAAGTTGTAGATGTTCGATGGTGTCACGACCAGTGATCGGGATGTCGTCTTGAAACACAACAGTGCGTGGAACAGATTTCAGCAAACTCTCCATGTTTCTCTGGAAAATGGCTGCAGCCGAGCGAATCCCAAAAGGGCACCTGTGGTATATAAGCAGCCCTTTGTGTCTATTGATGCACGTCATTCAGCCAGCTCCTGTGTCATGTAGGCGGAGGTTAGGTCCAACTTGGTGAACGACTTACCCCCGCCCCCCCCCACCCCCCGCTATCGTTCCGAACAGGTCATCCACCTTAGGCAGCGGGTACTGGTCCTGTAGTGAGACTCGGTTAATTGTTACCTCGTGGTCTCCGCAGATTCTGACCGTGCTATCGCTTTTCAACAGCGGAATAATTGGACTGGCCCACTTGTTGAACTCGATTGCCGATATAATTCCTTCGCATTGGAGTCTGTCCAGTTCAATCTCAACTTTCTCCCTCATCATGTATGGAACCGCCCAAGCCTTGTGATGGATGGGCCGTGCATCGGGGCCTAGATGGATCTGTACCTTGGCGCCTGTGAAGTTGCTGATGCCTGGTTCGAATAGCGAGGGAAACTTGCTCAGCACTTGCGTCATCCGCTGAAGATAGTACTTTGATGTTATTCCAATTCCATCTAATCTTTTCTAGCCAGCTTCTGCCGAACGGCGTTGGGCCTGGAACAATCCACAATGATAGGTCATGCACAGCTCCATCATACGATACCTTCACTGCCGCACTTCCAATGACTGGTATGAGCTCTTTGATGTAGGTACGCAGCTTTGCATTATCGGGCTCAATTTGGGCCTTTGTGCTTTATTGTCCCACAGTTTCTCGAAAGCCTCCTGGCTCATTATTGACTGACTCACACCTATGTCCAACTCCATGGATACTGGAACTCCATTTAATTTGACTTTTAGCATTATCGGAGGGCTCCTGGTGGTGAAGGTATGTATCCCATACACTTCTTCCTCGGGTTGAGTTGCCTGCGTTGTGTGTTCCGTGCCGGATCGATCATCCTCTGCCACATGGTGTGTCGCAGCACGTTTGCACATTAGCTGGAGGTGCCCCATCGTTGCGCAGCCTTTGCACACATAGTGCTTGAATCAACATTGATGGGCCCGATGATTACCCCCGCAGCGCCAACACGGTGCTAATGGATTCGCCTTCACTACCGATGGCGGACTCTGAGTCATCACAGGTCTTGCAGCTGCAGACGTATACACCCTGCCATATGCAGTTCGGCCTGCTAGTGATATCATTTCATGCACAGTACTTGCTGGTGAGCTTCGATGTTGAGAAGATATCTGTTTGGTGTTATCGTCCATGGTCATGCATGCCTGGGCGATTGCGATGGCCCTGCTCAGGTTTAGGGTTTCAGCAGCCAGCAGCTTTCGAAGAATGACCTCGTGGCTGATGCCCAGCACGAAAAAGTCCCCCAGCATTTGCCCCAACACAGCTCCAAAATCGCAAGGTCCCGCGAGGCATCTCAGGTTGGCGACATCATCCGCCACGTCCTGGCCCCCGGAGCGATGGTGCGTATAAAAACGATATCTGGCCAGGAGGACACTCTCCTTTGGCTTGAGGTGGTCCCGAACCAGCGTGCATAACTCTGTATATTCGTTCTCTGTTGGTTTTGTCGGTGCGAGCAAATTCTTGATGAGGCCGTATATTTTAGGCCCACGGACAGTGAGGAGGACCGCCCTGCGCTTGGCCGCATTAGTGTCTCCTTCCAGCTTGATGGCTACGAAGTGCTGGTCGAGATGCTCGACAAAGGCTTCCCAATCATCACCCTCTATGAATCTTTCTAATATTCCAACGGCAGCCATGGTTGCGTGAAAGTTTGTATTCTGTTACTCGTCGTCAGTTGTTTTGTATAGAAGAACTCCACGAGGCTGAGTACTGTGAGCTAAACTTAGTGTGACCTTAGTCTTCTTTATTACAACTCCAGAGTGCCTAAACAACATGGCAGCCAACCTTTTATACTGGTCCTACACATGTGTGCAGGTGACCATTAGGACTCCAATAGTCGCGCCCTCTGGTGGCAAGTATTACATAGTTATATACATAACAACTACCTGCGACATTCCCTCCCTAATGTGCCTGGACAGTGTTCCCATTTCTCGTGAGAGTATTGTTACTTCTCCCGACAGTTCCGATACTTCATCACTCACCCTACTGATGGTGTCCAGGAGTGATCGCATAAGGTCAATGCTCTCCGCACTCATTGTCATCATCTGAGCCACATCTTTTAGATCCTTCACCTCAGGAGAGCGCTGTCGAGCTCTCCTTCCCCTCCTCACCCTGGGTGTGGCTCGCTGCATCCCACTGGGACTCGCAGCCTTGAACGATGGGGCCCTGGGTGTGCCTCGCTGCATTCCACTGGGACCCGCAGCCTCGGACTGTGAGAAACCATAGAATGTCCCAACACTTGTACCAGTCAGGAAAGGGGCTGTCACCTCAATGGGCGGCACCTGCACCTCCTCCAGAGTGAGTACAAGAGTGGGGGCTTCATCCTCCCCCTCTCCCTGCCCCTCCCCCTCACCCGCATACCCTTGGTCTGGAAGGTAGGATTGGAAGATGTTCTCCTCTTCAGGCTCGTCCACGTTTGAAACTTCTTCTTCATCAGCTTCAGCCTCCTCAGGGTTGGCCTCAAGTTTTGCAAAATATAACAGAATAGACAAATGGTTAGCAGCAGAGGAGGGGGCAGGGTGGCAGAGTAGTCCTACACAGTGCAGGCAGCAGGCTGATTTGAAGGACCATGATGAATAATAGCACATTGCATCAACTGAAGCGTAGTTGACGGAGACATCCCCATGAACCAAAGCATGGCTAGCCTGCGCAGTACTTAACATTTAGCAAAGCCAGACTGTGGAATTTGCAGGACTTACCCTCTCCCTCGAGTGTGAGCCCATTGGTGGTTGTTTTTCTCCAGGCAGGACCCATCAAAGCAGCGACCCTCTCTTCCAAGGGTGTCAGTGGCTGCAGATTTGCTGGGCCTCCTCCTGTTTGAATTCTTTCCCTTTTGTTGTGTGCCACCTTCCTTTGCAAAGATGAAGATATAACTTTTTAGAGAGGGTGTCTTTCTGCTGGATGGGACATATACAGATGGTCACATTTACAATTGCAATTCCAGTGAATAAATGAAAATATTATTTACACTAACTGCTTGACCAAGATTCTGCCATTTCTTTTAGCACTGGCCTCCAGACCTCAGGGTGGTCACCATTGAACAGTAATCTTCTGCAAGCTGGTTCCAGCGTTTCTTCATTTCTTTTGGTGAAACTTTTATGTGACCACTGCTGGTGTCCAGCTCATGCCATCTGGTCTCAATTACAGTAATTAATGCCTCCACTTCGTCCTGTGAGAAATTCTTGGTCCTTGAGCCGCGATGCATATTGCAGCTCGAATTTTTCCACTGAGAATTAAAGTTCTCACACACAACTGGCTCTTTAAAAATGGCTGAATGCAGACTGAGAGATGTACTGGGCATGCATGTCCATAGCAGTCATGTCAAAAATATCTTTTTTTTTTTCGCGCATGCACGGAAGAGTGGGGGGGTGGGAGGGGCATCATTTTTTCGGCGCAGACATTAGGCTCCACCCCCAGAAGCTAAAGGGCAGGCTGCGCAGTGCCAATTAAAAAAATTAGAATGGGGAAAGTTGCCAGTTATTTTTTTGGAGTAGTTGAGGCAAAAAAAAAAGGGTGTAACTCTTGTAATACGCCAAAAAATGGCATTAGGGAAAATTGAGCCCATAAAACAGGTTTCACATAATTAGCTAACCCTCAAAACCAGACGTGTAGTAATAAAATAACGACCATTTCTGTAATATAACACTAAAAACTGTTATTTTCTCCTGCATGTGCAATCAAAACCCTGAAGCACATGTTAAAAGTATTGGCCCGGAATTTGCGGTCCAGATCACGGCAAACTGGCAGCGTTTGCCGTCATTTCGTCTTTGAAACTGACCGGAACTTCAGGATTTAGCGCATGCGCGGCTTAACACGGAAATCCTGAAGTTGCGACCTGTCATTCAATGCTGCTCCACAGGCTGCACTGTGTCACACACTCCCCGCCGCCCCCACCCACAGAGTTAAATCTCTCAAATCAGGGAAACTGGTGAAAACTTTGGCTCTTCTGCGATAATACCGCTGTTAAATACCCCATTAATAGTTAGACATTTTTAGACTCGTTGTAACTGGGGCATTGACTGCTAAACAAAGGTTATGGTTCTGAAAAACTGATGTTAATTTTGTGAAGTATCAAATTTATCCATTTAAAAAAAAATGTAATTAAGAAACTTTTAAAAAGTGTTTTAAGTTTATTCATCTTTATTTCAGGTTTGCCTTTTTACCACAATGAGCACTCCAGTCGTTATTTTGCACTCTATAATATTTTTTAAAAGTTAGAATCAAAGGAGTTTACCCACTTCCTGGTTTGCTGTCTGTGTGAATTCTGCACTTTCATTGGCTGCTTAGATAGCTTGTTGACGTCACAACAGCTCTTCGCTGGGAATTCCCATTAACTTGCGTTGATTTCAGTTACGTGTCAGAAAAGCCGAACTTCTCACCACAGAGATTGCGAGATCTTTGTGCGAAGCTTAATTTGGGGCCAGCGGCAAATATCTTTGGTTCGCCTCTGACTGCAAATTATGGGCCCTTATTTATGGCTTAGAACCAACAAATGACCACAACATTGTTATGTTGGTTTACCAATAGTGAAGCAAACCAAATCATTCAACACTATTACAGAAACAGTGATACACAGACACATAAAAAAAAAGAAAGATTTGGATTTATATAGCGCCTTTCACAACCACCGGACATCGCAAAGTGCTTTACAGCCAATGAAGTACTTCTGGAGTGTAGTCACTATTGTAATGTAGGAAATGCGGCAGCCAATTTGCGAAAAAGTAAGTCCCACAAACAGCAATGTGATAATGACCAGATAATCTGTTTTTGTTATGTTGATTGAGGGATAACTATTGGCCAGGACACCGGAGATAACTCCCCTGCTCTTCTTTAAAATAATGTCATGGAATCTTTTACATTCACTTGAGAGAGCAGACAGGGCCTCGGTTTAAGCCTGATGGCTCTGTCTCAATGCGAGGAGCATTCGTAATAAGGTGGATGAATTGACTGCGCAGATAGTATCTGTAATTGGGATTACGGAGACATGACTCCAGAGTAACCAAGGCTGGGAACTCAACATCCAGAGGTATTCAATATTCAGGAAGCACAGACAGGAAGGAAAAGGAGGTGGGGTAGCGTTACTGGTTAAAGAGGAGATTAACACAATAGTAAGGAAGGACATTAGCTTGGATGATGTGGAATCTATAATGGGTAGAGCTGTGAAACACCAAAGGGCAGAAAACGTTAGTGGGAGTTGTGTACAGACCACCAAACAGTAGTGGGGAGGTTGGGGATGGCATCAAACAGGAAATTAGGGATGCATGCAATAAGGGTACAGCAGTTATCATGGGTGACTTTAATCTACATATTGATTGGGCTAACCAAACTGGTAGCAATACTGTGGAGGAGGATGGTTTTCTAGACCAATATGTCGAGGAACCAACTAGAGAGCAGGCCATCCTAGACTGGGTCTTCTGTAATGAGAGAGGATTAATTAGCAATCTGGTCGTGCAGGGATCCTTAGGAACAGGGAGGTCTTACTGCAGTTGTACAGGACCTTGGTGAGACCACACCTTGAGTATTGTGTGCAGTTTTGGTCTTCTAATCTGAGGAAGGACATGCTTGCTATTGAGGGAGTGCAGCGAAGGTCCACGAGACTGATTCCCGGGATGGCATGACTGACATATGAGGAAAGACTGGATCGGCTAGGCTTATACTCACTGGAATGTAGAAGAATGAGAGGGGATCTCATAGAAACTTATAAAATTCTGATGGGACTGAAAAGGTTAGATACAGGTAGAATGTTCCCGATGTTGGGGAAGTCCAGAACCAGGGGTCACAGTTTAAAGATAAGGGGTATGCCATATAGGACCGAAATGAGGAGAAACTTTTTCACCCAGAGAGTTGTGAACCTGTGGAATTCTCTGCCACAGAAAGTTGTTGAGTCCAGTTCGTTGGACATATTCAAAAGGGAGTTAGAGGTGGCCCTTACGGCTAAAGGGATCAAGGGGTATGGAGAGAAGGCAGGGGTAGGGTACTGAGGTCGCATGATCAGCCATGATCATATTGAATGGCGGTGCAGGCTCAAAGTGCCGAATGGCCTGCTCCTGCACCTATTTTCTATGTTTCTATGTTGCTATATTAACATCTCATCCGAAAGACGGCACCTCCAACAATGCAGCGCTCCCTCAGTACTGCACTGGAGTGTCAGCCTAGATTTTGTGTTCAAGTCTTTGGATATGGGGCAGATATGGTGGCTTCCTAAAAATAATCAATTTTGTTAAACTGGCTGAATCACAAAACTAATTCACGATACAAATAGGGTGCAAAAAAGTCAGCATAATTCTGGATTTAGTTATAATTGTTGCAAATCTTTTCAAACATTCAATAACACTGCTACAGCTAGACTATTAATGGAAGAAGCAGCATCTTTTGTGATGTATGTGTTGCCTCCAGATCTCTGGTGGGATTCCAGCAGAAATATTGCTGCTATCAACAGGTAGTCTTATGGTGAACTTATATTGTAGACAACAGTTTCAAATGGAAGTGGTTCTGTATGTGTCAACTCCCAGTGTTCTGCTGTTCATCCCGTTGATGACGCGCAATGGATTTGAAAGCTCCGGCTGTGCCACGTTAAACAACTATGCCTCCATAAGCTTACAGTGTGCTGTTGTTTAAGGGTGCGTTTACATTACAACTGTAGCATTGATCTCTTCTTTTTTCTTTTGTATGGTAGTAGAAAAGCAAATCAAATGTCAATATCTAAGATGGCTATCCAGGCCAAAACTTCTGATATAATAGCATGGACATCTTGTAAGCTTCCTATAAATTTTCTCTGAGGGCAGTGCTCACTGACGTGCTCCAGGGCCTGATTAGGAGCTCTACAGTCATGTGATGGGGATGCTTTAATCTTCCACCTATGGAGAAGGTGGAAGCGTCTACCACGATCAGTTCTGAGGCAGTTGATGGTTGTCCACTGTTTGCAAGGATTGATGCAAAGTGGTTTTGCTTTACACTGATGTTGCAGTTTTGTGTAAATGCAGTCTGAGTTAGGGCCCAACTTAACACAACAGCAACTTGCATTCATATAGCACCTTTAATGTAGTAAAACATGCTAGGTTGCTTCACAGGACAAAGAAAGAGACATTAGGACAGATGACCAAACATTTAGTCAAAGAGAAGGATTTAAGCAGTGTTTTAAAGAAGGAGGGAGACTGGAGAGCCAAAGAGGTTTGTGAGGGAATTTCAGAACTTAGAGCCTAGATGGCTGAAGGCATGGCTGTCAATGATGGGGTAAAGGAAGTGGGGGATTCACAAAAGGCCAGAGGAATGCAGTGTTCTCGGAGGTCTGCAGGGCTTGACTAGGTTACAGAGAGGGAGGGGTGGTACCAAAGAGGGATTTAAACACATGGATGAGAGTTTTAACATCGAGGTATTGGTAGACTGGTAGCCAATATAGGTCAGCGAGTACAGGGGTGATAAATGAACAGGACTTGGGGCAAGTTGGGATATGGGCAGCAGAACAAGATCAAAGTGAGACTCCTTGGATTACAGAGTCTCAGGTAACTTTCCTTTGAGTCAGTTCAGCTCTTAACATCTGATTTACACTCAAGTGTAATATCAGTGTCAAGTGGTTTCATCCTCACACCAAGTTTAAACTTGAGGAGTGTGAATGCCCTGTAAAATTCACAATGGTCACTTTTATTTTCTAGCAATTGATCTTCCTTGATGTCAGGTGGGCTGAGTGAGGCAGGAAAGACGTTGGCATGACACACCTTTGCCACTGGTGCACTGTGCCCTCAGCAGTGCTGAGAGAAAAATACCTCACATTGCAGTTGTGAACCTCTGCCACAGGTGGCATTGTAACATAAATGCAGCATTAGATAAAGACTTCGGCACATCAATATTCTGTGAGGTAATTTATACTTTAAGTGGACATTTACTCAATGGTTAATAGAATTTAGAGCAGCTTTCACTGTCAGGCTTTGTGTGTTGTTTCTCGAAACAGGCAGGAAAACCCTACTGCACTAATAGACTGTGAAGAAGTTACACAATTTAAAATTGAAACTAAATTTGTTTCTATTCCTCTTGTTAAGTAGTACACTAATACAGCCGTTCCTGTGAATATTGCTGATGCAGCCATTAAATATTGCTCCAACTCCCTGTGGGAATAACTCCACCTATAAGCAGCTAAGAATGCTTGAAAGCAAGAGATTTACAGCAAACCTCATTCCAGGATGTTAATTGGTATACCTCCTCCATATTTGTCCACCATCATGTCACATAAGTGTGTTGCTCTGAAAACCTGATCGACTCAATATGACCCCACCACTCAATGGCACATTGACTATGAAGACTGCGAAAAACATAGGCGGAAACAAGAGAAAGGAAGAAAAGCAGAGCACCTAATTATTTGTTGCTCAATTGACTACTTTTTCCTACATTACAACAGTGACTACACTCCAAAAATACTTAATTGGCTGTAAAGCGCTTTGAGATATCCGGTAGTCGTGAAAGGCGCTATTTTATTCCAAGTCTTTCTTTCTTTTACTTTTTAAAATGGGTTTACATCTATTTGCATATTTACATTAGATCCTCACTAATGACTTTCCAGTTATAGCAAGGAGGGCAGTCGGATCCAGACTGCAGCCGTCTCCAGGGTCTTTGTCAGTGCTGCTTTACAATCAACTGACAGGAGCTATGTTTCCAGAAGTCAAACTGTTCTTGTCAGCTACTCCTGTCTCTTGAGATGGAGTGGTGGGAGCCTGCCAATTACAAGATGCGAAGTGTTCCATTTATCAGCTCAAGATCTAGTCGAACTCACAACTGAGGGAAATCAAGCTCTAGCAAGTCAGAATTGGAACCTTAGGCCTATTGATTGGGAATCAGTACATCACTAGTAGAACTGTGTGGTTGCCCTATATAATTGTTTGTATAATAGTTTCATTATCAATGTACATTGTGCAGAAGCAGTATTCGAGTACTGTGCCTGCTCGCTTCTTATACTAACTATAGGCCAAGGGACAGGCTGCTCTTTTTCACCTCTTAAATCCTGAGCAGCATTGGTAGGAACTTGGATGCTGATTTTCTGTCTGCCCGTTTCAATATTCATGATACCTGGAGACTAAGAAAGATGAAGAAAAAAAAGACAGACTTGCATTTATATAGCATCTTTCATGAACTCAAGACGTCTCAAAGCACTTTACAGCCAATTAAGTACTTTTGTCAAGTAAAGTCACTGTTGTAATGTAGGAAACGCGGCAGTCAATTTGTGCACAGCAAGCTCCCACAAACAGCAATGTGGTAATGACCAGATAATCTGTTTTTAGTGATGTTAATTGAAGGATAAATATTGGCCAGGACACTGGGGATAACTCCCCTGATTTTCTTCGAAATAGTGTCATGCGATCTTTTACGTCCCCTTGAGAGAGCAGACAGGGCCTTGGTTTAAAGACAGAACCTCTGACAGTGCAGTACTCCCTCAGTACTGCACTGGAGTGTCAGCCTAGATTTTTCTGCTCAAGTCTCTGGAGTAGGACTTGAACCCACAGCCTTCTGACTCAGGCAAGAGTACAACCAACTGAGCTACGACTGACAATAAATAGGAAAATAAACAATTTTTTTCCTCAAATTTTTTTGCCAATTAAACCAGAAAATGTTGGAAATGTACAACAGGTCAGTCAGCACCTGAAAGAGAAAGGTTGGTTAAGGTTTGGATTTCTGCTGTGGATTTCTAGCATTTTTGGTTTTTAGTTGCGATTTCAAATATTTAATTTATTCATTCTCAGGATGTGGGTGTCACTGGCAAGGCTGGCATTTATTGTCGAACCCTAGTTATCCTGAGAACGTGATGGTTGGCCTTCTTCTGTTCGATGCAACTGAGTGGCTTGCTAGGCCACTTCAAAGAGCAGCTAAGAGTTGACCAACTCTGAAGAGGAGGATATTTCAGAACCATGAATGAGTGAGTCACTTATTTCACTGCAGAACATGATGTAAGCTGGTTTGGGTAGTGTTACAAATTTCACCACCAAATTTCATTTGATTTCAATGCAATGAAAATCAGGCAGGTTCTACAACAGGTGAGCGAACCGCTCTGCCAGATTACTGACCAGGCAGTAAAGTCGAGAATTACCCCCAACAGATCTTTGTTGTATCAATTTGAAATAAACGTGAGTTTTGACAATATCCAAACAGGCTTGTCCAGCTTTAATAATATTTTATATATATTCTACAGTTCTATGGCCTTTCTTTATTTATCATTTTTTTAAATTATTCATTCTCAGGGTATGGACGTTATTGACAAGGCTGACATTTTTGCACATCCATAGTTACCCTACAAAGGTGGTGGTTGCCCACTTTCTAATGGTTTGACACAACCGAGTGCTTACTCGGCCACTTCAGGGGCAGTTAAAAGTCAACCACATTAGTGTGGGACTGGAGTCACATATCGGCCAGACTGGGTAAGGCCAGCAGTTTCCATCCCTAAAGGACATTAGTAAACCATTTGAGTTTTTACGACGTTTCAAGGTCACTTTTGCTGATAGCAGCTTTTTATTTCAAGATTTCTTTTTAAACTGAATTCAAATTCTCAAACTGCCACAGTATGATTTGAACTCACATTCTCTGGATTATTAGCCCACATAACCACTGTGTTACTGTACCCGATATTTGAAGATTTGAAGAAAGCAAATAACTGATTTCATTATTTGTCCGAGAAAAAGCAGATGTGAGTAAAAAAGTATTGTCAATCAGGCTAGTTTGTCACTAAAAATTGGCGAACATGAAAAGTTCAACCGCAGCATTCGGCAAATCACCTCTGGTCATTTAAAAAAATTGTTCTTGTGATGTGGGTGACACTGGTAACGCAGTATATATTGCTTGCTGTGTAGGAGTTCCGAGTAGGGTACTTGCTTAGGAAGTCTCGTGTCGGGCCTGCAGATAATGTGGCCTGCCCAACGGAGCTGGTCGAAAGTGGTCAGTGCTTCGATGCTGGGGATGTTGGCCTGGGCGAGAACACTGACTTTGGTGCGTCTGTCCTCTCAGTGGATTTGCAGGATCTCGTGGAGGTAGCACTGATGATACTTCTCCAGCACTTTGAGGTGTTTGCTGTATATAGTCCACATCTCTCAACCATATAGGAGGGCAGGTATCACTACTGCCCTATAGACTATAAGCTTGGTGCCTGATTTGAGGTCCTGGTCTTCAAACGCTCTCTTTCTCAGGCGACCGAAGGCTGTGCTGGCGCACTGGAGGCGGTGTTGGACCTCACAAGCAAGCCCCAGGTGGGCAGAGGAAATGCTTCAAGGACACCCTCAAAGCTTCCTTGATAAAGTGTAACATCCCCACCAGCACCTGGGAATCCCTGGCCCAAAACCGCCCAAAGTGGGAAGGCGCTGAGCACCTCGAGTCTTGTCGCCGAGAGCATGCAGAAACCAAGCACAGACAGCAGAAGGAGCGTGCGGCAAACCAGGCTCCCCACCCACCTTTTCCTTCCACCACTGTCTGCCCCACCTATGACAAAGACTGTAATTCCTGCATCGGACTGTACAGCCACCTGAGAACTCAATTTTAGGTTGGAAGCAAGTCTTCCTCGATTTCGAGGGACTGCCTATGATGATGATGATTAGTATATATTGCCCATCACCACTTGCACTGAGGGTACTCGGAGTCAACCATGTAAAGTGGGACTGGAGTCACATTTGGGCCAGACCAGGTAGGGGTGATAAGTTCCCTTCCTTCAAGGTCATGAGTGAACAGCTGGCATTTTACCACCATCCAGAAGCTTTCAATGTGATTTTTATCTGGCACTGGCCCACAAATTACTAGATTTATTTAATTCACTTTCACAACTAGCAGCTTGCCCTGTTAGTTATACTTACAATTGTATGTTTAGGTTTTCAAATTTTTTGCCCACAAAGTTGCTGGAAATGTAAGCTGATAATGGTGCAGCGAGGGCAACTGGGTATCTAGGACCTTGGTGAATAAACAGTGTATCTCCTTAACCAATGAGATTTCAGGATTGAGAAATAAACAGAGGAGGATTGAGAAGGAGGGTAAATCAGAGTGTGTGAATTCAATGTCAAATCGGGTACAGAAAGGGAAATAAATATGTTCTTCTGATCAGTCAATGAATTTTGCGCACCTTAAATAAAGTCAGCATTTAGCTAATATTAAGGGCTAGAATTTCCCTAAAACCCGCTATCGCCAGATTGCCGCCCAAAAAGATCGTTAAGATTCTTCAAATAATGCCAACGAAAAATTGCATTAAAAAGGGAAAAAATACTGCCTGGCGAGAAAATAGATCTTACACGTAGATTCTCGGCAGTTAAACACAATCCTGACCAAATTGGACAGTTCTTAACCAAAATGGACAGTAAGTACTCAAATTTAGACCGAGGCTGCGATTGGGCCTAGGGAGGGGGGAAAACACAAAAAATATTTTTCCAATGAAACAAAAAATTAAAAAAAATCAGAAAACATTCTCAAGACCCTTTTTAACTTAATCGCTGTAAAAGAATTTTAAAAGAATTATTAAAAAACCTTTAACTTACCTTTCTTTGCAGGGCTACTTACCTACCGCCCAGCTCCGGCTGCTTTTCGTGGGCGGTTTATTCGATCTTACCTACGGGTCACCGCTGAGCCAAAACTTGGACAGTAGCGAGTTTTTCGGCAGTGCACGTGGGAAGTCCACTCCCCAGTGATATTTCGAAAATGCCGGCGGAACTCTTTAAAAAATGGAATGGAAGTTTTCGCCGGTTGGTTTTCTGCCGAAAATTAGCAGTACCACCGATAAAACCGCTGAAAATGAAGTGGAAATTCTAGCCCTAAGTTTTTAAAAGTAAGATGAACAGCTTTTGCATTATATTGGCATGAAAGACTGTTCGCAACCTTAGTGTCATATTTGATCCTAGCATGAGCTTTCGATCACATATCAGCAGCATAACTAAGACCGCCTATTTCCACCTCCGTAACATCGTCCTTCTCCGCCCTTGCCTCAGCTCATCCGCTGCTGAAGCCCTCATCCATGCCTTTATTACCTCTAGACTTGACTATTCCAACGCACTCCTGGCTGGCCTCCCACATTCTACCCTGCGTAAACTAGAGGTGATCCAAAACTCGGCTGCCCGTGTCCTAACTCGCACCAAGTCCCGCTCACCCATCACCCCTCTGCTCGCTGACCTACATTGGCTTCCGGTTAAGCAACACCTCGATTTCAAAATTCTCATCCTTATTTTCAAATCCCTCCATGGCCCCCTCCCCCCCCCCCCCATCTCTGTAATACTCCTGTGAAACGCCTTGGGACATTTCACTACGTTAAAGGCGCAATATAATTACAAGTTGTTGTTGTTGTTGTTGAAAGGAAATCACTTCCTCTACTCTTTTGGAGATGATGGGGTTATAAGGAGCTGTATTAGTGCTAGCGCTGACAGGAAATGTATAGAAAGATGCAAGGCACTTCCTTTTTATCCTATAATATTTTGGGTCAGATAGGTAATAGTAACAGCTCCATTGCAATGGAATTTACAGGGCATTGCAAAATCTACGACATGAAAATTGTTAGGTACTGCTAAAAATACAAAATTCTTTTTATGTAAAAAGCAAAATACTGCTGATGCTGGAATCTGAAATAAAAACAGAAAATGCTGGAAATCTCAGCGGGTCAGGCAGCATCTGTGGCGAGAGAAATTCCACGGTGGAGAGAGATTCTTTTAAGGTATTGTGCAGATGTCAGAGTGGCCATCGCCATTTCCCGCACCACGTGCCCGACAGTGGCTCCACTGCAGCTCCTCCAGCTGCTTTCGCCTCCGCAGATTGGGTCGCTGGCTGAGAGGACTCCGGGGTTGTCGCCGAGGCCTGCTCCGAGTTGGCCGAGGGGACTCCGAGGCCGGTGTTGAACTGGCCGAAGGGACTCCGGGGCTTATGGTCTACAGGGCAGTAATGATATCCACCCCCCTATATGGCTCAGAGACATGGACCATATACAGTAGACATCTCTAAGCGCTGGAGAAGTACCTCCAATGCTGCCTCCGCAAGATCCTGCAAATCCATTGGGAGGATAGACGCACCAACATCAGTGTTCTCGCTCAGAGACTGTGAGCAGAACCACTGGCTCTATACTGTTCTGAGCATCATCCATACCAGACAGACACAAGCTCCTTTCTGATCCTGTGAAAATTCATATGCACATTCCCCACAATCGAAGCAGTGACCACGCTCGACCAGCTCCGTTGGGCAGGCCACATGCCCGACACAAGACTCCCTAAGCAAGTGTTCTACTCGGAAGTACTACACAGCAAGTGAGCCCCAGGTGGGCAGAGGAAACGTTTCAAGGACATCCTCAAAGCCTCCTTGATAAAGTGTAACATCCCCACTGGCACCTGGGAATCCCTGGCCCAAAACCGCCCAAAATGGAGGAAGAGCATCCGGGAGGGCGTTGAGCACCTGGAGTCCCGTCGCTGAGAGCATGCAGAAATCAAGCGCAGAAAGCGAAAGGAATGTGCGACAAACCAGGCTCTCCACCCACCCTTTCCTTCAACCACTGTCTGCCCCACCTGTGACAGTCTGTAATTCCCGCATTGGACTGTACAGCCACCTGAGAACACACTTTTAGAGTGGAAGCAAGTCTTCCTCGATTTCGAGGCACTGCTTATGATGATGATGTGCAGATGTGGAGTCCATGGGGCGAGACTTTCGGCATATATCCACCCATTTACTGCTCAGTTAGCGCCCATATAACCGCCAAGATTCAGTTTATCGCCCCTATTTGATGATAAATGGAAACGACCGCCCGATTATCGCCCATTTATCGCTGGTGAAATTTTTGGCATACAGGAATGAACTGAATCGCCCGCCCATTTTTTTTTAATAAAGCTTGATGTCATCACTCATGCAAGGCGCAGAATACTGTTTATAATGGAAACTAATGCCCAAATATCGCTCAGATTATCGCCGAGTGCTACTTTCAGCATTTCGCCCATATACCTCCCAAATGATCGCTCAAGAAAAGCTACACTCGTCTGACCTTAACCTGGCGGTCTGGACGCCATTTTGTAAATCGGAGGAAATTTAATAAAAGTCTGCTTCAAGTTGATGGGAGCATTGAAATCATTTGTGAGTGATTTTAAGGGCGTTTTAGAATCTTGGGCCCCAGGAGAAGACGTTTCAACGTCTTCCGAATCAGAAGCAACTGACTCGCATCTGTCGATGTTGGTGGTACGGCATCTTGGGGTGCAGTGCTGTATCCCGAAACCATCGCCTGCTGCATGGGATTGATGGAGTTGGCCGTTCGCCACATCGCCGCAACCATCTGCCCCATGTCTTCTGAGATTCACGCAGATAGTGCGGCAATATTGCCGGTCAACCCACCAATCGCTTGGAGGAGCTTTCAACCAATGTTGACGCTCGCCCTCGACAGAGACACCATGTCCTGGTTTACATCTGCCTGTCGCTGTGCATGCCTACCTCGCCGACCCAACCTCTGCGAGGTCGGGGTAGGCCTGGACCACTTGGAATGCCCTGCTGCAAGCCGCTTAGCCCCGCTACATCATCCATTGAAGGTGATGTGGCTGCAGGTTCTGCAGACCCTTCAGTTGAGCTGTATGGTTGAGGCTCATCATCCTCCTCAGTTGTGTCTTCCCCCATGGTCAGCACAACCTGTAACAAGTGGATTGATGCTTCAGGGGCCTCCAGGTCCTACGTTGCATCTGGGGAGTCTGGGGAGCTGGAAAACATAATTGAGGTTAGTAGAAGAGAAGGGGAAGCATAAGAATGCTTAGGCTGCGCAGGCATATGTACGAGGAGCAACACTACTGCAATAAATATGAACCACAGATGTTACATATAATTAACATGAGAGTACAGAAGAGTACGGAAGCTGCATGCATAACATTACATCATTCATATGTTATAATCAAATGGCATTAAATTATTTTAAATTACCACTGGTTTACACATTACTCACGTGACGGAACAATGGGATCTGCACCACCATGGGTGGTGGAATAATTATGCACCCCTACAAGGGCTGAGGCACGCTTTTCCAGGTCGGTCAACTGAAAAAGATCTGCAGGTCCACCTCTGGTCCGCCTGCGCTCCGCCCGATTCTTAGATATCTTCTTCTGCAAACGTGACAAGAGCATAGCATAAGCTAATTGCCTAGGTACTATTATGGAAACACACAGATATTGTAATCCACAATTAGTTATCGCACATGCTATTCATTGTTAACGTTATATGCTAATACGGTTTGTATGCAATTGATGCATGGTTATAACATCTACGTTCAGAGAATAAATTTAATAAGATAGTGGTTAGGAACCAATGCGTGACACCAACCCCCTCGCGTACAATCCCCAGGAAAGGCCCCATCCACGGGCCGTGCCATTCGCCGCCTATGGGGAGGAAGCCGGCTTATTACAATTGATGGAGGTCTCCAAGGGGGGAATCAGGACCGCTGGTGAGCTCGGCAATGACAAGACCATGAGGGGAGGGGGCACCGTGTCCCTGGGCTGTGCTCGGAGACCTCCATGTGGCCGGAGCTAATGTCCCGTGTCCCAGGGCAGACAGTGAGCCAGGGCAGCTCTCCCCCAGTCTAGATTGGGTCACTGTGTGGCTGACAGCAGCCGGAGAGACTCACACATTCTGGGCAAAGCTGAGCACCCCCCTCAGTGCTCAATCGTGGCCCCATCCACTAACCTAACCAAAAAGGAGACGGTGCCCAAGTTAAAGAGTTGCTCGCAGCACACAAGTATTGATATGATTTAATAATTCTCCTTGAACTCATTGAATGGCGGTGCAGGCTAGAAGGGCTGAATGGCCTGCTCCTGCACCTATTTTCTATGTTTCTAAACTAAAGTGGTAAAACTGCCGAGTGTTTGCGATCTGTCTGTTTCCAGTCATTCCATTGGCCCCAATTTTCAATCAAAAGCGTTTAAATAATAATTAATACTCAGCAAGATTACGAATGCACATTTGCACGGAATGGTTCCTGGGATACCTGCTCTCCCAGGGTTAGAGTCCTGGGCCCTGCCCTCCCAGGGTTAGAGTCCTGGGGGGCGCAGGTTCCGACCCCAGTCCACATCGTAACAGGGATGCTACCCAAGATTGCCCAGTTTAATTATAATCCAGCAGATTTACATTCTAATTAATGAGTCAGTGCATCATTACAATTATAAATGTAATAATTTAATACTTACTCTTGCAGATGCCACCAGACTGTTCCAGTGCTTGCGGTACTGGTTTGGCTCTCTCACGTCATGGGCTGCCGAAGTTACCACTTTGGCGATGTCTGCCCATATTTGCTGTTATATCGAGGGGGCGGGGGGGTTCCCACACCTACCCCGGGTTAATTGGTCCCACCAAGTCTCCACCTCATGGACCAGAGCTTCGTTGGCTTCAATAGAAAAGGCTTTGGCTTCCTTCTCCTTGCAACCTCCGCATCATCACTCTCTCCTGACTCCTCATGTTCAATATCCATTGCCTTGACACAACCTTCCTTCTCTCTCTCCCTCCCTTTGTCTTCTGATGATGTGCAGATGACCTTTGACCTCCTGAATCGCGGGAAAAGTTAATTGACTGAAAAAAAAACACGCACGCGCAGAACGGCTGTTGTATGGACGCCGGCCTTGCACGACTGAATACATCGCTATCACCCATTTCACATCACTACGGCTATTGCCCAAATTAAAAAGGTGAAACTAGTGGTTTTTAAAATGGCCGATATTGCGGCAATCCTGAAAAATAAAACAAATACTAACGCCGTAAATATCGCCCAAAAAATAATGGAAAGTCTAGCCCCATATCCTAAAACTGAAAGAAGCTTTATAGGAATTCAAGAGTAGACAGGAGATAGGGTTGCCAACTCTGGTTAGGCATATTCCTGGAGGGTTAATTACTTAACCTCCTGCCCGCAACTGCTCTCCCAGTCAAATAACCTTTATTCCTATCTTCATTATTTTGTAATAAACAAGTGTTCAAAGACATTTTTTTAAGTTTTAATGCCTGTATGATTTTTCTCCTGGGTTGCCTGCAGCAATGCCAAGGGAATTAATCTTGAAATCCTGGAGAATCCAGGGCAACCCAATCAGGAGAGAAAAGTACATCTCACCAAGCCGCCTGGGCAAGGTCTGTGCTGTGAGGTTGCTGCTCTCCACCAGAGGGAGTGTTAGCTCGTTTCAAACTCTCTGTGACCCGCAGATTGCAGTCTCAGCAAAACTTTTAATGGGGGGTTTGGTTCCGATAAGAACAAATACAATGTCCTTCTTATGTTGAATCAGATTACACAGAAGAACGAAACATAATTATATTACAGACAAAACTCATTTTTTGTTTTCTCCCTACAGTTAACTGCATCACCACAATTACATTTCGCTGAAACCCTACATTTTACCACAACTTCAAAATGTTCGATTAGGTATAAATCACTTTCGTCTAAAAACTAAATCCCCGCGAGAGTATCGATGACAAATGCGCTAAATCAAAGAGTTAATCTCCTCCAATTAAAGAAATCCCTGATTAGAGCGGAGCCAGCACAGATTTTTTTTGAAATCCTGTGTCATTTATTTAAAGTGAATCACATTTTGTAAAATCAATAGGGGAAGATCGCTGTTGTGGAGCGCGGCCAGATCAGTGTGTGCATGACTTTCTGTTGGGGAAACTCTCCAGGGCGCGAATTCTCTGTCAGTAAAACGTGCGATCCATGTCACTTCACCACCAGGGGCTGGATCCGACAATTTCCCTCCAGAAGTTGAGCAAATCTGTGGCACGGCATGGTGTTTTCGGAGCTGTCTGTGTCAAACGGAAACACCTGGTAGCCAGTCATTTAAAAACATTGCATTTTTATTTAGTGACGGCTGGGTTCAAAGATTGACTCTTTGGTCAACGGATTGCCATTTCTTGCCGCAGGTCACCAGCACCTATGGTCCTGCCTTAATTGTTGCCCGTCTGTTCCAAACTTTCGATACTTTTTGTACTTCCAATCAAGTGTTGCCTGGGCTCTAAGGCAGGCATCGAATTAAATAGGATGGGGTCCTTCGTGAGACTGCACAGTTTATCAATCCAGGTGTCAGTCTGTCCTTCAATCGATAATCCAATATCATCTGACCATTTATTATAGATACCTATCTATCTTCCATGATTCTCCTAGCCCGTGCATTATCCTCGCTATTTAATCAATGAAAGAAAAGACTTGCATTTATAAAGCGCCTTTCCCAACCTCAGGACGTCCCAAGGCTCTTCACAACCAATGAAGTACCTTTGAAGTGCAGTCACTGTTATAATGTAGGAAACGCGGCAGCTAAATTGCCCTCAGCAAGGTGGATTTATTAAAATACGTTTTAATATAATTTCGCTTAAAATGACATCGTGATAATCACCAACGGTTTTTCGGAAAGATACAACTTTTACTTCACAGCGGAGTCGACGGGACTGTTAACAAACAAACGGAGCGTAATCAAGAGAAATAGATAAGATAAAAGGAAAAGTACAAATAATTAACAATAGACAAGACTTATCCCGAATTTATTACAAGTACCTAAACTGATAGACATTTGGCAGGATCGGGGTGGCGGAGACAGATAAATCTCAAAGAATGTTTCTCGGGATTCTGAATGAACCCCAATTGTACAGGGAGATGAATTGCCGCCCAGCATTGGTAGCTCTCAATGTACCCTAACGCTGTATAGTTGCGATATCACTTCAGAACTATTTTAACCTACTGCTTACAGTCCTTCCGGTGCAGATTTCATTTTTTTTTAACCTAAGAATAAGGAGTTCGGATCCATTTATCAGTGTATTAAAATACCCACAAAGAGCGAACATCAAGACAACATCAAAATAAAAACAAATGTTTGGAATGTGTAAAAACATGCAGCAAAATGTATAATATTATGGATGGTACTTTACAGACTTGTTCTTAAACTCACGACACAAATTGACAATTGAATAATCATATTCCAGTTTCTGATTAATATGGGATAAACTCTAAAAGTGTTGTGTTGGGAGTTTGTTAAACCGACTTTAAAATTCCCTGTGGGAATTGATGGAAATGAAACAGAATCTATAATGATCCTAAATGCAGGGTTCAACTCGACCCGGAGAAATACAACTAACTATACCACGTTATTCTTGACAGTTTTTTCGAACTGGTTTAAGAAAATGTTCTGATTTCCTCGGAATAAATAACACAAGGGGCGTGAGGAGAAATGAACAGCCCTTATTCCATCTACCGTGTAAAGCTTTACATCCCTTTAAGAGATAGAAGCCGCGTAAGAATGTTAAGTGGCCCTCACAAAATGTGATTCCATACAGGGAGGCTTTTATTTGGTGTGCTCCAATCAGGAGAATATTCATTCCAAGATACATTTCTTTACCCGAGCAATTCAACCATTGCCTCCCTTAATTACTCTCCATTTTGGGAGCGAGGGGAGAAGAAATTACAACAGAAACATCATCATCTGTTTGGAAGGAGGCAGAGCCAGAATCTACATTTCTTTACCCGAAAATTTCGTATCTGAACCGTACATGGACATTAAACTAAAAGCGCCATCGAAATGCACTTATTATATTGTATCAATAAATAACAAATGATGTGATGCTACCTTGCGAGGTTCGCATGTTTCTTTTAATAGATTTATATGGAAAGCTGCTGTTTTCGCGCCAGTCTCTCAGTCAGGCTTATATCACAGTAGCCCTGTACCATGGATCCTGGCTAATGATGTTGATTTGATGTGGTTTGTGACCCCACATCACTCAGGTATGATCTAGACACCCGACTTTAACATTAGTCGTGAGCGGAGCTTCAAGCCCCCTCACAACGGGACTCGAGGGGGGTCTCCTTTTGTTTCTCTCCCCAACTCCCATCACGTAATGCCCAACATTTAATGGTGCATCTCACCGGAGGCTGTTGAGTGCTGCTAAAGCAAACAGTTGATGGTGAAGGAGAGAGAGGGTCCTTCGGCCAAAAACAGAACAACTACCCAAACACAGAGTGGCAGATCGAGATGATTGTGGGGTAGAAAATGCAAAAAAAAAGTGAAAAAAACTAGGGGGAAATTAGGGACTTGGATAAGAAGCAATTCAATTAAAAATGGGAAAAATCGGTGCAATGCTATCTGGACCACACGCCACATATTGTGAAACACACGGCGTTTTAATGTATCTGGACAACGGGACCTCACAGAGCTGGAGTTTGCCAAAGTGAAGTTTAACGATAAACCGGCCGTCTCCATTTCACCCTCCCGCCGAAAAATACAGATGAGAGCTGTTCATACAGCGGCTTCCTTTCTAAATGGTATTTTAATTCGCCACCCTTAAAATATGTTTCAAATTTGTGTGTGTGCACGGATTAGTGTTGGGGAATAACGAGGGAACGTTGTCCTTTCCCTGTTCTATTTCCACATTCCTCTTCTTGCTAACTTTCTCTTTTGAACTTTTCCAAAATCTCATTCTTTTTCCTGCTTTATTTTTCTCCTTAACTTTCTAACACTATTTTTAAAAACTTTCTTTCTCTCCTTTACTTTTGCCTTCTTTCTACCGACCTTGCCTCAACTTTAGCTTTCTTCCTCTCCTAAACTTTCGTTCTCAAACTTTATTCTTCCCCATATTTCTCTTGCCCCATCTCTTCATATTTAAAAAGTAAACTCCCAACAACTTCCTCAGCGGGCGAGCCGCAGCAGCTCAGTGGGCCGGCCCGGGCGGGCGGTGAGGATGGGGAGGGGAGCTGGAGGAGGCGCGGCTTGGGCCGGGCCGGGCCGGGCTGCGGGCGGTGGGGCTGGGTGGTGGGGGATGTGTGAGTGCGGCCAGGAGGCGGGAGCGGCAGACTGACAGCTCGGCTCCAGGCACCTCATTGGCCCAGAAGCAGGCAGCGCGGCGCAGTCCGGCGGCGGGTCTGCTGCCTCCTGTGAAAGTCCCACTTTGTTGCAGTTGCTGTTTTTCTTTTTTTAATAAATTATTATTTGATTTGCAAGCGGGGGCCCGCGTACTCTGCAAGTTGTCGAGCCACCGAGTTGCCGGCGGCAGCGGTGGAGAAGCGGCAGCGGCTGTGTGGCGCCAATCGCAGGACTCCAGCTTTCCCTCAAACTCCACTCACAGCAGGTAAGTGTTGGGGGATCTCTCCCAGTCCCTATCCTACTCCTGATCCCAGTCCCTATCCTATTCCTGATCCCAGTCCACATCCTATTCCTGATCCCAGTCCCTATCCCACTCCTGATCCCAGTCCCCATCCTACTCCTGATCCGTCCCTATCCCACTCCTGATCCCAGTCCCCATCCTATTCCTGATCCCAGTTCCTATCCCACTCCTGATCCCAGTCCCTATCCCACTCCTGATCCCAGTCCCCATCCTATCCCTGATCCCAGTTGCTATCCCACTCCTGATCCCAGTCCCTATCCCACTCCTGATCCCAGTCCCCATCCTATCCCTGATCCCAGTCCCTATCCCACTTCTGATCCCAGTCCCCATCCTATACCTGATCCCAGTCTCCATCCTATCCCTGATCCCAGTCCCTATCCCACTTCTGATCCCAGTCCCCATCCTATCCCTGATCCCAGTCCCTATCCCACTCCTGATCCCAGTCCCCATCTTATCCCTGATCCCACTTCTGATCCCAGTCCCCATCCTATCCCTGATCACAGTCCCTATCCCACTTCTGATCCCAGTCCCCATCCTATACCTGATCCCACTCCTGATACCAGTCCCTATCCTATCCCTGATCCCAGTCCCTATCCCACTCCTAATCCCAGTCCCCATCCTATCCCTGATCTCAGTCCCTATCCCACTCCTGATCCCAGTCCCCATCCTATCCCTTATCCCACTCCTGATCCCAGTCCCCATCCTATCCCTGATCCCAGTCCCTATCCCACTCCTGATCCCAGTCCCTATCCCACTCCTGATCCCAGTCCCCATCCTATCCCTGATCCCAGTCCCTATCCCATTCCTAATCCAGTCCCCATCCTATCCCTGATCCCAGTCCCAGCTCTCCTGCCCGCACACAACTCTCACACCTCCTCGTCCCCTTCCTAAAACTCCTGTAAATTGTTTTGAAGAGTGGGAGAACTACACCCCCCCCCCCCCCCCCCACCCAAGAAACCCAGAAATCCTGAGCCCAGGCGGGACGCACTGCCACGATCCTTCCCTCCCTTTCCTTGCTGGTTTCTGCCGCTGCGAACACTCACTGAAAGCTTTTTTTTCACTCGTGGATTTTCGCTGAGACTTCGTCAAACTCCCCCCCTCACAGTTTTCAGTTGCCCCCTCCTCCTCCTCTGCTCCTGGAGTTTGTTTTTCTTTGAAGATGCTGCTCCACATCACTCGGGGGAAGGAGATGGGAGGGGGTTCGCTTGGTGCTGGCAGCTCCATAACTTTAGGGGACATAAAAAAAATATTGAAAACAAACAAAAAAAGGAGAGCACTTTACCTCACAGATTTCGTTCACACCGCCAGTCTGAGGGAAATGATTCCTCAATTGGTTTCGTGTGATTTTTTTTGCTTGCAGACATTTTTATAATGGCTGCATTTGACCAAATGAAGAGGAATTAGAGAGAGGGAGAAGGGGTGGGGGCGCAGGCCTGGCCCGTCCCGTCCCTCGCAGTAACATGACGCTAGGAGGACTGTGTCTCTATTTAGCGGTGAAATTCATTCTGCGTCCAATCTAACAGCCTGAAAAGAGTAATGAGAAGTGGAGTTTTGCTTAATTCCCCGAGCGAGCTGTGTGTTTATGGACTTGTGCCAGCCTGTGTGTATATGTGTAAAACATTTTATAACAAGTTGCATCCAGCTGTTCTACATATCCCGTCTGCCAGCAGAAAATCTGCGAGGGGACCATTGGTTAAGTTGCGTGGATGTGAACCGCCTTTTTCTTAGTGCCGCGTTCATTCGGGAGACACAACAACCCGTTTCAATGCGAGTATTTTCCATTGATTTACACAAAGCAAAAACTAATTGCAGCAACGTAAATAATTGAAATGAATTTGGGTCGATGCATAATTTATAGTAGGTATCCCTTTGATAGTTTAATACTTACTAAAAGTACATAAAACGTGATCTAATTAATGCAAGTTCTGTGCCTCTAGTAGGATTTAAAACGTCTCCAAAAGCGCTAGGCAAAAGCAAAGTATAAAAAAGAGAGTATGTCTGATCGTGGCTCGCTCATGACATGTTTCCACATGGTGGAGATTAACGGTTCAAAATTGTCGAATTGCATCTCCAATAATTCTTGAAACGGGTTCAGATCGGGCTGTGTTTATTTAAAGAAAGTTAGTTGAATGTGACATCCCGAGTATTATGCCACAAGTATAGACTACATGATTAATGAAATCCGCCAAATGGTTATGTAAATTAAAGTTGAAGTTTTAATAATTCAAGAGAGTTATTTTTCCCCATATGAAATGAAGCATATGCAGTTGTATTAATGTCCCTTGGATGAGTTGCAGTGGTTTTGCAAGGAGAAAAATATTCATAAAAGCCATTAATTTAGGAGCTGGCAGTCGCCCCCACCCCTCCACCCCAACATTTTTACTATGAAGTTCTCAACTAAATTTCACAAGGAGGGAAAATAGAAAGTGGCAATCAAATTCCAGCTGTTTCTTGACATTTTCTTTTAAAGGGAGTGAAATTTCTGCATTCTGTTCGAATAGGGATTTTATTTATTATTTCTGCAGTCACTTTTGTCTGAGAAGTGAAATCTCACTATTGGAATGTTAATGCTAGTTAGCTACAGAAGATTATCTCAAAGTCATCTTTCTTTTTTTTATTTGACTGTGTTAAACCTTTCCTGCAGGATCTTGTTTGTGTAGTCGGAGTATTTTTTGTAGCAAGTCACTTTTTCAAAAAGACCTGGTTTTAAGACTTAACATTTCACTTTTGCTGCACTTGTTATAGCTGCTAATGGATTAAAGTAACATTGTTTATTTCATACACTTGGATCCAATGAAAATTTCTAAATGCCAGGAAAGTATTTGTTCACTTTTTAATATATATTTTAAAAAATAGTTCATTTGTCACTTGTTATGGGCTTTTAGGAGATATTTCTATAGTCAGGACTTCTGATGTGGTTGCGATTTAATTATAAAATATTCAGTTTGGTCAAGAATAAATGAGAATCTTTTAAGATGTTCTCCCACTTTCAGTGCTTTTGTTTCGTGCTTCTTTGAAATATGGCAGTGGACGAGGGAAGGAGCAAAACCAGAATTTTACACTTTGATGGCTTTGTCTTTGATATCTTGACAGCAAAAGGCTCACAATTGCTTTTATATACCACAAGCAGTAACATCGAGCAGCAGGCAAGTGCCTCAGTGCATTTGTGTTTAACTGCAGAAGAAAAAGTGGTGATGGGCAGCATGGGTTCTTATCAGTTTTCTAATCCCAGATCCCAGACTACCTTGAGGGCACACCTCAGATCTAGGTAAAATCATTGTAGACTCTCCCTGTTTGCAGATATGCGATGTATTCCTGACTCCAGTGAAAATTCTCACAGTGCTTCCTGTTTTAAATTTCTCTTCTGAAGTTTTAGCATTTGTTAAAGGCAACCCATTAGACCCTGTTCATTTTAAAATTAGCAGCATACACTCACTCGCGGCAAATCTGGAACTTTCTAGACAGCAGCATGACTTTAAAAAATTAAGATAAATAGCAGACATGCCAGTTTTCTGGAGAAATATAATCCCAGTGGAAGTCGTTGCACGGCTTTCAAACACTAAATGTCACGCTGCATTGCATACCATCGCCACATATTCTTGGTTTTAAACTTGACTGCCTTGTGTACTAGCTAAATTTGGAATTGGTTTTAGTCTGTGTACACTTGGATAACCTGAGCGTATTCTGCACAAGTCAATTTAGGGGTAAATGCAGTGATGGGGCATGGTTATGTACACGTACATGTATTAACCCAGTATAGAACTCTGCTTGTGTGAAAAGTTAGCTAATTCTGTAATAAAAGTGGCAGTTTCCAATGGGCCTCAAATATCTATCTATCTATCTATCTATCTATCTATCTATCTATCTATCTATCTATCTATCTATCTATCTTTCTAAATATATTCTGCAATATTCTGATATAGAAATTGTGACATGTTAAACCATTTTTATAATGCAAATTATGCAGCGAGTCATGCTGTGTATCATTGCTGTTCTGCAGTCAGTAAAAATTAATAAGTGTGTCAGGTTCCTTGCTATAGTAGGCAGTTATGAAGTATAATACACACATTAATAAGGGTTTACACCAGAGTTAATGTTTCAGTCATGCTATAATGTAATCTATTAAACATATATTCCTAATGCCACAAAAAGACAGACTATCACTTATCGTAGAAAAGACCAATTAGTTTGCAATTGTAAGCATGCTGCTAAATTTACTAGAAAACCATTATTAATCTACAGGGCATTAATGTAAATTATTCTGTGAAATAGTTTGTATTTTCCTGTGCCCCATTTCATCAGATTGTGTAAGGATGGAAAATGTGATCTGTGCTGTGCATCTTTTGCATTTGGTTACTATCTTTCAACCTAATAACACTTAAAAAATTGTATTAGAAATTTAAAGGGGTATTTAACACACTATGTTCTGAGTGTGACCGTGCACATTTCTATGTCCTGTAACATTGAGCATTTGCTTATTTCGCAAAATCTTTTTTAAAACACGTAGATGAAAAAGCATGTTTGGTGCTTTAGAAAATAAATGTAACTTTCCCTCCCCCCCAAAAAAATGCCACTCCTCAGTTATAATTGATTTGAGACTATTCAAATGTTTACAATGACCCCTTCTAAACACCTTTAAGATGTTTGACTCTGTAAGCATTGTCTTTATAAATTACGTTTAGTTTACACAGCTTGAGCCTGGATTTTGCTGACTTTACTGACGATAGAGTTGCAGCTCCATCATTGTATAAACCTAATATAATGATACTGCATCGGACAGAACTCACACTTTATTTAAAAAGATTATGAAGTGCTCTATTGTACTGTTGTGTTTTTTTTTAAATGTCCTCAAGAATGTAGTTATCTAGGTGATAAAGTATTCTGTTAAATCTTCTATCTAACCTGACTCGCCAACTGCCGGAAGCCTACACAGTAAAACAAAAAATCGGTATCTTTGTTTAAGCATAATTGTGAAGACATTACTTTTGTAGATTGATAACTAGAAGGACAAATTGTTTTCAACCCTCTTCCTTTAAGAACTGGTTATGGTTAATGTGTTTTAATGCATATTCTAAAGGTGATTCTCATTGTGATACTTTGAGCAATGTAGCTACTCAACCAGTAAAAATGTGCCAAAAGATCGTGTGCTTGTGATCTAAACTGCATGCAGTGCAGTTTCTTGACAAACTTCCAATTTTTTTTAGATATTTGCATGTAATTAGAAGTAGCCATAAGAGTTAAGAAAAGGTCCCTAGATGCACTGTTGCGTTTATTAAATCGTCTCTAATTGACCAATTTTTTTTCACCAGTGGTTATTTTGTGAATGAAATTATGAAAGCTTGTTTGTCAGGATGGTTTCAGTTAGCTCTCAAACTCTGAACTTGTCTGCAATGCTGTCAGCATGGCTAGGTCATTAGTCATCCATGTATTAGTGATGCCTTGAGGCTGTGCGCCCAGTCCTTCTTAACACCATTACAGATACAAAAGTATTTGTACTCTGCCGACTTGTAGAATTACTGGTCATAGTTCCGCCTGACTGAATCTGAGGTAAGCTTCTCCCTGTCTCCTAGCTGAATGTAATCGTTTCTGTCTTGTGGGGCTAAATTTGGCTGTGATTTATGTTGAAGAAAAAAAACTCTCTTAGCCTGTACATTTACAGGTATTGTGTTAGAGTTACTTCACCGATGTAGCATATAGTTGGTGAGGTGTGCAGTACCCAGCTGGATTTTATTAAAAACTCGTGGAAAGAGCCATTTGGTAACTGGCTAAGTGAAAACAGAAAAATGTCAAATTGGCCTTGGCATTACAATATTGTTCATATTTATAGATACTTAATTTTTATTGTAAACTAGATTTGCAATTTGGTTTTGCAGTTGGTGATTATGGCCACCCGAAGAATATCAAATGCTCTCAGAATATGTAATGGAGACATGGTCTAACGGTACAATTGAACTGTTTTAATGGTTTTTCTTCTTTACAGAATGGTAGTGTAAATAAATATGTGGCCATATATAACGTCACTGTAAAATGTTGACTGACTTATAAAAGATTGCAAACCTGTGCATCCATCGTGTGCACTTGTAAGCTTTATTCTTAGAGTAGCTTAAAATAGCAATTTGTTTTTCATCAGCAAGCGTTTAGACGTTCTTCAGTAATAATGCAGGTGTAATAGGTTTAAGCCTGTCAATAAATCTCAACATAATTTCTTAAGTACTGAAAAAAATCTTTGATCATTGAGATCTGTTGCACTGCTTTTGATGTAAAGAAGTTTTAAACAAAAATCATGGAAATTCTGATTTTAATGTCTTCAAACTTTTTGTGCTTACATGTTTTGTAGAATATTTATTACCATGGTTGGCTCTTTAACTATCTCATTGATAGAGGAAGTGCTATGGCTTGAGATAATTGCAGCAATGAAGCTTATTGTACACGTTGAAATCAAAAATTGTGTTCGAGAAAAACTGTGATTGCCATCAGTGAGTAGTTCTGGGCATGTTAAATGTTCCAGGCACTGATCTCTTATCCTTCTAGCTTGGATAGCTTGGTAATTACTTGTCGGTAATACTTGAGTAATGACTGCAGTATGGTGGAGCACTGTATGAAACAAGGAGGGTGAGTAATTAAAAGTGTTTTGATTTTCAGCCAGTGTTTAATATTTTATAGGAATGTTGAAATACTTCCTGCAGTGTTTCCTGCCATTGTAATGTTCGTTAAAGGTTGCTGGTTATTGTTGCTTAAAGAGCTGAATGGTGTGTACAGAGGAAGTCTTAATTGAGGGAGAAAAACTGTGAAGCAGAGCCAGGCTTAAGAATCAGACCGATTTTTGTCTAGCTTCTGGCTAACAGAAGAATTTGCCCAGGTTCGAATCCCCCCCGCCCCCCCCCCACACCTCCCCTGTATTGTCTAGCTGAAGCTAATGCTAAAACTCAATCGTGTTTTATTTTAGATTTTTTTTGCTTCAACATTGCTTGGTTTCACTGTTTAAAAAAATGGAAATTTCATTGGATAACAATTGCAAAAATAAAACGCCATTCACTGTGTCTAATACTCTGCACTCTGGCATTGCAACTTACCTTTTGGAATTATTTAAACACTTACTGGTATTGTGTATTTTAGAGAATTGAATATTTATTCTGCAAAACAACAATTTAATTTCAAGATAAGCTGATTTTTAATTTACAATCGGACAGTGTAGGACTGCTTAAAGACTTTGAGTATGATAGATTGGGCATCTCTCAGATTAGTATTTGCAGTAATATAAGTATTAGAACTGTGGCATTAGCTGCAAAATTATACCCGTAACAAATTTCTCTTATCTACTTATCAAAACTGTCTTTTCTGTAAAAGAGGTTATTTTTATTTAATTAAAGGAGCTTGTACCTGCCAGTAGAATAGATGGTGTATATGTACGTATATAATATTGAGAGCTCAATATTGTACTTGCAGATTCTCGAAGTGGCCTTTTGTAACTTTCATTCTCAGCAAACATTGGTTATCTTGTTAACCTCAGATTACTGAATGTATGACTTTGTTTACCATTCGTATTTGTCTTGAAATAATAAGTTTGTTCTGGGAATTTAATAGAAAGCTTTAGTGCTTGCACAATTGTCCTGTAAAAGTGGATTTTCTAGAAGGCAGCTACCAAGATGTATTTTGTTACGTGTTTAATACAGTACTGAGCTGAATTTATAGATTAAGAATTGCACACTTTTAATACTTCATTTGCTGAGATTAACATCTCACTAAGACACTTACTAAATGTACAACTTTGTTTGACAGGTTTGTGTATCTGTAAAGTAAGATTCCTTATTGAAGCCTTGAAGTGAAATTGCAGGTCTGCGAAGGAAGGGTTGCTGAACTTATATTTATAGCAATGAGCCGTGAAGAAAAACCATTGAGTTAATTTGTAATACTTTTTCAATGCAGAATGCACTTTATCAAATAATGAGTGTGATGATTATGGCAAGAAGGCAGTCTGTAGATCTGGTTATTTAAAAAAAACTGCTAATGAAGAAATGCAGATACTTAATTTGATCAAAGTATGCATACATGTGGTTTGGATTTATTAAATAAAAACCATTCAAGATTGTATGCTGCAAAGATTCTAATATTGATATACTTTTACTATTGGTACCTGAAAATTTTGTTTGTTAGAAATACTCCTACTCACTCACAGTACTCATGAGCCAGCGCAGATTGGAGTTTTAGGAGCCGAAATTGCCCCCCACTGAAAACACGGCGCACCTAACATGTTTCGACTGTTTTCACTGCCGTGGTAGATGTGGGGGCCAGCATGTGAAATAGTCCAGGTCAACTTGAAGTCCTGGCAGAGTTCAGCATTGAAATGGAGGTGAAATTTGACAGGAACAAACTTGTGAGTTGAGAGGTTTTGCAGAGGAATGGGGGAATAGCTCAATGCTAAGTACTGCAGTGTTGTTTGATTGGTTATTCTTTGTAACTGACCCACAGGCAGACAGTATTTTGTGAGGAGTTGACAGTGCTGTTACCATTAGCGACCAGTAGGGCACTTTACCTCTGTAGGGTTAGATTTTACGAACCTCGGCGGGTCTGGGGCAGGCAAAGTCGGTGGAGGGTCCTGATCTTGCTGCTGTCTCCATCCCGGCCTCTGAAATGACTTTCCCTTGTTAAGTCTGCCCAGCTGTTTCCCAGGCCAATTAGAGGAACTGGGTTTGGTGACGTCATTTGATGATGCGTCATCAGCCGGTTTCCTTCAAGGGACCGTGGCTAACTTCCATTTGATATTTGTGCTGTCAGTGTTCTACAGCATTGAGGTGCTGCAAACACTGACCAACACTGCACAGAGGGGCAGGTCTGCACCCAGGCTCACCCATGACTCCCTCCATATGCTTATGGAAGGAGTCACAGCACACAGGGAGGTCCTCTTCCCTTGCCATGGGCAGAAGAGACCTCCTCAAGAGATTAACACAGCCTGGGTGCACATTGCAGAGGAGGGCACAAGCAGGGATGTCATCAGGAGGACCTGGGTGCAGTGCCGCAAACATTTCAATGATATTAGTTGATCATGAAACATTAGTAGAAAGCCACACTCAACCTCAATCTGCTGTGCCTCTCAGCACATCCCCATCACTCTGCCTTCCCTAGCCTGCTCCTGCACATCCTTACACCAACTTACCTTACACCTCCACCCATCCCTCTCTCTCTATGTTATCACATCCCCATCTCACTAGCCACCGCTCAGTGCAATCATGCCAACTAACAACACACAAGGGTAGTCACTTGGGTGTTTTATCCAATGTGAAGTTTCTGTTAATGTGGTGTCAAACATTGAAACCTTTATTTTCAACACTTTGCGTTCTTGGACAGACTTGTGAGCACCTTTGGTAGTGGCTTACTGAGTTGCAGTGACTGGTGAGACACAACAGTACCACCCGCATTTGTGATGAGTGTGAAAGGAATGGCTTGGACATTGTGGGGATGCTTTATGGTGTTGATGTGGGGTGGTGCCAATCTGGTACATCATGTGGCAGCCAGGGTGTACAGCGTCAAGTGATGTAAATCTGGCCATGGTGAGGCCATCCCTGGTCTCCCGGGTAGCAATATGGTCAGGTGCTCATGCCCTGTGTCTTGTGCAGCATCAGTTGATTTAAGAGAAAATTGGTGTTGGTGCTGCTGGTGTGCCCAGTGATGCTGGTGTTTGGGCTGTTTGTGGTGGGATTCTGAGGAGTTTCAAGGATGACAGGTGAAGTTAAGATGACAGAAGCTATCTGTCAATGGTGGGAGAGGTGATGAGGTCAGACTGGATGGAAACTTGTGTAAAGACGCAGCTTCCTGAATCTAGTGGAAACGCACTTTAGAGAAGGTAGTGGTTAGGGGAACATGTCTCAAATCAGCTGGGAGCTTTTGACTTGAAATTTGACGGTGTTAACACGTCAGTTGATTCAATGGCCACTGACCTTCCACCTCAGCTTCACAGGTGAGGTCTAGGCACAGTGGGAAACCGGTGGGCGATGTGTCAAATCCAGAAATCTGAGAAAAAATCATTGATAAGTGGCTATAAACAAGCCACGATTGATTTTAATTGTCTCCCCCGCTGCTGTGTGTTGGGTCTGCTCAGTACTGACAGACTCAACATTTGGTAAAGGCACGCGGCAGCGGGTTCACAGCGCGGTCCTGACCCACCACTGATTGTGCCCCCTGACCCCCTGCAAAATCTAGCCCATAATGTTTCTCTGGGTTTGCAGTCAGGTAATGTGAACCAGGGTCATACCACATGTCATGCCAGGACAAGACAGCTTCATTCATTTTTTTTGTTGATATACTTCATGGAAATGACATCAAATGGAATGAAAATGGTCACTAAGTAACAAAACCACTCCATAAATTCATGCACCAATTTAGATTACACTTGACCTGGAATTTTACATCTAATATTTAGTTATCAAGTATGTGGGACTGATCGAGAATATATCAGGAGGTGGTGTGGGTGTACTTTCATTTTAGGTCTTTCATGATCTGAACTGTTATCACATGCCTCCTTGTCATACATTCTCTATTAAGACAACAAATTATTTAGATAAGATTATTTGATCCATAGTTGGCTACATTTTCACTGGAAGAAGTGGTGATGCTTTTGCCGAAGAAGTTACATTAAATTCCTTATTGCCTGGTAATTGATCCTTCATTGTTTTTAATCCTTTTGGCTGTAGTTTAAATTTCCATGTTACTCCATTTGCATTTTTAATGTTTTTGCTTACACATTCTAACTGAAAAACATGATGAGTTGCAGTGATTGAATTTGAAGGGTTGGACATATTGGATGTAGCCTGGCATGTTTTTGAATGTCTGGTAATTTCCCCCTCCCCTTTCCCATTCTCCTGATACATGCATAGAATTGTACAGCACAGTAGGAGGCATTTGGCTCATTGGTTAGTCCCACTCTCCTGCTCTTTCCCCATATTCCTGCAATTTTTTCTCCTCAAATATTTATCTAATTGTTAACCTAAATCCGCAGCTAGTCTTATAACTTTATATCTAGAGCAGGGGTTCCCGAACTGTTCTACGCGTATCCCTGCAGGTACGTGAGACATCCTTGCGGGGTACCTGGGGAAAATCGTCTAATGGTGGATTTTATTTATTAATTATTTTATTTATTTATTGCATTTTTATAATGGGCTACTCAGACAAAGCTTTAAAATTCTGTGGGAATTTGTTATATAAAATAGTTAATTTACTTTAAGATGTACCAATGAGAACACAGATACACAGAGACGATGATATACAGCGCCCTCACCACCAATCACTGTACACTACAGCGTGGTTTCAGTTGCAGAGCAACTGTCCAGTCTAAAACCTGTGTGTTGGTAGGGGTGCACGGGCAGCTAGTAGATCTGAAAGGGGGTACGCAATAAATAAAGTTTGGGAACCTCTGATCTAAAGGATGAACGCTAGACTTTTAAAAAATTGAGCTGATAACTAATATAATGCCGTAACACGTCTGCGTAAATTCAGCTGAACATTACGAAGTAGTACAGTGGTAAACATTTTCCCCTTAAAACAAAGTGTTTTTGTTGTAATCCGTTACTTTGTTAGTGCTGAGTAAGGTGCAGGAATACAAACACAAGTTTAAATTAAGTATTATTTGGGTTACTTGAAATTGAAACAGGGAAGTGGAATTGCTTGTTTTTATTTGAAGATTGCTATCAGTGTTAGAATTACCATTGTCACATCCCTGCATAACTTCGGCTACCACATTTGATGTGCAGGTAGCCTGACTGGGTACCAATTAAAAAAAACTCAAAAGTGGAAAAATCTCCTTATGATTTTTCAGCAAATATATGCTTCGCCATATAAAGTGGTGAACTAAACCACAGAACAATCTGGGCAAACAGTGAAGAAATGTATTTTTGGCACAGAGTCAGCTTGAACCATTAGGGCAGAGACAAACGGCTGGCTTTCCTGAAAAGAGAGGGGAAGTCATAACTTCAAGACTTTGAAGCAATCTTTCAAATCCTCTTTAAACCTTGGAATGCACATGTGTGCATCCAACCCTATAACTAAAGCTTCTTTTTATAAAGTTGGTCTTCTTCTGAAAGTATGAGTTGGCTTATGTGAGCCTACGCAAATCCCGCAAACTTCTAAGCATAGTTCTATGTTTGTTCTGAGCTCCACCTCTGAGGTCCAGATGGCATGAAAATATCCGCAGCCTTGATGGAATTGCTCTGTTTGTGTTTGTGGTGTGCTGAAATTATAATCAGTCCAATAAGGTTTTATGGTTTAAAAATTTTTTTTTTATACAATTCTAGTTAATACGCACACAGCCAGATGGAAATGTAAAGTGCTTTACCCAACCTTCTGAAGTAATAGTTGTTCACAAACCAAATTCTGCGCTAAGTATTCTGAGATGTTTTCATTTGGATTATGCAGAGAGTCAACTTGTATTAATGCGCGTGTGTTTTTCCTTCATACTTTGCCATCATGCCTATGGTTTAAATTTTGAGCAACCTCGCTGTTAAGTATTGCCCAAGTGGAACATGTCATCAAAGTACTTGATTGCAAACGTTTTTTCCCTGTTAGTTTTTTGCTGCTTGGTATTCTTGATAATGTGTGTCACATGGCTGTAGCGAAGGCTAAGCATTAAATATGAAGAAAGAGAAATGTTGCAGTTGATACGTGGAATATTTGCATTGTTTCAAAATGTGGTTATTGATTCACAGAACACCCGCGATTGAAATGTGTAATATTCTGCTTTGTACCAAGTTGTCAGTTTAAATACTTTAAAGTATCAAGTAACTACTTTACCAAAACATGATAGGCATGTGTGTCATGCTAATATGGATGGAATAATGTAAGTATACAATTATGGACTAGGCTTTCACCATTAACTCAAACAGGTGATCCTTATCACATAGAGCCATTTCCATTTTTAATAAAGATTTAGTTTACCTTTATTTTACAAGAGGAAGTGCAGATGTCCAAGTTATTTTTTGTCAAGAATTGCATTAAAGTAAAGCAATTCAGATAATTTGTTTCATTTTTACATTAAAGGAGCTGGTGTATATGTATGCTGCCATCATTATAGGCAGTCCCTCGGAATCAAGGAAGGCTTGCTTCCACTCCAAAAATGAGTTCTTTGGTGGCTGAACAGTCCAATACGAGAGTCACAGACTCTGTTACAAGTGGGACAGACATTCGTCGAGGGAAGTGGTCGGTGGGGCTGGTTTGCCGCGCGCTCCTTCCGCTGCTTGCGCTTGACCTCTTCACGCTCTTTGCGTTGAGACTCGAAGAACTCAACGCCCCCCCGGATGCACTTTCTTCACCTCGGGCGGTCTTCGGCCAGGGTCTCCCAGGTGTTGGTGGTGATATCGCACTTTACCAGGAAGGCTTTGAAGGTGTCCTTGTAACGTTTCCGCTGCCCACCTTTGGCTCGTTTGCCATAGAATGGTTACAGCACAGAAGGAGGCCATTTGGCCTGTCAGGCCTTTGCTGGAGTTTATGTTGCTATTGCTATAACAAAACAATTAATGATAATATAAGCAGTAGCAGAGAAGGGAGTTGTGTTTCACCCGAGCTGTCGATACTGTCATTTATTTTTCACTCTCCGGTGTCTAACAACTTTTATTTGTAGAGTGCCCATTGACACTCCTGTGCCAGCCTGTGAGTTGGAGGCAGGGTGGGACTTGCAGCAGGTCTCACAGCAAACAGTCTATTTTACAGTAAACAAAGTCTATTTACTCAGCAAACAGAGTCTATTTAAACTGCACAATACAGCAAACAGTCTACAGAGTCTATTTGAAAAGAGCCTTTACAGCAAATCGAACTCATGACCGAAACTACAGCAATGTTGCCTGATAAAACCAGAATAATTTCTCCAGCAAAATGCAGTGAGTGGAGGATATTTACAAAATACAAGTTGGTTACTTCTCCAGGAAAATGCAGCAATTGGAGGACAGTTACATACAAATTATATGCATAAAATCAGTCTCAGTCAATTCTTGCTCTCTTCCCCCCCCCTTCTTGCTCCCTCCCCCTTTTTGTTCTCTTTCCCCTTCTCTCTCCCCCCCTTCTCACTCTCTCTCCCCCCTTCTCACTCCCTCTTCCCCCCTTCTCGCTCCCTCCCCTTCTTGCTCCCTCTCCCCTTCTTGCTCTCGTGTTCACCTTTTCTCCTTGCCCCCTCTCTCATACCCCCTTCCCTTTTACCACCCTTCTCTTTTACCCTCCTCTTCCATTTTACCCTCCCCTTCCCTTTTATCCTCCCCTTCTTCCCCCCTAACACAACGTGAGGGTTCCATCCCTTCACACTCTGTCTTCCTCTTCTAGCTCCCATCCCCTTCTCGTTTCCTCCCATTTCTCGCTCTCTCCCCCCCTTCTCATTTCCTCCCCCCTTCTCTCCTTTCTCCCTCTCTTGTACCCCCTTCCCTTTTACCCTCTCCTTCTCTTCCCCCCCAACACAACATGAGAGTTCCATTCCTTCTCTCTCCCTCCCCAATTCTCCCTTCCCCTTCTTGCTCCCTTCCCCCTTCTCGCTCCCTTCCCCTTCTCGCTCCCCTCCCCTTCTCACTCCCTCTCCCCTTCTCTATCTCTCCCTTCTCTCTTTCCCCCTTCTCGCTCCCTCCCTCTTTCTCACTCTCTCCCCCTTGCTCTCGTGATACCCCTTCTCTTTCCCTTTTACCCCCGTTTACCCTCCCCTTCTCTTTGCCCCCCAACACAACATGAGGGTTCCATCACTTCTTGCTCTCTCCCCACTTCTCGCTCCCTACCCCCTTCTCGCTCCCTCCCCTCTTCTAGCTCCCTCCCCCTTCTCGTTTCCTCTTCCCTTCTCGTTTCCGCTCCCCTTCATTCTCCCCTTCTCGCTCTCGTGTTCCCCTTCTCTCCTTTCCACCTTTCTCGTTTCCCCTTCTCTCGTTCCCTGTTCCCTTCTCCGCCCCCCCTTCCCCCCTCCAACACAACGTGAGGGCTCCATCTAGTCATTTCGCAGAGTAGCAACAAACCTAATGTACCCAAGGCCTGTGACGTTGGATGACAGGTAAAACTTGGCCTTGAACCTATAAGTTCCAAGTTTAGTGAGTACTTTAATTTTGCTGCTTTGTCTTAATCCTCTCAGCCTTTATTAATATTAAATTCGAACAGTAACTCTTTAGACATTGAATGTTATTTGGATGTTTTAATGTGGTCATTAACATAAGTAGGAGAACTGCACTGGATTTAATTCCCATTGATTAAGTAAAGATACTGGTTTGATTCAAAGTTGCATCATAAATGATCATGAGTTGGTGTGGTTAGAGATAGATTACTGCAGATGTTGGGTTAAGATATTAATTAAACAATATATTAATTTACAATAACAAAATTTCAGGATATGGCATTAATGTAAGCGTTAATCCATTAGTACTTATGAAGGTTGGCTTTGGAGGTTGTGACCTTTCTGCCATGTGTTCAGGTTCTTGGTTATTGTTTCTTTGTTACTATTTTTACATTTCAGTTTGAAATTGGCTGTGGAAGTGATGCCTTATTTTCTCTACATATTAAATAAGGGTGGAAGAAATATTGAGACATAATAAACTGGTGCTTGAATGACAATTGAGAATTCAAATGTTCTGAAAGTTGTGAACTATTGATCAGTATTGGTTTGGTCCTAGAGATAATTGACATTTTTATTTTACTATTTATCTCTTTATTTAGAATTTTTCTTTCAGTTATTTAATGCCAATTTTGGTCCACAACTGACCTCATTTTAGTTAACAAAAGCAACACTGCTCCTTGCATTGACACAGCCATTAACAATTTAAATCAATGCACCAATCTAATACAGGATTGAAGGACTCAGACAGTTGAATTCCAATTAAAATGGAAACAAGTAAAAATCCACACCTTTTGTGTCACTCCACCTAACTACATTTGGCTTCAAAGTGTCTTGTCTTTTTTATTATTTTATTTTTGCGAGTTTTACTTTTGCATTATCCAGAATTTCTTTCCTGTCTCAGCCTCTTTTATTCCATTCTTAAAATTAGGTGCTGCACGGCTCAGAGCTTGGGATTGTGGAAATGTACTATTTGTACATTTGTACAGAAAAACTGTTTGTAAAGCACTGAAAACTTTGTGGTGTATATAAGTGACTAGGTTGTCTAATTAAATGGTATGTATCAGGGTGGTGGGAGTCAGACTATTTCAAAAATTTCTGATGGGAAGCAAAATTATAACTGATGGGTACCTGGGTAAGCCAGTAGGTTAGCACAATGTCCCATCATCTTTAGGGATCTTGGTTTGAATGTAGTTTAGAAAGTCTGTACTCGCTGTGACAGTCTAAGGTAAAAGGAGTTTGGCAACTCAACTCTTAGTTAGGGTGAGTCATACTAAAACTGCCCACAGTTGGCACTAAATTGACAATCTCATTCAGAGATACCACAAAGTTAACTGATGTAGGAAATGGAGAGGTCACATTTGGGGAAGTCTCTGTCGAGCTTATTAATCTTTCCAACAGCACGGATGAATTTATTTGTCTTGGTGTGGATAGGCTCGAAGCTGCTGTCAAGCCCCTTCTGTGATTTGTCTGTGATAATGTCAAAAATTGACCTGACTGCATGTGCAGTGCAGCCACATAAATTTTCACAATGTGGAATTTCTGAGCTAATAATCAGTCAAAGGAAATATTTTTCTTAAAAGTTGCTCACAGCTAAAAATAAATAGTGGGAGCCAATGCTATGTTCATGCCATGCTATTTCCCCTCAAGTCATTCTGCCTGTGTTATAGTCTATGAGTCAACCTCAGAGTCTTTCCACAAATTCCTTTTCCAACTGTTCTTTTGTCATATTGACGATCGCCTCCAGTCTTCTAACCCTATGTGCTGTTTTGGTGATGATTCCATTCTGCAACTTCCTTCAGATTGCACATCCACGGTGCGCACAAGCACAATTTCATTGCAGTGCAGTGGCTAAATCACTACATCTTTATCTCCTGCATGCCTTTTGATGGGACAACAAAAATCATGTTTTTCAATTCTTCAGAGTTTCTTCATGTCATTGGCAGGAATCATTTCCCCCTATCATTTCAATTTTTCAATGGTTCTAGCTTTCGTCCTTCTCTAGTTATTGACTTTCTTTCTTCAGTATCTCCTTTGAGCTCGAATGCTTGAAAGCGTTGTTCAAGTTGTCTTCAAGAAGCTTGCTATCTTCTTTTGTGCCAATACCTTTCTTGTCAACAATTCTTAATTCTCTACAAAGGCGAATCCATCCAAGACTGATTCATATTTACAGAGGTGCTTTTAGCCTCTTGTCATATTTCTGAGTGGACAGCAACAAAAAACTTGTTATTTAGAAGATTCCTCTGTCCCATCTAGTCTCCTCCAGCACTTTACTGCAACATTTCTTACATCTGTCCTATTGATGCTACAATGCCTAGTGTGCCTCTGAATGTTTTTGTTTCTTCTAAGCTACATATAAGTCATCCTACACAATCGTCTATGTTCCTACATCTTTTCTGTATTGAAATCAAGGCTTGTTAGAGAATTTACTACTCTTGCTCATTATTTTCCAAGATCTCAAAACTGTGGGACTAGTTATCGCCTCAAAATTCTCTACCTTCGACAATCTAAAACCCAAATTTGATGTTAATTTTTTTCCTGATTTTGTTTATTACTTCTTTATACTTTTGAACCTTGGTGGTGTTGGACTATTTGCTGTAACCCTCAATATGGGGTCCTTGGGCTCAATTTTCCCCAGTGATTGACACCGTTTTTTTGGCGTGCGCCGCTTTTTTTGCCCTAAATTTATAAATCCAAGTTTCCCCAAAGATTGTGTGCCATTTTTTTAGGTTGGTTTTTTTTGGCGACACAGGGGACTTAACCTGATGTCTGCGCCAGTTTTTCACATTGATGCAAGTTTGGCCAACCTACATTTCTCCTGGGACGGCATATGTGACCACTCCCGAAAAACCTTCTGGGCACGTAAGAAAAACCAGCGCACATCAAAAAAATCAGTGCAGAAAGACGCCATTGCTTTTATGCGAAGTTTTGGAGGGAGTCAAGAACACATTAAACATGCATCAAGAAGCTTAATTTTTTCAAACTTAAAATGCAGAAAATGGAAGTTGAATGTAATTATTTAATTTTGGAGTTTTTTTTCAAAGTCCCATGCCACCACCGAACGTCTCCAAAATGGGCTCGACGGTCGGGGTGTCAGCCGGCAGAACTCTCTCTTGCCTGGACACAGGAGCTCGGGGCACTGCTTCAAAAGACGCCTGGGGGAATATGGGGGGTGGAAGCCGAACTGAAGGGAGAGAACCCTTACACTATGCAGCAGCATCAAATGGTGCGCGGGGGTGGGGGGGTTGGTGTTTCCTGATCTAAGCAAGCCTATTGCGCATGCCCAGACTTGGGTGTGATCCATATTAGAGCGTCGACCTTGGGGAGAGAGACATCAAAGAAGCTTGTCCTGCTGTTTTGAGCTTCTTGCAAAGGTACAATTTAATCATGGGGGCAATACTGACAATGCCATACCTCGTGAAAGCCTTCTGCATGATGGTGCTGCGGAGGAGACTATTGATTCGACGTTATCGCATGAGGAACCTCAGAGCATGTAGGATGATGGGCAGGAGGCCTTACCCACGTCGGGTATATCGAGCCAGGCATTCATACCTGCACCTAAGTGATGCAGGCCGTGTAAGATGGCGGAGGAAGGCACACGCCGTCGTGCCTCTAACGATTGCTTGAGCCATGGGCCAGCATCTCATCCATGAACGCTTTGCTGGCTGAAGGCTCAGCGGCAACTATTCCAAATGGACCAAGTTTACTGTTTGGACCTGTTCCGTAATGTTGTGTTGTGTTAATGGAACAAATAATGGAAATGATTCTTCTTTACTTCAAAAAGTTGTGTTAATAATGGAACAAATAATGGAAATGATTCAGTTATAATTTAAAATATATTCGATTCAAAAGTTTAACAACTGCTTGTTTGTACTTTACTTAACTTTATTAAAAATATTCTTGTTACAAACTTTAAGATCACTTACAAACTTCTAAACTTGTAAATTTACATACCTTGCAAAAAACTTTTAAGTTGAGAACAGTTACAACAGTAACAACAACAATAACAGCAACAACAACAACAGCAAAGAAAGGCTGCACCCATCCCTCCTCCAACTTATTCCAAGACCGCCTGCTGCGCTTGGTCTTGTTGACTCCATACCTGCCCGCAGGCGGTGGCGCAGCATTTCTCAGGTTGGTACCAAACTTATTCTTTTGAACATCTCGGGTAATGCGCACTTTATGATGGGGGCGGGCAGGCAGTAATGTGGAAGGCCAGGCTTGGGCCTCTTCAGAGGCTGGTCTGGGGATTGGAGTGGGAGTGGCAGTTGATTCTGTCAATGGGCGTGGGATCTGGGCGTGTTCCCCTATTGCAGCAGCTAACTCCGACATTCCCTCCCTCATGTGCCCTGACAGTGTCTCAACTATCTGCAACATTCCCTACCTCATGTTCGCCGACAGTGTCTCAGCTACCTGTGACATTCCCTCCCTCATGTTGACCAACAGTGTGTCAGCTACCTGCAGCATTCCCTCCCTCACGTGCCCTGACAGTGTCTCAACTACCTGCGACATTCCCTCTCTCATGTGCACCGACAGTGTTCCAATTTCTCATGAGAGTGTTGCTACTTCTCCCAACAGTGTCGATACCTCATCACCCACTCCACTGATGGTGTCCAGGAGTGATTGTGTAAGGTCAATGCTCTCCGCACTCATTGCCATCATCAGAACCACATCTATTAGATCCTGCATCTCAGGAGAGCGCTGTCGAGCTCTGCTTCCTCTTCTCACCCTGGATGTGGCTCACTGCATCCCACTGGGACCCGCAGCCTCAGACGATGGGAAACCATGTAATGTGCCACCAACACGCATATCCCTCAGTAAAGGGGCTGGCACCTCAATGGGCGGCAGCTGCACCTCTTCCAGAGCGAGTACAGCAGTGGCGGCTTCATCCATCCCCTTCTCCCCTTCACCTCCATGCTCTTCATCTGGAAGGTGGGATTGGAAGATGTTTTCCTCTTCAGGCTTGTCCACATCTGACTCTGCTTCTGCATCGGCTTCAATCTTGTCAGGGTTGGCCTCAAGTTCTGCAAAATATAACAGAACAGACAAATGGTTAGCAGCAGAGGAGGGGGCAGGGTGGTATGAGTAGGCTCACACAGCGCAGGCAGCAGGCTCATTTTAAGGACCACGATGAATGATAATACATTGCATCAACCGAAGCGTAGCTGATGGAGACATCCCCAGGAACCGAAGCATGGCTAGCCCACGCAGTACTTAACATTTAGCAAAGCCAGACTGTGGAATTTGCAGGACTTACCCTCTCCCTCGAGTGTGGGCCCAGCTTGTGCAGTGGTGGTTGCTTTTCTCCAGGTAGGATCCATCAAAGCAGTGACCCTTCTTCCAAGGGTGCCAGTGGGTGAAGATTTGCCAGGCCTCCTTCTGTTCGAGTTCTTTCCCTTTTGTTGTGTGCCACCTTACTCTGCAAAGATGAAAATATAACTTTTTAGAGAGGGTGTCTTTCTGCTGGATGGGACATATACAGATGGTCACATTTACAATTGCAATTCCATTGAATAAATGAAAATATTATTTACACTAACTACGTGACCAAGATCCTGCCATTTCTTTTAGCACTGGCCTCCAGACCTCGGGCTGGTCACCACTGCATAGTAATCTTCTGCAAGTTGGTTCCAGCATTTCTTCATTTGTTTTGGTGAAACTTTTATGTGACTTCTGCTGGTGTCCAGCTCATGCCATCTGGCCTCAATTACAGTAACTAGTGCCTCCACTTCGTCCTGTAAGAAATTCTTGGTCCTTGAGCCGCGTTGCATCTTGTATTGCAGCTCCGATTTTTCCAATGAGAATTAAAGTTCTCACACACAATTGGCTCTTTAAAAATGGCCAAATGCAGACTGGGAGGTGCACTGGGCATACACGCCCATAGCAATCATGTCAAAAACTTCCTTTTTTTTCCCGCGCATGCACAGAAGGGGGGGGGGGCATCATTTTTTTCGGCTCCACCCCCCGAAGCTAAAGGACAGGCTGCGTTGTGCCAATTACAAAAAATAGATTAGGAAACTTGCTAGTTAATTTTTTGGAATAGTTGGGGCCAAAAAAAAACGGGCGTAACTCTTGCAGTACGCCAAAAAACAGCATTGAGGAAAATTGAGCCCCAAATCTTTTTTTGAAAAAGTCGAGAACAATGAAACCCGTAAAAGGCTTAAGAGAAAAAGCAATTCAAGTTGGAATGTTTCACATTTAAAAAAAAGAATTCTGTTGCTTATTTAAGTCATATAAAAGTTTCACCAAAACAAATGAAGAAATGCTGGAACCAACTTGCAGAAGATTACTGTGCAGTGGTGACCAGCCCGAGGTCTGGAGGCCAGTGCTAAAAGAAGTGGCAGGATCTTGGTCACGTAGTTAGTGTAAGTAATATTTTCATTTATTCAATGGAATTGCAATTGTAAATGTGACCATCTGTATATGTGTTGCCACTTAATGCATTTCTGCAAAGAAGTTTGTGTTTTGCAGTAATGCAAAAATGACGATATACCTCCAGTGTTGGTTCCTGACCTGACTCTCCTGATTCTCAGTTCAATTTACAGCCGGCAGCATAAATCAGGTTCTGCTGGGCAGGGATTATTTTGTAGCTACTGGTCTCAGCCTGGTAGCTAGAGTTTAAGTGCAGCTTTTACAGTTTATGGTTAATATTACTGTAATAAGGATGCTCCTGACATTTGAGTAGTTTCCCCCCCTTTAATCATAGTACTTGTTTCAGCATCATGTGCGTGAGGTGAAGCTTCTACAAAAATGTCTGGAGACAAGAATTTCTCTGGACCTGCTGGCCATCTAAGAGTTAGGAAACATAGTTGGCACAGAGTGTAGATAACTTTATTTATCATTTGGTTATGCTCTAGGTCAAATGGAAGTGCCTAGGGTGACAAAGATACCAAAATGTTTATTCCCCATTATTGACATTTAAGGAGGACCAAATATTTACTGTCCTAATATTTGTCACTAAAGTTACAGTTGTTTTATTTTCCATATTACAGGAATTAACCGCAGAAGTTAGCTGGGTTATTGGAAGTAACTTTAGTATCTGTCTGGGGAGTGGGACTAATTGGATAGCTCTTTCAAAGAGCCGGCACTAGCGTGATGGGCTGAATCGCCTCTTTCTGTGCTGTATTATTCTATGATTCTATCTTGCTGTTCAGTTTAGTGAAGCTTTGAAGAGAACAAGTATGATTTTTCAGAAATAATCTGCTTTTAAATGAAATTGCTCTTATTGTTGATGTCCCCACATATTAGTTGATCTGAATTGATCAGCCTAGTTGGTAAAGGCCCTAATGAGATATTTCCTTTTCAAATAGAAAAACTTTACAAAAAAGAATTGAATAAACAAAGAAGCTTTATTATACAACTAACATTTCAATACTTTGTTGGGAAAATTGGAGCGATAACAACTGTTCATAGAAATTTTCGAACAGAAGGCGACCATTCGGCCTATTACACATGTGTTTGTGTTAACTCATTTGTATTCCCATATCTCTATCTTTTTTGCTTTCCAAATACTTACCTAATTCCCTTTACCCGGCCTCAATAGCCACTTGTGGTAAAGTATTCCGGATTCGAATAACGTGTGAAAATATTTCTTCTAATTTCCCTCTTCATTTCTCTCATAACGATCCTCAATTTATGCCTCCTTGTTACTGATTCATCAACCAATCAAAACAATACTTCACTAATTACCCTTGCAACCTTTGTAATATGTTTTAAAATAGGCTGGCGATGAACTCTAGTTTTTGATATGCAAGGTTATTAATGGTTAATCAATTGCCCATGATACAGGTCACCTTAAGATCTCTGGGGTGTAATGCAGCTGGAAATAAATCTTACTGATAATTTCTACTTAATAGTTTCAGAGTGTGAAATATCTGGAGCTCTTGTGTGCAAGTCTGCACTTAACCATGTTGGCTTAATGTGTTTGTACACCACTATATCCAACAGATATTCAATTAGGTAGAACTGACAATTACACTGCTGTGCTAAACACGCCAAAAAAATTACGGCTTGTCCATTCCAGTCTCTGTACCTTTTTAACAGCATAATAAGTCTTAATTACTGCCAAACAACCTCTCTGGCACTGAAAATTGACTTTTACAAGTGGAGTCTCATTCCTTCAGCTTTTAATTATTGTAGGAGTTTTAAAAAACTTAATTTTTTTTTCTTTCTGTCCCTTTTATCTCTCTTAATCTAATATTTCTTTCCCTCTCTTTATTTTGCTTTCTGTACAGGATTTGACATTGAATTCACTATTCTAAGCTTCCTGGGTCAAATTCTGTGCTGCCCATAACCAATTCTTCAATCTGATTGGTTTAGGATACAGTTGCTTGCTCTATTCACATAGGTCTCAGATGTCCCATCGAAAGTGCTGCACTGGTTGGATGTTTGGCTGACAGTAACTTGCCATGCAGAAGTCCATAGAAAATCTATGGAGAACGCAAGTCTAATGAACATCCGTTGTTGTTCATTCGCTGCTCAGAGTAAAATCCGGCCTATCGCCAATTTAAAGAACATAAGAACATAAGAAATAGGAGCAGGAGTAGGCCATACGACCCCTCGAGCCTGCTCCGCCATTCAATAATATCATGGCTGATCTGATCATGGACTTAGCTCCACTTCCCTGCCTGCTCCCCATAACCCCTTTTCCCTTTATCGGTTAAGAAACTGTTTATTTCTGTCTTAAATTTATTCAATGACCCAGCTTCCACAGCTCTCTGAGGCAGCAAATTCCACAGATTTACAACCCTCTGAGAGAAGAAATTTCTCCTCATGCCAATTTTAAATGGGCGGCCCCTTATTCTAAGATCATGCCCTCTAGTTCTAGTCTCCCCCATCAGTGGAAACATCCTATCTGCATTCACCTTCAGGAAGGATAGAATAAAAGGAAAAGGAGGTGGGGTAGCATTTCTGGTTAAAGAGGAGATTAATGCAATAGTTAGGAAGGACATTAGCTTGGATGATGTGGAATCTATATGGGTAGAGCTGCAGAACACCAAAGGGCAAAAAACGTTAGTGGGAGTTGTGAACAGACCTCCAAACAGTAGTAGTGATGTTGGGGAGGGCATCAAACAGGAAATTAGGGGTGCATGCAATAAAGGCTAGCAGTTATCATGGGTGACTTTAATATGCATATAGATTGGGCTAACCAAGCTGGAAGCAATACGGTGGAGGAGGATTTCCTGGAGTGCATAAGGGATGGTTTTCCAGACCAATATGTCGAGGAACCAACTAGGGGGGAGGCCATCTTAGACTAGGTGCTGTGTAATGAGAGAGGATTAATTAGCAATCTCGTTGTGCGAGGCCCCTTGGGTAAGAGTGACCATAATATGGTGGAATTCTACATTAGGATGGAGAATGAAACAGTTAATTCAGAGACCATGGTCCAGAACTTAAAGAAGGGTAACTTTGAAGGTATGAGGCGTGAATTGGCTAGGATAGATTAGCGAATGATACTTAAGGGGTTGACTGTGGATGGGCAATGGCAGACATTTAGAGACCGCATGGATGAACTACAACAATTGTACATCCCTGTCTGGCTTAAAAATAAAAAAAGGGAAGGCGGCTCTCAAGGGAAATCAGGGATAGTATTAAAGCCAAGGAAGTGGCATACAAATTGGCCAGAAATAGCAGTGAACCCGGGGACAGGGAGAAATTTAGAACTCAGCAGAGGAGGACAAAGGGTTTGATTATGGCAGGGAAAATAGAATACGAGAGGAAGCTTGCAGGGAACATTAAGACCACTGCAAAAGTTTCTATAGATATGTAAAGAGAAAAAGGTTAGTAAAGACAAACATAAGTCCCCTGCAGTCAGAATCAGCGGAAGTCATAACGGGGAACAAAGAAATGGCAGACCAATTGAACAAGTACTTTGGTTCGGTATTCACTAAGGAGGACACAAACAATCTTCCGGATATAAAAAGGGTCAGAGGGTCTAGTAAGAAGGAGGAACTGAGGGAAATCCTTATTAGTCGGGAAATTGTGTTGGGGAAATTGATGGGATTGAAGACCGATAAATCCGCAGGGTCTGATGGACTGCATTCCAGAGTACTTAAGGAGGTGGCCTTGGAAATAGCAGATGCTTTGACAGTCATTTTCCAACATTCCATAGACTCTGGATCAGTTCCTATGGACTGGAGGGTAGCCAATGTAATCCCACTTTTTAAAAAAGGAGGGAGAGAGAAAACAGGGAATTATAGACCTGTCAGCCTGACATCGGTAGTGGGTAAAATGATGAAATCAATTATTAAGGATGTCATAGCAGCGCATTTGGAAAAAGGTGACATGATAGGTCAGCATGGATTTGTGAAAGGGAAATCATGCTTGACAAATCTTCTGGAACTTTTTGAGGATGTTTCCAGTAGAGTGGACAAGGGAGAACCAGTTGATGTGGTGTATTTAGACTTTCAGAAGGCTTTTGACATGGTCCCACACAAGAGATTAATGTGCAAAGTTAAAGCACATGGGATTGGTGGTAGTGTGCTTTCGTGGATTGAGAACTGGTTGGCAGACAGGAAGCAAAGAGTAGGAGTAAATGGGTACTTTTCAGAATGGCAGACAGTGACTAGTGGGGTACCGCAAGGTTCTGTGCTGGGGCCCCAGCTGTTTACATTATACATGAATGATTTAGACAAGGGGATTAAATGTAGTATCTCCAAATTTGCGGATGACACTAAGTTGGGTGGTAGTGTGTGCTGCGAGGAGGATGCTATGAGGCTGCAGAGTGACTTGGATAGGTTAGATGAAGTAGATGAAGTATAATGTGGATAAATGTGAGGTTATCCACTTTGGTGGTAAAAACAGAGAGACAGACTATTATCTGAATGGTGACAGATTAGGTGCAACGAGACCTGGGTGTCATGGTACAGCAGTCATTGAAGGTTGGCATGCAGGTACAGCAGGCGGTTAAGAAAGCAAATGGCATGTTGGCCTTCATAGCGAGGGGATTTGGAGTACAGGGGCAGGGAGGTATTACTACAGTTGTACAGGGCCTTGGTGAGGCCACACCTGGAGTATTGTGTACAGTTTTGGTCTCCTAACTTGAGGAAGGACATTCTTGCTATTGAGGGAGTGCAGCGAAGGTTCACCAGACTGATTCCCAGGATGGCGGGACTGACATATCAAGAAAGACTGGATCAACTGGGCTTGTATTCACTGGAGTTCAGAAGAATGAGAGGGGATCTCATAGAAACGTTTAAAATTCTGATGGGTTTAGACAGGTTAAATGAAGGAAGAATGTTCCCAATGGTGGGGAAGTCCAGAACCAGGGGTCACAGTCTAAGGATAAGGGGTAAGCCATTTAGGACCGAGATGAGGAGAAACTTCTTCACCCAGAGAGTGGTGAACCTGTGGAATTGTCTACCACCGAAAGTTGTTGGGGCCAATTCACTAAATATATTCAAAAAGGAGTTAGATGTAGTCCTTACTACTAGGGGGATCAAGGGGTATGGCGAGAAAGCAGGAATGGGATACTGAAGTTGCATGTTCAGCCATGAACTCATTGAATGGCGGTGCATCCTCGAAGGGCCGAATGGCCTACTCCTGCATCTATTTTCTATGTTTCTACCTTGTCAAGCCCCCTCATACGTTTCGATAAAATCGCCTCTTATTCTTCTGCATTCCAATGATTAGGGGCTCAACCTATCCTCATAATTCAAACCCCTCATCCCCGGAATCAACCTACTGAACCTTCTCTGAACTGCCTCCAATGCACGTATATCCTTCCTTAAATACGGAGACCAAAACTGCACGCAGTACTCTCGGAGTGGCCTCACCGATACCCTGTACAGTTGTAGTAGGACTTCTCTGCTTTTATACTCAATCCCCCTTGCAATAAAGGCCAACATTCCATTTGCCTTCCTGATTACTTGCTGTAGTTTCATACTAACTTTGTATTTTTTCTCCATTTAAATTATAATTTGCTTTTCTATTTTTTCTGCTAAAGTGACTATTATTAGAAGAGTTGCAAAACTTTACTGCATAAAGTTGACATTTATGTAACATTGGACTTTATGAGCTTTATGATAACATAGAAGCATAGATATATCCTTTCGTAAATATGGAAACCAAAACTGCATGCAGTTAATTGGCCATTCTGATCACACACTTAGTTAAATCTCGGAGCCCCAAGTTTTCTTCATTGAATTCACACTGGGACAGTTAAGCCCTTGTACCTCTAAATAATTAACAGGTTAGAAGCCAGTACTACTCTTGGTACTTTGTGAAATTTAAAGAGGTATGCGTGACATGTGGTTACACAGACCAAGAATGCTGGTTTACTAAGGGTAAGCAAACCGTAGATAATGTTAGGTTAATAAATATTTCATAGTATGCCATCATCCAAGAAAGAAGATCTTAATTGTTTTTTGACAAAATCAAACATTTAACTAGGCCAACCTTGCAGTAAAGGTGCCTTTGGGGAAGAGTGACCATAATATGATACAATTTTATTGAGTTTGAAAGTGATTTAGTTAAATCCGAAACTAGGGTCTTAAATCTCAGCAAAGCAAACTACGTTGGTATGAGGGATGAGTTGGCTAAGGTAGATTGGGAAACTATATTAAAAGGTATGATGGTAGACAAGCAATGGCTAGCATTTAAAGAATTAATACATAATTTACAATAAACATAGATTCCTTTAAGGCACAAAAACTCCACAGGAAAAGTGGCCCAACCTTGGTTAACAAGAGAAGTTAAAGATAGTATTAGATCAAAGGAAGAGGCTTATAATATTGCCAAAAAGAGCAGTAAGCCTGAGGATTGGGATGATTTTAGAATTCAGCAAAGGAGGACTAAGAAATTGATAAAGAAAGGGAAAATAGAATATGAAGGTAAACTCGCGACTGACATAAAAACAGACTGTAAAAGCTTATTTAGGTATGTAAAAAGAAAAAGATTAGCAAAAGTAAATGTGGGTCCCTTACAGTCTGAGACAGGAGAAATTATAATGGGGAATAAGGAAATGGAAAAGAAATTAAACAAATACTTTTATGCGTCTGTTTTCATGGAAGAAGACGCAAAAAATTTCCCAGAAATAGTGGAGAACCAATGGTCTAAGGAAAATAAGGGACTGAAAGCAATTAGTATTAGTAAAAAAAATAGTACTGGAGAAATTAATGGGACTGAAAGCCAGTAAATACCCTAGCCCCAATGGCCAACATCCTAGGGTTTTGAAAGAGGTGGCTACAGAGATCGTGGATGCATTGGTTGTTATCTTCCAAACTTCCATAAATTCTAGAACAGTTCCGTGGATTGGAAGGTAGCAAATGTAACCCCGCTATTTAAGGAAGGAGGGAGAGAGAAAATGGGGAACTGCAGACCAGTTAGCCTGACATCAGTATTGGAAAAATGCTAGAATGTATTATTAAGGATGTGGTAACAGGGCACTTAGAGAATAATAATAGGATTGGGCGGAGTCAACACGGATTTATGAAATGGAAATCATTTTTGACAAATCTGTTAAGAATTTTTAGAAGTTGTAACTAGCAGAATAGATAAGGGGGAACCAGTGGATGTGGTGTATTTGGATTTTCAGAAGGCGTTCAATAAGGTACCATACAAGAGGTTATTGAACAAAATTAGGGCTCATGGGATTGGGGGTATTATACTAGCATGGATTGAGGATAGGTTAATGGACAGAAAACAGAGAATAGGAATAAACGGGTCATTTTCGGGTTGGCAGGCTGTAACCAGTGGGATACTGCAAGGATCAATGCTTGGGCCTCAGCTATTCATAATATATATCAATGATTTGGATGAGGGGACCAAATGTAATATATCCAAGTTTGCTAATGATACAAAGCTAGGTGGGAATGTAATTTCTGAGCAGGATGCAAAGAGACTTTAAGGGGATATAGACAGGCTAAGTGATTGGGCAAGAACATGGCAAATGAAATATAATATGGAGAAATGTGAAGTTATCCACTTTGGTAGGAAAAATAGAAAAGCAGAGTATTTTTTAAATGGTGAAAGATTGGAAAATGTTGGTGTTCAGAGGGACCTGGGTGTCTTTGTACACAAATCACTGAAAGTTAACATGCAGGTACAGCAAGCAATTAGAAAAGCAAATGGTATATTGGCCTTTATTACAAGAGGATTTGAGTATAAGAGTAAAGACGGCTTACTGCAATTGTATATGGCCTTGGTGAGACCACACCTGGAGTACTGTGTACAGTTTTGGTCTCCTTACCTAAGGAAGGACATACTTGCCATAGAGAGAGTGCAATGAAGCTTCATCAGACTGATTCCTGGGATGGGGGGATTGTTCTATGCGGAGCGATTGAGTAGACTAGGCCTATATTCTCTAGAGTTTAGAAGAATGAGAAGTGATCTCATTGAAACATACAAAACTCTTACAGGGCTTGACAAGGTAGATGCAGGAAGGATGTTTCCCCTGGCTGGGGAGTCTGGAACCAGGGTTCACAGTCTCAGAATAAGTGATTGGCCATTTAGGACTGAGATGAGGAGAAATTCCTTCACTCAGAGGGTGGTGAATCTTTGGAATTCTCTACCCCAGAGAGCTGTGGAGGCTCAGTCATTGAGTACATTCAAGACAGAGATTGTTAGATTTTTGGATATTAAGGGAATCAAGGGATATGGGGATAGTGTAGGAAAGTGGAGTTGAGATAGAAGATCAGCCATGATCTTATTGAATGGCGGAGCAGGCTTGAGGGGCAGAATTGCCTGCTCCTGCTCCTATTTCTTATATTCTTATGTAACTAGTAATTTCAGTTTTACTTTGAAAGGATCTAGATTCAAGGAGCTATTTCTTAAATAGGTAATTCTCTGCCTCTCTTCTTGCAACAAATATAAGCGCGATTTCTTTCATTGTTTAACGTTCATGTACAAGTGATTGGGCCGTCATCCAAATAAGAGAAATTAAAGAATTCTGTCCCTCAAAGTTTTCACTTCCTTCCAGTAGCTCTGTTCTTTTTCTCCTGTTTAGATGGGGAGTCTGTTTTTGTTCTGTGAAAAGGACATTTGATCAGTCATTTATCAAATCTCCAGTGATTCATTAAATCATGATTTAGTAAGTTTGGGAGAGGGCTTTACTGCTGAATAACTAATATGGCACGAGTGAGTTTATCCAGTGAGAAGCTGAACGCCACAGATCAAGAGGGTCCCAGGTTGAATTGGATTTAGTCATGTCCAAGGCCATAATGCTTGACTACAAGAGAAATGCAGGGAACAGCATCAACCCTTGTACATGGCCGCCTTTGACTTCACAAAGGCCTTTGACACTGTCAACTGCAAGGGACTATGGAGTGTCCTCCTCCGTTTTGGCTGTCCCCAAAAGTTGTCATCAACCTCCGCCTGCTCTACGACAACATGCAAGCCGTGATCCTGACATACGATTCATCACAGACCCAATCCATGTCCGGACCGGGGTCATAAGAACATAAGAAATAGGAGCAGGAGTAGGCCATATGGCCCCTCGAGCCGCCATTTAATACGATCATGGCTGATCCACTCAGGTCCACTTCCCTGCCCACTCCCCATAACCCCTTATTCCCTGATCAGTTAAGAAACTGTCTATCTCTGTCTTAAATCCATTCAATGTCCCAGCTTTCACAGCACTCTGAGGCAGCGAATTCCACAGATTTACAACCCTCTGAGAGAAGAAATTCCTCATCATCTCAGTTTTAAATGGGCAGCCCCTTATTCTAAGATTATGCCCTCTAGTTCTAGTCTCCCCCATCAGTGGAAACATCCTCATTGCATCCACCTTGTCAAGCCCCCTCATAATCTTATATGTTTCGATAAGATCATCTCTCATTCTTCTGAATTCCAATGAGTAGAGGCCCAACCTACTCAACCTTTCCTCATAAGTCAACCCAACATTTTCCCAATCACAGATGTTAGGCTAACTGGTCTATAGAGCTAGAGTTTCCTTGTTTTTTGCATGCTAAATGCCCAATTAACATCCATTTTACTGCTGAAATGACATATAATGCTCATATATCGCCCATTTAGCCACAAAATGGAAACTGACGGGCATTTTTTGGAAACTAATCGCCGAGCATTACTTTCCCCATGTGTGTAACGCTGGGAAAAAAATAATACCACCTGTCCACTTTCTTTTGTTGTAAAGATCATATTTGCCGAAACCAGTGGCCATGAGGTCGCCCAGTGTCACTTTCACCACCTCGCACACATATCGCCCACAATATCGCTCGACCAAAAAAAACCCCAGAAAAAGTGGAACTAACCGGAACTAATCACAGCGTTATGGACGCCATGTTCTACATCACATGTCGCATCCTTTAAAAGGCTGCTGTGCTTCAACCTCGGGGGAGTTCGGATGTACTCTGGAGGTCGTTGGAGTTGATGTGAACATCTCTAAAAACATTTTGGCCATACTGTGACCGATTGGAATTAAATAGGTGTCTTCATCGGGACATTCATTGTTTGTGACTCTCACTCTCTTTTGATGACCAATTACATGCTGCAGACTCGAGATGGCCGAAGGTACGCTCCACAGCATTATGTGCCCAATGTAAGACGTGCCAGACTGATGAGGAGGACCAGACGTTACACCCCCCCGCAAGTACAGGGAGAAGCAGTCTTACTTCGACATGCCCGACACCACCTGCCTTTGGAGACTGCGCTTCCACAAAGAGGTTATCACTGAGGTATGCCAGCTCATAAGTGGAGATCTGCAGCCTGCCTGAACCATCAATATTGCACTGCCCGTCAAGGTCAAAGTCATCACGGCACTGTCGTTCTACGCTTCGGGTTCTTTTCAGGCCTCAGCTGGTGACATTTGCGGTCTGTCTCAGCATGCCACACTTCACTGCATTAGACAGGCCACTGAAACCCTGTATGCACGCAGGAGGGACTTGATCAGCTTTCCTATGACCAGGGAGGCATAGAGTGAGAGGGCTCTAGGATTCTCCAGAATTGCAAACTTCCCCAAGGTGCAGGGAGCAATAGACTGTACGCACATCGCGATGTGGGCACCTTTTCAGGATGCAGAGGTTTTCAGGAACTGCAAGGGATTCCACTCCCTGAATGGCCAACTCGTTGTCGACCACTAGCAAATTATTATGGCAGCGAATGCTAAATTTCCGGGCAGCATCCATGATGCTCACCTCCTGTGTGAGAGCACTGTATCTGACTTGTTTAACAATCAGTCACAAGGTCAATGCTGGATGCTTGGTGACAAAGGATATGGCCTCGCCACCTGGCTGATGACCCCCCTGTGTGACACCACACCGAAGCCGAGAGGCGATACAATATGGAGAAAACCATTGGAGTGCTTAAGCAGCGCTTTAGATGCCTGGACCACTCAGAAGGCGAGCTCCAATACCACCCTGAGCAGGTAGCTCAATTCATGATGGTGTGCTCCATGCTGCACAACTTGGCTATCAGGAGTGGACAAGAATTGCCTGATGAATCTGACAGTCCACCTCAGGAGAGAGGAAGAGGAGGACGAGGAGGCAGACACTGACATCGGTCTAGACAATCAGGCTGACGCTGAAGCCATGCCCCCCGCCCCCCTGTAGACCGCATGAAAGGGCCCATGGTGGCATGATAGCTGCAAGAGCCTTACATCAGGAGCTCATCCACGAGCACTTTGCCTGAAAGAACATTTGTGGTATTTTCAAAGCTGACTCATTGCTGGGTGTGCAGGTCATACATCAATGGTGGGCATCACCTTGGTAACAGTTAAAGTTTAAGTTGATTGAAGTTAAGTGTAATTATACCCTTTAATATTCAGGAACCACCAGTGTGTAACGGTGCAGCTATCTGAGCCAATGTGCAACAAGGTTTTGTTAAATAAAAAACATATAAACCTAACAGTTGTCTGAATTCATAAGTATTTCTGTAAAAACCAACCCTCCATCCCTCCCCCCACCCACCACCACTTTTCCCCACCTCTACCCCTTCCTCTTCCCCCCCTGACTCCAAGCCGCCTGGCCAAAGAGCTCCTCAGGCAATGCTTCATTGCGGGGGGGGGGGCGGGAGGGGGATGACAGCCGACACGCTGCTTGGATGGATACGGGAGAGGACGGTCCCGAGGTGGGAATGTGCTCCGAGCCAGAAGCAAGATCTTGCTCCTGGCTCGCATGTGTGGTTGGCAATGGGGGTGCGGCACCTTGGGGTGCAATGCCGCGCTCCGGGACCACTGGGAGCCCTCTGCCACCAGTGTTCCTGGCTACCTGCTCCAGGGCTTCCGCCATCCCGTCCATGTTATATATTATTTGTTGGACAAAAACTCGGTGCCAACAATATTCTTGGTGCTTAGTTGGCTTTTTGCTGCTGGTGAATCTCCCTCGTGCCTCCCACAACAGCCAAACAAGCACACACCACAGTCACACATGCCTTCAGTCCCTCTCAGCTCCCTGTCTCTCTGTCTCCTTTTCTGCGCATGTCATGATGACCCTTGACCTCCTGAATCGCGGGAATTGAGCGTTGCCATGCCATTGCTAAGGACGGCGACACTTTACGGCAGAAGGTCAGCGAGATTTAACGCAACCGCCCGTTTCATATCGCTCGCAGTAACGCCTAATTTCAAAAATAGATACTAGGTGCTTTGAGAATGGGCGAGAAGCTGGTGATTTGAAAACCCATTTTTACCGCCCACGCCAGAAACATCGCCCAAAGCGAAAAACTGTAAAATCTAGCCCATAGTTACCTGCTTCGGAATCAACCTAGTGAACCTTCTCTGAACTTCCTCCAAAGCAAGTATATCCTTTCTTAAATATGGAAACTAAAACTGTATGCAGTATTCAGGTGTGGCCTCACCCTGTATGACTATAGCAAGACTTCCCTGCTTTTATACTCCATCCCCTTTGCAATAAAGGCCAATATTGCATTGGTTTTCCTGATCACTTGCTGCACCTGCATACCAACCTTTTGTGCTTCATGCACGTACTCCCAGGTCCCACTGTACTGCAGCACTTTGCAATCTTTCTCCATTTAAATAATAACTTGCTCTTTGATTTTTTCTGCCAAAGTGCATGACCTCACACTTTCCAACAGTATACTCCATCTGCCCAATTTTTGCCCACTCACTTAGCCTGTCTATGTCCTTTTGCGGATTTTTTGTGCCCTCCTCACACATTGCTTTTCCTCCCATCTTTTGTATCGTCAGCAAACCTGGCTACGTTACACTCAGTCCCTTCTTCTGAGTCATTAGTATAGATTGTAAATAGTTGGGGTCCCAGCACTGATCCCTGCGGCATCCCACTCGTTACTGAGTGCCAACCCGAGAATGAACCATTTATCCTGACTCTCTGTTTTCTGTTAGTTAGCCAATCCTCTATCCATGCTAATATTTTACCCTCGACCCCGTGAACTTTTATCTTGTGCAGTAACCTTTTCTGTGGCATCTTATCAAATGCCTTTTGGAAGTCCAAATACACCACATCCACTGGTTCCCCTTTATCCACCCTGCGTCATTGCACCAACGCTTTTCTCGATCTTCCTTGCTGCAGTGCTCCATCTCACTCTCAACAAGCTCCCTGCTGGAGTGCAACTAAACTATAGAACCAATGGGAACCTGTTCAACCTTCACCGCCTCCATGCTAGATCCAAGGTCGTCCCATCCTCTGTCATCGAACTACAGTTCGCGGACGATGCTTGCGCCTGCGCACACTCAGAGGCCGAACTCCAAACCATCGTCAACACCTTCACCGAGGCGTACAAAAGCATGGGCCTTACGCTAAACATCCGTAAGACAAAGGTCCTCCACCAACTTGACCCCACCACACAGCACTGCCCTCTGGTCATCAAAATCCACAGCGTGGCCTTGGACAACGTGGACCATTTTCCATACCTCGGGAGCCTACTATCAGCAAGGGCAGACATGGATGACTAGGTCCAACACTGCCTCCAGTGTGCCAGCACAGCCTTCAGTCGCCTGAAGAAGAGGGTGTTTGAAGACCAGGATCTCAAATCTGGCACCAAGCTAGCTTATGATCTACAGGGCAGTAGTGATACCTGCTTCCTAGATGGCTCAGAGATGTGGACCATATACAGCAGACATCTCAAAGCGCTGGAGAAGTACCACCAACGCTGCCTGCGCATGATCCTGCAAATAGACACGTCAGTGTTCTCACTCAGGCCAACATCTCCAGCATCGAAGCACTGACCACGCTCGAGCAACTCCGTTGGGCGGGCCATATTGTTCGCATGCCTGACACGAGACTCCCTAAGCAAGCGCTCTACTCGGAACTCCTACACGGCAAGCGAGCCCCAGGTGAGCAGAGGAAACGTTTCAAGGACACCCTCAAAGCTTCCTTGATTAAGTACAACATCCCCACCGGCACCTGGGAATCCCTGGCCCAAGACCGCCCAAAATGGAGGAAGAGCATCCAGGAGGGTGCTGATTACCTCGAGTCTCGTCGCCGAGAGCATGCAGAAACCAAGCACAGATAGCGGAAGGAGCGTGCGGCAAACCAGGCTCCCCACCCACCCCTTCCTTCAACCACTGTCTGCCCCACATGTGACAGAGACTGTAATTCCCACATTGGACTGTACAGCCACCTGAGAACTTACTTTTAGAGTGGAAGCAAGTCTTCCTCGATGTCGAGGGACTGCCTATGATGATGATGATAGTAAGTTTTATTGGGCTGTGGACCCTCACTGTCAAAATTCAGTTGAGGTGGAAAGAAATGGAAGATCATGTTCTTGTAAAGTTAATTGTGTTTTTATCGTTGCATCTGCTCCATCACGCTGTTTTGGTGGTTTGTTAAGTGCTTCTTTAATGACATAAAAATGAAAAGAGACTTACATTTATATAGTGCCATTAACAATCTCAGGACATCCAAAAGTCTTATATAATCAACGAAGTACTTTTGAAGTGTATTCACTGTTGTAATGTAGGAAGTGCAGTAGCCAACCTGCACACAGCAAGGTCCCATAAACAGCAACAAAATAATGACCAGCTTATCTGTTTTCCATAATGTTGGTTGAGGGATAAATATTGGTTGGGACACTTGGGAGAACTCTCCTGCTCTTCTTTAAAATAGTGCGATGAGATCTTTTATGTCCACAATAGAGGGCAGACAGGACCTCAGTTTAACATCTCATCTGAAAGACGGCACCTCCGACAGTGCAACGCTCCCTCAGCACTGCACTGAAGTTTCAGCCTAGCCTGCTGACTCCAAGGCAAGAGTGCTACCCACTGAGCCACAGCTGGTACTGGGTTTACATGGGCTGATAAACAATTTTCCTTACTAGTCCTTAAGTGGCATCAGCCAATAGTGATTTTAAATGTTGTATATCCTATCTCTTGGTCATCCCATTGATTGACAATAATAAACAGTGCTGTATATTGTCTTCGTGTCAGGCAACTTTCTTCGACGCACAATGTGGCCCTAATTGTTGAACACAGCTTGTTGTGAATGAGTCGAAAGCTGGAAAGGAATTCTGGAAGATATGTGGGCAAATTTTGCTGGAAAGTAACGGTGTGTTAACGTTGCAAATCAGCCAGCAAATTCAGGGGACTAAAAGATACGCTGTGACTTATGAATCTCCAGGACTTGCTGTTTGATTTATGCTGCTCTGCCGTTTGCTTCACACAAATGGCATCTCGCCCTTAGCCTCCTCAATATTTTTAAGAACTTGCTGGATTTGCACATTAATGACCCATTAAACTCGTCGCAGCAAGTTAGGGCTGGTAATTTAGAGCGTAACTACCTTCTTAATGACATGATAATTGCTAATTCAATGCCAATCAACCTCTCTCACCTAGAAAGGGAACAATTTAAACTGTTGCGTCTTTTTGCTGTATGTAGTAAATTCTTCTTACAGATTTAAAATATTTCAAATTTCAAATTTTTATATTTTTTCTTACTTTTCTCTTTTTTTCTCTCTCAATCCAGTCTTTCTTTTTCTCTCTTTATTTTTCTGTACCTGATTTTACTCTAATTCACCCTCTATAATTCACCCTCCATCTCTCTCATTCCTCAGTTTCTTTTTCTTTACTTAAATCTCATTGGTTAAAGAGATACACTGTTGGTTCCGTTGTTCACTTAGGTCCCAGATGCCTTGTTGCCTTCGCCATGCCGTTATCAGCTTGCACTTCCAGAAGGGTACAGCGCAAAAAATTTGATACCAAATTTGCCGCGAAGTGCCCCGCTCCAGCAAGATTTGGTCCATGATGTTACCAGTAGAACGTCTTTGTTCTCAGAATCCAGTTTGCATTTGAAATCTAAGGAGCACAAGATGCTCAGGAAAGCGTGAATATAAATGTGGTAAAAATCTTCGCTGTTCCAAAAACTATGCAATGTGTAGGAAAATCACCAACCAAGTTAGGCAAGAACATGCATTTATAGAGCACCTTTCACATCCTCAGGATGTTCCAATGAGTTACTTCTGAAGTGTACTCACCATTATTATGTAGGCAGATACAGCACAATTTGTTCGCAGCATGGTTCCACTAACAACCAATGAGATGAAAGACCAAATCATCCTTTTTTTGATGAATGTTGGCCAGGATACTGGGATAACATTTGGTTCTTCAAATAGTCCTATTGAATCTTTTATATCCATATGAGTGGATAGACTAGTTTCTCAGTTTTGCATCTCATTCAAAAGACGGTGACTCCAACAAAGTAACATTTCCTCAGGACTGCTCTAAAGTATTAACCTAGCTTATTTGCTCAAGTACTGGGGCATGAACCCACAACCTCTGACAGTGCTTTCGACTGAGCCAAGGTGACATTACATTTTATGTTATTTGTAAGACCAAGAAGAAGATGAAGCAATTATTTGGAACTGGTACAACCTCTTCCAGCTTCACGAAAGAATCAGAGGCTATTCATCAGAGCGAAGTATTCCTTTTCCTCTAGACTATGGACATTGATGCAGGATCAGTTCTTCATTAAAAGTGCATGGGCTGATAACATTTTGTGGGAGCTGTTTGTCATATCACAACTAATCATAACTACTATATAGGAGTCAATCAGGGAAGTGTTATCAGCTCCACTCTGTTTCTTATTCTTGTTAGTGACCTTGTGGATATCATTCAATGTGATGTTCTCTTTGAAGATGTCACATTGTTCAGAGTAGTTTGCTTCTTATCTGAAAGACAAGTTACAACCAAATTTCCGCAGGCAGGCGTAGACCGAATTAGTTAGTGCGCATACAAACAGGCATTGTCTTCTCCGTGGAGTTGGTCACGTCAGTAGTTGTTGAGAACAATGGATGCTGGGTTTGATTGGTACAGTTCGTTGGGTAAATTATCTGTGACACTCAGAAGCGGATTTGATCATACCATGGTAGTGTGGTTTGTGAACAAGATGAAACTTGCTGGTGATCACTATGTAAGCACACAATACATGCCATAACCTCTCAATTTTATTTGCTCAATACTTTACAGTGGTGCAGGTTATTACAGTATATGACCTGAGGTAAGCTATATGAAAGGATCCTCCACCATAAGTCACTACATATGATCTTGGACTTGGGTTACTTGGGGATTGTTCTCATGGAAACCTTGCAGAATACTCAACAGCTAAGACTTTGGTGAAAGAGACAAGAAGGCCAAGTGGTCACTCTCGTTATCCTGCCAGTCTTTCGGCAGGAATGTTTCTGTGTGGATTCCATTCATATCGTCCCATCTCCACTATGCTTCACAAGATCTGGTTGTAAATAAGGCAGCCTATTGGATTCCTTACTCAGTCAATAAAATCTGAGGGTAGAACTTTTGATCTGAAAAGTTCATGTGGAGCACTTAACGTGCTCTTCCTAATGCCCGTTTAACGCAGGCATTAACCCACTTACTTTAAACTAGTTAACACCTGTGTAAAAATGGCACACAGGGATGTATACAACCACATTAATTGTTATGGTCTAGTGGAGAAACATTCTGTGGCCATTTTATGTATGAACAAGCAAAGACAGCAACATAAAGCATTTCTGCCTTGTACTAGTAACTCAGCGTGTGAGCAATTTGATGCCTTTAAAATTATGTATGTTTTTTGTTCTATGATAGAGTTGTAGATCTGTTCATAGAGAATGGACAAATGAGTTAGAATGGTTAATTCTTTCCTTCTGATCTATCTAATTTTCTGAATATAGTTCAGTGTCTAATAAAAGGCTCCCTCACACTGCCCCCTTTCACTGACTCAGAGCTCTTGTAACTTATCAAACCAGTGAATGTACTTGATTCCTTCTGTTCCAAAAAAGATGCAAATTCAGAATGAGGTTTTCAGTGAAACGTTGGAGGGTGGCAGTCAGGTGCTTTTAAAGGCTGCTGCAGTGAAGCAAAAGGGGCAGTGCCCTGTGATTTCTCTTGTTTGGATAATAGCGTATTCATTTGTATGCGGAGGTTGAACTGCATTCAAAGAATAAGTAAGATCATACCCAAAGCGGTATTCTTGCTATAGAGAGGGGGTCTTGATGGGTGACTTCACCTCTTGCTCTTTGTCATGGTGATGAAGACCTATTCTGTTGAAACACAAAACAGCTTTAATGTTGCTGGAGTGGTTGACACTGGTTAAGGGCGTAACCTTTCCCAATACACTTACTTGCAATAGAAATGTCTATTTATCCAGGTTGCTAAAGGCACTGCTTGATTACACCTTAAACTAGAACAAGAGTGAAGCGAAGATTTGGCCTTTGATATAGTGCTAGGCATCAATTGCTCTAACTTTTCTTGTCATTGGAGGCTGAAGAACTTTAATTTTTTAATAGCACTTACTATTGCCCTGATCCACAAGACACTGCAAGAGCAATATCTTGCTGCAGCTGAATAATATCTGCAGTAAAAACTATGGTGAGCCCCAAAATAAATTGTTTTCAATGGTTTTTGTTCACGCCCTGTCAAATTTTCCAAGAATACTGGCTAACATATAAATAAGGACATTTAAAAGACAGAATCAGAAAGGAAATATATCATCCTGATATTTAATTTGACTTGTCTCTCCTCTCTAATAATCTGTTCTCCTTGCCCTTCCAGTATTCAGCTGTATATTACCACAAATAAAATGGTGGGGGAATGCAGCTTTGCCTGGTGGGCCTCCTGGCCCACAAGTAGTGCTGGAAAAGCATCTACCTGCTGGTTCCAGCAGTCCTTGCCTCCTGCGAAAGCTGGCCAGCTAGCTTAAAATTTAAAATAGAGCTAAAAGTGAGGCACGCTGCCTCATTAAAATATTTAAATGAGTGACCCGCCTCTTGGGAGCCGGTTGGTTGCTCGTTCCGCCTCCGCTAAAACGGGAAATGGGTGAGTTCAAGGCGGGTATGGGTTTAAGATTTTTAACATTTTAACATCCCACCCGATCCAAACACACCCGTTTTTGCAGGTTAAAATGACCCCCAGACCTGTTCACTGCCATTACAATTTTTACACAGGTCTTCAAATCACAATCCTTAGAGTTTTGTATGGCCCAATTATGTACATCCTCACTAAATTGTTTGTCATTTTTGATTTAAAAACAACTGTTAGCAATAAAGTATGCTTTAAATAGACATCACCAAGGTTTTGTACTGGGCCATCAGAACTTCAGATTTGCTGAGTTAATGTTTAATATAATTAAGAGAAAGTGAATTTATTCCCACCCAATCTAAATTTAAAAAAAGAAAATCCTCCTTCCCTCGCTCTTGTCTTCCTATGTTCTGAACCATTTCCTGGCCAGAGAAATTGTAGATGTCAATATATGTCACTAAGTCACAGTGCCACTAGACTGACCTGGAACAACTAATCTCTAATGAAATCTTCCACACCTCATTCTCGAGTAATAGCTGGAGAAATGTGATTTCTTTGGGTATCTCCACATGTGTTAACTTACTTAGCCGAAAGGACTGGCAGCCAGTTTGGTGATACCAAAGTTAAAAGTAGTCTCTTTTTATTAATAAAACAGCAAAATCAAGGCTTTAAATCTACTGGAGCTTTCTAGAGATGTTGGATAGAACCATCATTGGCTTTGAGGAGGGCTGGAATGACAACTTGGGTCAAACCCATTTTCAGCATAAGTGGGGGAGGAAGGAAAATGTGGACCTCTGCCTACCGGTTGTGTCTCTACTTCAGAGCAAAAGAAATGAAATTTAAACTTTTACAATCTTAATACTGGACACTAATTCAAATATCGGGATGGGTGTATACTTACTTCATACCAGTAGATGTAAATCGGGTCCAATCTCACCTGTGGAAAGTTACACCTCTAGGTGGGAATTAATCATAGAACCTTACAGCACAGAAGGAGGCCATTCAGCCCAATGTGCCTTTGCTGGATATTCAATTAGTGCCACTACCCTGCTCTTGCCCCACAGTCTTGCAAATGTTTCTTTTTGAAGTCTATACCTATGCGCTGCATAACATGTAATATGAGAATACCCCAAACCAGAACTCTTCAGGCACTCATTTGTGGCTAAATGCATCGCACGGTGCGGTGCTAAGCATATATTCCAAAAGATCCCAGGTTTATTTCCTGGCCTGTGTTGAATTTGTTGATATCAGCTGGAAGAGCACCACAGCTGGCCTCAGTTCTTCTGGGTTAGGGAAGAGGAAATTCAGCCAAGGTTTCTGCTCCTTGTTGTTAGCCAGTGTCCTACTGGATAATGCATGAACATGTCGGCTCAGCTGTGATGCGTCACACCGTCACACAGCCCGTGGACAGTCTGGACTTGGTTATAAAATATATTGGAGGCTTGCTGGCAGTTGTGGGACACTGGAGTCTGTGCCTTTGGAAGAGGAGAGAAAAATGTAAAGAGAACAGGTTTTTATTTGAAAGAAGCAGTAAGAACGCCCCAGACTATGTATTCCATGTCCCCAACATCACACACCATGATTTATATTTAGGGCAACTTTCTTTGGTTGAAAAACATAAAACAAGGCAGCATAATCCATGTGTTCAACTCCCTCCCTGGCTTGGCCTCTTCCTATATCTGTAACCTCCTCCAGCCTTACAACCAACATTCCCTGTATTTTTTTTGACCCGCTTTAAGGGGCTGCATGGCCCATTCAAAATATCCCGTATGCGCGGTTTTTACATTGAAAAGTCGGCTGCGCAGGTTCCCTGGAGTGCTGTGTGGCGGTGAAGCTTAAAGGGAATATTACTTACAACACTATGAGAGCTCTGCCTTCCTCCAATTCTGGCCTCTTGTGCATCTCCCATTTCCTTTGCCCCACCAATCATTGGCGACCATGCCTGCAGCTGAGCTCTGGAATTCCCTCCCTAAGCCTTTCCTCTTCTCTCTCCTACCATTAAGATGCTCCTTAAAACCTACCTCATTGACAAAACCCTTGTCCTAATGTCTTATTTTCACTTGGTGTCAATTTTTGTCTGATTATGCTCCTGTGACGTGCCTTGGGACGTTTTACTACATCAAAGGTGCTATATAAATGCATGGTTATAATAATAGAATCTTATTCATTTTTCCTTTGTATATGAAACTGGGTGCAGTAGCATAGTGGTTATGTTACTGGACTGGTAATCCAGAAGTCTGGACTAATGATCCAGAATCATGAGTTCAAATTCCACCATAGCAGCTGGGGAATTTAAATTAAGTTAATTATTTAATTAGATCTGGAATAAAAAGCTCATGACAGTAATGGTGACCATGGGCCCAACTTTGGCCATGACTTGCATCAATTTTTTTTTGGAGTAAGTTGTTTTTTCTGGCGTAAGTTAAAAAATGGCATTTTCTCCCAAAAATTTGTTCCAGAGTAAGTCAGTAGATACGATTTTTTTTTTTAGTTCTTTTTTTTTAAAAAGGGGGCGTTCCCAGACACTTAGGCCAGTTTTGGCCATTTATGCCACTTTGGCCAGCTAAAACCGACTCCAAATCGACTTAGGTCAGCGTATGTGGCCAGCTCTGAAAAACCTTGCGGGCAGTTAAGAAATCGGCGCAGGTTAGTACATTTAAAGCACCGAGTCTTACAAAGCACTAAACAAAGCATAAAAATAAGCATTCAATAACAAATAAAAAAATAGAAGGAAGCTGAAGACCTGCACCAAGACTTACAAAGCACTAAACAAACCAAAAAAGTAATAAGCAATCAATCAAAAATAGAAGTCCTACCTTTATGCCAGAATCAAGTTTTTTTTTAAAGTCCTCCCCCCCACCCCACCCCCCCACCCCCCCCCCCATCAAAACACTCTCCCCCCCCTCTACCCCAGCCAAAACTCTCCTCCTTGCCCCCCCCACTCCCACCCCCCCCCCCAATCAAAACTCTCAAGCACAACCATCAATACATAACAAATAAAACTGAAGTCTACCTCGGCCCGGGAACTCAGCAGGCCGGCCGGCCCATGCGGGAGGTCACTTGGCCGGGGATAGGGTGCAGCGAAAATCGGGGCATCCCTTCGGCCTCACAGCCCGCAGGACATGCTGGGAGGGCGAGGAGCATGCGCGCAGACTTCACTGCGCATGCGCGCAGCTGGCGGCAGTGCTTTCTGCACTGGCCTGTTGCTCTGCCCCCTACTTCACTAGCTACGCCATGCTGGAACACCGGAGAGTCGGCAGAGCGGGCAGGATGGGCCCCTTTTTTTCTGCACCGTTTCCAGCGTGCAAAGGTAAGTGCACCGAGAAAAGGGGTTGGGGAAAATTGGGCCCCATGAAACTACCGGATTATCATATAAACCCATCTGATTGACTAATGTCCTTTAGGGAAGAATATCTGCTGTCCTTACCTAGTCTTTACCCTATATGTGACTCTAGACCCAGAGCAACATGGTTGACTCTTAACTGCCCTCTGAAATGGCCTAGCAAGCCACTCAGTTGTAACAAACCGCTATGGAAAATTATAGTAAGAATAAAACCTGAAGAACCCACCCACCATCGACCAAGACATTGGATTTGGACATGATAAAGGCACACCTAGCCCAGTTGACCCTGCAAAATCCTCTTCACTAATATCTGTAACAAAATTGGGAGAGCTGTCGCACAGACTAGTCAAGCAACAGCCTGACACAGTCATACTCACAGAATCACACCTTTCAGCCAGTGTCCCAGACTCCTCCATCACCATCCCTGATTATGTCCTGTTCCAGCGGCAGGAAAGATCCATCAGAGGTGGCGGCACAGTGGTACACAGTTGGGAGGGAGTGGCCCTAGGAGTCCTCAACATTGGCTCCGGACCCCATGAAAACACAAGGCATCAGGTCAAACATGGGCAAGGAAACCTCCTATTGATTACCACCTACTGCTCTCCCTCAGCTGATGAATCCGTACTCGTCCATGTTGAACACCACTTGGAAGAAGCACTGAGGGAATCAAGGGCACAGAATGCACTCTGGGTGGGGGACTTCAATGTGGGGGACATCACCAAGAGTGCCCGGTGGCATCACTACTGACTAAGCTGGCCAAGTCATGAAAGGCGTAACTGCCAGATGACCTGCGGCAGGTAGTGAGAGAACCAACACAAGTAAAAGCTACTTGGCCTCGTCCTCATCAATCTACCTGTCGTAGGTGCATCTGTCTATGACAGTATTGGTAGGAGTGACCACAGCACAGTCCTTGTGGAGACGAAGTCCTGTCTTTGCACAGATGATGTTCCACAACCAACAGATCAGATCAAAGCTCTGCAGTCCTGCTACAGCCAGTCATGAATGGGGGTGGACAAATAAAAATTGAATGGGAGGAAGAGATTCCATGAATATCCCCATCCTCCATGTTGCCGGAGCCCAGCATGTGAATGCAAAAGACAAGGCTGAAGTGTTTGAAACTATCTTCAGTCAGAAGTGCCGAGGGAATGATCCATCTCGGCCACCTACTGAGGTCAAGTCATCCTTGACTCCGAGGGTCTGCCTAAGAGACGAAAGACTGAGGTCCCCACCACAGAAAACAGTCTTCAATCAATTTGATTCACTCCACGTGATATCAAGAAACAGCTGAACACATTGTATACAGCAGAGGCTATGGGCACCGACAATATCCCGGCTGCAGTGCTGAAAACGTGTGCTCCAGAACCAACCATGTCTTTAGCCAAGCCGCTCCAGTACAGCTACAACACTTGGATCTACCTGACAAAGTGGAAAATTGCCCAGGTATGTGCTGTCCATAAAAAGCAAGACAAATGCAATCCGGCCAATTACCACACCATCAGTCTACTCTCAATCATCAGAAAAACATTGTAAAGAGTTGTTGACAGTGCTATCAAGTGGCACTTACCAATAACCTGCTCACTGATGCTCAATTTGTGTTCTGCCAGGACCACTCGACTCCAGACCTCATTACAGCCTTGGTCCAAACATGGACAAAAGAGCTGAATTCCAGAGGTATGGTGAGAGTGACTGCCCTTGACATCAAGGCAGTATTTGACCGAGTGTGGCATCAAGAAACCCTAGTAAAATTGAAGTCAATGGGAATCGGGGAAAACTCTTCCCTGGCTGGAGTCATACCTAGCATAAAGGAAGATGGTTGTAATTGTTGGTCAATCATCTCAGCCCCAGGACATCGCTGCAGGAGTTCCTCAGGGCAATATTCTAGGCCCAACCGTTTTCAGCTGCTTCATCAATGACCTTCCCTCCATTATAAGGTCAGAAGTGGGGTTATCTGCTCATGGTTGTACAGTGTCCAGCCCCATTCACAACTTCTCAGATAATGAAGCAGTCCATGCCCACATGCAGCAAGACCTGGACAACATTCAGGCTTGGGCTGATAAGTGGCAAGTAACATTCACGCCACACAAGACCACCTCCGACAAGAGAGAGTCTAACCACCTCCCCTTGACATTCAACGGAATTACTATAGTTGAATCCCCCACATCAACATTCTGGAGGTTACCATTAACCAGAAACTTAACTAAACCAGCCACATAAATACTGTGGTGACAAGAGCAAGTTAGAGGCTGTATATTCCATGGCAAGTGACTCACCTCCTGACTTTCCAAAGCCTTTCCACCATCGACAAGGCACAAGTTAGGAGTGTGATGGAATAGTCTTCACCTGCCTGGAAGTACAAGATCTACAAGATGCACTGCACCAACTCGATAGCGCCTCCCAAACCCATGACCTCTGCCACCTAGAAGGACAAGTGCAGCAAGCGCATGGTAACACCACCAATCCAAGTTCCCCTCCATCCTGACTTGGGAATATATTGCTGATTTTTTTATCGTCGCTGGGTCAAAATCCTAACAGCACTGTGGGAGTATCTTCACCACACGGACTGCAGCGGTTCAAGAAGGCGGCTCACCACCACCTTCTCAATGGCAACTAAGAATGGGCAATAAATGCTGGCCTTGCCACTGGCACCCACATCCCATGACTGAATTTAAAAAAATGCACAGAGCATTTGTGATTTGCTATTTGTGTTGTATTACTTTCCACTGACTTCACCTGTACTCCAGTTGTATTTCAATTAGACACGATCCTGATCGAAGCTACGGTTCAGTTTTTTTTGTTTGAGGCTTTTATATGAATATTGCAAAGCTTTGCCATTCTTAATGATCACATTTGCGAAGATTATAGCTGGTTCCCAGAGCATATAGAAGAAAAGTTCGTTAAGGCAGTGGTGAAGGCACAAAGGAAGCTTTAATATAGAGATTAGGTAAATGGCAAATGTAAGAGGCTAATTGAAATCCTCTAATCTGTGACTCCAGTTGAAAGTGCTGCCTGGCACCATCAGATTGTCAATGCTACTTGACTTTAAGCAACTCATCTAGCTAATCTGGTATTTAAAAGATGGAGAGAGCTTCATTTTAAAAGAATTGAAAACAACTGCAAAGTAATGAGAGCTGTGTTAAATTTTAACTTGCAAAAGGAAATTTGAGCTGCAGGAATAATTTGAGAAAGCAAAATGCTCTTGTAAATAAGATATTGCTGGGGAGTTTTTTCTCTCATGTATGTATTCTAAATTCTTAAATTTCAGTCCGGAATGAACACCGTGCTGAATTAATTGGCTTCTGAAAAACAGGTAACTGCAATTTTTAAATTGATTCTCATCTTTGCAGTGACCACAGATCAGTTTTACAAACTAATATCAGCATCTCTGCAATGTGAAATTAATATGTTCTCGGTACACCCAGGATCACTGCATGGGTACACAGCAATAGCAGAGCAAATCTTTAATGGAACTACAGGTACAAGACTTGGCTTTGTTGAATATATTAATCGGTAAATTGCAGATCTTGGTCTTTTTATACATTATCTAGATTTGAATTTATTTGTTGCACAGTTTTGTCGAATTCCTAAATCCCCATGATATTTTGTCAGTCACTTCAATAGGACTGATAAACAGCCCTTTATGCTTGAGCACAGAGTCTAATTTCCTGCTTGTTTCTCTCACCTCCTCTTCTGTTTCTTTTTTCTTTTATAGTTTATATTGTTCGAGTTTTATTGTATCCCCAAAGACTGCTTTGAATAGAGCAGATCAAAGCTTTACAGCTGAACACCACAAATACTCAGGCTTATTTCTTAAAAATTAAACATGTTATGTTTGCTTGCACAGTGATCAGAGTGCTCTTTACGCTGATAACAATCAGTATGAACTTTCTTGCTGCTGATGTAATGATGATGAATGCTGTGACACTGCTGTTTTGGACAGCTCTTCCCAGAGGAGGCGAAGCAGTTGCTAATGAAATGAATAAAAGTAAGACTGCATGAGGAAAAAATGGGGGATAGCAAAAGAGAAACAAAGTGAGAATCAAGTCACAGTAGAAAACAAAACACAGCAATGCACAGTTAATGCAAAAATATGAAAATTGAGATGGGAAGAGATCCCAGAGTAGATGAGATGTTACAGCAGGATTGTAAGGAAAGAAAGGTCAGGCAAAGTTTATCAATTCGAATTGATAAATGGAAGGAAAAAGCAGACAGAAAAGGCACTGGACAAAGGAATAAAGCATGGCTCACGTTACAGGTGGCATAAATAGTTTTTTTCAGATCCTCACTTTAACCAGCAGTCACATTATAAAATCATGGGGTTATTTTACAAGGATTTATATTAGGCAAGAATGGTGCATTCCTTTAGTTTGCGCACCCCTTCCCTTTCAAAAGCTGTGCAGTGACCGTCAGGGAAGTCTACTGCAATTGCAGACTTTTATATTGCTGCATAAGTCAGCACGATCAGGTTTAGTGATTTGTTTTATGCACAGATTTTGATGGAATGCATTTTGACATCAATAAAGTTCTGATTTGTGCCAGTTTCTGCAAATTTGTCAAATGTCTGCTATGCTTTGGCTGTCAGGTATGTTTAAGGTTTCTGATCTTTGGCAGAAATCCATAATTGTGTTTTAAACAGAAAGACACACCTGTGGGATGATCGGTATTAGCAGGATTATGTTAAAAATAAGGTCTGGGACACTAGCTTTCAAACTTGTTCAAAAATACAAAAGGCACGGCTTGGCTGACTGTGTTTAGACTTTGAAATGTTAGAAAGCTACTTTTGCTGCTGTTTACCTGTGAGAGTTGATGTATATTGACAAATTCAAATTGCAATTTGCCTCAGCAATAACTGGAAGATAGACCTTTATTTCAGTGTTTGGTGATGAAATGCAAATTGAGACCATGGGGCAGGCTTTCAGGAAAGTTGGAGTTGTGCTGTTACTTATTCCTGCATCTTCGATTTGAAAAATTTCTTCCTAACAATGTTAGATTATAAGAGTAGTAGAAAAGTTTGCTCAAAATAAATTTAACAGGTTCTTTAACATATTACCGTAGCTCACTACACACTTGTGAAATCTTGTATAATATGAAGATGCGGATTTTAATTTAAAATATTGTTCCATTAAGGAATCCTAATTCATGAGTGACTGTGATTTATTTTCTGTCCCTTTCTTTTTCTTATAGTTGTGCTGGTGTTAAGAGCTGAGGTAATGAAAAATCACCATGGATGCCCAGTCACACAGCACTACTGCAGCTGAAAAGAAAAAAGTAGAAAATTCCATTGTAAAGGGATCTTCTCGCACAGATGTCAGTGAAAAAGCCATAGCCTCCAGTACAACGTCCAATGGTAAGTAGTGTAGTGTACGGGGATTTGCAAACAGTGAGAGCAGCAATTATATTTTTTTGTTCACTGCATTCCTCGTGAATGGATCAGCTGCACCTGGATTTTTGTTTGTTTTGGGAAAGTGTTGGTGGCGGGTGGAGGAAGAAAAATTTGGAATTAAAGTAATCCCTGTTATAAGCCCAACGCAGAGAAAATGTTCTTTCACGCTGCTGGGTTCTGTTCCAGTTAAAGCTGCTCTTTGTAATTTGATGAGATTTACCGTGATTTTTTTTCCTTCTTTAGTGGGCTGTGCAATTGCTGCATGAAGATTTGTGGCCAGTTGCACATACGTGCAAATTGATTTTCCTTCCTCCTTTAAATATGCACTGGAGTGTTGTGCCTGTTGAGCTGTCATTATTGAGTATGTGGTGCTTGCTCTATCTAGCCTTGTGTACACAGTTTCTTGTTTGTGCCTGGGGAGAATGGGCACAGGGAGCACAGATGATGGTAAGTGGCCTAAATTGGGGCCTACTGATTGGACCCATGACTTGCTGAGTCTTGGTGTCCGCTAATTAAATGTTAGATTCAGACTGGGGCACAAAAGCAACAAATTCCCTGTGTTACACATACAGAGAGGAAGACAGTAATAATTTGTATGCAGGGATGAGGGACTTCAATTATGTGGAGAGACTAGAGAAGGGAGGTTAAAGGAGATTTAATAGAGATGTCCAAAATTATGCGTGGTTTTGTTAAAGTAAATAAGGAAAAACTATTTCCACTGGTGGAAGAGTGGTAACCAGAGGACATGGATTTAAGATCTTTAGCAAAAGAATCAGAGGGGAGATGAGGAGAATTTGATTTACACAGCGAGTTATTATGATCTGGAATGCCCTGCCTGACAGGGTGGTGGAAATAAATTCAATAGTAACTTTCAAAAGGGTATTGGAAACATAGAAACATAGAAAATAGGTGCAGGAGTAGGCCATTCGGCCCTTTGAGCCTGCACCGCCATTCAATGAGTTCATGGCTGAACATGCAACTTCAGTACCCCATTCCTGCTTTCTCGCCATACCCCTTGATCCCCTTAGTAGTAACTCCTTTTTGAATATATTTAGTGAATTGGTCTCAAAAACTTTCTGTGGTAGAGAATTACACAGGTTCACCACTCTCTGGGTGAAGAAGTTTCTCCTCATCTCGGTCCTAAATGGCTTACCCCTTATCCTTAGACTGTGACCCCTGGTTCTGGACTTCCCCAACATTGGGAACATTCTTCCTGCATCTAACCTGTCTAAACCTATCAGAATTTTAAACATTTCTATGAGATCCCCTATCATTCTTCTGAACTCCAGTGAATACAAGCCCAGTTGATCCAGTCTTCCTTGATATGTCAGTCCCGCCATCCCGGGAATCAGTCTGGTGAACCTTCGCTGCACTCCCTCAATAGCAAGAATGTCCTTCCTCAAGTTAGGAGACCAAAACTGCACACAATACTCCAGGTGTGGCCTCACCAAGGCCCTGTACAACTGTAGTAACACCTCCCTGCCCCTGTACTCAAATCCCCTCGCTATGAAGGCCAACATGCCATTTGCTTTCTTAATCGCATGCTGTACCTGCATGCCAACCTTCAATGACTGATGTACCATGACACCCAGGTCTCGTTGCACCTCCCCTTTTCCTAATCTGTCACCATTCAGATAATAGTCTGTCTCTCTGTTTTTACCACCAAAGTGGATAACTTCACATTTATCCACATTATACTTCATCTGCCATGCATTTGCCCACTCACCTAACCTATCCAAGTCACTCTGCAGCCTCATTGCATCCTCCTCGCAGCTCACACTGCCACCCAGCTTAGTGTTATCCGCAAATTTGGAGATACTACATTTAATCCCCTCGTCTAAATCATTAATGTACAATGTAAACAGCTGGGGCCCCAGCACAGAACCTTGCGGTACCCCACTAGTCACTACCTGCCATTCTGAAAAGTACCCATTTACTCCTATTTTTTGCTTCGTGTCTGCCAACCAGTTCTCAATCCAGGTCAGCACACTACCCCCAATCCCATGTGCTTTAACTTTGCACATTAATCTCTTGTGTGGGACCTTGTCGAAAGCCTTCTGAAAGTCCAAATACACCACATCAACTGGTTCTCCCTTGTCCACTCTACTGGAAACATCCTCAAAAAATTCCAGAAGATTTGTCAAGCATGTTTTCCCTTTCACAAATCCATGCTGACTTGGACCTATCATGTCACCTCTTTCCAAATGCGCTGCTATGACATCCTTAATAATTGATTCCATCATTTTACCCACTACCGATGTCAGGCTGATAATTCCCTGTAAATCTACTTGAAAAGGATAGATTTTCAGGGCTGTGGTGAAAGAGCGGGGGATGTGGCTAATTGGATAGCGCTTTCAATGAGCTAGCACAGGCATGATTGCCTGAATGGCCTCTTTCTGTGATACAAGATTCTATGTGAATGTCCCTCACTTTTCCATCCTGCCCCAGGCTCCTTTCTGCTCTGATGTCCTCTGCTCTGAGCCTGCATTTGGGACCAGGTGGAATTTCACTGTGTAAACATATTTGGTGCGCCTGCTGCAGATGATCTTCATCTACTCAAGAGGACAGCTGACCCTTTATCATTTGTGAAGCTTTTTTTTTAAGATATGTTATTTGATGATGTTTGAACAGAGCTCTGAGCCTTAAAATGAGTTCTGCAAAAACAGTGAATCAGAGAGATGGGTTTGTCCTGTATAAGTTATTGAGTGCAGTGACTTACTGAAAGCTGCGTTAGTGCCAAGGATGTGGCTCTTTCCTTTAATCTCCTTGTTCTTATGTTCCAAAGGCAGGTGGACATTCCTGGCTTTCTTTTAATTGTGTAAGAGCTGATATTGCAGAGCTGCAGAATTTGAACTCTGCCAAGAGGAACTAAAGTTGTTAACATTTTTGGCCCTGTGTCCTTCTCCCCACAACCCGCCCCTGTCCCCCAGATGTCGTGACGCCGACGAATCCTTGTTTCACCCCCATCCCCTTTAATTTGCATCTTTCATTCTGTGGAGTCTGGCAAGAGGGAACAAAAAAAACTCATTGTTGGGTGGCAATAAAAAGAAGCAGTGGGGCTCGTGCAAGGAACACTTCCTATTGCAGTGGTAGCTCCTACTTTTCAGCCAGTGCTGCTGTAAAAGGAGTGCAAAACTTTTTACCCATTTATGGCCTCATGGTCAGAATGAAGTAATACGTGAGTCACGTTGTGTGGGTCAGAGTTGAAAAGAGGCAGTGAGCAATATAGAGAGCTTAGTCTGCATTTAACATTCTGAAAGGGGAGGAGGGGGATGGGGGTGCTCACATTATGATACAAGGCAGTCAGGAATGTCATGAAACCCAATCCACAGTGGCTGATAAGCATCTTTGACTCCCCTGGGACAGGCCAGGTTTTAGCCCTATTCTGAAAACCTTTCTCCCAAACCCCCTCCTCTCCCCTCCCCCAACCCATGCACCCACCGAAATGAAAAAGAAACATTCCAGAATTTGTAAAATTTCACTTTTATTTGTTACAAGCATGAACTGTTTTTTTTAGTTAGAAATGTATATTGCTTAAGAGTTTCTTTTGCTCAGTTACATTCTGGTTTCACAAAACCTCTGAATGTTTCTTTTTTCAAAAAAAAGTTTAAATTAATACTGCACTATTTAAAAGGAAAAGCTCTGTTTAATTTTGTTTTGAAAAGCCAGCACAATTTATTTTTCCACCGGTTTAACAGTCTGCTAACTGAACTTTGCAAGCTTTAAATGTTCATCATTCGACCTCATCTAAAATGTCTGATTCAGAATTATATTGTAGTGTAATAAAGGCTACGGATTTTCCACTAACTTTTTTTTGGGCCAGGCTAGCTCATGCTGTTTTTTTTTTCAGTTAATGTTGAGTACCATCCCAATTATTAAATCTTAGGAGACCATTCCTGTATCTTTCTATAAATGGTAGCTTCATCCCAAGTTCTTTCATCTCTTTTTCACCTCTCCTGGGTTGACAGTTGAAAAGGTCTGACTGTGCCACACAATGGTTTGATTGGTTTCTCTGGGGGATGCTTTTCCCTGCCTCATCATTCGCCAGGCAGGTGGACCAGAAAGTCTTCTGATTCTTTTGTTGCTTCTCAAAGTCTGGGGTCTTTGAGAGAATAAATCCACCGTCATGGGATAATTTGCTAAAGGAGACTGGATGAGGTTAGAGAAAAGCCTCTCCACTTGGATGCGGAATTAATGAAATACTGATGTTCCAGTCCTTGCAATTGAAAATCTCTGGGAATGCAATGGGTGGAGACGGCACTTGTTATGTTTTAAAAAAAAACTGTGCTCATTACTTTAGATTTATGAAGCTTAAACTAATGCAAAGTTTGTAAAATAAAAAGCACAGATCTTTACCCCTGTGTGTAATTTTGAGGTATTTAAAATTTGTGGGGTGGGGGCATATGTTCAAAGGAAAGTTCATGCAGAAAAGATCAACGCTCACATATACTCCTTAAGCCTTTAGATTACCCACTAACAGCAAATAGTAGGAATTCCATGTGACAGAAGTAAGCTTAAGTTAACACAGGATAAAAAGTAAATTACAGATAGGCTGTCCTCAACCATCTTTGTGGCTACAGATAAGGTTTCATTTCAGAACGGACAGACGACTTTTCCACTTACAGACCCATTCTGCTGCACCTGTGATAACAACTCCGGGATTCTAATTGAAATTGGTTTGAAAATGGATTTTTAGTTTTCTGTGTCTGTGAAAATATTGAATGGAGTCGAGCTGCCAGTAAGTATCCCAGACTGTGGAAATGTGGCAGGAAACTGGAATCATCTTTCAAGCCTGTATCAATGATACGACAGTTTTGTGATCTGTCATATTAATGAAATCATTGATCACTTGATGGAGTGGGTAATAAACTGCTTTCTGAGAATATTGTTCAGAAAGGCTGATCAAAGTCTGTGTAGATGAAAAAGTATAAAGCTCGAAATTGTCGAGCCACCTACATTAATAGGTGGATGGCAGCTTTTGTTGTATGGGTTTTCAAACAACACATATCTATTGATTTTTGAATTTGGCTTCAAATATACTGTTGAGGGCACATTAATCAAATTGTGGATGTTAACCTGGGCATTTTAACTTCTGAGCATTTGAACGAGTGCCGCTTCATATTTCTTTCTGTGTCTCTGTGTCATCTTTCTTCAATGCAAGAGGAAAAATTTCCTGGATTTTTCTCATTTATTTTACTGTAGCTCTGTCCTCTCTTGCTGACTCTACACCCTTTCATTTCCAGGCTCATTCTCTTGGCTCACTAATACATGTGTTATTGCTGCTGTATTGCTGTGACTGAGTACCTTGCACTTCATTTTTAAGACTTTACTCTTAAATATCACTGCTAAATCGACTAACTTTAAGATCAATAGTAAACATTTTGCTATTCATAGAGGTAAATTTATTTTGTGTTTTTTTCCAAGACAATTTTTACGTAGTACTTTACTGAAGCTGTTTAAAGGTGCTGTGGTGATAATTCAGTTGGCAAATGCACAATGAGTTATTTTGATCTGTACTCTGGTTCAATCCCTGAACTAGCTGATCTCAGTCAGGGATGTAGATGGGGCCTCTTAAATGCCCCTGGGCTAGGGAAAGAATTTCAGCCAGGGTTCCTGCTGGCGATCACTTCCTGTTGGAAGTAGAGATGTGTGAAAATCATGCAGGGAAAGGATCTGGGTTGTTTGATGCCACTTCCCTCCCATGGTCAAATTGCCAGCCAACACTCTACTGACATTCACAAAGGATGGGTATTTAAGTGAGGTACTGGAGGGCTGTTGGCAGCTATGGTACTATAGAGTACTACAGCAAGGCTATATTCCCGAGACATGGTGACAGTTGCCCAGATGCAGGTCAGAGTTTGGTTTTCAGCCATGTGGCACTGATTCTCCAACCTACCCTTGACTCGAGTGGTGCTCCATCCTAGGAGTGTGGGGTTGCCTAATATAAATATTTTTAAATATACGAACTCCCAAACTTATCAAACAGAGCACTGTGTAGCATCAGAGCAAGGGACTGCATATTACAGTAAAATGTTATGAGGTATTAATCTGTACCTGTGGTCCATGTGAGATAAATTGGTGACTGATGCAGCGAATTTATGCTATATTATAAAAATATTGTCTATTACCACCTGTTTGCCCACTGGTCATTGAACTGTAGCCAGAATTACATCACACTTCATTTTTTCTTCTCTGTGGTGTTCCAGTTAGCATCTCCCTGCTGTGGCACTTACTCCTCCTCCTCAAAAAGCAGTACAGAGTCTATTTACTGCTCATTGTGTTTCACTTTGTGATTGGCTAGTAGGAGGTGTATCTCTTTGATATGGGAGGGTGGGGGGTGGCGGAGGTGATCTCACTGGTCTGTCGCTCAACCCTGCTCCCTCTTCTGGCCTGATCATCAATCGTGGACAAATAGCCCAGGGAGGGTAAGCTAGATTTGGAGTATTGTGGCTGGAGTACCATAGCACCCTAATATGATTAATTCTAGACTAATTAAAAATATGTGCCCTGCATTTACATTTAAAGCATGTAAAAGGCTTTACACAGGCTGATCCATTTGTTTTACTGTACAGTGCAGGTTGCTTACCACAGGACAATGTTCCAACCAAGAGATTTTTACTGTAACTAGTTGGGGATGGGGAGAAGGAGTTTTATTTGTACGTGGTCTCATTGTGTTAGAGATTTAAGTGTCAGCTTGGCTCAATTGATGGTACTTTCGGCCCCGAGTCATAGTTCTGGGTTCATCATCATCATCATAGGCAGTCCCTCGGAATCAAGGAAGATTTGCTTCCACTTTTAACATGAGTTCTTAGGTGGCTGTACAGTCCAATATGAGAACCACAGTCTCTGTCACAGGTGAGACAGATAGTCGTTGAGGGAAAGGGTGGGTGGGACTGGTTTGCCGCACGCTCCTTCTGCTGCCTGCGCTTGATTTCTGCATGCTCACGGCATCGAGACTCGAGGTGCTCAGTGCCCTCCCGGATGCACTTCCTCCACTTAGGGCAGTCTTTGGCCAGGGTCTCCCAGGTGTCAGTGGGGATATTGCACTTTATCAGGGAGGCTTTGAGGGTGTTCTGGTAACATTTCCGCTGCCCACCTTTGGCTCGTTTGCTGTGGGTTCAAGCCCGACAGCAAATAATCAGACTGCAGTACTGAGGGAGTTCTATCTTTTGGGTATGACATGGAACCAAGATTCTGTCTGCCAGCTGAGGCAGATGTTATAGACCCTATGCCTTTATATGTAGAAGAAATGTCCTGGTCAATATTAATCCCTCAACCAACACCACTCCAACAAAACAATATTATCTGGTTAATCATCTGCTGTTTGTGGAACCTTGTTATGTTGTTGCAGTTGCCTAGATTATCACTTCAAAACTAGTCCACTGATTATAAAGTGCTTTGAGACACCCTGAGGATATGTATAAGGCACTATATAAATGCAAGTTCTTCTTTGTGAATGCACTGTCTAAAGACCCACCGAAGATTGAAGTTGCCATAGTAATTCATTGTCCTTGACAATTCAGCTGCTTTTCATGTAGGTGGTTAGTTGCTCGTTGATCTCTATTGGTGAATCCATTGTTAACCCGATGAAAGAGAGTTGAGCTGCAGATGCCCATCCGGTGGACTTCACTAATTGTGTCAGTTGCGAATGGCTCTGCCTTCCACATGGTGTGTAGTTATGCTTTTCTCTGGTATTTTATTTGCAAGCACTTGTTTTTGAAAACAATAACAATACCACAGAAGCATTACTGGAGCGCCGTCCCATGGCCATTTTGAAGATTGAGCGGCAGCCAACATGTTTGTATTCAGCCCTTGGTGGAGGAATAACCAATTTTTAACTGGTCATGTCTCTTGCTGAGACCACACAAGATGAAATTTGGGCATTTGGGTTGGTAGTCATCCTTCCCCTTCTTTAACCAGACAGACCCACGGTTTCCCTGCCCACAGCTGGTTAATTCTGTACAGCCAGCACGGCAGAGATGAAAATCAGAAACAGGGTTGTTTATTTCTGCTGCTATTGGCAGGAAGTAGCCCCCGTATAAGCTGCAAATCTTGGCACTCAAAGCTGCTTCTATATTGTGTTTAGTGCGAGGGCTGCTGGTTTCAAAAATGTAGGTGTCTCTAAGCTGGTGATAACCCAAGTAAATTTATCTGATTTGCTAAAGCCGGTTGGCGGGATGCCCTGTTTTATTTTACTGGCTTTAGTGAATCTGGCAGGTTTACTCTGGGGCTGCCACAGGTGGAAGACCCACGGATCGGGATTGGTGGTCTCTAGCACCCCACTGAACTGAAAAGAATGAAGACGCTTCTACGTTTGATCAACGTTAATTTTCAAAGCTATTTTTAACTGGGTTTTAAATTTGTGATATTCATGAAATGATATTTTTATTAAACAATTTATAAAGCTTGCCATCAAACTTCTGGGAGATGTCTTTCAGGTAGAATTGGTGACCTTCGGTATCTTCAGTCCGGTACTGGAGCAGGTGGTGACAAAAAAGGAAAAAAAGAAACATGCAAATCTCAAATAAAAGAAAATAACTTGCATTTATATAGCACCTTTCTTGACCTCGGGATATAGTCACTGTTCTAATGTAGGTAAGCACAGCAGCCAAGCAAGCAGCAACAAAATAAATTACCAGATCATTTGTTTTTAGGTGTTGTTTGAAGGATAAGTGTTGGCCAGGACATCAGAGGACCTCCCAACTCTTCTTTGAATAGTAGTATAGGATCCTTAATGTCCACCTGAGAGGTCAGATGGATCCTAACCGAAAGATGGCACCTTAGCCGAAAGACTTTGGAGGCAGACCCTCTCTCAGAACGCGATGGTGATCCTGTGCTGTGCCGGGTGCTGTTGGAGAAAAGGGCTCTGGTTGCAGTGGACTCGGAGCCCACAGCTGCACTTCCTGCTCCTGAGCAAATTGAAAATGGCAGGCCTGGCAGAGAAGCTGGAACAGATCCTTCAGTCCTTATTGTTAGAGGAAGGGGGGTTGGGGAAAGATTCCACGTTTTTAAACAGAATGACAGTTTAATTATATTTGCTGTTTAACTATATTGCAATTTCAGCCATTAACAGCTCACGTCTTGGCGGCACTGCTGCTTTTTAAATCAAACTGAAGTTTAATCTTAAGCTTTAATCCATTCCAAACATGCAAACTTATTTTGGTTCTTTATTTTGGAAACATAAATTGAGCTGGCAATTTTTGGAAAGGAATTTTATAATGATTTCATTATAGGGTTTGGTAATGTGAGTTCGAAGTGCTGTGCAGAGCTGTCAGGGTTAATTTAATCTGAGATTTGTATTTGAAAGCTGTGCAGTATGAATTTATTTTGCTGCTGTTACTGTGGAGTGTGTTTTGTATTCCTTTAGGATACATCATTTCTTTTTCCCTCCTTCCTGAGGAATGATTTGATGATTGCTCCGATTTCACTGTGTTTTGTCTCCGAGGTATTCTCTCCATTCTTTCTGTCAACCCAGGTCACTCCAACTGTGATTGTGGGCTTGAAAGAAGATCTGTGATCAAAGGCTTTAATGATATCATTGGTCTTTGGTGATTGATTAAGAACAGAAGTTCTGAAACATTTTACATGCTTGACTTTTTTCCCTCATTACTCCAGGTTGTGCGAGTTTCTTTTAACCATTAGTAAAGTTTATGTTTTGTTTTGCTAACTGAAGTTAATTAGATTACAATAAACACAACAGGAAGAATATCCTCACTGTTTTTGCTCTGACAATAGTGGTTTTGATATGGAGCAGGATTACATGGAGCCGATCAGAAAACAGTTGTGCACACCACCGTTTTAGGATAAATTTGTTTTAAATTTGAAGCACCTTTTGAAAGACCTTTCAACCAAGAGTTGGTGCTTCGTCACTTGAGCAGTATATATTTATATATAAAAAAAATACAATTATGTAATTTTGTTTTTTTTTAGCCAAGTCAGGGGCTTTGATGCAGTGCCCCCCCCTCGCCTCCCCCCTCCCCCCACCCCACCTTGATAGGGCGAGATTGTCCTTCCCGAGGTCCTCCCTGCCTGCCCCCAACCGCTTCCAAAATGAGATTATTCCTCCCCCTGTCAGGGCGAGATTGTCCCATCCCCATCCCCACCCTCAAACTGGGCCGAGGTCCCCCCCAACTCTGCAAAGGCACAGACCTAACCCTGCCAAAAAAGAGGCAACTGAAGAAAAGAAAAAGGATGGTCCTGTACACGCCCTGTAAAAATTGCATCAGGTACACCAAGTGTTTTAGTTTGATTGCACTTGAAATGAGAAGTTACAGAAATTGCAAACTTCCTCCCCCTTTGAAGAAGGCAAAATGCAGAAGGAGCCATCAATCACCATTTAACTTACTTCCTATGTTTTACCATTTGCTATTGCGGAAGATTGCCCCAAGCTTGTTTATGGTTTATTCCCTCCAGCACTGACTTCAGTTTGTGGACTGGCTCCTGCAATGGATTGATAACTGTGTTTATAGACTAGAGGGAGTATCCAAAGATAACAGAAAATGCAGATAGATTATTTTGATAAGCCACTGAAGCATTTATAGATAACACCTGGTCTTCAAGATGTGTTTGAATGGCACCTTTCATACAATTACCTTCTCATTTGCAGCACTGGAGTTCAGAAGAATGAGAGGGGATCTCATAGAAACGTTTAAAATTCTGACATGTTTAGACAGGTTAGATGCAGGAAGAATGTTCCCAATGTTGGGGAAGTCCAGAACCAGGGGTCACAGTCTAAGGATAAAGGGTATGCCATTTAGGACCGAGATGAGGAGAAACTTCTTCACCCAGAGAGTGGTGAACCTGTGGAATTCTCTACCACAGAAAGTTGTTGAGGCCAATTCACTAAATATATTCAAAAAGGAGTTAGATGTAGTTCTTACTACTAGGGGGATCAAAGGGTATGGCGAGAAAGCAGGAATGGGGTACTGAAGTTGCATGTTCAGCCATGAATTCATTGAATGGCGGTGCAGGCTCAAAGGGCCGAATGGCCTACTCCTGCACCTATTTTCTATGTTTCTATGTTTTGGGCAGTTTGTCTTTTAAAGTGAGCCTCAACACTGCCAGCCCATAACTTACTGCTCACTGTTCTGAAGATTCGATTGAAGGTCGAACTTCATTGAGTTTGCAGTCAGAGATTTGGGGACCTTCCTGTTTGTAGACGATTGATGCTGCTATTGTATTTAAGCAGTGTAATGCACCTTATTAACACAAGCACATATGTAACTTAGCATTCTGGCTGGCCGTCTGTTCCTTTTGAATACTCTTACAGCAAAATTCCAAATTTCAGTATCATTAATTTAACCTATTAACAATCACTGTACCGAGATCAAAAATAGAACTTGTTAATTTGAGGAATATGAATTGGTTTTGTGTGCTCTAATTTTGCTTTTTAAAAAACTGTTAATTGGATTCTCTAGAAAATAAGTTTGTTTTATGGAAAGTGCACATTCGCATATATTTATGAAACCATTGTACATTTTGATTGCACAGTCCCTGTAGGCATGGAGCTGGTGATGCTAATTTTATGGCGGCTTGCTTTTTAAAAATTATGAATTGAAGTTTTCACCATCATATGGATTGGAAAGCTGCAGAAAACAAATTACTCTCTTTTAATGAACTTTTTCTTGCCAAACTGTGGCTTTTTCCCACGAGATTCCAAAATATTTGACTTTTTTTCAAAGGCAAGTTGTAATCAGATCGGTGTACAAATATCCAACATTAAAGCCGGTATGTTAAAAGTTGTTTACTGCAGTGCAGCTATAGTAAAATGCTATATGCACTTTGCGCTAATGAGGGATTTCCTTTTGAAACTCTGCAGTTTTCTTTTCCTGAAAACGTATACCCTTTTGGATTGGTTGAACTAGTTCCTAATGGTTGACCTTCTTACTAACAGCTAATATAAACAAGAACTCATGTGCCTCCATTTTTTAAATGCCCCAGAGGAGTTGGTGATGTTGAATGGCTTTATTGTACCTTTTGAGGTCCTGTGTGTACTTAAGCCAAGATACAGATGAGCAAAGTGTCGATAGCTGTCTATATAAACACTTTGTGCAGACAATATGCTCTTGGAGGAAGGGATCCCTTTTATAAGAGTTACTATTTTTGGATGTGTCACTTGCTTTTGTTGAAAGTGGGAAATGGCGAGTTTGTAAGGTTAATCTGAAGGAGCAGTCAACAAAGAAAGCAGCAAATCCATTGTCACCTCTTCGAGCAAATGATTAACATTTCACTGGTTTAGATAAAGACGAGCCATCCCAAAAACAGCTAATAAGGACTAATTATGTTCTTTGCATAATGGTGCCACAATACACATTGTTCTGCTCCTGCTGGGCAGTTTAACAATTTGTCCTCAACAAAGATAAATAACAATTTCCTGATAGAATAATCGAGGGTTTGAAAACCTGATGCTGCTGCTCTCAACTTACGCAGATACAATGGTAAGTACTGCAGGGAATAGAATACGGCCAGGATGATCTCCTGGACTAGTGCCGATCGCCTGGATGGGTCGGAGAGGAATTTTCCCACATTTTTTCTCCCTAAATTGGCCTGGGTTTTTATCTAGTTTTTGCCTCTCCCAGGAGATCACATGACTCCGGTTGGGGTTGGGTGTAGAGGTTGTCAGTATAAGGAGTGTCGCAGTTGTGTGAGGCGGACTGGTTGGGCTGGGTGCTCTTTACCTTTCCGTCATTGTTCATAGATTTATATGTAACCTTTAGGACTGCTGACCAAGGGCCGTGCGGCTCTTTGTCAGCCGGCACGGACACGATGGGTCGAAATGGCCTCCTTCTGCGCTGTAACTATCTTTGTTTCTATGTTTCTTGCCGGAATTCCTAGATTTCTATGTTTTAATCAGTGCAGTTTATTTTCTGCTCCAATTTCCTGAAGGGAGTGACTCGTGCTATGGTACAGTTCCACAAGTGCCAGTGGTGTACTGAAGTGTAAACTCGGATGTGCAACGTATATCCATTAAAAAAAAATTTGGAGGTAAAAGTATGTTGAACAATAACTTGCATTTATATAGCCCCAGTAACGTAGTAAAACATTCAAATGCACTTCGCAGAGTGCAATCGGACAGAAACTGACACTGAGCCAAAGAAGGAGATGTTAGGACTGGTGACCAAAAGTTTGGATAAAGAAGTACATTTTAAAGGGGGGGGGGTCTTAAAGCAGGAGAAAGGTGGAGAGGGTTAGGGAGGGAATGCCACAGTTTAGGGCCGAGACGGCTTTAGACACCCTTTTTGGGAGAATGTCATTTCAGGTATGAAAAGTTGACCCACTTTTCATTTTTGTAGGTTAAGTCATAAATAAGGATTAAACGTAATGGGGTGGATTTCCGTGGGGTTCTCCCAATCATCAACCGTAGCTTTGAGGGAAGGTTTCGTGGAAACCCTGGAGAAAGGGTGCAAATGGTTTCTGCAGGACATCCATAGATCTTCCACAAAAGTTATAAAGAAACAAGAATCAAGAAACAGATTGTATTCTTTATCTTATTAATAATTGAGGACTCCTAATAGTTTTCTATCCTGGTTATGATTTCTTTTTGTAGGAAGGAATATATATGTCAGCAAATATTTACATATATAGAAAAGTCTACTCCAAATGTAAAATGTATCAATTAAATTGTAAAAATTAGTTTTTTTTCTGGGGGAGCCCATACACAGACCCATCCGAGAAAATAAATCCTGTATGTGATGTACGGTTTACCCACTTCGAAAATCGGCACTGCCCCACTGACCAGTGCTGCTAACATTATTGGAACTCATGCAGTCTCTTGTGTGGGACCATGTCGAAAGCCTTCTGAAAGTCCAAATACACCACATCAACTAGTTCTCCCTTGTCCACTCTACTGGAAACATACTCAAAAAATTCCTGAAGATTTGTCAAGCATGATTTCCTTTTCACAAATCCATGCTGACTTGGATCTATCATGTCACCTCTTTCCAAATGCGCTGCTATGACATCTTTAATAATTGATTCCATCATTTTACCCACTACCGATGTCAGGCTGACAGGTCTATAATTCCCTGTTTTCTCTCTCCCTCCTTTTTTAAAAAGTGGGGTTACATTATCACAAAGGGGATGGAGTATAAAAGCAGGGAAGTCTTGCTACAGTTATACAAAGTATTGGTGAGGTCACACTTAGAATACTGCATACAGTTTTGGTTCTCATATTTAAGAAAGGATATACTTACTTTGGAGGCAGTTCAGACAAGTTTCAATAGGTTGATTCCAAAGCAGGAAACTATAGATCAGTTAGCCTAACATCTGTGGTTGGGAAAATGTTGGAGTCCATTGTTAAAGAAGCAGTAACAGGACATTTGGAAAAGCAAAATTCGGTCAGGCAGAGTCAGCATGGATTTATGAAGGGGAAGTCATGTTTGACAAATTTGCTGGAAACGCTTTGAGGATGTAACGAACAGGGTGGATAAAGGGGAACCAGTGAATGTGGTGTATTTGGACTTCCAGAAGGCATTTGACAAGGTGCCACATAAAAGGTTACTGCACAAGATAAAAGTTCACGGGGTTGTGGGTAATATATTAGCATGGATAGAGGATTGGCTAACTAACAGAAAACATAGAAACATAGAAACATAGAAAATAGGTGCAGGAATAGGCCATTCGGCCCTTCGAGCCTGCACCGCCATTCAATGAGTTCATGGCTGAACATGCAACTTCAGTACCCCATTCCTGCTTTCTCGCCATACCCCTTGAACCCCCTAGTAGTAAGGACTACATCTAACTCCTTTTTGAATATATTTAGTGAATTGGCCTCAACAACTTTCTGTGGTAGAGAATTCCACAGGTTCACCACTCTCTGGGTGAAGAAGTTTCTCCTCACCCCTTATCCTTAGACTGTGACCCCTGGTTCTGGACTTCCCCAACATTGGGAACATTCTTCCTGCATCTAACCTGTCCAAACCCGTCAGAATTTTAAATGTTTCTATGAGATCCCCGCTCATTCTTCTGAACTCCAGTGAATACAAGCCCAGTTGATCCAGTCTTTCTTGATATGTCAGTCCCGCCATCCCGGGAATCAGTCTGGTGAACCCTCGCTGCACTCCCTCAATAGCAAGAATGTCCTTCCTCAAGTTAGGCGACCAAAACTGTACACAATACTCCAGGTGTGGCCTCACCAAGGCCCTGTACAACTGTAGCAACACCTCCCTGCCCCTTTACTCAAATCCCCTCGCTATGAAGGCCAACATGCCATTTGCTTTCTTAACCGCCTGCTGTACCTGCATGCCAACCTTCAATGACTGATGTACCATGACACCCAAGTCTCATTGCACCTCCCCTTTTCCTAATCTGTCACCATTCAGATAATAGTCTGTCTCTCTGTTTTTACCACCAAAGTGGATAACCTCACATTTATCCACATTATACTTCATCTGCCATGCATTTGCCCACTCACCTAACCTATCCAAGTCACTCTGTAGCCTCATAGCATCCTCCTCACAGCTAACACTGCCACCCAATTTAGTGTCATCCGCAAATTTGGAGATACTACATTTAATCCCCTCATCTAAATCATTAATGTACAATATAAACAGCTGGGGCCCCAGCACAGAACCTTGCGGTACCCCACTAGTCACTGCCTGCCATTCTGAAAAGTACCCATTTACTCCTACTCTTTGCTTCCTGTCTGCTAACCAGTTCTCAATCCACGTCAGCACACTACCCCCAATCCCATGTGCTTTAACTTTGCACATTAATCTCTTGTGTGGGACCATGTCGAAAGCCTTCTGAAAGTCCAAATACACCACATCAACTGGTTCTCCCTTGTCCACTCTACTGGAAACATACTCAAAAAATTCCTGAAGATTTGTCAAGCATGATTTCCCTTTCACAAATCCATGCTGACTTGGATCTATCATGTCACCTCTTTCCAAATGCGCTGCTATGACATCCTTAATAATTGATTCCATCATTTTACCCACTACCAATGTCAGGCTGACAGGTCTATAATTCCCTGTTTTCTCTCTCCCTCCTTTTTTAAAAAGTGGGGTTACATTGGCTACCCTCCACTCCATAGGAACTGATCCAGAGTCTATGGAATGTTGGAAAATGACTGTCAATGCATCCGCTATTTCCAAGGCCACCTCCTTAAGTACTCTGGGATGCAGTCCATCAGGCCCTGGAATTTATCGACCTTCAATCCCATCAATTTCCCCAACACAATTTCCCGACTAATAAGGATTTCCCTCAGTTCCTCCTTCTTACTAGATCCTCTGACCCCTTTTATATCCGGAAGGTTGTTTGTGTCCTCCTTAGTGAATACCGAACCAAAGTACTTGTTCAATTGGTCTGCCATTTGTTTGTTCCCCGCTATGACTTCCCCTGATTCTGACTGCAGAGGACGTTTGTCTTTACTAACCTTTTTCTCTTTACATATCTATAGAAACTTTTGCAGTCCATCTTAATGTTCCCTGCAAGCTTCCTCTCGTACTCTATTTTCCCTGCCCTAATCAAACCCTTTGTCCTCCTCTGCTGAGTTCTAAATATCTCCCAGTCCCCGGGTTCACTGCTATTTCTGGCCAATTTGTATGCCACTTCCTTGGCTTTAATACTATCCCAGATTTCCCTTGATAGCCACGGTTGAGCCATCTTCCCTTTTTTATTTTTACGCCAGACAGGGATGTACAATTGTTGTAGTTCATCCATGCGGTCTCTAAATGTCTGCCATTGCCCATCCACAGTCAACCCCTTAAGTATCATTCGCTAATCTATCCTAGCCAGTTCACGCCTCATACCTTCAAAGTTACCCTTCTTTAAGTTCTGGACCATGGTCTCTGAATTAACTGTTTCATTCTCCATCCTAATGTAAAATTCCACCATCTTATGGTCACTCTTTCCCAAGGGGCCTCGCACAACGAGATTGCTAATTAATCCTCTCTCATTACACAACACCCAGTCTAAGATGGCCTCCCCCCTAGTTGGTTCCTCGACATATTGGTCTAGAAAACCATCCCTTATGCACTCCAGGAAATCCTCCTCCACCGTATTGCTTCCAGTTTGGTTAGCCCAATCTATATGCATATTAAAGTCACCCATGATAACTGCTAGCCTTTATTGCATGCACCCCTAATTTCCTGTTTGATGCCCTCCCCAACATCACTACTATCGTTTGGAGGTCTGTACACAACTCCCACTAACGTTTTTTGCCCTTTGGTGTTCTGCAGCTCTACCCATATAGATTCCACATCATCCAAGCTAATGTCCTTCCTAACTATTGCATTAATCTCCTCTTTAACCAGCAATGCTACCCCACCTCCTTTTCCTTTTATTCTATCCTTCCTGAATGTTGAATACCCATGGATGTTGAGTTCCCAGCCCTGATCAGCCTTAAGCCACGTCTCTGTAATCCCAATCACATCATATCTGTTAACATCTATTTGCACAGTTAATTCATCCACCTTATTACGGATACTCCGTGCATTAAGACACAAAGCCTTCAGGCTTGTTTTTTTAACACCCTTTGTCCTTTTAGAATTATGATGTAGTGTGGCCCTTTTTGTTTCTTGCCTTTGTTTACTCGACCTTCCACTATTGCTTTTTACCTTTCTACCATCTGTTTCTGACTCCATATTACTTCGCCCTATCTCGCTGCATAGGTTCCCATCCCCCTGCCATATTAGTTTAAAGACTCCCGAACTGCATTCGCAAATGTTACCCCAGAGAGTCGGGATAAATGGTTCATTCTGTGGTTGGCAGTCAGTAACTAGTGGGGTGCCGCAGGGATCAGTGCTGGGACCCCAACTATTTACAATCTATATTAACATCTTGGAAGAACAGACTGAGTGTAACGTAGCCAAGTTTGCTGATGATACAAAGATGGGAGGAAAAGCAATGTGTGAAGAGGACACAAAAATTCTGCAAAAGGACATAAACAGGCTAAGTGAGTGGGCAAAAATTTGGCAGATGGAGTATAATGTTGGAAAGTGTGAGGTCATGCACTTTGGCAGAAAAAAATCAAAGGGCAAGTTATTATTTAAATGGAGAAAGATTGCAAAGTGCTGCAGTACAGCGGGACCTGGGGGTACTTGTGCATGAAACACAAAAGGTTAGTATGCAGATACAGCAAGTGATCAGGAAGGCCACTGGAATCTTGACCTTTATTGCAAAGGGGATGGAGTATAAAAGCAGGGAAGTCTTGCTACAGTTATACGGGGTATTGGTGAGGCCACACCTGGAATACTGCGTGCACTTTTGGTTTCCATATTTAAGAAAGGATATTCTTGCTATGGAGGCAATTCAGAGAAGGTTCACTAGGTTGATTCCGGGGATGAGGGGGTTGACTTCTGAGGAAAGGTTGAGTAGGTTGGGCCTCTGCTCATTGGAATTCAGAAGAATGAGAGGTGATCTTATCGAAACATATGAGATTATGAGGGGGCTTGACAAGGTGGATGCAGAGAGGATGTTTCCACTGATGGGGGAGACTAGAACTAGAGGGCATAATCTTCGAATAAGGGGCTGCCCATTTAAAACTGAGATGAGGAGAAATTTCTTCTCTCAAAGGGTTGTAAATCTGTGGAATTTGCTGCCTCAGAGAGCTGTGGAAGCTGGGACATTGAATAAATTTAAGATAGAAGTAGACAGTTTCTTAAACGATAAGGGGATAAGGGGTTATGGAGAGTGGACAGGGAACTGGACCTGAGTCCAAGTTCGGATCAGCCATGATCGTATTAAATAGCGGAGCAGGCTTTAGGGGCCATATGGCCTACACCTGCTCCTATTTCTTATGTTCTTATGTTCTAAATATCAACTCTCTTTTCATGTGAACCTGGACAACATGTGTGAGCATGTTGTTCCATTAATGCGGGGTGGAGTGGGATAGTGCGCTACAATCAAGCTCAATCCTGTCAAAAACATGACCCCATACACCCACAAATTCAGCAGGAGGCACTGGATAGCAGTTAGGAGTGTGGGCCCTAGGTTTGTCCCTGCTGTACCCCAGCAGAGAGCAGGGGTCTAATGAGGACCTTACTGCCTTATGTGTTGAGTGCTACGCTATGGGCTCCATTTTCCCCTGTGATTTGCGCCGTTTTTTTTGAGTGGGCTGCTTTTTTTGGCGTATTGAGTTACATTTTTGGCTTTTTTTCAAACTTTACCCCTGCGATCTGCGCCGGCGTAACGGACTTGGTTACGATTTTTCTAGGCCAGTTTTTTTTCACCTCAGAGCGGGCATTCCCTCATGCCTGCGCCAATTTTTTCAATTGTTCGCAGTTTGGCCAACATTTTTCTCCATTACGTTGGCGTATCTGGCCAATCCCAAAAAACCTTCTGGTGAGTTAAGATTCACAAATCTGTGCTGAAAAGACGCCATTGTTTTTAAATCGAAGATTTTGGAGGGAGTCAAAAACACTGTCAAAACCAATAATAAAGCTTAACTTTTTTTTACCTGTCAGTGTAAATTTGTTGGATTTCACAAATTTTCTCATTTTTTAACTCACTCACACGCCTGGAGGGTTGTAGGTTTGGCTGGCAGAATCGGCCTCGCATCCGGACACAGTGGCTCGGGGTTCGGCTACAAAACAAGCCGCGGGGGGGGGGGGGGGGCGGTGGGGAAAGAGAGGAGAGGAGGGAGAGATAGCTGATCTTATGGCTTGTAGCCTGGGGTGGGAGAGGGAGAGAGAGAGACGATCTTATGGCTTGTAGCCCGGGGAGGGAGAGAGATAGCCGATCTTACGGATTGTAGCCCGGGGAGGGGGAGGAAGAGAGAGGGAGAGGTCACAAGACTCTTGTGTGTGGTCCATCCATATAGACCTTGGGGAGAGAGAGAACTGCGTGAACCTGTGCTGTCTGCTTTTCTGCTATTTTGAGCTTCTTTGAAAGTTTAACTTTAAGAATGGGGGCAATACTGACAATGCCATACCTTGTGCGAGCTTTCTGCATCATGGTGCTGCGTAGGAGACAATTGATTAGAGCTCATCGCATCAGGAGCATCAGAGCCTGCAGGATGCTGGGCAGGAGGCCTTACCCAACTCGGGTATATCGAGACAGGTGTTCGTACTTCCACCTGAGTGATGCAGACTGTGTCAGAAAGCTGCTTTTCTGCAAATAAGTTGTCCGTGAGATCTGTGAGTTGGTAAAACCAGACCTGCAGCTGAGAAGCGTCAGGAGGAATGCTTTGTCAGTTGAAGTGAAGGTTACAGCTGCACTTTCATTCTATGTCTCCAGATCGTTTCAAGCTACAACTGGGGATGTGTGCGCCATCTCTCAACATGCAACACATGTCTCCATTCGCCAGGTTATGGCTGCACTTTATGCGCGGAAGAATGACTTCATAAAGTTCCCCATGATCACCCAGGCAATCCATGACAGGGCTGTGGGCTTCTCAAGGATTGCTGGCTGCCCAAAGATACAGGGCTGCATTGATTCTATCCACATCGCCTTGCGAGCACCTTTGCAGGATTCCGAGATGTACAGGAATAGAAAAGGTGTCCACTCCATTAATGTGCAGCTCGTTTGTGACAACATGCATTACATCATGTCAGTCAATGCAAGATACCCTGGGAGCACCCATGATGCATTCATCCTATGCAACAGCATTATATCTGTCATGTTTGAGCAGCAGCCAGAAGGGCAGAGCTGGCTACTGGGAGACAAAGGGTACAGCCTTGCCACCTGGCTCATGACGCCCCTACACGTAACCCGGACGGAAGCCGACCGGGAATACAACATGTCGTACATTGCGATGCGCAGCATCATTGAGAGGACCATTGGCATATTGAAACAGCGTTTCTGATGCCTGGACCTGGTAGTGGAAGACCCAGCGGCAGTGAGAGTGGCTGATGATAATGATGTGGAAGATGTAAGTCACGAGCAGGAGGAGGAGGAGGATGATGACGAGGATGAGGAAGCCATGCAAGTGCCTGAGGCCGGAGCACAACGACAGAGGAGGGCAGAAGAGGACGAGCCATCGTGCTCCTTTAACGATTTCTCGAGCCTTGCGCCAGCAGCTCATCCGTGAACGCTTTACTGATGCCTGAGGGCTCAGCGACAGCTATTCCACATTTTATTGTTTGGAGCTGTTCCGTAATGTTGTGTTGTGTTAATGGAACATGATTCAGTTTTAATATAAAATCTATTTTATTCAGAAGTTTACAATGTACTTAACTTTATTTAAATTATTCTTGTATCAAACTTTACTTTAATATCACTCTTTTTAAGATCACTTAAAAACTTTAAGATCACTTATAAACTTGTAAATTTACATAACTTACAAAAAACTTTGAATTTGAGAACAGTTACAACAGTAACAATAATAACAACAACAACAACAGCAGTAAAGAAAGGCTGCACCCATCTCTCCTCCCTCTTATTCTAAGACGGCCTGCTGCACTTGGTCTCAGACACTCCACCACTCCTGCCCGCAGGCGATGGCGCAGTGTTTCTGGGCTTGGTACAAAGCTTATTCTTTCTAACATCTCGGGTACTGCGCACCTCTTGAGGGTGGGGGGCGTCAGCGTCAGGCGGCAAGTTGGAGGGCCCAGGCGGTAAGTTGAAGGTCCCGGCTTTGGGCTCTTCAAAGGCTGGTGTGGGGATTGCAGTGGGAGTGGCAGTTGATTCTGTCAATGGCACGGGGCCTGAGCATGTTCCCTTATTGCAGCAGCTAACTCCAACATGCCGTCCCTCATGCGCCCTGACAGTGTCTCAGCGGACTGCAACATTCCCTCCCTAATGGCCAGTGACGTGGTTTGCACTACCTCTGACATTCCCTCCCTCATGGCCACTATTTTCTCACTGATGGTCCTGGCGAGTGTTGTTACTTCTCCTGACAGTCCCGCTACCTTATCATCCACCCCACTGATGGTGTCCAGGAGTGATCAGGTAAGATCAATGCTCTCCGCACTCAGTGACATCATCTGAACCACATCTGTTACATCCTGCATCTCAGGAGAGCGCGGTCGAGCTCTCCTTCCCCTCCTCCCCATGGGTGTGGCTCGCAACACACCACTTGAACCCGCAACCTCGGAAGGTGTGAAACCATGGAATGTCCAACCAGCACTCAAACCACTAGTCACGAAAGGGGCTGGCACCTCCATGAGCGGCATGTCCTCCATATTCAGTACAACAGTGTGTGCTTCATCCAGCTCAGTCCAATCCCCACCAACACCCCCCCCCCCCCCCCCACCCCCGCCACCCCATGTTCTTGGTCTGGAGGGTTGGATTGGAAGATGTTCTCTTCTTCAGGCTCATCCTCGTCTGAATCTTCTTCTGCATCGTCAGGGTTGGCCTCCAGTTCTGCAAAATATAATAGAACAGACAAATGGTTAGCAGCAGAGGAGGGGGCAGGGTGGGTGGCATGAGTAGGCTCACACAGCGCAGACCAGGCAGCGGGTTGATTTGAAGGGCCACGATGAATTTGCAGGACTTACCCTCTCCCTCGAGTGTGGGCCCAGCTTGTGCAGTACTGATTGCTTTCTTCCAGGCAGGACCCATCAAAGCAACGACCCTCTCTTCCAAGGATGTCAGTGCCTTCACATTTGTCAGGCCTCCTCTTGTTCGAGTTCTTTCCTTTTGTTGTGTGCCACTTTCCTCTGCAGAGATGAAAATGCAACTTTTTAGAGCGGGTGTCTTTCTGCTGGGTGGGACATATACAGCTGATCACATTTACAATTGCATTGAATAAATGAAAATATTACTTACACTAACTACTTGACCAAGGTCCTGCCATTTCTTTTTACACTGGCCTCCAGATCTCGTGGTGTTCACCATTGCACGGTAATCTTCTCCAACTTGGTTCCAGCATTTTTTCATTTCTTTAGGTGGAACGTTTATGTGACGCCTGCTGGTGTCCAGCTCATGCCATCTGGTCTCAATCACAGTAACTAGTGCCTCCACTTCTTCCTGTAAGACATTCTTGGTCCTTGATCCGCGTGGCATCTTGTATTGCTCCAGCTGTGATTTTTCCAATGCTCTCACACAGCACTCCTTCTCACACACCCACGCACAACTGGCTCTTTAAAAATGGCCGATTGCCAAATCTGAGCTGTACTGAGCATGCGCGTCCATTGGAACGACGTTAGAAACGTAATTTTTTTCTTCCGCGCATGCGCAGAGAGTGCGGCATTGTTTTTTGGCACAGACAGCAGGCTCCACCCCCCTGAGGAGACTGGACACGCTGCGCGGCACCATATTCGAATTATACATCGGGGAAAGTTTGGCAAAATATTTTTGGGCTAGAAAACCCGGCGTCACTCTGGCAATACGCCAGAAAATGGGCTTGGGGAAAATTGAGCCCCATGTGAGGCATCCAAGTTGGTGACTTTGCTTCAAATATATATAAAATGAGTTTAGAAGAACTTCATTCGCTTTTGTCTTTTTGTAATTAGAGAAGAGACGCCTGTATAAAGTGTAGCTCAGTGCTGAGCACAAAGAGCAGCTGTTCATTCTTGGAGATCAGAACATGCCACAAGCACCTCTGGGGCTCGGAGGTCTTTTAACATTTCTGAAGGTGTGACCATGTTCAGTACTCAGCAGGGAGTCGCTCTGTTGTTAACACTGTGTTTATACTGTTAAGCAGAGCGACTTCCGATAGGTCTTGAAACCATTTACACCCCTCGAGATCTTGGACTTGGACAGTTCCTGTTTTCGGGGAATAGGGTGAGGACACCAGTGACTGCCTCGGTTGAAAGGCTATTCTGGCATGATGTGAGGCACCTATTTGTTCACATTGAGCTTTGTGTAACCCACAGTTAGGGAATGTGAGTTTTCGCACCAGTCCTTTTTCTTCTGAGGGGGAGAGAGTATAAAGCGCCAAGTTACATACATCCCAGATTTACTGTGTGATGAACTTGGCACTGTAAACAAGGTATTTGTTAGGTTTATATTTCCTCAGATGACAAGCTAGTGAAATTTTACTCCATAACATGTTAATCTGACATTGTGCTAACCCAAATATGTCTGCTGAGATGCTGCCTGGATATAAAGCAGCCAGACAGCTGGGTTTTGGTTACCGCACTTAACTGGTTAGAGGAGATTCACTTTACTCTAGACGGGATTGTTACGAGCTCAAAACCAGACTAAATCAAGCCTTTAAAGGCTTTGAAATGTAACCACTTAACACTGTTGTGCCAAATACCCATTCAATATATTTTAGTTACAAGATTTAGAAGAGTATCTAAGAAGATTGATGCTGCTGCTTTCAAAATAACAGTAGCGTGACCCCTGAACACATTTATAGCACAATCGGACAAATTTCACCTGGACCAAGCGGATTAAACAAGCCGTGCAAAGTTGACACAGTATTTATTTAAACTAAAATGTCATACCATTAACACAGTGATTTTTATCGTGTCTCAAGTAGCAGTCAGATTTTGAGCAGAATTCTGTTTAATTTACAATGCCAGTAAATAGCTTTAACAGCCCAGTGTACGGATCATTTGGTGGTGCAGGAAGGGAAAAAAACACATCTTGCAACACTGACACCACCCATGAGAGGAGGCTTTGGACAATGTGCCCTTTCTTCAGTTTCAGCATTGTAGAGAGGTCTCGACTCAGCGTCGTTAAGAGTACAGAGTCATTTTAGAAGGGCATGCATTACTCGCTATATTAGAAGTTTAACACTAAGTTTTAAAAAAAGATTCTGTGAAAGATAGACCTGGCCACATTTTTAAAAAATGACAGTGCAAAAGTGAGAAGACCGATGGCTGCAGTGCTGCGTTGATTTCAACTTTTTATGACCGTTCCTCGTGGTCCAGTGTCACTTCAGTAGCAGAAGTATTTGTACTATTTTGCTCTTTTCTGAAAATTACATTCTGGCGAGCTTAAGGTATGCTATACCTTTATTAATCACTGGTTAGGCCCCAGCTGGTGTATTGTGTCCTATTCTGGGTACCACACTTTAGGAAACATGTCAAGGCCTTGGAGAGAGTGCAGAGGAGATTTACTAGAATGATACCAGGGTTGAGTGACTTCCATTATGTGGAGAGACTAGAGAAGCTGTGATTGTTCTTCTTCGAGCAGAGAAGGTTAAGGGGAGATGTAATAGAGGTGCTGAAAATTTGAAGGGTTTTGATAGAGTAGATAGGGAGAAACCATTTCCACTGGCAGGTGGGTCGATAACCAGAGGATACAGCTTTACGATAATTGGAAAATGATGAGGAAAAATAATTTTACTCAGCAAGTTGTTAAGATCTGTATTGCACTGCCTGAAAGGGTAGTGAATGCAGATTTAATAGTAAATATTGTCTTGTTGCATGGAGAGAAGCTTAAGCATAATTGTGGACAAGGAGCAGTAAGGAAAGAACTCGTATTTATATAGCATCGTTCACCACCTCAGGATGTCCCAAAGCACTTTACAGCCAATTAAGTACTTCTGAAGTGTAGTCACTGTTGTCATGTAGGACCAAGTCATTCAACTGGAAGAGAAAGAATGACTAGGAGCCGCCAGTGCAGAAAACAACATGGCAGTGCTGGGCAATGATTGAGGAATTCTCGCTTTGAGGCATGCACTGGGTCTCTGCAGCAAGTATCCTGACAAATCTGAGAGACTTGCTAAATATGCTTCACTTCAACAGATTTTACCGTTTGGTTAATATTGCTTATGGCTATTGTTTTCTGTCATAAAGAAACATTCAAAAGGATTTGAACCAATCTTCAACTTGATATGCTTTGGTTTTATTCATGTAATGGTGCATATCTAGGCTGCATTTGTCACGTGCAGCCATGCTGTTCCATTGTGTACAATACCTTTGTGTGCTGGAGATGCTGAAATCCAGCACTGAGTTATTGCAAACTGTCTGGGAGGCTGCATGCTTTCAGCTATTTCCTTGCACTTGTCTGGAGGCATAGATGGTAAGGTGCTGGTGGTGAGAACCACATGCTCTTTCTCGTGTTTCTTCTCACATACTGTTGGAAGCTAAGTCTTCAAGTCACGTTCTGACATGTATGAGCACAGACTGATGCACTTGTACAAGGCCTCCAAATCTCTCCCAAGTGTCTGCGGAACCTTTCAAACTGACCTTTTGGATTGCAGACACAACACCTCACCAGCATCAGTGTTGGCATTCTTGAGAGGGTGTTGCTACTGTGATAACCATCAGTGCGCCTACAGCTGTTAATGATGCTGTGCACTGCTCAATGATGGCCCTCAGTCAACTTAATGGTAAGCCTCCACAATGCTACCCAGACCTGCCTTTAGCTTGTTTTTCAACAAAATAAGTAGCTGTTGTACTGTTCTGAGTCCAAAACCATGCTCTATTTTATACATGACCATGTGAGGTCAAAATCACAAAGTGACTCTGCAGGGCCAGTGGATGTGCAAGGGCTGTGTAGTAGCAACTGTCCCTCCTTCAGCCAGCACCATTTCCCTTTCCATGACCGTGATACTTTACTTACGTCCCCTTTCCTCCTCTAACTCACTAAAAGCAATGGAAGTGTTTGTTTTCTGAGTTGCTGCCTGCTTAAAGTGATGTTGGTGAGTGCGAGTACAGCATTGAGGCTTGCTGTCCTGAAGGATTGTGAGATAGCTGAAAAAAGACAACGATGTATGATCACGTGTGAAAAAGAAAAAGAAAGAACATGCATTTATACAGCACCTTTCATGACCTCAGGAAGTCTCAACGTGCTTCACAACCAATTGAATAGTTTTGAAGTGTAGTCACTTTTGTAATCTAGGAAACATGGCAGCCAATTCGTGCACAGCAGGGTCCCACAAACAGCAATAAGATAATGACCAGATCATTTGTGTTAGTGATGTTGGTTAAGGGATTAATATTGGCCAGTACAATGGGGAAAACTCCCTGCTCTTCTTCAAATAATGCCCTAGGATTTTTTACGTTCACCTGAGAGGTCAGACCAGGCCTTGATTTAAGGTCTCATCCAAAAGATGGCGCCTCTGACAGTGCAGCACTCCCTCAGTACCGCACTGAAGTGTCTCTGAATATGTGCTCAAGTTTCTGGAGTGAAATTTGAACCCAGACCTTCTGATTCAGAGGCGAGAGTGCTAGGACTGAGCCACAGCTGACCATATAGTTGCTCCACTGCCAGTATCTGGACCAGGAATTTCCTCGGAGCTGCTTCAGCTCTCTTTCCAGAAGTGTGGCACAAACCCCGGTTGCGCACAGTTTCAGATGCACGTCGGCAAAAATAGGTGGTGTAGCAGGAGCACAACAGCTCCTAGAAAATTCCCAGCCACGGCGTTTTGTGGCATGGCTTACCTGCTGAAAGTGAATGTATGTCGATTTCATTGTAAAAGCCAGCAAGGTGGTCATCTCCTCTAGCTTGTTTGTCTCACTTGCCTCCCAACCTATGTACTCCCAATTGGTTTGCCTAGCCAGTTATCCTGCGATGGTCCCAACTGTCAGCCCTATCAGGTGGATGTAAAAGATCTCATGGCACTATTTGAAAAAGAGCAGCGGAGTTATTCCTGTTGTCCTGGAAAATGTTTATCCCTCAGTCAACATAATTAAAACAGATTATCTGGTCATTATCTCATATATATCTGGCCCCCATGCCCAAAACAGCTGTCCCCCCTGCTCTGTACCTTTGCTCGGAAGATATGCAGGTCCAGTTCCCTGAAGTGTTTCTTCGATCTGGCTCCCATTCTTGCTGCCAAAGTTGCCTGCTTCTTCCATTCCAAAAGATTTCCTTTTACCCTTGAACTTCGCTTTCCACCCTCCAAGCTTCTCTCAATGCATATGGCCACATTCCCTTTAATTCCATGTGATGCTATCTTTGCCATAAGTCTCCTATAAAATAACATTGTTGTTTCAGCATCTCAAAACACATCTCAAAGGGGAAGCAAAAGTGAGATGGAGTGGTGGAAGTGAGAGTATGAGAAAGGGATGGTCACTTGGGGAGAGGACTGAGGGAGGGAGATGAGGTCCAATTAAATAGATAACCTTGTGCCACAACAGCAAGGTAATCCTGAACTGTTATCTGAAAAATGTTAGAAATGTGCTTTTAAATTCAGTGTCCTAAAATTTATCCTGCCTTTTAAAAAGAGCAGAAATGTGCATATTTTTGTTACAAATTTAATGGGTCCGTTTGAGATAAACTAAAAACAAGGGGCATAATCTTAACTCCTCCAAAAACGACTGGGTTGTGGTCATGTCAGGGGTTAAAATTTTAAAAATCTGAAACAGGAACCCAACCTGCCTTGAACCCGCCCACTTCTGGTTTTAACAGATGTGGGACAAAGAGCGGGTAACCAATCTGCTTGCACAAGGCGGTTGGCCATTTAAATATTATAATGAGGTTTGCTGCCTTCATTTTAACTATTTTTAACTCATGTCGGCTGGGTTTCCTAGGGCCTGGGAAACCTGGCAACTGAAAGGAGGCGATAGGGGCTGAATAAGAGGTGATAAGGGCTGAATCCATGGGGTAACTGCCTTTGCAGCACTACTTGTGAGCTAGGCAAAGCAGGAGCGTTTCCTCCGTCCGAACAAGCTACCCAGTAACACCCTCCCGCGACCTGTCTGATACCCCCCACCCGTGGTTAGTAGAACTGGTAACTTACTGTGGACTCCAAAGGCAGCCAGCAATAGGTAACAAACGTACTTGATCTTGAAGATGATCTTGGTGTGATGCATTGCCTCTTAACAAATCTGAGCATGCAGCCAAGAGACCATTACAATAGGTGCCCTTTTAGACTTATATTGACTGACTTAATGCATAATAGTTAGAGTTAAAGATCAGAACAAATTATTGCAAAATATAAAAAAGTTTACTCCCCCTCAAAACTCAAAAAGTTCTTAGACTACAGCTGGAATATTCCCACTAATCTGTCACAAGAAGTGCTTGTACTTTTTGTTCTCTTGATGGTGTGAGCTGAAGGGTGAGAGGAGGCTCATGTGGAACATACACACTGGCATGGATCCATGACCTGTTTCTGTGCTGTAAATACCATATGACAAAAGGTAGTACCGCCGAGACTAAGGGCTCGATTTTTCCTACCGTATCGTGAGCGAGGCGGGCGACGTCCAGGGCGGACTGCGACCCCGTATCTGGCTCCATGTCAGCTCCCCCGCACAACTTTCCCCTGATGAGGCTTGTTAAGCCCGCCCTGCGAGGTGCACGGCCAATTAACAGGAATTGGGTCTGATGATGTCATTTAATGACGCGTCATCAACCGGTTTCCTTAAAGGGACCATGCCCACATTCATTTTGACAGTTGTGCTGTCAGTGTTCGGCAGCATTGAGGTGCTGCAAACACCGACCAACACTGCACAGAGGTGCATGGCTGCACCCAGGCTCTCTTATGCTCCCTCCATTTGCTTAAGGGAGTCACAGCACACAGGGATGTTCTCTTCCCTACCCATGGATGGAAGAGACCTCCCCAGGACACCAACGCAGCCTGGTTGCACATTGTACAGGAGGGTACAAGCAGGAATGTCATCAGGAGGACCTGGCTGCAGTGATGCAAACCTTTCAATGATCTCAGTGGATCACGAAATGTTACTGCAAAGCCACACTGAACCTCATCCTGCTGTGCCACTCATCACGTTCCCATCACTCTGCCTTCCCTACCCTACCCCTGCACATCCTTACACCAACTTACCTTGCACACCCACCCATCCCACTGTCTCTATCTATATTATCAGTTCCCCATCTCACTAGCCACCCTTCACACTCACCCTCATCCTTGTCCAATCATACCAACTAACAAAACACAAGGGTAAGCACTTGGGTCTTTTAGCCGATGTTCAAATAAAGTTTATGTTGATGTGTTGTCAAACATTGAAATCTTTATTTTCAACACTTTGCCTTCTTGGACAGATCTGTGTGCACCTTTGGAAGTGGCTTAGTGAGTTGCAGTGAATGGTGAAACCTAACTGTAACCCTCTGCAATGGTGATGAGTGTGAAAGGAATGGCTTGGACATTGTAGGGATGCTAGATGGTGTTGGTATGGGGTGGTGCCGACCTGGCACATCTTGTGGCAGTCAGGGTGAAGTGAAGTAAATCTGGCCATGGTGAGGGCATCCCTGGCCTCCCGGGCAGCAATGTGGTCATGTGCTGATGCCCTGTGTCATGTGCAGCATCAGGTGATTGTGAAGAAGGTTGGTGTTGTTGTTGGTGCTGATGGTGTGCCTGGTGATGTTGGTGTTGAGACTGATTGTGGTGGGATTCTGAGGACCAAGGTGAGATTTTTTCAAGGGCACTGATGCTACTGGAATAGATAGCACTGAAGCTGAGATGACAGAAGTGATCTGTCAATGGTGAGATAGGTTGCTCCAAGGAGGTGACACCGGATAGAGTTTTCACTCCAAACACTTCAAACCTTCATAAAGCTGAAAAGTTTATTCCAAATTCTGAAAGCTTTAGCTTCTAAGATTGAAAATTGAACAGCTATGAAATGCTAGCTTTTATACCGCTTTTGCAGCTGTCAACTATTCACAGCAATGGCGAGTCATTGAGAACTCGACACACTTACCTGACGTGATCTCCATGCACTGGGGAACCTCATAAAAAAGCTGGAAAAATGGTAAGTACATGGTAAAATGCTTTTTAAATACCTTTAAATAAGATGATACTGATTTGAATTGGCTCCCCTGTCACTTGGTGTCGGTCTGTGAAGTGCAGGCAGACTCGGCACTTGGGAAACAGACATGGAGGTGGGTTCAGAGTGGACTTTCGCCTTGTGGTTAATCACGGCCAATTTGACAGCTGACCTGCCTCCAAACTCGCACTCGCAACGCCGGTAAAATTCCGGCCTAGAATTCTACATTTGCCATGGTCTCATTATAATCAAATGCCTATCGTGGAGCGTGGGGGTTGTTTAAAACCCGATTAGATTGTCCTTGGGTGCTGCAATGAAAGCAGGGTGGCCGATACTTACATGAGGGTTGATCTTGTCAGAAACGAGCTTATGCAGCTCCAGGAGAAATTGGGCGCACCTCATCGCTTCGAAACCGTTGCTCCACTTATCCTGGTCAGGTTTCTGGGGAAGAGATTAGATTAGATCACAAGTGAAAAGCAAACACAGAACAAAGAGAGAGAGAGTCAGGAAGATGTACTGGGGCCGGGAAGCCACTTCTTGCACTAACGAAAACATCCTGAAGAATGACACGGCCCCCCGCGCTGGTTCTGGAATTTCATTTGTTTCTCCGCATGTTCCTGCTACTCGTGGGACTGATTCTGGAAAAACTTGGCAAAGTTCTTCAGCACAACATCATCCCCGACAAAACAGGCAGACTGAAAAAAAGAGGAAAATATAATGTGAAGTCAGGGGAATCAGGAACCAACTTCTAAGCACCCTAGAGAAGGCAACAGTTTCTCCTGTGCAATCCTGAAGCTCTGGCATGAAAGGATAGGCAGTTGGAATCGATCATTTCAGTTGCTTCCAAGGAACTGGTGTTGCCTTTCGATAATGGTAGCGAAGTTCTTGCACATGCGCACATGCGCATTGGCATCATCAAGCATTTGGCGCGAATCCTAAAACAATCTTGAGATTTAGGAGTTCCATCGCGAGATCGTGAGCGATCCTTTATTTTACTCAGAAATCGCATCTCTCGCTATGGATTCACGAGAGTTTGCAATACTGCGATCGGGATCCCACGATCTTTCCCACTCCCCCACTAGACCTACCTGCTCTCCTCAGCTGGAGCCTTGTGCTGCAGATTTCCCACCCGACAGGCCTCTAGCTTGTCAATCAGGTTGCCTGTGGGTGGGAAACCTGCAAAGAAAATTGAAAGGAGTTTGCAATTGTAAACTGGAGGACATTCGGGAAACCCGTTCTTTGCTTCTAGGCTAAAATCCAGGCCAAAGTAACTGGAGGCGTGTCATCGAAACCACCCAAAGATAAAGCCGGCAACTGCTATTCAGTTGGAGAGTTACCATTCTACATATTCAGTTGCTGCACATAAACATTGTAGATGCAAGTGGAAATTGGCTTTGGTTTCCTGCTTTCCTAAATTGTTGGATCACCTATTACTTGCTTGCTGTGTTAATTCATACAGAAAATAGTTTTTATTAAAAGATATTTTACTTGGTTCTTATTTCCAAAACAAAGACTCTGAAACAATCTCACTTCCTCCAATGCTTATATTTCAAGGAAGTTCAAATTTCTACGGTTCCAAAACAAGTGTTTGCATCGTCTGGATATCCTCAGTTATCCCATTGAACAAAGGGAATATGGAAAAAATTCACTCCAATTTCATTATAAATAAAAATCAAGGCCCATAACCATTATTGAGAGCATTAGGGCATCAATCTTACATTCCTCATCAACTAGCATTTAACCTATCATTGTGCAACAGGCTGCCCATAGTTGGAATCTGGTCCATGATTCCCTCATTTCCTTTGCACATTTAATAGTAACATTGGGAGTTTGTGCACAAGGAAGACTTGATGGAGCGGTTCAAAGTTGCTGGGCCGAAAGCAGTAGAAAGGACCGTTCACTGATTGGTTCAAAATTGTTGTTTCTTCAGTGGTCTCAAATGAACAATTGGGAGGCAGCCTCTGCACTCGGGAAGTTTAAAATGGCTGAAACTGTGAAATGACTGGGGAAACCCAGGTCTGGTCCAGCAGTATGAGTCAGCAGGAAAACACCAAGGGCACCAACATAGCAGCCCAGAGCAGGTGGAAGTTGGACCATGCCAGGCAGTAGAAGAGGGCACAAGGGAGCAGAGTATACCAGGCCTGGAAGTGAAAAGTAAAGTTAAGTGAGGTACAGCCTTAGTGGGGAGGGAGGGGGGGAGAGCATTGGCAGCAGATTGATAGTGTGTGGTCAGCATGGATTTTTAGTGTGTGAGGATTGGAATTATAACATTGGCAGTTTGGGAAGCGGGGGGAGGGGTATAGAATTTTGGTCATTTGCTGTGCCATGTGGATCCGGCTTCGCGTTCCAAAAGGTTGGACATTCCTGAACCTTGATATAACCAGTTGAACTTTGTGCAGTCTTAGCTGTTGTACCTTTTAATTACAGAAACTATTGCCCATTCCATCAGAAGTACTTCACATCTCAGCATTCATAATAGTTCTGAGAGGGCTTTCTCTCCAAATGATAGCTGCTTGGTCTGAATTTAAAAGAATATTTTGAATAATTTGGTTAATGTTCAATAGGGAAGCTGCATGAAATTCTAGTTTAAAGTACAATTTTTGGGGAGTAATTCAGTTTACCTCACTGTAATCTGTTAACTAATTTAAAATTAATTTCAAAGAAATCTTATAAGTGGTTTCTGTGCTCAATATTGATCAAGTAATTGAAAATATTTAAATCAGTTGTTTGCAGCCAAGAGCTTCCGTGGCAAGCACCTGGCTTGTAATGTGTGATTCAATAATTTAAAATATGAATTCTGTGTAATCTTCTGTTTTGAGCTGCACTGTATTATGCCTTTAACATGTTTGAGGACAGACAGAACAAAAGTGTGTGTGAAGTAACCCGTCGGCTGAAATGGCTAACATCAGATGTGTAAATTGTCCCTCGCTGCATAATATTGAGCCATTACAAGCGCATACACCAGCGCAACCTGGCCGTTTGCTGCCATCGTACCTGGTGCCCACATGTTGCCAGTGCTGCCCACCAATGCATCCTGCCTGCCCGACATCAGCGCACCATGCTCGCCGCTGGTGAATCCTGTCCATTTGGCTGTACTGATATTCTTGTATAATTTAAGTTGCTTTTTAACTAAGCAATTGAACTTGTGTGATTGCCATTTTGTTTAAAATGTTCTTTGGAAATATACAATAAATAGTTATTAGAATTTTAAAGAGAACCATTTCCTTTCACCTATCTCACAATGCCACATACCCTACAATTTCCATGATTATTTTTAGAAAGGAATTGACATTTATACATTTACATGATGTGCATTTTCAACATTTTCTGTCTTTATTTCCAGTAAATTTTTGAGTCCTGTTAAAATGGGATTTTTAAAAAGCTGTTTCAAATTATGAAAGTAAAGTTTTAAATTTTGGAATGGCGCCATCTGCTTGTGTCTGCAAATTCTGTATTGTGTTAATACAAAAATACTTTAGGAAAGGATTTTCATTTATATAGCATCTTTTAACCCCAGGACGCCCCAAAGCATTTTACAGCCAATTAAGTACTTCTTGGAGTGTTGTCACTGTTAGAATGTAGCAATCGCAGTCAATTTGTACACAAGGTCCCACAAACAGCAATGAGGTAATGACCAGATAATTTGTTTTAGTGATGTTGGTTGAGGGTAAATATTGGCCAGGACACTGGGAGAACTCCCCTATTCTTCTCCAAATAGCACCATGGGATCTTTTACGTCCACCCGAGAGGGCAGACAGGGCCTCGGTATAACATCTCAACTGAAAGATGGCACCTCCAGCAGTGCAGCACTCCTTCAGTATCATGTGCACAAGTCTCTGGAGTGGGGCTTGAACCCACAGCCTCTTTACTCAGAGGTGAGAGTGCTACCACTGAGCCAAGGCTGACACTCTTAGTTTGATTTCCACAAGTACTCTCATCTACTGGGCATCTTTGTTGAAGATAAAGCCATCTGTATGTTGACTCATAGAACCATAGAATAATTGAACCTTACAGCACAGAAGGAGGCCATTCAGCCCCACCATGCCTGTGCTGGCTCTTTGAAAGAGCAGTCATGCTTAGTCCCATACCCCTGCTTTTTGTCCATACCCTGTAAGTTCCTCATCCTCCTGTACCTGTCCAGCTCCCTTTTAAAATGATTTATGGAATCAGCTTCCACCATCTTTTCAGATAGAGTATTCCAGATTCCAACAATTCTCTGAGTGAAAAGAATTCTCCTCATCTTCCATCTAGATCTTTTGCCAATTATTTTAAAACTATGACCTCTGGTTACTGACCCATTCACCAAAGGGAATAGTTTTCCTCTTGTCTATTATATCAAGACCTCTCATCATCTTGAAAACCTCTAATAGGCCACCTCTTAACCTCCTCTGTTCCAAGGAGAACAGTGCTAACTTTTCCAACATCTCTTAACTGAAGCTCCTCATCCCTGGTAACATTCTGGTAAACCTCCTCTGTAATCTTTCTAAGACCTTTACATCTTTCCCGAAGTGTGATGCCCAGAATTGGCCCACAATTCTCCAGCTGAGGCCTAACCAGTGATTTATAAAGTTCTAGCATGATCCCTTTGCTTTTATATTCTGTTCCTTTATTTATAAACCCAAGTAACCATATGCTTTTTTAATCACCTTATCAAATTGCCCTGCCACCATTAAGGATTTGTGTATATGGACACCAAGGTCTCTCTGCTCATCTACACATTTCAAAGTCATGTTATTTATGGTATACTATCTTCCCATATTAGTCCCCCCAAAGTGCATACTTCATACTTATCCGGATTGAACTGCATCTGCCATGCTTCTACCCATTTCTCCATCCTTTTTTTATTACTCGTTCACAGGATGTGGGTATCGCTGGCAAGGCCAGCATTTATTGGCCAGCCCTAATTGTCCTTGAATGGCTTGCTAGGGCATTTCAGAGGGCAGTTAAGAATCAACCACGTTTGTGTGGGTCTGGAGTCACATATAGGCCAGACCTGGTAAGAACGGTAGATTTCCTTCCCTAAAGTACATTAGTGAACCAGATGGGTTTTTACGACCAGTAATTTCATGGTCACCATTACTGATACTAGCTTTTTATTCCAGAGTAATTTAATTAACTGAATTTAAATTCCCCAGCTGCCATGGTAGGGTTTTTGAACTCTTGTTTCTGGATTATTAGCCCAGGCCTCTGGATTACTAGTCCAGTAACATTAACACTATGCTACCGTTCCCATCGTCCTATGTTGTTCTGTAGTCTACAACTATCCTCATCACTATCTACTACTTTGCCAATTTTCGTATCATCTGCAAACTTTAGGATGCTGCTCCTTATATCTAAGTTGTTTATAAAAATTGAAGAGTAATAGACCCAAAACTAAACCTTGGGGAACACCACTAGAAACCAGCTCCCAGTCTGAAAACATCCATTCCAAACATTGGCTTATTGGCTCAAAAGGTTTTGTTTTGATGAACTTTCACACATCCTCGTATGTTGATTTTATTTTCCCGGATTTCTGATACTTCTTAACAACTGGGATCTGCTAAGAGTGGCACCTTGTGTTGGCATTCTGACACACTGCACCGTGGAATGAAAGGACCACAGGCTTCTTGATTTACCCAATCACTAAGCTCTCAAGCTTATCCTTGCACACGGGGGAGATACTAATGGCAGCTGGATGTTTCCACAGAAGGTAAGGTCACTAGAACAATTGTTTCTGGCCACTCTTTGACATTTGCGCATGGAATTTGTGCAAATGTTTTCCCAATCTACTGCCATAACTTTGACGGAGGACCTGCAGAAGCCCTGGAGAAACTGTATAAATGGCTGATCTTCCTGCGGGAGATTGGTACAACCCAATTAAAATTCTCTCTCTTCAAATGGCTGGCTGAAGCATAGCATTGGTGAAGATCTAAAATCTTATAGAGCATGAGGTGGTGGCACTATAGAGAGTTGAGGCAAGGTGGCAAAAACAGGGGAAAAAATAAAATTGTTGTTAAAGTCATGTGCTGTATACCGTAATTGGGCCATGTGAATATAGAACACTAATCCTACTTTCACTACATTTAAGTGACTCCCTCAAATTAACCTTTTATTTAAAAAACAAAAGTGACTTAACACCAAGCATCATCCTGCAGGTGGGAAGTTAAGGCAGTTAATGTTGAATTTTGACTGTCAATACAAATCCAATTTGAAATAGAGCCAGCAGGTTCTCCCTTCTCACTGTTGCAATAACGTGTTCCTATGGGGCACTCTATCCAGTGGCCTTGTGGAGAACAGACAAAAAAAAACATAGTGGCAAGTGAGTTAAGTTTCCAAGGCCCCAAGTTTCCATATGATTTGCTCCTGATTTTTAGGAGCAACTGGTGTAGAACGGAATATCTTAGAAATCGGAATTCTCGACATTTAGTTTGCTCCAGTTCTAGTCAGTTAGAACAGTTTCACTTTGGAACAAAATTTTTTTTTTCAAAAGGGGGCGTGTCCGGCCACTTCCGCTTGTTTTCAAAGTTTCGTCAGTGAAAACTTACTCCAAACTAACTTAGAATGGAGTAAATGAAGATTTTTGTACGCTCGAAAAAAACCTTGTCCACACTTTAGAAAATCAGGCGTAGGTTACAAATTAGGCGTAGGGAACGAGGTGGGGGGGGGGGGTGGGGGGAGGGGGGGGGGGAAGGGAAGTAATTAAATTCTACAATCAATCCTTAGTTATTACTTATACAAATATTATACAAATAAATCCAACCTGAATAAAAATTTATAAGCAAAGAAAAGATTAAATAAACCTTGTTCCTACCTGTGTGAAATAGCATCAGCCTTCGAGCTGCTGTGCTTCAGGCAGGCCTTTCATGTTGGAGACAGGCAGGGGTATGGCGTCAGTGTCTCGACGGCAGCGGCAGCAAGCTTCGAGCTGAGCTGCGGTGCTTGAGGCAGGCCTTCATTCTCTTCGTGGCTGGCCGCGAAGAAGCAACACCAGACAAAACCATTCGGCCATGAGATATCAGTGGCGTCAGTGGCTGGCCGGCAGCCGAAGAATCAGCAGCGGACCGACGTGAGGCCATTCGGCCATGAGATATCAGTGGCGTCAGTGGCTGGCCGGCAGCTGAAGAATCAACGCAGGACACACGCAGCTCTTTATGGTGCTTGAGGCCATTCGGCCACGCTTTAGGGGCGGCGTCAGTGGCTCAACGGCAGCCGAAGATACAGCAGCAGCCTTCGAGCTGTGAGGGGGACTGAGGCCATTTGGACAGGGAGAGGCAGCCACATCGACAGTTTTATATTTAAATTTGCAGAATGGGTGCTGCATTGTCAACACCACGTATTATTGCAAAGTTGAATTGGCACTCTTATTTCTCCAAACACACAGTCCTTAATTTGCATGCACCAATGTAGAAGTTTAGCAGTGAAAAGCTGAACTCACTGATTTCAGCAGGTGATTTATTCAGCAGTGCTGCTAAAAGCACTCCCTCACACACAGAAATATCAAAAAAAATTAAATTACAAGTCTTTGCAGGGGTCCAAGAAACAAATCTTCACTTTTTCTGCAGTCTTTTTAAAAATGGCCGAGTGCCAATGTTTGTGTGAGACTGCGCATGCACGCACGCTCCAACGCGCATGCGCAGGATTGCCGGCACCACGAAGGCTAATTTAAATTGTACCCGCCCCCTGCTACTTAGAAAATCAGCGCGAGTGTTAGGCTCCGCCCCCTGCTGCGAAGAGCGCGCCGCGCCAAGCAGACATCGAGCAATATCGGACTTTTTTTTAGGCGCAGTTTCCGGCTCGGAGGTGAGCCGTTTTCGCCGCGGGACGAAATTTGGGGCCCAAGTCATGTATCCAGACAACTAGCATCTGGTTGGGAATCAAATGCTTAGCTAATTAAGTTACCCAACCATATTAATCAAATTGTTAACCCTTTTAAATGGCTGTATTGGAATCTATACACGGGTCTGCCTATGGCAATCAACCACGAAATGTTACCTGGGAGCGAACAGGTGCAAACTTCACTGAGCATTGCTTCTATTCATTATTGATTCTGTTTGAATCATAGAATGATACAGCACAGAAAGAAGCCATTTGGCCCATCGTGCCTATGCCAGCTCTTTGAAAGAGCTATCAAATTAGTCCTACTCCCCCTGCTCTTATCCCATAGCCCTGCAAATTTTTTATTTTCATGTATTTATCCGATTTCCTTTTGAAAGTTATTATTGAATCTGCTTCCACCACCCTTGCAGCCAGTTCACTCCAGATCATAACAACTTGCTGCGTAATTTTTTCCTCATGTCTCCTCTGGTTCTTTTGCCAATGACCTTAAACCTGTGTCCTCTGGTTACTGACCCTTCTGCCACTGGAAGCAGTTTCTCCTTATTTACTGTATCAGAACCTTTCATGATTTTGAACATGATTTTGATTCTATCAAATCTCCACTTAAGCTTCTCTGCTCTAAGGAGAACAAACCCAGCTTCTCTAGTCTCTCTATGTAACTGAAGTCTTTCATCCCTGGTACTATTCTAGTAAATCTCTCCTGCACTCTTTCTAAGGCCTTGACATCCTTCCTAGAGTGTGGTGCCCAGAATTGATCACAATACTCCAGCTGGGGCCGAACTATTGTTTTATAAAGGTTCAGCATAACTTCCTTGCTTTTGTACTCTATGCCTCTGTTTATAAAGCTAAGGATCCTGTATGCCTTGTTAACAGAATAGAATTATTTTCTTTTTTATTTTACCAGCAGCAGCATCAGAATCACTTAGGCAGTAAATATTTACGGGTGTTTTAAGAAAATAATTAAGAAAAAATGTAAAGGAGAGAAAAAGCATTGAATATGTTTTAGATTCTTTTAAATTCCTCATGTCGCTTCTACATAAATCGTAGGTCTAACATTGTAAAACGGTGTATCTTCTTCTTTAGGAATTTGTATTGGAAATCCCTTCGGTACTTCTTGAGTGTTGTGTTTCAGTCTGTTTTGTGTCTGACTTCCTCTCGCATCACATGTGCAGCTCTCCCAATACCATTACTGCCCAATCAGATTCTTCTATCACCTGTCGAAGTTAGTTCAATAGCATTGTACCTGCGCAGTTGCTGTGAGCTTTCAGACACTTTCATTACTTTATTAATCTGAAGGTACAGTAAACAATAGTATAACTCTGCATCATATTACATCAAAGGATCTTGGCAATTAATCTTTAATCCCAGGGAAACAATCAATGTGTATGTTTGAACATTTGCATTTCCCAAATTGGATGGGCATAATTAGAGTCTCAGCTGCCGAGGGCTGTAACCCATAGCAAAACTGTGCATCCACTTGCTGTGCCTTTCAAAACGGAAATAGAAAGGAATGAGCAAAATGCCTCATTGAAATTAAACAGCATTTAGTATTCATGCCAAGCGCAGCATGTTAGATCCTCCAGTGATTCCACTTGGTACCTTCATAAGAAGAGGAAGAGGTGGTGGTCAGATCCTCCTACTTGATAAAAAAAAGCTGCAGCTTGTTTAAAGCGGAATAACTCTGGCGCCATCCTTTTGGGATCATGAGGCAGCTTGAAACCAGAAAGGAAATTCGAAATCAGATTTATAAAAAGCAACTCAACATTTATGTCTTTGTTAGGATTGGTTTCCATTGGTAAGCAACGTTTATGGGCAGCAAAACCAATACTTGGGATGAGCTGAGCAAAAGATTACACTAATAAATCAGTTATACCACAGTTTATTTATTGATGCCACGTAGTTCTTGAGCTGCATGCTAGAATGCGAGTTTGAGATTGCTGCTTTGAACGCAGTCTTAATTTTGGCAAGTAGACCAGCCTGGTGAGGTAGTCCTGCAGAGCTTGGGTGTCTGGTGGCTGTGTAATTGTGAAAAAATCTTAAACTTTTAGTTGGCATTATTAATGTAGATAATTTAAAAATGCATACATCAGCCTTTGTTTTGCTCTGATTTGAAAATATATAGAGAGGGTATTATAACCTGTTGTCAGTTCATACTCATTTCAAGTTTGAACTGGTGTGAAATTGGTAGGTGGAATATATTCAAGTTGCCAAGTGAGCACTCCTTAAATTTCTAACTAAATGGATTCAATGCTAATAATTTTGTTTCTCCAGAAATAACTAGACTAGCATTGTGTGTTGTGTTGTAAAGTGTTAATTCATATCTTCCACAGCTTTCTCTCCGAATGATTTAGACGAGGGGATTAAATGTAGTATCTCCAAATTTGCGGATGACACTAAGTTGAATGGCAGTGTGAGCTGCGAGGAGGATGCTATGAGGCTGCAGAATGACTTGGATAGGTTAGGTGAGTGGGCAAATGTATGGCAGATGAAGTATAATGTGGATAAATGTGAGGTTATCCACTTTGGTTGTAAAAACAGAGAGACAGACTATTATCTGAATGGTGACAGATTAGGAAAAGGGGAGGTGCAATGAGACCTGGGTGTCATGGTACATCAGTCATTGAAGGTTGGCATGCAGGTACAGCAGGCGGTTAAGAAAGCAAATGGCCTGTTGGCCTTCATAGCGAGGGGATTTGAGTACAGGGGCAGGGAGGTGTTACAACAGTTGTACAGGGCCTTGGCGAGGCCATACCTGGAGTATTGTGTACAGTTTTGGTCTCCTAACTTGAGGAAGGACATTCTTGCTATTGAGGGAGTGCAGCGAAGGTTCACCAGACTGATTCCCGGGATGGCGGGACTGACATATCAAGAAAGACTGGATCAACTTGTATTCACTGGAGTTCAGAAGAATGAGCGGGGATCTCATAGAAACGTTTAAAATTCTAACGGGTTTGGACAGGTTAGATGCAGGAAGAATGTTCCCAATGTTGGGGAAGTCCAGAACCAGGGGTCACAGTCTAAGGATAAGGCGTAAGCCATTTAGGACCGAGATGAGGAGAAACTTCTTCACCCAAAGAGTGGTGAACCTGTGGAATTCTCTACCACAGGAAGTTGTTGAGGCCAATTCACTAAATATATTCAAAAAGGAGTTAGATGTAGTCCTTATTACTAGGGGGATCAAGAGGTATGGCGAGAAAACAGGAATGAGGTACTGAAGTTGCATGTTCAGCTGTGAATTCATTGAATGGCGGTGCAGGCTCGAAGGGCCGAATGGCCAACTCCTGCACCTATTTTCTATGTTTCTATGTTTCATCAGACATTCACCCAAAGGTTATGGATGTTGTGTCTGAAGCAGTGGCAGAACTCAGAATGTTTTAGTGGCTCTTGCTATATGTGGCCTGTTTGAGAAAATGTGGCCCAAATCTAAACTACTGTTCAGCTGTACACATTTGACAGTGCCCCAAGAATTCCCTTAGCTTTATTGCTAGTAGCTAATTGGCTTTTGGCTCATTTCAGTAAAAAGGATTTGCCTACAAGCCTGCTTGGCCAATGCAGTGCCCTGGCATAAACAGAATGAAAAACTTGATTCTACAGCCTAGAAGTAGGTTACTGTGGATGAATAAAAGGGAATTGCTGGACTTAACTAGCAAATTTTCAGCATCCTTTTGTTGAAGTGTTGGTAGAGTAAGACATAGGGCTCAATTTTCCAGGGTTATTTGCGCCGTTATTTTGGCGTGCGCTGTTTTTGCTGGCGTATTTATTTTTTTCAAAGCTTCCCGCTGTGATCTGCGCCGGTGTAACTGAGTTCGTTACGATTTTTCTAGATGAGTTTTTTTGACACAATAAGGGGCGTTCCCTCATGTCTGCCAGTTTTCAGAATTTTTTGCAGTTTGGCCAAATATGTTTCCTCCTAGGTGGGAGGGAAAGTATCTGGCCACTCCCGAAAAACCTTCTGGTGAGTTAGCAGAAAGCAGCATACATTGACAAATCGGCGCTGAAAGACGCCATTGTTTTTAATCGAAGATTTTGGAGGGAGTCAAGAACACTCTAAAAATCAACAATAAAGTTCAACTTTTTTTACCTGTCAACGTAGTAAATGGAAGGTTTTGGGATTTCGGAAGTTTTCACTTTTTTCTTACTCACATGCCACCACCTTCAAGCAGGGCTGGAGGGTTGTAGCTTTGGCCGGCAGAATCGGCCCTGTGCCCGGACACGGGCTCGGGGCATGACTGGAAAACAAGCCCGGGGGGCGCGGAGCGAAGAGAGGGTGGTGCCGACTGATCGGAAGTCTTATGCACTGAGCCCGGGGAGCGAGATGCCAATCGGAAGGCTTCTAAAGATTGCAATGAGTTTGGGGGAGATGGGGGGCAGGGGTGGGGCGGAGGGAGAGAGAATGGGAGAAGTCACAAGACTGCAATGAGTTGGGGGGGGGGGGGATGTGGAGAAGAGGAGAAGTTTTAATAATCGAACAAATAATGGAAATGATTCAGATTTAATGTAGAATATATTTTCTTCAAAAGTTTAACAAACTGTTTGTACTTAAGTTAACTTTCAAATTATTCTTGTATCAAACTTTAAAGTTTTCAGTTATGATCACTTACAAACTTTAAGGTCACTTACAAATAAACATGTAGATTTACGTAACTTACAAAAAACTTTTAATTTGAGAACATCAGTTACAACAGTAACAATAATAATAACAGCAACAACAGCAGCAGCAGCAAAGAAAGGCTGCACCCATCTCTACTCCACCTTATTCGAAGACCGCCCGCCGCGCTTGTTCTTGGTGACTCCACCACCCCTGCCCACAGGCGGTGGCGCAGTGTTCCTGGGGTTGGCACCAAGCTTATTCTTCCTAACATTCGGGTAGCGCGCACCTGTTGGGGGTGGGGGGGGGGGCGGGGGTGTGCGGGTGGGAGGGAAGCAGGCGGCGATGTGGAGGGCCTGGGTTGGGGCTCTACAGAGACTGGTGTGGGGATTGGAGTGGGAGTGGCAGTTGATTCTGTCAATGGGCGCGGGGCCTGGGTGTGTTCCCTTATTGCAGCAGCTAACTCCAACATGCCGTCCCTCATGCACCCTGACAATGTCTCAATGACCTGCAACATTCCCTCCCTCATGTTGAGCAAAACTGTTTCATCTACCTGTGACATTCCCTCCCTCATGTTCAGTGATAGCGTTTGCACCATCTCTGACTTTCCCTCCCTGATGTTCACTGACAGCACACCTATCTGTGACATTCCCTCCCTCATGCTCACTGACATCGTTCCCATTTCTCGTGAGATTGCTGTTACTTCTCCCGACAGTCCCGCTACCTCGTCACCCATCCCACTGATGGTGTCCAGGAGTGATCGCGTAAGGTCAATGCTCTCTCCACTCATTGCCATCATCTGAAGCACATCTGTTAGATCCTGCACCTCAGGAGAGCGCGGTCGAGCTCTCCTTCCCCTCGTCCCCACTGGTGTGGCTCGCACCCCACCACTGTGACCCGCAGCCTGTGACGGTGGGGCCCTGGGTGTGCCTTGCTGCACCCCCCCACTGGGATCCACAGCCTCGGAAGGTGGGGCCCTGGGTGTGCCTCGCTGTACCCCACCACTGGGACCCGCAGCCTCGGAAGGTGGGGCCCTGGGTGTGCCTCGCTGTACCCCACCACTGGGACCCGCAGCCTCGGAAGGTGGGGCCCTGGGTGTGCCTCGCTGTACCCCACCACTGGGACCCGCAGCCTCGGACATTCGGAAACCATGAATGTCCCACCACCACTCAAACCACTAGTCATGGAAGGGGCTGTCACCGCAATGAGTGGTACCTCCTCCAAAGTCAGTAAAACAATGGGGGCTTCATCCAGTCCATCCCCTCCCCCTCCCACTCGCCCCCATGCTCTTGGTCTGGAGGGTTGGATTTGAAGATGTTATCCTGTTCAGGCTGGTCCTCGTCCGAATTTTCTTCCACATCGTCAGGGTCGGGCTCCAGTTCTGCAAAATATAACAGAATAGACAAATGGTTAGCAGCAGAGGAGGGGGCAGGGTGGGTGGCATGAGTAGGCTCACACAGTGCAGGCAGCAGGCTGATTTGAAGGACCATGATGAATGATAGCACATTGCATCAACCGAAGTGTAGCTGATGGGGACATCCCCAGGAACCAAAGCATGGCTAGCCCGCGCAGTACTTAACATTTAGGAAAGCCAGACTGTGGAATTTTTAGGACTTAGCCTCTCCCTCGAGTGTGGGCCCAGCTTGTGCAGTGGTGGTTGTTTTTCTCCAGGCAGGACTCATCAAAGCAGCGACCCTCTCTTCCAAGGGTGTCAGTGGCTGCAGATTTGCTGGTCCTCCTCCTGTTTGAGTTCTTTCCCTTTTATTATGTGCCGCTTTCCTCTGCAAAGATGAAAACATAACTTTTTAGAGAGGGTGTCTTTCTGCTGGGTGGGACATAAACATCTGGTCACATTTACAATTGCAATTGCATTGAATAAATGAAAATATTACTTACACTAACTACTTGACCAAGGTCCTGTCACTTCCTTTTACCCTGGCCTCCAGATCTCGTGGTGGTCACCATTGCACAGTATTCTTCTACAACTTGGTTCCAGCGTTTCTTCATTTCTTTGGGTGGAATTTTTATATGACCTCTGCTGGTGTCCAGCTCCTGCCATTGTTCTCAATCACAGTAACTAGTGCCTCCACTTCTTCCTGCAAGAAATTTTTAATCCTTGCACCGCGTTGCATCTTGCACTGTTGCACCTCCGATTTTTCCAATGCTCTCACACAGCACTCCTTCTCACACACACAACTGGCTCTTTAACAATGGCTGATTGCCAACTCGGAGCTATACTGAGCATGCGCATCCATTGCAACGACATCAAAAATGTAACTTTTTGGTCGCACATGCAGACTGCACCCCACCAAGGCGACTAGACACGCTGCGCGGTCAAATTTGAACTTTGGCAAAATATTTCAGGCGCATTTCTAGCCTAGAAAAACGGGCATAACTCTGGCAATATGCCAGAAAATGTGTTTGGGCAAAATTGAGCCCGTAGAAGCAGCAACTCTTGGCCTGTGGGTAGCATCTGACACTATGGAAACTGACGTCAGTAGCTTTCCTGCACAAAATTGCATAGTTTCAGCTATATGACACAATGCAGCAGATCCCCGTGAAGCTCCAGTACTTGCTCCTCAATCAGGTGCATGTGCTTCATTTCCAGGAAGCCGAAATTCAGTGTCCCTGGACACAGGTTTTCGGCAGCCAATCGGAAAAATTGATCGGCCGTCATGCTCCGGTGTATTGTCTCCCCTCGAAGCATATTCAGCTCAGAGGCCGGGGGGAGGGGTGGGGGGGGGGGGGAAGTGGTGCGCACGTTCGGCAGAATCAGCAGCGCGAAGCCATGGTAAAGGGATTCGGGCCGCGATGACATCATCAGGGTGCACGCCGCTGCTACGCGGCCATGCCACCCGTATTCAGGTAGAAAAAGTGAGTATTTTTGTCGGCAGTGACCCCGCCAGGTTTTTGTGTCAGTCCACTTTGCCGTGCAACGTGACACCGCTGGACGAGGTCAACAGACTATTCCCGCGATAAGGGCGATTTTCTGCTTCTGTTTTTTGCCGACATTGAACCTGCTGAGTGGTGTTCAGAGGTTTTGTGAGAGTTCTGAGGACTTTAGTGGAGGCCTATAGGCCTCATTCTGTACTCCAGCGGCCTGCTTGGCAGAGTGCAGCCTGAAAAAGAACGGGATCAGTGTTGGCAGGGGAACACCTGGTACACCTGGGCAGACGCAGGGTGGCACACAGGAGAAGGCGTCACTGTCAGGAACGTCTAGGGAGGCAGCAAACAAGGGAGGCAGCAGCCATGGCTGCCCAACAGAGAGAAGGGCCTGCAGATGTGCACAGACCTGCAGCTAGAGAGGGTGGCCAGGAGGGAGATGGCATCAGGAGGAGGGTGAGGTATGCTGAGCCACTCCCCCGCCACCAAATAATGGACCAGGAGCCTTGCCAGAGGTGTCCGACAATCAGGAGGACCAGGGAGATGGGCATCATCCAGCTGCCAGGGAAGGGGAAGGAGGCCTTACCCTCAAAGGGTCTACAGACCTCAGTTCTCCTTCCTCCAGCTCAGTGATGAGCAATGCCTGCGAAGGCTAAGATTTAGGAAAGACGTACTCAGGGAGGTCTACACTGTCCTGCGCGAAGATCTCCTGCCTCACACAACGCTGAGGACCGCCCTGACCGTGGAGACCAAAGTCACCATCGCGTTGAAATTTTGTGCCATGGGGTCTTTCCAGTCTGCCACTGCAAACATTGGCAACATCTCGCAATTCTCCACACATCGGTGCATCCAGCAGGCCACTGATGCACTCTACAGGAGACGGGTGCAGTACATCTCCTTCCCCATGACAAGGGACAAAAGGTGATGTGGCAGGCCGGATTTGCCCGAATTGCAGGCTTCCCGAGGGTGCACGGTGCGATAGACTGCACACACGTTGGGCTGAGGGCACCACAACATCACCCCGAAATCTTTGTGAACTGCAAGAGGTTCCACTCGCTGAATGTGCAGCTCGTGTGTGACTACCAGCGTCGGATCATGGCTTTTGATGTGAGGTATCCAGGCAGCAGCCATGATTCCTTCATTCTGCGCCAGACCAGTGTGTCCGACCTCTTCACAGGCCCAAATCAGGATTGCGGTTGACTGCTTGGGGACAAGGGATATCCCCTGTGCACTTGGCTGCTCACTCCACTTCGGAACCCCAGGATAGTGTTGGAGCATGCATACAATGACGCTCATTATGGCACCAGGTGCAGCATCGAGCAGTGCATAGGTATCCTTAAGCATCCAGAGATGGGCGCTCACGTTGTCTGCATACAACTACGCCATCCGCCACAGGCCAGGCACAGAAAACTGCGCCAATGCTCTCAGTAGGCTGCTATTACCCACCACGGGGGTGGAAATGGCGCAGCCAGCAGATTTAGTCATGGTTATGGAAACATTTGAGAATGAGCAATCACCCGTCACAGCCCGACAGATTAGAACCTGGATGAGCCAGGGCACCTTACTGTCCCTAGTCAAAAACTGTGTGCTTCACGGGAGCTGGTCCAGTGTCCCAGTGGAAATGCTGGAAGAGATAAAGCCATTCCAGCGGCGCAAAGATGAAATGTCTATACAGGCAGACTGCCTTCTGTGGGGAAATGGTGGTCCCCAAGAAGGGCAGAGACACCTTCATTAATGACCTCCACAGCACCCACCGAGGCATCGTAATGATGAAAGCGATAGCCAGATCTCACGTGTGGTGGCCCGGTATCGATGCGGACTTAGAGTCCTGCGTGCACAGATGTAACACATGCTCGCAGTTAAGTAATGCACCAAGGGAGGCGCCACTAAGTTTATGGTCTTGGCCCTCCAAACCGTGGTCTAGAGTCCATGTCGACTCTGCAGGCCCGTTCTTGGGTAAAGTGTTCCTTGTGGTTGTATACGTGTACTCCAAATGGATTGAATGTGAGATAATGTCGGCAAGCATGTCCATTGCCACCACTGAAACCCTGTGGGCCATGTTTGCCACGCACAGCCTACCCGATGTCCTGGTGAGCGACAACAGGCTATGTTTTATCAGTGTCGAGTTCAAAGAATTCATGACCCGCAACGGGATCAAACATGTCACATCTGTCCCATTTAAACCAGCATCCAATTGTCAGGCAGAGCGAGCAGTGCAAACAATCAAGCAGAGCTTGAAGAGGGTAACTGAAGGCTCGCTGCAGACTCGCCTATCCCGAGTCCTGCTTAGCTACCGCACGAGACCCCACTCGCTCACTGGGATCCCACCTGCTGAACTGCTCATGAACAGAGCACTTAAGACAAGGCTCTCGTTAGTTCACCCTGATCTACATGAACAGGTAGAGAGCAGGCGGCTTCAACAAAGTATATACCATGATAGTGCAAATGTATCATGCGAGGTTGAAGTCAATGATCCTGTATTTGTATTGAATTATGGACAAGGTCCCAAGTGGCTTCCCGGCACTGTCGTGGCCAAAGAGGGAAGCAGGGTGTTTCAGATCAAACTTTCAAATGGACTCATTCACCGGATACACTTGGACCAAATCAAACTCAGATTCACGGACTATCCTGAGCAACCCACCTTGGACTCTACCTTTTTTGACCCCCAACACACACACCAGTGGCAACCGACACCGCGGTTGGCCACAAAGCAGAACCCATCATCCACAGTGGCCCAGCATGGCCCAACACACCAGGCAGCCCAGCAAGGCCAGCTGCACAGCAGCCCAGCGAGGGCCCAACAGACGATTCACCAAAACTAGCATTTGCCCCGAGACGATGAACCAGGGAAAGAAAGGCCCCAGATCGACTCACCTTGTAAATAGTTACACTGTTGACTTTGGGGGCGGGGGGGCGGAATGTTGTTATATACGTAAACTTGTATATACTCTGTACAGCCACCAGAGGGCTCACCCACTGGAGTCCCAAGGGATCCCATAATCCCTTGGAAGCACAGGTATTTAAGAGGCCTCACAGGTTGGAGAGGCACTCTGGAGACCTGCAATAAAAGACTACGCTCACACTTTACTTTGAGCTCACAGTATTCAGTCTGACTCTTCATACATAACACAACTACCACCAATAATCATGTCTTAGCCCTGTGCATGTCCTTATAATACCTCTTACGCGTGCCTATCCTCAAACTACGCCTAAGTGTCTCCCCTGTGGCTGCATCATGGGTCTCGGAAGGCTGCTGTGGTTGTCATGTGGGAGCTACAGCTGTCCTTCTAGGCACACTCGAATAACTTTGGGCGTGGAAGGGCTGGGTGCTGACTGGCCAGCACCCTCATGGGAGGGTGCAGTCTGGCTAGGCTTGGGTGGAACCATGCATGTGTGGGAGGTCTGGGGCCAGGAATGTTGTGATCCTGAGAGAGCACATCATCAGGATCCTGGTCCGAGGAGCCTGAGTCACTTACCGGAGGTGCCACATTACCACCACCACCAAACTGAGGGAGGTTAGGTCGGTGCAGTAGTACAGCACCGGAAGGTCCCCCGCTGCCCGTGTTGGGCCCAGCCATTAACACAACACTGAGGTGTCTGGTGGCATCGAGCTGAGACTGCATGAGAGCAGCCAGAGTCTCAAAGCCAGCAGACATGGCAGCGGTTTGATGCTCCATGGCAGCAGTAAGATGCTCCGTGGCCTGTTGCCCAGAGAGCATAAGAGCATTCTGAGCTTCCAGGGACGCGGCCATCCTCTCCAATCCAGCACCGATGTGATCGTTCCCTCGCGCCTGTGCCGAAATGGCAGCTGCCACATCTCCTGCAGGTTGGGGCATCACAGCTAGATCCGCATGAACAATCTGGGAGTGCACCATTGCCTGCACACTGGCACTGATGGGCTTCATGGTGTGCGCAGAGCTGTTGACTATGCGGGAGGTGGACTCTTCCACACTCCTCACCACTTCCGACAACCTCTCTGGCACCCTTGTCAGTATCTCCAACATCTGGGAATGCATGGCCTCCACCCTTCTTTCGTAAGCCACTATGTCGATCGCATCGTCTGAGTCCTCGTCGGCAGAACTCCGGTGCGGACTCATCCCCTCCCCCGGAGAGGTGGTACCTGAAGTTGCCTAGCCCCGTCACCATGCTGCAGCTCGCTAGGTCCCAGTGCCGCCTCATCTACCACGTCAACCTGCATCTGAGCTGGCGTGTGTGGGTGGGAGCAGTGATGCACTTGTGCCATCTGTGTCCTCCTCCTCCTCCTCTTCCTCATCAGTTGTCTGGATTTTTTTTTTTTTTTTAATTCGTAGCCAATCGTTCCAATTCTTTGTCAAATCACAAACGCCAGAGGTCACCTTGCACATGCCAAGGATCACTCTGCGCCAATGCTCTTAGCCAAAAGGCCTAGAGCCACTGCACCGTTCCTGGAAGTACTGCAATACCAGGTTCGTGCCATGGAGGTGGATGGGTCAGGTCCCCCACACACCTCCGTGGAGGTGGATGGGTCAAACCTCCCCACCCACCTCCTTTGAGCCGGGGAGGGCTGACAATGCCTCAATCTTATCATCAGAGCTTGGCGAAATTGGAGGACTTCTGTCCATAGGCCTGTGCTTCAGGCCTACAACGGTCTCACAGGTGGTGTGTCCGTTTGTGCTGTGTTGCCACTCGGTGTTTCATCTGCAAGCATAAATGGGAGAAGAGCTGCCATGAGGGGGAGGTGGGGCATTGACGCATGGAGCCTACAACTAGCACACTTTTGCACAGAAAAGCATAGTAGGCGCTGGTGCATTCAAGTAGCGAGCACATTCAACGATGGCCTCACTTACCAATGTTGCCCACATCGTTGTCAGCAGTTCCGCTGACCACAGGGGGCATGTCATCTGCAAGCATAAATGGGAGAAGGGCTGCCATGAGGGGGAGGTGGGGATGAAGCCATGGAGGATGCTACTAGAAAACTTCCATGAAAGAAAGGAACAGTGAGCGCTGGCGCATTGAAGGAGAGAGCATTGAAGGAGGTATCGTTGGCTACAGGGATTGCAGCATAGCGGCCGACCAATGCCTGAACCCTCTGCACCTGTGTGTCTGCATCGCCACCTCCGGTCATCCTTTTCTTGTCTTTATTGTGTGCCAGTTTAGCTTGCAAAAGTAAGCACAGTTGGTATCAGTGTGATGATGCATCAGGAATGAGTGCACACGTGTTTGTCCATAACATGCAGCTGGAAGTGTGATACGAAAGGGAGCCTCCATTGCGAGAGCACACACATATATGTATAGAGGTGTGAACAATGAAATGTTGCTTGAGTGAGTATGGGAAATAAGAGCATGTTGAAGGAGAGTCTCGCAGGTGCAAGGTCAGCAGTTGGTGGCAGAGGTACACACTTTCATAAGCTGGATGATGTGGTGGAATCTCTTCGTGCACTGCACTGACGTCCTCTGATATATGGAGGTGCCTGACACCTCCTGTGCTATCGCATTCCAGCAATTATTTATGACCTATCTGCTTGATCGCTGTCTACCCTCCACACCTTGCACCAGGGTCTCGAGCTCCACATCCATAAATCTATTCGCCCTGCTTCCTCGTCTGATGCCAGCATCCTTCAATCCAACTCTTCCCCCCCCTTAGGGCCTAGCTGCAAACCCTGGCCTTTCAGCTGGCTTGTTAGAAATACTTACCTGCAAGCTGAATTTCTCCGTGGGAATTCCACTCCAATTAGGACAGCCACACCGTTGAAAAATGCACTTTGGAAGGGTTCCTTAGCGCTGGAACCCATTTTTGGATTTTTGGAGCTGAATATGGATCAGGCCACCGGCAAAAATTTTTTGGCAGTAATGGCCCCAAAAAACCAGGAGATCAGCTTTCCAGCAGTGCTGAATTTTGGCCCCATAGTATATAAGTGCAAAGCATATCATGTGTAGTACTATGCACTGTGAGGTTGCTGCGGTTACATTTTCACAGAAGGGACTTCAGGGCAATTTTGTTCATTTTAAACTTTTATACTTAGCCTTGCTGCCAGTAAGATTATTAGCGGGACTGTCACTCACATGGGCTTTATTTTGCCAACAAATGGGTAGATGTGAAATTGACAGCATGGATTCATCCCAAGGGGAATAGATACTACCACAAGTTGCTTATTTTGTTGTGTCAAGATTATCTCCAGAAACCCTTGTAGACATCTTTCTTTGCTTCTTCATGGGATCAAGGGTTATTGGGGCCATTTGGCATTGTAACTTTGTCCGACAAGGGTTATGTAGACTTTTTCCCTCCATAAATCTGAGTATCTCAGTGAGATCATCCTTCAAAAGATTTATGGCAGTTACTATTTTAGTATTTTTTCTTTTATTTATTCTCAGGATATGTCATTGTTAGCAAGTCTGCCATTTACCTTAGTTCCCCTTGAGAAGGTGATGGTGAACCTAATTCTTGAACCACTGCAGACTGTGTGGTAAAGGTTCTCCCAGAGTGCTGTTGGGTAGGGAATTTCAGGACATTGATCCAGCAACGATAAAGGAACTGCGATGTATGTCCAGATCAGGATTGTGTCTGACTTGGAGATGATGATGTTCCCATGCACCTGCAGCCCTTGTCCTAGCAGGCGGTCGTGGTTTTGGGAAGTGCTGTTGAAGAGGCCTTGGCGAGGTGCTGCAGTGCATCCTGTGGAGGGTACACACTGCAGTCACAGTGCGCCGGTGGTGGAGGGAGTGAATGTTTAAGGTCCTGGGTGACAGTTGCTTTGGTATTGAGGATCTAGATGATGACTACGAAAAGTGGGCTCATGCCTCAAGTAATTGCTGTCCTCCTCTGATGTCCTTTCTGTGTACATTCTATTCCCAGCCCTCCTCAGCAGTGAGGTTGTTGAAATCTAAACTAAGTCAGTGGAAATGATCTTATTCTTAATATAGCACACTTCAGTGTCTCAACAAATAATAGGCTACTGAGCTGGCTCAATGAAGGAAAAGATTCCAAATAAATTGTAGGATTGTCAGTTGGTTGAGGATAGGGGAGCTTTAGATTTCTTGCATTGTTTTAAAACTCGAAAAGCTAGTAGCTGCATGGGTGAAGTACCAAATTAGTTTGTTTTTCAAACTCCTCTTTTGTATACTTCCTGTCGGGTGAGCCGAATGAGCTGTAGTTCCTTGTGGAAGTGAATGAAAGCATGACATCAACTGTGGACAGATAGCAAATTCTTCTTTGTGTGTTCCACGTGCAGACACTTTACTGGTTAAAACTATGTAGCAGAAGCTAAATTCTCCCATGTTGTTTGAGTGTTTTGTTAGCAAATTCCTAAAGGGGCAAGTAAATGCATTCTCCTGATTTTAATGTGCTGACTCATGGCTACTCTTGAAATGTTAAAGAGACCTTTATTTGGAAAATGGCGTTCGAGTAATCGAATTTTCCTTTAAGCTGTGACATTTTTATGCCTGCATGCATTTCTCCTCTTGTCATGTTCAGACTACTTTTTGAATGATTATGCAGTAACATGCAGAGGCAGGATACTCCACAGAAGTTACATGAACTTCTCCAGAAGTAGCTTGTTCATTAACTCCTTCGGTGCTGTGATGAAGTAAACACAGCCAATACATTAACAGATTTGCTTTTTTTATGAACCTTGTTACAAAAATCATTTTGTTGCTCTTCTGCATGTTGGAAACTTTAAGAAACAAATGTCCAATGGAGGCAATTTCAAACCAAGTGAATAATGCAAACATTTTAATAAACCAAGTTATAAATGGGTTTCTGCAGAGGAGTTGGCAGGATAGTCTTTAAAATGAGCCTGTCAACTCTTCAGAATGATATTCAGTGAATAGAACCTTGTTTATGGGCAGAGTAAATGTTTTTACAAGAAATAATTATACTCTCTCCTACGAATGCATAAAAACCAGGGGATTGAATTCAGAAATCCTCAGCAAAGAAATGTGCAAAGGTTATTCATTACATAACGTTTGATTTCACTTGTGTCTGTGTGTGTGTAAGAGTGCTAAGCACAATCTTTCTTGACTCATTTTCTAAGCTTCAAAATAATAGGATAAATTCAAATTGGCTAGGTTGTACAACAGACACAAAATTCTTTATATTCAAACACTCAGCTGAGCAATGTAAGAGGAATGAGAAAAAAGCACTCCTTGTGGAACCTTTAACCTTAAACCAGATGTCATAATTGGTTAGCGTTGTATGTTTTATTAAGGTGGAGGTCAGTAGAGCAGCAGGGTGTTTCCGGTTTAAGGGATGTTTAAAGGGAAGTTCGGAGGAGAGGAAAGAATGAAAGTAGCATTTAATATATTGTTTCTGCTAGCCACAGACAGTCTGAAATGAGAGCCAGCGCGTTTCCCGAATGAAATGGGCCAATACCTTGGAACTAAGGATTGTTAACTGGTCTTACAATATGGGAAAATAATTTTTGACTCACAAAAGTTTTTTGGATACTGATGTATGAAACTCTCTATCTTTATTTTTGAAAAGCTCCTTGCTCCACTTCTGTGAAGTGTCATCATTTGATATTTAACCATTTTACTAAACACTCCACAGTAATTTACACTCTGGACAGGCAAAGACCCTATTCCTTCATGGCTATTGTGCACCCTCATCACCAGTCCTGAGCATTACATACTAAAGGAAAATACTGCGGATGCTGGAATCTGAAATAAATTCTCTCTCCACAGATGCTGTCTGACCCACTGAGATTTCCAGCATTTTCTGTTTTTATTTCTCAGCATTACACATTCACTTCATGGATGTCTTCACGCTGACCCAGAAGTAGTCTGTACGGTTGGCTGCTAATTGTCAAGAGCGCACTTACACATGGCAAACAGCACGGAAGGAGGCCATTCAGCCCATCTTGCCTGAAACAGCTATCCAATTAGTCCCACTCGCCTGTTCTTTCCCCATAGCCCTGCATTGTTTCCCTTTTCAAATATATATCCAATTCCCTTTACACCCAGTTTACTTTTTAATAACTGTCATGAGAATTTGAGAGATTGGCAGGTTTGTTTTCTCTTTAATCATTTTAGCCGTTAAACTTTGTCAAAAATAATAATTTTTTTAAAAGTGGCAAGAGTTGTATGGGGCACTATATTTTCAGAAAATATATCTTGAAGTCGATATGGGACCCAGTCAACCCTATCTATTTGTACTTATTTCTTCGTTGCCATTTTGGTCCTGTTTGAATTTTGTGGGCTTGAAGTTTTGGAAAGGGTGGTTCTGGGCATTGTTGTCTCACTCATGGATAAATCCTAAATCAGAACACCAAGATCTGTTGATATCTGCAACTTCAGCTAACTGCATAACAATAACAACATGGATTTAAACTTAGTAGGCATCCCGAGGCTCTACAGTACGCACCTATTTGGCTCCCGTGTATGTAATGTATCCAGTTTCTCCAGCTACACAGACTGGTCATTTGACTCTTCAATCTTGTAGGATGATTTTTCTTATTTGCAGAAGATTTAGACATTATTACAAAATGAAAATGCAACAATTTTGTACAGTGCATCAAATTCGAAGCTGAAACTGCATGCGCTTGTGCCAAAGACACAGGGGAGAACCTGGCTTAGGTATTTTTCCACCATCATTAGTTACATACTGCTTGGCTAGCTCAATGTCTCTTGCTCCCCGACCCCACCCGGAATGACTTCAAAACAAAACTACTGGGAAGTTTAACAGAACCCTCATGCTTTGTTGCAGTGGTTATCAAACTTTGCGAAGTACCAACTGGTGCGATGAAAGGCCTGTCTAGGCGGTACGTAGCCAGGGGTGGGGAAGATTAGCTCTCAGCTTGGGTCAAGTGCAAAGGATATCATATGTGCAATACTGTGCACTGCGAGTTAACCTCGGTTAAATTTTCATAGAAGGGACCTTAAGGGCAATTTTGTACATTTTAAACTTTTATACTTAGCATTGCTGCCAGTAAGATTATTAGCAGGACTGTCACTCACATGGGCTTTATTTTGGCAACAAATGGGTAGATGTGAAATAACCCCTTTACAGCATGGATTCATCCTAAGGGGAATAGATACCACCACAAGTTGCTTATTTTGTTGTGTCAAGATTATCTCCAGAAACCCTAGTAGGCATCTTTCTTTGCTTCCTCATGGGATGAAGGGTTATTGGGGCCATTTGGCATTGTAACTTTGTCGGACAAGGATTATGTAGACTTCTTGCCCATCTTTCCCTCCATAAATCTGAGTATCTCAGTGAGATCATCCTTGAAAAGATTGATGGCAGTTGCTATTTTAATATTTTTTCTTTTATTTATTCTCAGGATATGTCATTGTTAGCAAGTCCACCATTTATTACACATCCTAGTTTCCCTTGAGAAGGTGGTGGTGAGCGGAATACTTGAACCACTGCAGACTGTGTGGTAAAGGTTCTCCCAAATACTGTTTGGGAGGGAATTTCAGGATTTTGACCCAGTGACGATAAAGGAACTATGTCCAGGTCAGGATTGTGTCTGGCTTGGAGATGATGATGTTCCATGCACCTGCTGCCCTTTTCCTAGCAGGAGGTTGCGGTTTTGGGAAGTGCTGTCGAAGAGGCCTTGGCGAGATGTTGCAGTGCATCCTGTGGAGGGTACACACTGCAGTCACAGTGAGCTGGTGGTGGAGGGAGTGAATGTTTAAGGTTATGGATGGGGTGCCGATCAAGCAGACACCTTTTCTCACTGGACTAATGGTTGAGTTTAATTCAGCTGAATCCTCCTCCCCTAAAAACCTCTGTCAAGCCCGTGTTGTAGCTGGTATGCAACGGCCACCCCATGTTAAAAGAATTCACGCAAAGGCATCTTCCACCCTTTAAAATGAAGTTCGGGACTTGGAATGTCAAGACCCTCATGAACAACCCCAACAACAACAGACCGGAACATCGACTGCTATCGTTGCGCGGGAACTTAGATGTTTCGACGTAGACATCGCTGCCCTGAGCGAGACCCGACGGGCAGGGGAAGGCCAGCTCAAGGAACAAGGTCGTGGTTACCTTGGATAGGCTTCGCCATAAAAAATGAACTGGTTGGCCGTCTCAGAGACTCCCCTTGCATGATAAATGAACACCTCATGACTCTTCGGCTCACCCTAGCACGGAACCAGTGCGTTACGGTCATAAGCGCATACGCCCCAACACTGGAAGCTACAGTCGAGACCAAAGAGGAATTCTACTCCAGCCTTGAACAATCCCTGTTCCGAGTCCCAATGGATGACAAGGAAGTGGCCCTAGAAAAAGTGGATGCATTGGTGGTCATTTTCCAACATTCTATAGACTCTGAATCAGTTCCTATGGATTGGAGGGTAGCTAATGTAACCCCACTTTTTATAAAAGGAGGGAGAGAGAAAACAGGGAATTATAGACCGGTTAGCCTGACATTGGTAGTGGGGAAAATGTTGGAATCAATTATTAAAGATGTAATAGCAGCGCATTTGTAAAGCAGTAACAGGATCGGTCCAAGTCAGCATGGATTTATGAAAGGGAAATCATGCTTGACAAATCTTCTAGAATTTTTTGAGGATGTAACTAGTCAAGTGGACAAGGGAGGACCAGTGGATGTGGTGTATTTGGACTTTTAAAAGGCTTTTAAAAAGATCCCACATAAGAGATTAGTGTGCAAAATTAAAGCACATGGTATTGGGGGTAATGTATTGATGGGGATAGAGAACTGGTTGGCAGACAGGAAGCAAAGAGTAGGAATAAACGGGTCCTTTTCAGAATGGCAGGCAGTGACTAGTGGGATACCGCAAAGTTCAGTGCTGGGCCTCCAGCTATTTAAAATATACATTAATGATTTAGACAAAGGAATTGAATGTAATATCTCCAAGTTTTCAGATGACACTAAGCTGGGTGGCAGTGTGAGCTGTGAGGAGGATGCTAAGAGGCTGCAGGATGAATTGGATAGGTTAGGTGAGTGGGCAAATGCATGGCAGATGCAGTATAATATAGATAAATGTGGGATTATCCACTTTGGTGGCAAAAACAGGAAGGCAGAATATTATCTGAATGGTGACAGATTAGGAAAAGGGGAGGTGCAACGAGACCTGGGTGTCATGGTACATTAGTCATTGAAAGTTGGCATGCGGGTACAGCAGGCGGTGAAGAAGGCAAATGGCATGTTGGCCTTCATAGTGAGAGGGTTTGAGTATATGAGCAGGGAGATTTTACTGCAGTTGTACAGGGCCTTGGTGAGGCCACACCTTGAATATTATGTTCAGTTTTGGTCTCCTAATCTGCGGAAGGACATTCTTGCTATTGAGGGAGTGCAGCGAAGGTTCACCAGACTGATTCCCGGGATGACAGGACTGACATATGAAGAAAGACTGGATCGACTAGGCTTATATTCACTGGAATTTAGAAGAATGAGAGGGGATCTCATAGAAATATAAAATTCTGACGGGATTGGACAGGTTAGATGCAGGAAGAATGTTCCGGATGTTGGGGAATTCCAAAACCAGGGGGTCACAGTCTAAGGATAAGGGGTAGGCCATTTAGGACCGAGATGAGGATAAACTTCTTCACTCAGAGAATTGTGAACCTGTGGAATTCTCTACCACAGAAAGTTGTTGAGGCCAGTTCGTTAGATATATTCAAAAGGGAGTTAGATGTGGCCCTTATGGCTAAAGGGATCAAGAGGTCTGGAGAAAAAGCAGGAATGGGGTACTAAAGTTGCATGATCAGCCATAATCATATAGAATGGTGGTACAGGCTCGAAGGGCTGAAAGGCCTATTCCTGCAATTATTTTCTATGTTTCGATATTTCTATGATCCTCTTTGGCGACTTTAACGCCAGAGTTGGAAAGGACCTCTGGGGGAGGTGTGATCAGCAGCGAGGGGGTAGGGAAAACCAACTCCAACCGTACCCTCCTCCTGTCAAAATGCTTAGAACATGGCCTTGTCATAAGCACATAAGAACATAAGCAATAGGAGCAGGGGTAGGCCATTTGGCCCCTCGAGCCTGCTCCACCATTTAATAAGATCATGGCTGATCTGATCATGGACTCTGCTCCACTTCCCTGCCTGCTCCCCACAACCCTTTATTCCCTTATCGCTCAAAAGTATGTCTAATTCTACCTTCAATATATTCAATGACCCAGCCTCCACAGCTCTCTGGGGCAGAGAACTCCATAGATTTACAACCCTCTGAGAGAAGAAATTCCTCCTCATCTCAGTTTTAAATGGGCAGCCCTTTATTCTGAGATTGTGTGCCCTAGTTTTAGTTTTCCCTATGAGTGGAAATATCCTCTCTGCATCCACCTTGTCGAGCCCCCTCATTGTATTATATGTATCGATAAGATCACCTCTCATTCTTCTGAACTCCAATGAGTATTGTCATCACCAACACCTTGTTCCATCCGAAAGACATGGCAACACCCCCGCTCCAAACACTGGCATCTGCTCGACTATGTCATCGTCTGAGCGAGGGACCGCAAGGATGTGCGCATCACTCGTGCCATGACAGGAGCTGACGACTGCTGGACGGACCACCACCTAATCCGTTCTGTCATCTCCATCAACATAGCCCTAAAACAGCGACGGCAACAAAAACAATGCCGCAGGAAAATCAATGCTGGAGCACTCAAGGGCCCCGCTAAGAAAACCCTATTCAGCTAGCGCCTCGCTACCAACCTGACGACTCCCAGTGACCCAGAGAGTGTCCACAGCGCCTGGTCTGCCCTCAAGGCCTCCATAATTAGCACTTGTGAAGAGATGCGCAGTCACTCGACTAGGAACCACGTGGAGCTAGACTTTCCATTATTTTTGCATGCATACCGTCCACTTAACATTCATTTAAATGCTGAAATGAGGTATAACACCCATATATCGCTCAATTTAGCCACAAAATGGAAACTAATGACCATTTCTCGGTCACTTATCGCCGAGCCTTACTTTCGGCATGAACGTAACGCCGATAAAAAATAATACCGCCTGTTATGTCTTGAATAAAGAGTCAGAACAGATACTGCAAGTTCAAAGTAAAGTGTGACTGTAGGTCTTTATTACAGATCTCAGAGTGCCTCTCCAGCCTGTGAGGCCTCCTTATATACAGGTGCTCCCAAGGGATTGAGGGATCCCAAGGGATTGTGGGATCCCTTGGGACTCCAGGGGATAAGCCCTCTAGTGGTTAGACATGATATTTACAGGTTTACATACAGAACAACACACCTCCCCAAAGTTAATCGTGTAACTATTTACAATGTTTGTTGATCTGGGGGTCTTCCTTTCCCTGGTTGATCGTCTCGGTGAAAATGCTGGTTTTCGTGAGTCGTTTGTTGGGCCCTCGCTGGGCTGCTGTGCAGCTAGCCTTGCTGGGCTGCTGGGGGTGCTGAGTCCTGCTGGGCTGCTGCGGGTGATGGGTTCTGCTTTGTGGCCAACTGCTGGGTCGGTTGCCACTTGTGTGTGTGTGTTGGAGGGTCGAAAAGGTGGAGTCTATTGTGGGTTGTTCTGGATAGTCCGTGAATCTGAGTTTGGTTTGGTCCAAGTGTTTCCTGCAGGTGAGTCCATTTGCGAGTTTGACCACAAACACCCTGCGCCCTTCTTTGGCCAACACTGTGCCAGGAAGCCACTTGGGATCTTGTCAATAGTTCAACACAAATACAGGATCATTTATCTCAATTTTGCATGACATATTTGCGCGATCATGGTATGTATTCTGTTGAAGCCGCCTGCTCTCTACCTGTTCATATAGATCAGGGTGGACCAATGAGAGCCTTGTCTTAAGTGCCCTTTTCATGAGTAGTTCAGCGGGAGGGACCCCAGTGAGCGAGTGGGGTCTTGTGCGGTAACGAAACAGGACTCGGGATAAGCGAGTCTGCAGTGAACCTTCAGTTACCTTTTTCAAGCTCTGCTTGATTGTTTGAACTGCTCGTTCTGCCTGACCGTTGGACGCTGGTTTAAATGGGGCAGATGTGACATGTTTGATCTCATTGCGGGTCATGAACTCCTTGAACTCGGCACTGGTAAAGCATGGACCATTGTCACTCACAAGGACATCAGGCAGGCCGTGCGTGGCAAACATGGCCCGCAGGCTTTCAATGGTGGCAGCGGACGTGCTTGCTGACATTATCACACATTCAATCCATTTGGAGTACGCATCTACAAACACTAAGAACATTTTTCCCAAGAATGGGCCTGCATAGTCGACATGGATCCTGGACCACGGTTTGGAGGGCCAGGACAATAAACTTAGTAGCACCACCCTGGGTGCATTGCTTAACTGTGAACATGTATTACATTTGTGCACGCAGGACTGTAAGTCTGCATCGATACCGGGCCACCACACGTGGGATCTGGCTATCGCTTTCATCATTACAATGCCTGGGTGGGTGCTGTGGAGATCACTGACGAAAGTATCCCTGCCCTTTTTTGGTACCACTACCCGATTACCCCATAGGAGGCAGTCTGCCTGTATCGTCATTTCACCTTTGCGCCGTGGATACGGCTTTATTTCCTCCTGCATCTGTAACGGGACACTAATCCAACTCCCGTGGAGCACACAGTTTTTTACTAAGGACAGTAATGGGCCCTGGCTCGTCCAGGTTCTAATCTGTCAGGCGGTAACATGTGATTGCTCACTCTCGAATGCTTCAATTACCATAACTAAATCTGCAGGCTGTGCTATCTCCGTCCCTGTGGTGGGCAATTGCTGCCTACTGAGAGCATTGGCACAGTTTTCTGTGCCTGCCTGTGGCGGATGGCACAGTTGTATGCGGACAACGTGAGCGCCCATCTCTGGATGTGGGCCGATGCATTCGTATTTATCCCCTTACTTTCAGAAAAGAGGGATAGAAGCGGCTTATGGTCAGTTTCCAATTCAAATTTGAGCCCGAACAGATATTGATGCATTTTCTTTACCCCGTAAACACACGCTAACGCTTTTTTTTCGATCATACTGTAGGCCCTCTCGACCTTAGACAAATTTCTGGATGCATAAGCAATTGTTTGCAATTTCCCAAATTCATTAGCTTGTTGCAATACACACCCGACCCATCACATGCTAGAACCAAACGTTTACATGGATCATACAACACAAGCAATTTGTTTGAACATAACAGCTTCCTAGCTTTCTCAAAGGCATTTTCTTGGCTTTTACCCTATAGCCATTCATCTCCTTTACGCAGTAAAGAGTGCAGGGGTTCTAACAATGTGCTAAGACCCGGTAAGAAGTTACCAAAGTAGTTCAGGAGGCCTAGAAACGACCGCAGCTCCGTCACATTCTGTGGCCTCAGTACGTTCTTGATTGCCTCCGTCTTCGAATCGGTGGGCCTGATGCTGTCCGCCGCAATTCTTGTCCCCAGGAACTCCACTTCAGGTGCCAAGAAAACGCACTTCGAGCGTTTTAACCTGAGCCCCACACGATTAAGCCGACTAAGAACCTCTTCCAGGTTCTGCAGGTGCTCGGCGGTGTCCCGACCTGTAACCAAGATGTCGTCCTGGAGGACCACGGTGCATGGGACCAACTTAAGCAAGCTTTCCAAGTTCCTATGGAATATCGCCGCGGCCAATCGAATCCCAATCGGGCATCTGTTGTAAATGAAGATACCTTTGTGCGTGTTGCTGCAGGTGAGGCCTTTTGATGATTCCTCTAGCTCCTGCGTCATGTAGGCCGAGGTGAAGTCCAGCTTCGTGAACATTTTCCCTCCTGCCAGCGTCACAAATAGTTTGTCTGCCTTCGGTAGCGGTACTGATCCTGCAGGGAGAAACGATTGATAGTTAATTTATAATCACCACAGATCCTGACGGTGCTGTCTCCCTTGAGGACTGGAACAATTGGACTGGCCCACTCATTGAATTCGATCGATGAAATGATGCCTTCTCGTTGCAGCCTGTCCAGCTCGATCTCCACTCTCTCTCTCATCATATAATGTACCGCTCTCACCTTGTGATGGATTGGTCGCGCCCCCGGAATCAAATGGATCTGCACTTTTGCTCCTTGGAACTTCCCGATGCCTGGTTCGAACAGCGAGGGGAACTTGTTTAGGACCTGGGCACATGAGGTGTCGTCGACAGACGAAAGCGCTCGGACGTCGTCCCAGTTCCAGGGTATCTTTCCCAGCCAGCTCCTGCCGAACAGCGTGGGACCATCGCCCGGTACCACCCAAAGTGGTAACTCGTGTACCGCTCCATCGTAGGAGACCTTTACAGTAGCACTGCTGATTATGGGAATCAGTTCCTTTGTGTACGTTCTCAGTTTAGTACGAATGGGAGTCAGGACTGGCCTTGAGGCCTTGCTGCACCACAATTTATTGAAAATCTTTTTACTCATTATGGACTGGCTTGCACCCGTGTCCAGCTCCATTTACTTCAACCTTCAGCATTATCGGGGGACACTTTGTGGTAAATGTGTGCACCCCATATACCTCTGCCGCCTCGGTCTGAGGCTCTGGTTTGTCGTGATCCACCGTGGATCTGTCCTCCTCTGCAACATGGTGGTTTGCAGGATTGGCAGGGTTTGCAGCTCACCTGCACATACATTGGAAGTGTTCCATTGTTCCACAGCCCTTGCAAACGTATCCTTTGAAGCGACATGAATGGAAACGATAATTACCCCCGCAGCACCAACAAGGTGTTAATGGCCTTGTATTCACCACCCTTGATGGTGGACTCTGAGTCATCTGTGAACGTGCAGTTGCAGGCGTGTAATTCCTGCCCTGTACCTTTCGATTCGAAAACAACATTACTTTTTTCACAGTACTTGCAGCAGCACTCGTGCTGAGAAATTTGTTTGGTATTGTCACTGGTGGCGATAAACGCCTGGGCTATTGCTATGGCTTTACTCAAGGTTGGGGTCTTTACAGTCAAAAGTTTGCGAAGTATTACTTCATGCCAAGTATGCCAAGTACAAAGAAGTCCCTGAACATGTGCTCCAAGTGTTCTTCAAATTCGCAATGTCCTGCAAGGCGCCTTAGCTCAGTGACGTAGCTTGTCACTTGACAAATCTTCTGGAATTTTTTGAGGATGTTTCCAGTAGAGTGGACAAGGGAGAACCAGTTGATGTGGTATATTTGGACTTTCAGAAGGCGTTCGACAAGGTCCCACACAAGAGATTGATGTGCAAAGTTAGAGCACATGGGATTGGGGGTGGTGTACTGACATGGATTGAGAACTGGTTGTCAGACAGGAAGCAAAGAGTAGGAGTAAATGGGTACTTTTCAGAATGGCAGGCAGTGACTAGTGGGGTACCGCAAGGTTCTGTGCTGGGGCCCCAGCTGTTTACACTGTACATTAATGATTTAGATGAGGGGATTAAATGTAGTATCTCCAAATTTTCAGATGACACTAAGTTGGGTGGCAGTGTGAGCTGCGAGGAGGATGCTGTGAGGCTGCAGTGCGACTTGGATAGGTTAGGTGAGTGGGGAAATGCATGGCAGATGAAGTATAATGTGGATAAATGTGAGGTTATCCACTTTGGTGGTAAAAACAGAGAGACAGACTATTATCTGAATGGTGACAGATTAGGAAAAGGGGAGGTGCAAAGAGACCTGGGTGTCATGGTACATCAGTCATTGAAGGTTGGCATGCAGGTGCAGAAGGCGGTTAAGAAAGCAAATGGCATGTTGGCCTTCATAGCAAGGGGATTTGAGTACAGGGGCAGGGAGGTGTTGCTACAGTTGTACAGGGCATTGGTGAGGCCACACCTGGAGTATTGTGTACAGTTTTGGTCTCCTAACCTGAGGAAGGACATTCTTGCTATTGAGGGAGTGCAGCGAAGGTTCACCAGACTGATTCCCGGGATGGCGGGACTGACCTATCAAGAAAGACTGGATCAACTGGGCTTGTATTCACTGGAGTTCAGAAGAATGAGAGGGGACCTCATAGAAATATTTAAAATTCTGACGGGGTTAGACAGGTTAGATGCAGGAAGAATGTTCCCAATGTTGGGGAAGTCCAGAACCAGAGGTCACAGTCTAAGGATAAGGGGTAAGCCATTTAGGACCGAGATGCGGAGGGACTTCTTCACCCAGAGAGTGGTGAACCTGTGGAATTCTCTACCACAGAAAGTTGTTGAGGCCAATTCATTAAATATATTCAAAAAGGAGTTAGATGAGGTCCTTACTACTAGGGGGATCAAGGGGTATGGCGAGAAAGCAGGAATGGGGTACTGAAGTTGAATGTTCAGCCATGAACTCATTGAATGGCGGTGCAGGCTAGAAGGGCCGAATGGCCTACTCCTGCACCTATTTTCTATGTTTCTATGTTTCCTGGCCTTCAGATCTCTTGTACGTGTAGAACCGATACCTCGCCATCAGAACGCTTTCCTTCGGGTTTAGATGCTCACGGACCAGTGTGCACAACTCATCGTATGACTTGCCTGTGGGTTTTGCTGGAGCGAGCAGAATTTTCATGAGGCTATACGTTGGTGCCCCGCAAACGGTGAGGAGGATCGCCCTTCGTTTGGCAGCTTTCGCTTCTCCTTCCAGTTCGTTGGCCACGAAGTATTGGTCAAGTCACTCCACAAATGTTTCCCAATCATTTCCCTCCGAAATTTCTCCAGGATGCCCACGGTTCTCTGCATTGTTGCGGTGGAGTTCGTCATTTGTATCTCGTCACCAGTTGTTATGTCTTGAATAAAGAGTCAGCCTAGATACTGCAAGCTCAAAGTAAGGTGTGACCGTAGTCCTTTATTACAGATCTCAGAGCGCCTCTCCAGCCTGTGAGGCCTCCTTATGTACAGGTGCTCCCAAGAGATTGTGGGATCCCTTGGGACTCCAGGGGATAAGCCCTCTGGTGATTAGATATGGTATTTACAGGTTTACATATACAACACCACCCGCCCACTTTTTTTGGGCACAATGATCAGAATAGGCGAAACCAACGCCCATAATATCGCCCTGCGTTACTTTCGGTGCGTAAGAAACGGCGAGATTTAATAACACCGCCCGGCCACTTTTTTTTGTCATAAAGATCACATTTGCCGAAACTCATGCACAGAAAATCACCCAGTGATACTTTCGGTACCTCGCACACATCTCGCCGACAATATCGCTCCGCTCACCGAAGAAATCGCTGTGATAAAGTTGCTCTCACCTGAACTAATCACAGTGGTATGGACGCCTTGTTCTAAATCGCAGTTCGCATCATTTAAAAGGCTGCTTCAACTTCGGGGGAGTTTGGATGTACTCTGGAGTTCTTTTAAGGTATTGTGAACATCTGACCAAACATCTTATCATACTGTGGACGATTGGAATTTACTTTAGGTGTCTTAGTGGGGACATTTATTGTTTGTGAACAATCGGTGTAATACTGATAGTTATTGGAATAGGGTCTGTCATTTCTCAGCCTGTCTTGATGAATACGCACATGCTGCAGACTAAAGATGGCAGAAGATATATTTGACAGCATTATGTGCCCAATCTAAGATGTGCCAGACTGATGAGGAGGACGAGACCTTACACCCCCCACACTTACAGGGAGAAGTGGTCTAACCTCAACTTGTCTGACTCCACCTGCCTTCGGAGACTGCGCTTCCATAAGGAGGTTATCAGTGAGATATGCCAGCTCATCAGAGGAGATCTGCAGCCTGCCAGCACCATCAGGACCGTACTGTCCGTTGAGGTCAAGGTCACCATGGCACTTTCATTCTATGCATCGGGTTCCTTTCAGACCTCAGCTGTCGACATTTGCGGTATATCTCAGCTTGCCACACATTGCTGAATTCGGCAGGTCACTGAAGCCCTTTACGCACGCAGGATGGACTTTATCAGCTTCCCTATGACCAGGGAGGCTCAGACTGAGAGGGCTTTAGGATTCTACCGAATTGCTAACTTCCCCAAGGTGCAGGGAACAATAGACTGTACGCATGTGGACACCTTTTCAGGATGCAGAGGTTTTTAGGAACCACAAGGGATTCCACTCCCTGAATGTGCAACTCGTTGTCAACCACCAGGAAATAATTATGGCAGTGAATGGCAAATTTCCAGGCAGCATCCATGATGCTCACATCCTGCGTGAGAGCGCTATATCTGACATGTTTACCAGTCAGCCACAAGGTCAATGCTGGATGCTTGGTGACAAAGGATATGGCCTTGCCACCTGGCTGATGACCCCCCTGCGTAACACCCACACCGAAGCCGATAAGCGATACAACAAGAGCCACAGAGCCACTCGCAATATCGTTGAGAAAATCATTGGAGTGCTGAAGCAGCGCTTTAGATGCCTGGACCACTCAGGAGGAGAGCTCCAATAGCACTCTGAGCAGGTAGCTCAATTCGTGGTGGTGTGCTCAATGCTGCACAACTTGGCTATCAGGAGGGGACAAGAATTGCCAGAAGGGACTGATGGTCCATCTCAGGAGAGAGAGGAAGAGGAGAATGAGGAGGTGGATGTCTGGCCCGAGGTCAGCAATCAGACTGACGCTGAAACCATGCCCCTGTCTCCCTCCAAACTGCAGGAAAGGGCCCGTGGTGGCTACATAGCTGCAAGACTCTTACGTCAGCAGTTCATAAATGAGTGCTTTGCTTGAAATAACATTGATGGTATTTACAAAGCTGCAAGACTGCTGTGTCTGCAGCTCATAAATGAATGGTGTGCATTACGTTGGTGACAGTTAAAGTTTAAGTTGATTCAAGTGACATTGAATTATCCCCTTTGATGTTAAGGAATCACCAGTGTGTAACGGTGCAGCTATCTGAGACAATGCGCAACAAGGTTATGTGAAATAAAAAACATTTAATGAGAACATTTGTATAAAATCATAATTAAAACACTCCACCCCACCCCACCCCACAACAAATTTGTAACATTTATATAATTCATTACATTTTTCCCATTTCCAACACCACTTCATAAACATAGAACACAAATGCAAAAAAACAAGGTACCCTCCTCCCCCCTCCCCCCAAACCTCCCAACAAAATAGCAACAACAGCATAAAAATACTGTGACCAATACAACTCCTGTGGCCATGCACCTCAATTTAATTTCCCTCTCCGCTTCTCCTCCCCACCTCTACCCCTTCCCCTAGTGACATCTATTGACTTTACATCACGCAATGGTTTATACTTTACTCACGTGGCATCACATCAGGTTCTGCTGCTGTTTGCGTGGCTGACCGGGGGTGGCTTCCCACTAGTGCCAGCACCCGCTCCTCGAGGTCTGTCAGCTCGGTGATGACTGGTGGCCCCCCCACCTGTGCACCATTGCTCGGCTCTATTCGTCGATAGCTTCTTCTGGAAAAGGGAACACCAGCACGACATGGCATGAGATCATTGCGTGAGATCATTGCTAGGTACTGTCACAGAGACTGATACAACACATAACCGACAGATGTAATCATGATTATTATGATAATTATCATTATTTACCTAAAGACGTACACCGTAAACGCAGGCTTTGAGTAAAACATTCCCAGTATAAGTGCAAGACATCACATCTGATTTTAATCACTCATTACACTTACAACTCAAATTATATAAATATATAAGTAAATGTAAATAAATGTAATACTTTGGCAGAACCAACAAGGTCGTTCCAGCGCTTGCGGCACTGGTTGCCATCACGCAGCTCGTTCGTCGCCGACGAGTCCACCTTGGCTACATCGGCCCATTTCTTCTGGTAAACCTTTGTGGTGGGCTTCCCACACCCACCCCGGATCAATTGATCCCAGTGTGACTCCACCTCCTGCAGGAGGGAGGATTTGCCACGTCGGACAATCTCCAAGTTCGTTTTCATCTCCCACTTCTAGCTCCTCTCCTACCTCACTGCTTTTGCCAGCGTCCTCAACCACCACACCGTGGTGTGTCGCCTCCTCCATGCCTTCCATTTTAATTATATTTTTTTTGCCAAAATCTCCGCGCAAACAGTGTTATTTGTGTTCTCAATTCTTTTTACTGCTGCTAAATCTCTTTCCTACCTCCCACAACAGCTAAACAACCACACAACACACCCACACACACTTTCAGTCCCTCTCCGCTCCCTCTCGCTCTCCTCTTCTGCGCATGTATTGATGACCCTGACCTCCTGAAATGCGGGAAACGACCGTTGCCATGGCATTGCTATGGACACCGACAGTTTACGGCAGGAGGTCAAAAAATTTAATGCTAACGCCTATTTCACATCGCTCGCGGTAATGCCCATTTTATAAAGTGGAAAGTTGGGGTTTTGACAATGGGCAATAATCCAGTGATCTCAAAACCCATAATAAACGGCAACGCTGGAAATAACGCCCATTTTTGGACGAACTGCACAATAATGGAAAGTCTAGCCCCATGAAAAGTGGGCTCATGCCTCAAGTAATCGCTGTCCTCCACTGATGTCCTTTTGTGCGTACATTCTTTTCCCAACCCTCCTCAGCAGCTGAGGTTGTTGGAATCTAATCTAAGTCAGTTGAAATGACCTTATTCTTAATATAGCACACTTCAGTGTCTCAACAAATAATAGGCTACTGAGCTGGCTCAATGAAGGAAAGGATTCCAAATAAATTGTAGGATTGCCAGTTGGTTGAGGATAGGGGAGCTTTAGATAAGAACATAAGAAACAGGAGCAGGAGTAGGCCATATGGCCCCTCGAGACTGCTCCACCATTCAATAAGATTATGGCTGATCTGCTCTTGGCCACAACTGCACTTTCCTGCCCGTTCACCATAACCATTGACTCCCCTATACTTCAAGAATCTGTCTATCTCAGCCTTGAATATAGTCAATGACCCAGCCTCCACAGCTCTCTGGAATTCCAAAGTTTCACAACCCTCTGAGAGAAGAAATTCCTCCTCATCTCCATCTTAAATAGGCAACCCCTTATTCTGAGTCTTTTCCCCCTTATTCTAGATTCCCCCACGAGGGGAAACATCCTCTCAGCATCTACCCTGTCAAGCCCCCTCATTATCTTACATGTTTCAATAAGATCACCTCTCATTCTTCTAAACTCCAATGAGTACAGGCCCAACCTGCTCAACCTTTCTTCATACGACAACCCCTTCATCCCAGAAATGAACCTAGTGAACTGTCTCCGATGCAAGTATATCCCTCCGTAAATAAGGAGACCAAAACTGTAAGCAGTACTTGGGTGTGATCTCCCAATGCCCTGTACAGTTGTAGCAAGACTTCCCTATTTTATACTCCATCTCCCTTGCAACATTCCATTTGCCTTCCTAATTACTTGCTGTACCTGCATGCTAACTTTTTGTATGAGGACACCCAGATTCCTCTGTACCGCAGCATTCTGTAGTCTCTCTCTATTTAAATAATATTTTGTTTTTCTATTCTTCCTACAAAAGTTGATAACCTCACATTTTCCCACATTATACTCCATCTGTCAAATTTTTGCCCACTCACTTAACCTGTCTATATCCCTTTGCAGAGTCTTTATGTCCTCCTCACAATTTGCCTTCCCTCCCATCTTTGTATCATTAGCAAATTTTGCTACAATACACTTGGCCACTTCATCCAAGACATTAATATAGATTGTAAATAAATTGAGGCCCCAGCACTGATCCATGTGGCACCCCACTAGTTACAGTTTGTCAACCTGTTTTCTGTTAGTTAGCCAATCCTCCATCCATCTAATATATTACCGCTAACACCATGAGCTCTTATCCTGTGTAGTAAACTTTTATGTGACACCTTAGCGGATGCCTTTTGGAAATCCAAATACACTACATCTACTGGTTCCCCTTTATCCACCTGCTCATTACATCCTCAAAGAACTCTAATAAATTTGGCAAATATGATTTCCCTTTCATAAAACCATGTTGACTCTGCTTGATTGTATTATGATTTTCTAAATGTCCTGCTACAACTTACTTTAATAATGGATTCCAGCATTTTCCCAATAACAGATGTTGGGCTAACTGGGCTATAGTTTCCTGCTTTTTGTCTCCCTCCTTTCTTGAATAGGGGTGTTACATTTGCAGTTTTGCAATCCGCTGGGACCTCCCCAGAATCCAGGGAATTTTAGTAAATTACAATCAGTGCATCCACTATCTCTGCAGCTACTTCTTTTAAGACCCCAAGATGCAGGCCATCATGTCCAGGGGACTTGTCCACCTTTAGCCCCATTAGTTTGCCTAGTACTTTTTCTCTAGTGATAGTGATTGTTTTAATTTCCTCCCTCCCTTTTGACCACTGATGTTCTACTATTATTGGGATGCTTTTACTGTCTTCTACCGTGAAGACAGATACAAAATATTTGTTCAAAGTCTCTGCCATTTCCTTGTTTCCCATTATTAATTTCCCAGTCTCATCCTAAACATAAGTACATAAGTAATAGGACCGGGAGTAGGCCATTTGGCCCCTTGAGCCTGCTCCGCCATTCAATAAGATCATGACTGATCTGATCATGGACTCAGCTCCACTTCCCTGTCCACTCCCCATAACCCTTTACTCACTTATTGCTCAAAAATCTGTTTATCTCCGCCTTAAATATATTCAATAACCCAGTCTCCACAGCTCTCTGGAGCAGAGAATTCCATAGATTTACAACCCTCTAAGAGAAGAAATTTCTTCTCATCTCAGTTTTAAATGGGCGGCTACTTATTCTAAGACAGAGGGCTAGAACCTACACATTTGTGCTTATCGCCCAAAAATGGGTGAAATTTCCGGCGTGGGCGGTAAAAAAGGGTTTTCAGATCGCCGATTTCTCATCTATTCTCAAAGCACCTAGTCTCCATTTTTGAAAATGGGAGTTACCGCGAGCGATATGAATTGGGCGTTAGCGTAAAAATTTTTTGCCCTTCTGCCGTAAAGTCGCTGTCCTTAGCAACGGCATGGCAACGCATGATTCCTGCGATTCAGGAGGTCAAGCGTCATCATGACATGCGCAGAAAAGGAGACAGAGAGAGAGAGAGGAAGCTCAGAGGTACTGAAAGCGTCTGTGGCTGTGGTGTGTGCTTGTCTGGCTGTTGTAGGAGGCACGAGTGAGATTCACCAGCAGCAAAAAGCCTACTAAGCACCAAGAACATAGTTGGCACCGAGTTTTTGTCCAACAAATAAGATAAAGCATAGAAGGGATGGAGGAGGCCCTGGAGCTAGTAGCCAGGAATACTGGTGGCAGAGGGCTCCCAGTGGTCCAGGAGCGCGGCACTGCACCCCAAGGTGTCGCACTCCCATTGCCAACCACACATGAGAGCCAGAAGCAACATCTTGCTTCTGGCTCGGAGCACGTTCCCACCTCGGGACCGTCCTCTCCCATATCCGTCCAAGCAGCATTTCGGCCGTCACACACACCTCCCCCCCCCCCACAATGAAGCATCACCTGAGGAGCTCCTCAGCCAGGCGGCTTGGAGTCAGGAGGGGAAGGGGAAAGGGTAGAGGTGGGGAGGAGAAGTGGGGGGGATAGGGGGGGTGGGGGAGGGTTGGTTTGTACAGAACTACTGATGATTTCAGACTAATGTTCTGTTTAAATGTTTTTTATTTAACAAAACCTTGTAGAGCATTGGCTCAGATAGCTGCACTGTTACACGCTGGTGATTCCTTAACATCAAAGGGTATAATTACACTTAAACTTCAATCAACTTAAACTTTAACTGTCACCAAGGTGATGCCCATTATTGATGTATGACCTGCACACCCAGTAGTGTGCCAGCCTTGTAAATAACACCAACGTACTTTCAGGTAAAGCGCTCATTGATGAGCTCCTGACGTAAGGCTCTTGCAGCTATCATGCCACCACGGGCCCTTTCATGCGGTCTACAGGGGTGCAGGGGCATGGCTTTAGCATCAGCCTGATTGTCTGGGCCATGTCAGCATCCGCCTCCTCGTCCTCCTCTTCCTCTCTCTGGTGAGGTGGACTATTAGACTCTTCAGGCAATTCTTGTCCCTCCTGATAGCCAAGTTGTGCAGCAAGGAGTACACCACCAAGAATTGAGCTACCTGCTCAGGGTGGTTTTGGAGCTTGCCTCCTGAGTGGTCCAGGCATCTAAAGCGCTGCTTCAGCACTCCAATGGTTTTCTCCACGATATTGCGAGTGGATCTGTGGTTCTCGTTGTATCGCCTCTCGGCCTCGGTATGGGTGTCACGCAGGGGGGGTCATCAGCCAGGTGGCGAGGCCATATCCTTTGTCACCAAGCATCCAGCATTGGCCTTGTGGCTGATTGTTAAACAAGTCAGATACAGTGCTCTCACGCAGGATGTGAGCATCATGGATGCTGCCTGAAAATTTAGCATTCACTGCCATTATCATTTGCTGGTGGTCGACAACCAGTTGGACATTCAGTAAGTGGAATTCCTTGCGGTTCCTGAAAATCTCTGCATCCTGAAAAGGTGCCCACATCGCGATGTACGTACAGTCTATTGCTCTCTGCACCTTGGGGAAGTTTGCAATTCTGGAGAATCCTCGAGCCCTCTCACTCTGTACCTCCCTGGTCATAGGCAAGCTTGATCAAGTCCCTCCTGCATGTGTACAGGGCTTCACTGACCTGTCTAATGCAGCGATGTGTGGCATGCTGAGAACGTCCGAAAATTTCTCCAGCTGTGGCCTGAAAAGAACCCGAGGCATAGAACGACAGTGCTGCGGTGACTTTGACCTCGACGGACAGTGCAGTTCTGATGGTGCTGGCAGGCTGCAGATCTGGCCTTATCAGCTGGCATACCTCAGTGATAACCTCTTTTGGAAGCACAGGTGGTGTCAGGCATGTCGACATAAGAATGTTTCTCCTTGTACTTGCGGGGGATGTAACGTCTGGTCCTCCTCATCAGTCTGTCACATCTTACATTGGGCACATAATGCAGTGGAGCGTACCTTCAGCGATCTCGAGTCTGCTGCATGTTAATTGGTCACCAAGGGAGGGTGAGAAAGGACAGGCCCCATTGCAGTAGCTCTCTGTTTTCCACCGATTGGTCACAAGCAAGGAATGTCCCGACGAAGACAAATCCAAACGGTCACGGTATGGTCAAGATGTTTGTAGAGATGTTCACATCAACTCCAACGACCTGCAGAGTACATCCGAACTCCACCAAGGTTGAAGCACAGCAGCCTTTTAAAGGCTGTGATGTAGAACATGGCGTTCATAACGCTGTGATTAGTTCCGGTTAGTTCCACTTTTTCTGGGTGTTTTTTAGGCGAGCGATATTGTGGGCGATATGTGTGCGAGGTGGTGAAAGTGATGCTGGGCGATCTCATGGCCGCTAGTCTCGGTAAATATGCTCTTTACGACAAAAAAACGTGGGCAGGCGGTATTATTGAATCTTGGCGTTAAATCAGTGTGGAAAGTAACGCTGGGCGATATTATGGGCATTGATTTCGCCCATTCTGATGATTCTGTCCCAAAAAAATGGGCGGGCAGTAATACTTTTTCCAGCCGTTAAGCACATAAGGAAAGTAACACTTGGTGATAAGTTTCCTAAAAATGCACGTCAGTTTCCATTTTGTGCCAAAATGGATGATATATGGACATTATACATCATTTCAGTGGTAAAATGGACATTAAGTGGGTGTTAAGGATGCAAAAAAAGTGGAGGTTCTAGCCCTATGTCCCCTAGTTTTAGTTTCCCCTATGAGTGGAAATATCCTCTCTGCATCCACCTTGTCGTGCCCCCTCTATCTTATAAGTTTTAATAAGACCACCTCTCATGCTTAAACAAAGGGGACTACAGTGGGTTGAGAGCAGAGTTGGCTAAAGTAGACTGGAAACACAGACTAAACTGTGGCACAATTGAGGAACAGTGGCAGACTTTTAAGGAGCTCTTTCATAGTGCTCAACAAAAATATATTCCAATGAAAAGGAAGGGCGGTAAGAGAAGGGATAACCAGCCGTGGATAACCAGGGAAACTAAGGAGAGTATCAAATTAAAAACCAATGCGTATAAGGTGGCCAAGGTTAGTGGGAAACTAGAAGATTGGGAAAATTTTAAACGGCAGCAAAGAATGACTAAGAAAGCAATAAAGAAAGGAAAGATAGATTACGAAGGTAAACTTGCGCAAAACAGAAAAACGGATAGTAAAAGCTTTTACAGATATATAAAACAGAAAAGAGTGACTAAAGTAAATGTTGGTCCCTTAGAAGATGAGAAGGGGGATTTAATAATGGGAAATGTGGAAATGGCTGAGACCTTAAACAATTATTTTGCTTCGGTCTTCACAGTGGAAGACACAGAAACCATGCCAGAAATTGCTGGTCACAGGAATGTGGGAAGGGAGGACCTGGAGACAATCACTATCACTAGGGGGGTAGTGCTGGACAGGCTAATGGGATTCAAGGTAGACAGGTTCCCTGGTCCTGATGAAATGCATCCCAGGGTATTAAAAGAGATGGCGGAAGTTATAGCAGATGCATTCGTTATAATCTACCAAAATTCTCTGGACTCTGGGGAGGTACCAGCGGATTGGAAAGCAGCTAATGTAACGCCTCTGTTTAAAAAAGGGGGCAGACAAAAGGCAGGTAACTATAGGCCGGTTAGTTTAACATCTGTAGTGGGGAAAATGCTTGAAACTATCATTAAGGAAGAAATAGTGGGACATCTAGATAGGAATAGTGCAATCAAGCAGACGCAGCATGGATTCATGAAGGGGAAATTATGTTTAACTAATTTACTGGAATTATTTGAGGATATAACGAGCATGGTGGATAGAGGTGTACCGATGGATGTGGTGTATTTAGATTTTCAAAAGGCATTCGATAAGGTGCCACACAAAAGGTTACTGCAGAAGATAAAGGTACGCGGGGTCAGTGGAAATGTATTAGCATGGATAGAGAATTGGCTGGCAAACAGAAAGCAGAGAGTCGGGATAAATGGGTCCTTTTCGGGTTGGAAATCGGTTGTTAGGGGTGTGCCACAGGGATCGGTGCTGGGACCACAATACACATAGATGACCTGGAAGAGGGGACAGAGTGTAGTGTAACAAAATTTGCAGATGACACAAAGATTAGTGGGAAAGCGGGTTGTGTAGAGGACACAGAGAGGCTGCAAAGAGATTTGGATAGGTTAAGCGAATGGGCTAAGGTTTGGCAGATGGAATACAATGCCGGAAAGTGTGAGGTCATCCACCTTGGGAAAAAAAACAAAAAAAGGGAATACTATTTGAATGGGGAGAAATTACAACATGCTGCGGTGCAGAGGGACCTGGGGGTCCTTGTGCATGAATCCCAAAAAGTTAGTTTGCAGGTGCAGCAGGTAATCAGGAAGGCGAATGGAATGTTGGCCTTCATTGCGAGAGGGATGGAGTACAAAAGCAGGGAGGTCCTGCTGCAACTGTATAGGGTATTGGTGAGGCCGCGCCTGGAATACTGCGTGCAGTTTTGGTCGCCTTACTTAAGGAAAGATATACTGGCTTTGGATGGGGTACAGAGACGATTCACTAGGCTGATTCCGGAGATGAGGGGGTTACCTTAGGTTGATAGATTGAGTAGACTGGGTCTTTACTCGTTGGAGTTCAGAAGGATGAGTGATGATCTTATAGAAACATTTAAAATAATGAAAGGGATCGATAAGATAGAGGCAGAGAGGTTGTTTCCACTGGTTGGGGAGACTAGAACTAGGGGGCACAGCCTCAAAATACGGGGGAGCCAATTTAAAACCGAGTTGAGAAGGAATTTCTTCTCCCAGAGGGTTGTGAATCTGTGGAATTCTCTGCCCAAGGAAGCAGTTGAGGCTAGCTCATTGAATGTATTCAAGTCACAGATAGATAGATTTTTAACCAATAAGGGAATTAAGGGTTATGGGGAGCGGGCGGGTAAGTGGAGCTGAGTCCACGGCCAGATCAGCCATGATCTTGTTGAATGGCGGAGCAGGCTCGAGGGGCTAGATGGCCTATTCCTGTTCCTAATTCTTATGTTCTTATGTTCTGAACTCCAATGTGTATAGGCCCAGCCTACTCAACCTATCTTCATAAGTCAACCCCCTCATCTCCGGAATCAACCTAGTGAACCTTCTCTGAACAGCCTCCAGTGCAAGTATATCCTTCCTTAAATACGGAGACCAAAACTGTACGCAGTACTCCAGTTGTGGTCTAACCAATTCCCTGTACAGTTGTAGCAGGACTTCTCTGCTTTTATACTCTATCCCCCTTGCAATAAAGGCCAACATTCCATTTGCCTTCCTGATTACTTTTTGTTCCTGCATACGAACATTTTGTGTTTCATGCACAAGGATCCCCAGGTCCCTCTGTACTGCAGCACTTTGCAATTTTTCTCCATTTAAATTATAATTTATTTTTCTATTATTTCTGCCAAAATGGATAATGTCACATTTTCCCACATTACACTCCATCTGCCAAATTTTTGGCCACTCACTTAGCCTGTCTATATTCCTTTGCAGATTTTTTGTGTTCACCTCACAATTTGCTTTCCCACCCATCTTTGAATCATCAGCAAACTTGGCTACATTACACTCGGTCCCTTCATCCAAGTCATTAATATAGATTGTAAATAGTTGAGGACCCAGCACCGATCCCTGCGGCGCCCCACTAGTCACTGTTTGCCAACTGGAAAATGACCCATTTATTCTGACTCTGTTTTCTGTTAGTTAGTGGTACATCTAAGGGACCAACATTTGCTTTAGCAACTCTCTTCCTTTTTATATATTTGTCGAAGCTCTTAATGTCTGTTTTGATATTTATTGCTAGTTTACTCTCATAATTTATTTTCTCCCTCTTTATTATTTTTTTAGTCATCCTTTGCTGGTTTCTAAACTTTTCCGAATCGTCTGGCCCTCCACTAATCTTCGCAACACTGTTTGCCTTTTCTTTCAACTTGATACCATCCTTAGCCACGGATGGTTCATCCTTCTTGTTGAGTGTTTCTTTCTCAATGGAATATATCTTTGTTGATAATTATGAAATATCTCCTTAAATGTCTGCCACTGCTTATCTACTGTCTTACCTTTTAATCTGTTTCCCCAGTCCACGTTAGCCAACTCTATCTTCATACCTTTGTAATTGCCTTTATTGAGGTTTAAGACACTAGATTCAGACCCAAGTTTTTCACCCTCAAACTGAATGTGAAATTCTATCATTACTGGCATTGTTTTAAAACTTTACGTAGCTGCAAGGGTGAAGTACCAAATTAGTTTGTTTTTCAAATTCCTCTTTTGTATACTTCCTGTCGGGTGAGCCGAATGAGCTGAAGTTCCTTGTGGAAGTGAATGAAAGCACGACATCAACTGTGGACAGATAGCAAATTCTTCTTTGTGTGTTCCACGTGCAGACTCTTTACTGGTTAAAACTATGTAGCAGAAGCTAAATTCTCCCATGTTGTTTGAGTGTTTTGTTAGCAAATTCCTAAAGGGGCAAGTAAATGCATTCTCCTGATTTTAATGTGCTGACTCATGGCTACTCCTTTGAAATGTTAAAGAGACCTTTATTTGGAAAATGGCGTTCGAGTAATTGAATTTTCCTTTACGCTGTGACATTTTTATGCCTGCATGCATTTCTCTTCTTGTCATGTTCAGACTACTTTTTGAATGATTATGCAGTAACATGCAGAGGCAGGATACTCCACAGAAGTTACATGAACTTCTCCAGAAGTAGCTTGTTCATTAACTCCTTCGGTGCTGTGATGAAGTAAACACAGCCAATACATTAACAGATTTGCTTTTTTTATTAATCTTGTTACAAAAATCATTTTGTTGCTCTTCTGCATGTTGGAAACTTTAAGAAATAAATGTCCAATGGAGGCAATTTCAAACCAAGTGAATAATGCAAACATTTTAATAAACCAAGTTATGAATGGGTTTCTGCAGAGGAGTTGGCAGGATAGTCTTTAAAATGAACCTGTCCTTCAGAATGATATTCAGTGAATGGAACCTTGTTTATGGGCAGAGTAAATGTTTTTACAAGAAATAATTATACTCTCTCCTACAAATGCATAAAAACCAGGGGATTGAATTCAGAAACCCTCAGCAAAGAAATGTGCAAAGGTTATTCATTACATAACGTTTGATTTCACTTAGTCATGTATGTGTGTGTGTATGTGTGTGTAAGAGTGCTAAGTACAAATTTTTTAAACAAATTTCCTATGCGTCAACAAAATAGGATAAATTCAAATTTACTAGGTCGTACAACAGACACAAAATTCTTTATATCCAAACACTCAGCTGAGCAATGTAAGAGGAATGAGAAAAAGCACTTCTTGTAGGACCTTTAACCTTAAACCAGATGTCATAATTGGTTAGCGTTGTATGTTTTATTAAGGTGGAGGTCAGTAGAGCAGCAGGGTGTTTCCGCTTTAAGGGATGTTTAAAGGGAAGTTCAGAGAAGGCGAGAAAAGAATGAAAATAGCATTTAATATATTGTTTCTGCTAGCCACAGACAGTCTGAAATGAGAGCCAGCGCGTTTCCCTAATGAAATGGACCAATACCTTGGAACTAAGAATTGTTAACTGGTCTTACAATATGGGAATATAATTTTTGATCCACAAATGTTTTTTGGATCCTGATGTACAAAATTCTCTCTTTTTTTTGAAAAAGCTCATTGTTCCATTTCCGTGAAGTGTTTTTTTACATTCTGGTACACTCGTAATAAAGGATGAAACTGAGTACTGTGTACAATGAGCAACTGAGACCTTAGCTCCTTTAATAAGACTTCAGGTACCTCGTGGGTGACCTGCTTATATACTGTGCTCCCAAGGGATGCTGGGATCCCTTGGAACTCCAACAAGTGGGCCCTCTGGTGGTCAGGTGTCATGCAGGTTACACAGAGTTAATACATTACATCACTCCCCCCGTGAAGTCAACAGTACACTTATTTACAAGGTGAGATGATCTCGGGCTTTGCGCTCCCTTGTTGATCGTCCCGGTACAAATGCGGATGTGGGTGGGTTGGTCAGTTCTTCACTGGGCTGTTGGGTAGCCGACCTTGCCGGGCTGCTGGGGATGATGAGTTAGGCATCGTGGTCAACCATGATGTCAGTTGCCACTTCTGTGTGTGTTGGAGTTTCAAAGTTGGTGGTGTCCTCCTTGGGTTGTTCGTAGCTGTTGGTGAACCGCAATTTGATTTGGTCCTATGTTTTCTGTGCATTTGTTCATTGGCCAATTTGACCTGAAACACCCTACTCCCCTCTTTGGCTGTGAACGTGCCAGTGAGCCATTTGGGACCATGTCCATAATTGAGCACAAACACGGGATCATTGATCTCAATATCGCGTGACAAATTTGCATGGTCATGGTACATACTTTGTTGATGCCGCTTGCCCTCCACGTGATCATGGAGATCAGGGTGGACAAGAGAGAGCCTTGTTTTGAGAGTCCTTTTCATGAGCAGCTCGGCTGGGGGAACCCCGGTGAGTGAGTGGGGTCTGGTGCGGTAGCTAAGCAGCACTCAGGACAGCCGGGTCTGCAGGGAGCCTTCCGACACACGTTTCAAACTTTGCTTGATAGTCTGAACTGGCTGTTCTGCCTGGCCATAGGATGCGGGCTTGAACGGAACAGATGTGACGTGTTTGATCCCGTTGCGGGTCATGAATTCCTTGAATTCACGACTGGTGAAACATGCCCATTGTCGCTGACTAGGACATCGGGAAAGCCGTGCGTGGCAAACATGGTTCCTAGGCTTTCAATAGTGGCCGTGGACATGCTTACTGACATTATTGCACATTCAATCCATTTTGAGTAAGCGTCCACAACAACCAAAAACATTTTGCCTAGAAATGGGCCCGCATAGTCTACGTGGATCCTCGACCACGGTTTGGAGGACCACGACCATAAACTTAGCGGTGCCTCTCTGGGTGCATTGCTCAGCTGAGAGCAAATGTTGCACTGGCGCACGCATGACTCTAAATCTGAGTCGATGCCAGGCCACCACACATGGGATCTGGCTATGGCTTTCATCATTACAATGCCTGGGTGGGTGCTGTGCAGTTCACATATGAACGTATCTCTGCCTTTCTTGGGCAAGACCATGCGATTGCCCCACAATAGACAGTCCGCCTGTAGGGACAACTCGTCTTTACATCTGTGGAATGGCTTAATCGCCTCCTGCATCTCCACTGGGACACCGGACTAGCTCCCATGGAGGACACAGTTTTTTTTACCAAAGACAATAAAGGAACCTGGCTGCTCCAGGTCCTGATCTGTCGGGCCGTAACGGGGGACTTCTCGTTCTCGAATGCCTCCATGACCATGAGCAAGTCCGCTGGCTGTGCCATTTCCACTCAGGTGGTGGGCAATGGCAGCCGACTGAGAGTATCTGCGCAGTTCTCTGTGCCTGGTCTGTGGCGGATTACATAGTTGTATGCCGACAGCATGAGCGCCCATCTTTGGATGCGGGCAGAGGCATTGGTATTAATCCCTTTGCTCTCAGAGAACAGCGATATGAGTGGCTTGTGGTCAGTTTCAAGCTCAAACTTGAGACCAAATAAGTACTGGTGCATTTTTGTCACCCCGTAGACGCACAGCAGAGCCTCTTTTTCAATCATGCTGTAGAGATAAACTCCAGGACGCATAAGCAACCGGTTGCAAAATCCCCGATTCGTTAGCCTGTCGCAACACACACCCGACCCCGTATGACGACGCATCGCAAGCTAGCACTAATCGCTTACAAGGGTTATACTGAACAAGCAGTTTGTTTGAACACAACAGATTTCTGGCTTTCTTAAAGGCAGCCTCTTGTGAATTCCCCCATACCCAGTCATCTCCCATGTAGGGGTTCAAGCAGGGTGCTTAACCCAGGTAGGAAATGACCAAAATAGATAAGGAGTCCCAGGAATGACCGCAGTTTCATCACGTTCTGTGATCGCAGCACGTTCTTGATGGCCTCCATCTTGGCATCGATGGGTCTGATGCCGTCTGCTGCGATTCTTCTTCCCAAGAACTCGACGTCCTGTGCCAGGAAACCACACTTCGACACTTCGAGCGTTTCAATCTGAGTCCCACGTGATCCAACCGACTAAGAACCTCTTCCAGATTCTTCAAGTGCTCCTTGGTGTCCCGACCTGTAACCAATATATCATCCTGGAAAACCTCTGTGCAAGGAACCGACTTTAGCAGGCTCTCCATGTTCCGCTGGAAGATTGCCGTGGTCGACCGAATCCCGAACGGGCACTGGTTGTAGATAAACAGACCTTTGTGCGTGTTGATGCAGGTGAGGCCTTTCGAAGACTCCTCCAGCTCTTTCGTCATGTAGGCTGACATCAGGTCCAGCTTGGTGAACGTCTTACTTCCAGCCAGGGTCGAAAATAGGTCGTCTGATTTGGGTAGCGGGTACTGGTCCTGCAGCGAAAAACGGTTAATCATTACTTTATAGTCCCTGCAAATTCTAACCGTGCCGTCCTCCTTAAGTACCGGGACAATCGGACTGGCCCAGTCGTTGAATTCCACCGGCGCGATGATGCCTTCACATTGCAGCCTGTGCAGCCCAATTTCCACTTTTTCATGTATCATGTACGGTATCGCCCGTGTCTTGTGGTGGATGGGTCGCGTACCAGGAACCAAATGGATCTGCACTTTCGCCCCCTGGAAGCTTCCAATGCCTGGCTCGAACAACGATGGGAACTTGCTCAGAATCTGGGTACATGAGGCGTTGTCGACGGACAAAAACGCTCGGAGTCATGCCAGCGGATTTTTCCCAGCCAGCTTCTGCCAAACAATGTGGGGCCATCCCCTGGCACAATCCACAGTGGGTGTTCATGTACTGCTCCGTCATAGGAGATTTTGACTTCAGCACTGCCAATTACAGGGATTAGTTCCTTGGTGTAAGTCCTTAGTTTGGTGTGAATGGGGCTGAGCTTGGGCCTGTGTGCCTTTTTGCCCCACAGCCTGTTGAAGGCCTTTTTACTCATTATGGACTGACTTGCCCTCGTGTCCAGTTCCATAGATACTGGAATACCATTCAGTTCAACTTTCAAGCTCATTGGTGGACATTTCGTAGTGACTGTGTGTACCCCGTACACTTCTGCCTCCTCCGTACGAGTCTACATTTCAGCCTGATCCACAGTGGATCGATCTTCCTCTGCAACATGGTGGTTTGCAGAGTTTGCAGGGTGTGCAGCTCGCCTGCACATTCGCTGGAGGTGTCCCATTGTTCTGCAACCATTGCACGCATAGTGCTTAAAGCGGCATTGATGGGGCCAAAGATCACCTCTGCAGCGCCAACAAGGTGTTAACTGCCTCGCATTAACGATTGATGGCGGACTCTGGGTCAATTGAGCTCAGGCCACAGCAGATGGCATGTACGTTCTGCCATGTATATTTCTGCTTGAGACCGACGTTACTTTATGCACAGTACTGGCCGAAACTTCTTTACTCTGCGAAATCTGCTTAGTGTTGTCGCTGGTGGACATAAATGACTGGGCTATCGTTATGGCTTTACTTAAATTCGGAGTTTCTACAGTCAACAGTTTGCGAAGGATTGTCTCATGTCCAATACCCAGTACAAAAAAGTCTCTGAGTATTTGTTCTAGGAATCCCTCAAACTCACAATGTCCTGCGAGGCGCCTTAGTTCGGCGACATAGCTCGCCACTTCCTGGTCCTCCGATCGTTGACACGTGTAGAATCGATACCTCGCCATCAAAACACTTTCCTTAGGATTTAGGTGCTCCCGGGCCAGCGTACACAATTCTTCGTAGGATTTCTCTGTCGGTTTTGCCGGGGCTAGGAGATTCTTCCTGAGGCCATAGGTTGTTGCCCCACAGGCAGTTAGGAGGATTGCCCTTCGTTTGGTAGGGTTCTCGTCCCCTTCCAGCTCGTTGGCCACGAAGTATTGGTCAAGTCTCTCCACAAGGCCTCCCAATCGTCCCCTTCTGAGAACTTTGCTAGGATACCGACTGTTCTTTGCATTTTCGCGCGGTTGTTCGTTATCTCGTCCCCAATTGGTACACTCATAATAAAGGATGAAACTGTGTAAAATGAGCAAGTGTGACCGTAGCTCCTTTAATAAGACTCCAAAGTGTAGATACCTCATGGGTGGCCTGCTTATATACTGTGCTCCCAAAGGATGCTGGGATCCCTTGGAACTCCAACAGGTGGGCCGTCTGGTGGTCAGGTGTCATGCAGGTTGTTATAGATGTAAACCTGTAAATACCTTGTTTAACCACCAGCGGGCTCATTCCCTGGAGTCCCAAGGGATCCCACAATCCCTTGGGAGCACAGGTACTTAAGGAGGCCTCACCAGCTGGAGAGGCACTTTAGAGACCTGCAATAAAAGACTATGGTCACACTTTACTTTGAGCTTCACAGTATCTGGTCAGACTCTTTATTCATACACTACAACTGGCGACGAGATACAGATGACGAACCCCACTGCAATGATGCAGAGAACAGTGGGCATCCTGGAGAAATTTTCGGAGGGAGATGATTGGGAAACCTTCATGGAGCAACTCGACCAATACTTCGTGGCCAATGAGCTGGAAGGAGAAGTGAACACTGACAAACGAAGGGCGATTCTCCTCACCGTTTGCGGGGTACCAACGTATGGCCTCATGAAAAATCTGCTTTCTCCAGCGAAACCCACAGAGAAACCGTATGATGATTTGTGCACACTATTCCGGGAGCATCTTAACCCGAAGGAAAGCGTTCTGATGGCGAGGTACCGGTTCTACACTGCAAGGGGTCTGAAGATCAGGAAGTGGCGAGCTATGTCACTGAGCTAAGACGCCTTGCAGGACATTGCGAGTTTGAAAGACATTTGGAGCACATGCTCAGGGACTTCTTTGTACTTGGCATTGGCCATGAAGTAATACGTCGCAAACTTTTGACTGTAGGGACCCCAACCTTGAGTAAAGCCATAGCAATAGCCCAGGCGTTCATCGCCACCAGTGACAATACCAAACAAATCTCTCAACACACGAGTGCTGCTACAAGTATTGTGAACAAAGTAATGTTGTTTTCGAATCGTAACGTACAGGGCAGGACTCACAAGCCTGCAGCTGCACGGCCGCAGATGACTCAGAGTCCACCATCAAGGGTGATGAATGCTAGGCCATTAACACCTTGTTGGCGCTGCGGGGGTGATCATCGTTTCCATTCATGCCGCTTCAAAGGATACGTTTGCAAGGGCTGTGGAACAATGGGACATCTCCAACGTATGTGCAGGCGAGCGGCAAACCCTGCTAATCCTGCAAATCACCATGTTGCAGCGGAGGACAGATCCATGGCGGATCACGACAAACCAGAGCCTCAGACCGAGAAGCCAGAGGTATATGGGGTGCACTCATTTACCACAAAGTGTCCACCGATAATGCTAAAGGTTGAATTAAATGGACTCCCGGTGTCAGTGGAGCTGGACACGGGCGCGAGCCAGTCCATTATGAGTAAAAAGACTTTTGAAAAATTGTAGTGCAGCAAGGCCTCAAGGCCAGTCCTGACCCCATTCGCACTAAACGTAGAACGTACACAAAAGAACTGATTCCCGTAATCGACAGTGCTACTGTAAAGGTCTCCTACGATGGAGCGGTGCACAAGTTACCAATCTGGGTGGTACCGGGTGATGGCCCCATGCTGTTCGGCAGGAGCTGGCTGGGAAAGATACGCTGGAACTGAGACGATGTCCGAGCGCTCGCGCCCGTCGACGACACTTCGTGTGCCCAGGTCCTAAACAAGTTCCCCTCGCTGTTCGAACCAGGCATCAGGAAGTTCCAAGGAGCAAAAGTGCAGATGCATTTGATTCCGGGGGCGCGACCCATCCATCACAAGACGAGAGCAGTACCGTACATGATGAGAGACAGGATGGAGATCAAGCCAGACCGGCTGCAACGAGTGGGCATAATTTCGCCGATCGAATTCAACGAGTGGGCCAGTCCGATTGTTCCAGTCCTCAAGGGAAACGGCACCGTCAGAATCTGTGGTGATTACATAATAACTCTCAATCGTTTCTCCCTGCAGGATCAATACCCACTACCAAAGGCAGACGACCTTTTTGCGATGCTGGGGGGAGGAAAAACGTTCACGAAGCTGGACTTGACCTCGGCCTACATGATGCAGGAGCTGGAGAAATCATCGAAGGGCCTCACCTGCATCAACATGCACAAAGATCTCTTCATTTACAACAGATGCCCGTTTGGGATTCAATCAGCTGCGGCGATATTCGAGAGAAACATGGAAAACTTACTGAAGTCGGTCCCGCGCACCGTGGTCTTCCAGGATGACACCTTGGTTAGAGGCCGGGACACAGTCGAGCATCTGCAGAACTTGGATGAGGTTCTTAGTCGGCTTAATCACGTGGGGCTCAAGTTAAATTGCTCGAAGTGCGTTTTCCTGGCGCCTGAAGTGGAGTTCCTGGGGAGAAGAATCACGGCGGACGGCATCAGACCTACCAATTCGAAGACGGAGGCAATCGAGAACGCAATAAGGCCATAGAACGTGACGGAGCTGCGGTCGTTTCTAGGCCTCCTGAACTACTTTGGTAACTTCTTAACGGGTCTCGGCACACTGTTAGAACCATTGCACGCTTTACTGCGTAAAGGAGATGAATGGGTATGGGGTAAAAGCCAAGAAAATGCCTTTGTAAAAGCTAGAAACTGTTATGCTCAAACAAATTGCTTGTGTTGTATGATCCATGTAAGCATTTGGTACTAGCATGTGATGCGTCGTCATACGGTGTCGGGTGTGTATTGCAACAAGCTAATGAATCTGGGAAATTGCAACTGATTACTTATGCATCCAAAAGTCTGTCTAAGGCTGAGAGGGCCTACAGTATGATTGAAAAAGAAGCGTTAGCGTGTGTTTATGGGGTAAAGAAAATGCATCAAAACTGTATGGGCTCAAATTTGAATTGGAAACCGACCATAAGCCGCTTATATCCCTCTTTTCTGAAAGCAAGGGGATAAATACGAATGCATCGGCCGGCATCCAGAGATGGGCGCTCACGTTGTCCGCATACAACTATGCCATCCGCCACAGGCAGGCACAGAAAACTGCCGATGCTCTCAGTAGGCAGCAATTGCCCATCACAGGGGTGGAGATAGCACAGCCCACAGATTTAGACATGGTTATGGAAGCATTCGAGAGTGAGCAATCACCTGTTACCGCCCGACAGATTAGAACCTGGATGAGCCAGGACCCCTTACTGTCCTGAGTAAAAAAATGTGTGCTTCACGGGAGCTGGTCCAGTGTCCCAGTGGAAATGCAGGAAGAGATAAAGCCGTACCAGCGGCGCAAAGGTGAAATGTCTAAACAGGCAGACTGTCTTCTGTGGGGCAATCGGGTAGTGGTGCCAAAAAAGGGCAGGAACCCTTTCATTCGTGACCTCTACAGTACCCACCCAGGCATTGTGATGATGAAAGCAATAGCCAGATCCCACGTGTGGTGGCCCGGTATGGATGCGAACTTGGAGTCCTGCTTGCACAAATGTAACACATGTTTACAGTTAAGCAATGCACCCAGGGAGGCGCCACTAAATTTATGGTCTTGGCCCTCCAAACCGTGGTTTAGGGTACATGTCGACTATGCAGGCCCGTTCTTGGGAAAAATGTTCCTCGTGGTTGTAGATGCGTACTCCAAATGGATTGAACATGAGATAATGTCGGCATGCACGTCCACTGCCACCACTGAAAGCCTACGGGCCATGTTTGCAACGCACGACCTGCCTGTTGTCCTTGTGAGTGACAACGGGCCGTGTTTCACCAGTGCCGAGTTCAAAGAGTTCATGACCCGCAATGGGATCAAACATGTCACATCTGCCCCATTCAAACCAGCATCCAATGGTCAGGCAGAGAGAGCAGTGCAAACAATCAAGCAGAGCTTGAAGAGGGTAACTGAAGGCTCACTGCAGACTTGCCTATCCCGAGTCCTGCTTAGTTACCGCATGAGACCCCACTCGCTCACTGGGATTCCATCCGCTGAACTCATGAAAAGGGCACTTAAGACAAGGCTCTCGTTAGTCCACCCTGATCTACATGAACAGGTAGAGAGCAGGCGGCTTCAACAAAGTACATATCATGCTAGTGCAAATGTGTCATGTGAAATTGAGGTTAATGATCCTGTATTTGTGTTGAACTATGGACAAGGTCCCAAGTGGCTTCCCGGCACTGTTGTGGCCAAAGAGGGGAGCAGGGTGTTTCGGATCAAACTTTCAAATGGACTCATTCACCGGAAACACTTGGACCAAACCAAACTCAGATTCATGGACTATGCAGAGCAACCCACTTTGGACCCTACCTTTTTTGACCCCCCAACACACACACCAGTGGCAACCGACACCGCAGTTGGCCACGAAGCAGAACCCATCACCCGCAGCAGCCCAGCTGGACTCACCACACCAGGCAGCCCACCAAGGCCAACTGCACAGCAGCCCAGCGAGGGCCCAACAAACGACTCACTAAAACTAGCATTTGCACCGAGACGATCAACCAGGGAAAGAAAAGCCCCAGATCGACTCATCTTGTAATTAGTTACACTATTGACTTTGGCGGAGAGTGTTGTTCTATATGTTAACCTGTAAATGCCTTGTTTAACCACCAGAGGGCTCATCCCCTGGAGTCCCAAGGGACCCCACAATCCCTTGGGAGCACAGGTACTTAAGGAGGCCTCACCAGCTGGAGAGGCACTCTAGAGACCTGCAATAAAAGATTAAGGTCACACTTTACTTTGATCTCACAGTATCTGATCAGACTCTTTATTCATACACTACACAGGTTACACAGGGTTAAATATATTACACATTTGTTTCAGGATGTGGGCGTCACCAGCAAGGCCAGCATTTATTGCCCCATCCCTAATTGCCCTTGAGAAGGTGGTGGTGAGCCGCCGCCTTGAACTGCTGCAGTCCTTGTGGTGAATGTACTCCCACAGTGCTGTTAGGGAGAGAGTTTCAGGATTTTGACCCAGTGACGATGAAGGAACATCGATATATTTCCAAGTCAGGATGGTGTGTAACTTGGAGGAGGAACTTGCAGGTTATGGTGTTCCCATGCGCCTGCTGCCCTTGTCCTTCTAGATGGTTGAGGTTGCGGGTTTCGGAGGTGTTGCTGAAGATGCTTTGGCGAGTTGCTGTAGTGCATCTTGTAGATGGTACACACTGCAGCCACGCAGGGTGTGAATGTTGAAAGTGATGGATCGGGTGCCAGTCAAGCAGGCTGCTTTATCCTGGATAGTGTCGATCTTCTTGAGTGGTTTTGGAACTGTACTCATCCAAGCAAGTGAAAATTATTCCATCACAATCCTGACTTGTGTCTTGTAGATGGTGGAAAGGCTTTGGGGAGTCTGGAGGTGAGTCATTTACCACAGAATACCCAGCCTCTGACCTGCTCGTTCTGCCATGGTATTTATGTGGCTGGTCCAGTTAAGTTTCTGGTTAATGGTGACCCCCAGAATATTGATGGTTGGGGATTCGATGATGGTAATGCCGTTGAATATCAAGGGGAGGTGGTTAGACTCTCGCTTGTTGGAGATGGTCATTACCTGATATTTGTGTGACATGAATGTTACTTGTCACTTATCAGTCCAAGCCTGAATGTCGTCCAGGTGTTGCTCCATGCGGGCATTGACTGCTTCATTATCTGAGTAGTTGCCAATGGAACTGAACATTATGCAATGATCAGCGAAAATCCCCATTTCTGACCTTATGATGGAGGGAAGGTAATTGATGAAGCAGCTGAAGATGGTTGCACCCAGGACACTGCCCTGAGCAACTCCTGCAGCGACTTACAGCCCTGGGGTGGTGATGATTGACATAGAAACATAGAAACATAGAAAATAGGTGCAGGAGCAGGCCATTCAGCCCTTCTAGCCTGCACCGCCATTCAATGAGTTCATGGCTGAACATGAAACTTCAGTACCCACTTCCTGCTTTCACGCCATACCCCTTGATCCCCCGAGTAGTAAGGACTTCATCTAACTCCCTTTTGAATATATTTAGTGAATTGGCCTCAACTACTTCCTGTGGTAGAGAATTCCACAGGTTCACCACTCTCTGGGTGAAGAAGTTTCTCCTTATCTCGGTCCTAAATGGCTTACCCCTTATCCTTAGACTGTGACCCCTGGTTCTGGACTTCCCCAACATTGGGAACATTCTTCCTGCATCCAACCTGTCCAAACCCGTCAGAATTTTAAACGTTTCTATGAGGTCCCCTCTCACTCTTCTGAACTCCAGTGAATACAAGCCCAGTTGATCCAGTCTTTCCTGATAGGTCAGTCCCACCATCCCGGGAATCAGTCTGGTGAATCTTCGCTGCACTCCATCAATAGCAAGAATGTCCTTCCTCAAGTTAGGAGACCAAAACTGTACACAATACTCCAGTTGTGGCCTCACCAAGGCCCTGTACAACTGTAGCAACAGTTGACCTCCAACAACCACAACCATCTTCCTTTGTGCTGGTTACGACTCCAGCCATTTCTGATCTTATGCTGGAGGGAAGGTCATCGATGAAGCGGTTGAAGATGGTTGGGCCTAAAACCATCTGAGGAACTCCTGCAGTGATGCCATGGGGCTGAGATCATTGGCTTCCAACAACTTCCTTTTTGTTCGGTATGACTCCAGCCTGTGGAGAGTTTTCTCCCTGATTCCCATTGACTTCAATTTTACGAGGGCTCCTTGATGCACACTCGGTCAAATGTTGCCTTGGTGTCAAGGGCAGTCACTCTCACCTCACCTCTGGAAATCAGCTCTTTTGTCCATGTCTGAATCATAGAAATCAGAGCAAATTACGACACAGAAGGAGGCCATTCAGTCCATTGTGTCCATGCCGGTCGGAAAAGAGTTACCCAGTCTAATCCCACCTTCCAGCACTAGGTCCGTAACCCAGTCGGTTACGGCTTTTTAAGTGCACATCCAAGTACCTTTTAAATGTGATGAGGGTTTCTGCCTCTACCGCCCTTTCAGCAGTGAGTTCCAAACTCCCACCACCCTCCGGATGAAGAAATTGTCATGTATTTAACCATCTTGCAATGACATAATCATGTAACTGTAACTCTTGTACACGGTACCTGTACCCTAGAAATGCACACCCTGACCACAGGGGGTGAACTTGCGGGAGACACTCCTCACCTGGGTTTCCAGGTATAAACGGAGAGGTCCCACCCAGGGTCAGCACTCCTTGGTCCTGGCAATAAAGGTGAAGGTCACAGAGTGATCGTGTCTGATATATCTATGCCTCGTGTGAGTTTGTAGTAAGGTGCAGGGACACTACATTTGGCGACGAGAAACGGGAATCAACGAACCACGAGGATGGCCACCGGTGGCACAGAGGAATGTTACTGTGTGGGTGAGGACTGGGACGACTTTGTGAAAAGACTCCAGCAGAGCTTTGTCACAAAGGACTGGCTGGGAGCGACAGCGGCTGACAAGCGGAGGGCGCAGCTACTGACCACCTGCGGACCACAGACGTATGCGCTGATGAAAGACCTGCTCGCACCCCAAAAGCTGGCGGACAAGTCCTTTGAAGAGCTCAGCCAGCTGATCAGTGAGCATCTCAAGCCAGCGTACACATGGCTCGGCACCGGTTCTACTCTCACCGGCGTCGGGAGGGACAAAATGTCTCGGACTTCGTGGCGGAACTGCGGCACTTGGCCAGTCTCTGTAAGTTCTCCGATGCTTGCAGGGGGGAGATGTTAAGGGACTTTTTCATCGAGGGCATTAATTATGCCGGCATTTTCAGGAAGCTCATAAAGACCAAGGACTTGACTTTAGAAGGGGCGGCGTTGATAGCCCAGACCTTTATGGCAGGGGAAGAGGAGACCAAGCTAATTTATGCGCGCAGCCCTGGTCCAAACATGGCGATGGACCAGGGAGTTAACATGGTGAGTGCGGCTTGGGACCCCGCAGGCAGGCAAGGGCATTTCGAAACCGCCCAGGCAGCAACAGGTTCTAGGGTGGGCCTGCAACAAGGACAATGGAAAGGGGATCGGCAATTCACGCCATCTCGAGGAACAATGCGTCCAGCGATGGGACCATTAACACCCACCATCAGAGTGCTTAGAAACAGCCAAATGGGCAATCAGAGAGGAATGCCTGGTAATAGTCCTTTTGTTAACAGCAATCTCAATCTCAGCTCATGCTGGAGGTGCGGGGGTAGACACACTGCGAAAAGCTGCAGGTTCCAGCAATATACCTGTAGGATTTGTAACGTCAGTGGACTCTTGGCCAGGATGTGCAAAAAGGCTGTAGCTAGGCTAATCTGCGAGACAGAGGAACCAGACGAGGGGTCTGCAATGCAGGATGAGGTCTGGGGAAAAGCCATAGATGCTGAAGTTCAATGGGTTCATGTGGCTGACGTCCATAGCTCATACACTAAAACGCCACCCATGATGATGAAAGTCTTACTGAATGGCATCCCGGTGCAGATGGAGCTGGATACGGGAGCTAGCCAGTCACTCATGAGCGCCCAACAATTTGAGAGACTATGGCCACACAGAGCTAGCAGGCCCAAACTGGAACGCATTGAGACACAGCTACAGACGTACACCAAAGAGATCATCCGAGTGCTGGGCAGTGCAAACTTGGTAGTAACACATAATGGATTACAGAACTGGCTGCCACTCTGGATCATTCCGGAAAATGGCCCCGCGCTTTTGGGGAGGAGTTGGCTAACTGAGATGAATTGGAAATGGGGTGAGGAAATGGGGCCATTTCATCCGTGGAGCGAAGTTCATGCTCACAGGTCCTGCAAAAGTTCGGGTCACTGTTTCAACCTGGTGACGGAACATTCAAGGGCACTAAAGTAGTGATACGCATCACTCCGGACGCCAGACCAGTGCACCACAAAGCCAGAGCGGTGCCGTACGTGATGCGTGAGAAAATTGAATGTGAACTGGACAGGCAGCTCAGAGAGGTCATAATTTCGGTCGTTGAATTCAGCGACTGGGCAAGTCCCATCGTTTCCGTCCTCAAAGCAGATGGCTCGCTTAGGATTTGTGGCGACTACAAAGCCACCATCAACCGAGTATCGCTGCAAGACCAATACCCGCTTCTGAGAGCGGAGGACCTTTTTGCCATGCTGGCAGGTGGCAAGCTGTTAACGAAGTTGGACCTCACTTCGGCCTACATGACTCAGGAACTGGCTGAAGAATCCAAGCTTCTGACCACCATCACGGTGCACAAGGGTTTATTTGTCTGCAGCAGGTGTCCGTTTGGCATTTGTTTGGCAGCAGCCATCTTTCAGAGAAACGTGGAAAGCTTGCTCAAATCCATTCCTGGAACGATCGTATTCCAAGACGACATTCTCATAACGGGTCGAGACACCGAAGAGCACCTCCATAACCTGGAGGAGGTGCTCCGCCGATTGGATCGGGTAGGCCTGCGGCTGAAAAAGGCCAAGTGTGTGTTTTTGGCCCCAGAGGTCGAGTTTTTGGGCAGGAGGGTTGCCGCAGACGGGATCCAGCCCACTGAATCAAAAACGGAGGCGATTCGCCGGGCGCCCAGGCCCGGCAACACATCGGAGTTGCGATCATTCCTGGGACTTTTGATCTATTTTGGGAACTTTCTGCCGAACTTAAGCACATTGTTGGAGCCGTTACACATGCTCCTGCGTAAAGGTTGTGAATGGTTTTGGGGGGACTGTCAAGAACGGGCTTTCAATAAGGCGAGGAACCTTTGACTTTGTATGACCCCTGTAAAAAACTGGTCTTAACATGCGATGCGTCATCCTACGGGGTTGGGTGTGTGTTGCAACAGGGTAACGATGACGGCCAACTCCAACCGGTGGCTTACGTCTCCAGATCGCTCTCCCAGGCATAGCGTGGATACGGCATGGTTGAGAAGGAAGCACTCGCATGTGTTTACGGTGTGAAAAAGATGCACCAGTACCTTTTTGGTAGACAGTTTGAGCTAGAGACGGACCACAAGCCGTTAACATCCTTGTTGTCCGACAGCAAGGCTGTCAACGCCAATGCGTCAGCTCGCATACAGTGCTGGGCCCTCACGCTGGCTGCATATGACTACACCATACGGCACTGGCCAGGCACCGAAAATTGCGCTGACGCGCTCAGCAGGCTCCCACTGGCCACCACCGAGAGGGCGTTGGAGCAGAGCGCCGAGATAGTCATGGCCGTTGAGGCTTTTGAAACTGCGGGCTCCCCCATCACAGCCCGCCAGATCAAACTCTGGACCAACAGGAACCCCCTCCTATCCATGATAAAGAAATGTGTCCTGACTGGGGATTGGGCGCTCGCACACAGGGCGTGCCCTGAGGAAGTCAGACCGCTTCAGAGACTGCCTGCTATGGGGCAGCCGGGTAGTCATGGCCTAGAAAGGAAGGGAAGCGTTCATCAGGGAACTCCACAGCGAGTACCCTGGCATCGTGTTAATGAAGGCCATTGCCCGGTCACATGTATGGTGGCTGGGGATTGACTCAGACCTGGAACACTGGGTTTGCAGGTGCACGACATGTGCCCAGCTGGGCAATGCCCCCAGGGAGGCCTCACTCAGCCTGTGGCCCTGGCCCACCAAACCATGGTCACGTATTCACGTAGACTATGCGGGTCTGTTCATGGGGAAAATGTTCCTGATCGTTGTCGATGTATACTCGAAGTGGATCGAGTGCATCATATTGAACTCGTGCATGACAACCATCACCGTGGAGAGTCTGCGTGCGATTTTCGTGACCCATGGCTTGCTGGACATCCTGGTCAGCGACAATGGCCCATGTTTCACCAGCCATGAATTCCAGGAGTTTATGTTGGGCAATGGTATCAAGCACGTCCGGACAGCGCCGTTCAAGCCGGCTTCCAATGGCCAGGCGGAACGGGTGGTCCAAGTCATAAAACAGGGCATGGTATGCATCCAAGGACCCTCCCTTCAGAACCGCCTATCGCGCCTCCTGCTGGCCTACAGGTCCCGCCTGTACTCGCTCACGGGAGTCCCGCCAGCGGAACTCCTCATGAAACGCAAGCTCAAGACGCGGCTGTCCCTCATTCACCCAGCCCTGGCAGACATTGTTGAGGGCAAGCGCCAGTCCCAAACCGAGCTCCATGATCGAAACTTAAGAGGGAGGTGTATAGAAATAGATGACCCGGTATTTGTTCTTAACCATGCTTTGGGACTCAAGTGGCTTGAGGGCACCATAATTGGCAAAGAAGGAAATAGAGTCATGGTGGTCCGACTAAACAATGGGCAGATATGCCGCAAAAACTTGGACCAAGTAAAGAAAAGATTCAGCATAGACACGGCGGAACCTGAAGAAGAGCATGAGATGGCACCCACACCACTGCCAGCGGACGAGCAACAAAGACAGCCCTCAGCATGCACAGTCCCTGCGGCCAGCCCGGACAGGCCGGAATCACCACAAGTGACAGAGACGCGTGCCGAGGCTCAGCCACCAGAGCCACAACTGCGGCGCTCCACGAGAGAGCGTCGACCACCTGACAGACTTAACCCCTGAAATAAAAAGACTTAAGAGGGGAGGTGATGTCATGTATTTAACCATCTTGCAATGACATAGTCATGTAACTGTAACTCATGTACATTGTGCCTGTACCCTAGAAATGCACACCCTGACCACAGGGGGTGAACTTGCGGGAGACACTCCTCACCTGGGTTTCCAGGTATAAAAGGGGAGGTCCCACCCAGGGTCAACACTCCTTGGTCCTGGCAATAAAGGTGAAGGTCACAGAGTGACCATGTCTGATATATCTATGCCTCGTATGAGTTTGTAGTAAGGTGCAGGGACACTACAGAAATGTTTCCTCATCTCCCTTCTAATCCTTCTACCAACTACTTTAAATCTGGTTATTGACCCCTCTGCTGAGGGAAGTAGGTTCTTCCTATCCATTCTGTCTAGGCCTCTCATAATTTTATACACTCAACTAAATCTCCACTCAGCCTCCTCTGTTCCAAGGAAAACAACCCCAGCCTATCCAATCTTTCCTCATAGCAAAAGTTTTTCAGTCCTGGCAATATCCTTGTAAATCTCCTCTGCACCCTTTCTAGTGCAATCACATCCTTCCTGTAATGTGGCGACCAGAACTGCACGCAGTACTCAAGCTGTGGCCTAACCGTTCTAGCATAACTTCCCTGCTCTTGTATTCTATGCCTCGGCTAATAAAGGAAAGCATTCCGTATGCCTTTTTAACTACCTGATCGACCTATCCTGCTACCTTTACACTCCAAGATCCCTCTGTTCCTCCACACCTCTCAGTATCCTCTCATTTATTGGTAGCAATTTCACCACACGTGGCGGGATAGATGCGGCCGGGGTTACTGGCGGTGTAAAGCCCGCTTCCGACTCGAAGCCGCTCTCTTCGGAATCTTCCATGATTGGGCTTGTTAAGCCCGCTCTGCGGGCTTCCTGGCCAATTAAGCAGAAGTCAGTCTGATGACATTAATTGAATATGCGTCATCAGCCCGTTTCTTAAAAGGGACCATGCACACAATGGTTTTGACAGTTCTTCTGTCAGTGTCCTGCAGCATTGAGGAGTTGCAAACACTGAGAAGCACTGCTGCACCCAGGCTCTCCCATGACTTACTCCAGATGCTTATGGATGGAGTCACAAGATGCAGGGAGGTCCTCTTGCCTTTCCATGGGTGGAAGGGACCTCCTCAGGACACCAATGCAGCCTGGTTGCACATTGCACAGGAGGGCACAGGTAGGGATGTCGTCAGGAGGACCAGGCTGCAGTGACGCAAACCTTTCAATGATCTCAGCAGATCACGAAATGTTATAGAATCATAGGGCCCGAAATTCAGTATTGCTGGTGCTCCCCTCACCTTTTTGTGGCCATTAGCGTCGACATTTTTGAGTGGCTGGGCCACCCCATATTTAGCTCCAAAAGTGAACAAATGGGTTCCAGCGCTAATGAACCCTTCCAAAGTGGATTGTTCAGCAGTTATCACTGCTGAAAAATTCAGCATGTAGGTCAGGGTTTCTCACGAGCCAGCTGTTCCCTGGCTTTTTGCAGTAAGACCCAGAGCGGGGGAAGTAGGTTGGAAGGATGGTTAGTGTAAGAGGTGCAAGGAAAGCCAGTAGGTTCACTGATAAAGAGCTGGAGACACTGATGGATGGTGTGAAGGACAGAAGAAGAATACTGTTGCCTGACGTGGGGAGACCTGGCAGATAGGCAGTACATAATGCATGGAGGGAGATTGCAGGGGAGGTGTCAGGCACCTCCTAACATGTGAAGACGCACCCTTCCCAGGAGGGTGCTGGCCAGTCTGCACCTGACCCTTCCAGAGTGGCGATGGGTCGACGCTGCTTAGCTCTGGGGCGACAGGGATTCTCCTCCTCCTCAGGTGGTACTGCTGGCTCAACCTCTAGTGGCTGTCCCCTCATGATGGCCACAGCAGCAAGCAGCATGCCGCAGACCACGACGATTGTGGAGACCCGTTGAGAGTACTGCAAGGTGCTACCAGAGCAGTCCAGGCACTGGAATCTCTGCTTAAGGAATCCTATGCACTGCTCGATGATGCACCTGGTGGCATAATGAGCATCATTGTATACGTGCTCTGGCGCTGTCCTGGAGTTCCGCAGAGGAGTGAGCAGCCAAGTAGACAGGGGATATCCCTTGTCCCCAAGCAACCAACCGCAATCCTGATTCGGGCCGGTGAAGCCGGCGGGCACACTGGTCTGCTGCAGAATGAACGAATCATGGCTGCTGCCTCCCTTGCCTGCTGCCTGTCTGCACGGTGCTGACTGCGATGCCTTCTCCTGCGTGTCGCCCTGCTTCTGACCAGGTGTACCAGGTGTCGCCCTCCCAACACTCCTCCCATCCTCAGGGTGAACCCTGCCAAGCAGGTCTCCGCAGCCCACAGGCCCCTACTAAAGAGTCAGACCTGAAAGTTGTACAAAAGTACAGGGGTATGTGCAAACCTCTGAGCAGCACACAGCAGGTTTAATGGAACTAAAACAATTAATAAACTTATATGAAAAGATAAATACTGTGCACGCTGGAAAATGCAATGAAAACAATAATAATAAAACTATATCAAAAGATAAATACTGCGGATGCATGCTGGAAAATGAAATAAAAACAATAATAAGCAATAAAGTTTTTTTTACCTACCAAAGGGCCCCAGCAGTGTCGCGCTCGAGCACCGCATCGAATACCTCGCGGGGGCACTGGCGGGAAAAGTCCTACCTTTTCCTCGGTGACTTTCACTGTGGTAGTCCCTTTTCAGTGGCCTGCACGCTGCAGAGCTCACCGCTGGAAACCTTCCTTTACTGCGGCTTCACCGCGCCGTTTCCGGTGGAAGTGAATACCGCTCAAATCCTCCCAGAGCTGAATATGGCTCGGGGAGGAAAAAGTACCCGACCGTGACGGCCGATCAATTTTTTTCGATCGCCCGCCCAATCTCTGCGGTAGCCGTCCCTTCGGGGATGGTGAATCATTGAAATTTACAGCACGGAAGGAGGCCATTACGGCCCATCATGTCCGCACTGGCAATGTATATTACGCTACTTTAAGTGCACATCCAAGTATTTTTTAAATGTGGTGAGGGTTTCTGCCTCTACCACCCTTTCAGACAGTGAGTTCCAGACCCCCACCACCCTCTGGGTGAAGAAATTCCCCTCATATCTCCTCTAAACCTCCTCCCAATTACTTGAAATCTATGCCCCCTGGTTGTTGACCTCTCTGCCAAGAGAAACAGGTCCTTCCTATCCACTCTATCCAGGCCCCTCATAATTTTATACACCTCCAACAGGTCTCCCCTCAACCTCCTCTGTTCCAAAGAAATCAGATCCAGCATCTCCAATCTTTCCTCATAGCCAAAATTCTCTAGTCCAGGCAACATTTTTGTAAATCTCCTCTGCACCCTTTCCAGTGCAATCACATTTTCCCTGTAATGTGGTGACCAGAACGGCACACAGTACTCCAGCTGCGGCCTAACCAATGTTTTATACAGTTCAAGCATAACCTCCTTGCTCTTGTATTCGACGCCTCGACTAATAAAGCCAAGTATTCCGTGTGCCTTCTTAACCACCTTATCTACCTGGCCTGCTACCTTCAGGGGTCTGTGGGCCTGCACTCCAAGATCCCTTTGTTCCTCTACACTTTTCAGTGTGTAATATTTAATGTGTATTCCCTTGTCTTGTTAGCCCTCCCCAAATGTATTACCTCACACTTATCCGGATTGAATTCCATTTGCCACTGTTCCGCTCACCTGACCAGTACATTGATATCTTCCTGCAATCCGCAGCTTTCTTCTTCATTATCAACCACACAGCCTATTTTAGTGTCATCTGCAAACTTCTTAATCATACCCCCAACAATAAATTCCAAGTCATTGATATATATCACAAAAAGCAAGGAACTCACTGCAAAGCCACACTCAACCTCATCCTGCTATGCCACTCATCACATCCCCATCACTCTGTCTTGCCTACTCTACCCCTGCACATCCTTTCTCATACCAACTGACCTTGCACCACCACCCATCCCTCTCTCTCTATCGACATTATCAGTTCCCCATCTCCCTCGCCATCCCTCACACTCACCCTCATCCTTGTCCAATCATATCAACTAACAACACAGATGGGCCGGCACTTGGGTTCTTTAGCCAAAGGTCATGTATAGTTAATGTTGATGTATTGTCAGACATTGAAATCTTTATTTTCAGGACTTTGCATTCTTGAACAGATTTGTGAGCAGCTTTGAAAGTGGCTTAGTGAGTTGTAATGAATGGTGAGACATAAGGGTATCCCCCCAATGGTGATGAACGGAATGGGTTGGACATTGCAGGCTTGCTTTATGGAGCTGGTGTCGGGTGGTGCCAACCTGGCGCATCATGCGGTAACATAGAAACATAGAAATTAGGTGCAGGAGTAGGCCATTCGGCCCTTCGAGCCTGCACCACCATTCAATAAGATCATGGCTGATCAATCAACCTCAGTACCCCTTTCCTGCTTTCTCTCCATACCCCTTGATCCCTTTAGCCGTAAGGGCCATATCTAACTCCCTTTTGAATATATCTAACGAACTGGCCTCAACAACTTCCTGCGGTAGAGAATTCCACAGGTTAACAACTCTCTTGAGTGAAGAAGTTTCTCCTCATCTCAGTCTTAAATGGCTTACCCCTTTTCTTAGACTGTGACCCCTGGTTCTGGACTTCCCCGGCATCGGGAACATTCTTCCTGCCTCTAACCTGTCCAATCCCGTCAGAATTTTATGTTTCTATGAGATACCTTCTCATTCTTCTAAACTCCAGTGAATACAAGCCCAGTTGATCCAGTCTCTCCTCATATGTCAGACCTGCCATCCCGGGAATCAGTCTGGTGAACCTTCGCTGCAATCCCTCAATAGCAAGAACGTCCTTCCTCAGATTAGGAGACCAAAACTGAACACAATATTCCAGGTGTGGACTCACCAAGGCCCTGTACAACTGCAGTAAGACCTCCCTGTCCCTATACTCAAATCCTCTCGCTATGAAGGCCAACATGCCATTTGCCTTCTTCACCACCTGCTGTACCTGCATGCCAACTTTCAATGACTGATGTATCATGACACCCAGGTCTCGTTGCACCTCCCCTTTTCCTAATCTGTCACTTTTCAGATAATATTCTGCTTTCCTGTTTTTGCCACCCAAGTGGATAACCTCACATTTATCCACATTATACTGCATCTGCCATGCATTTGCCCACTCACCTAACCTGTCCAAGTCACTCTGTAGCCTCTTAGCATCCTCCTCGCAGCTCACACCGCCACCCAGCTTAGTGTCATCTGCAAACTTGGAGATATTACATTCAATTCCTTCATTTAAATCTTTAATGTATATTGTAAATAGCTGGGGTCCCAGCACTGAGCCCTGCGGCACCCCACGAGTCACTGCCTGCCATTCTGAAAAGGACCCGTTTATCCCGACTCTCTGCTTCCTGTCTGCCAACCAGTTCTCTATCCATGTGAATACATTACCCCCGATACCATGTGCTTTAATTTTGCACACTAATCTCTTGTGTGGGACCTTGTCAAAAGCCTTTTGAAAGTCCAAATACACCACATCCATTGGTTCTCCCTTGTCCACTCTACGAGTTACATCCACAAAAAATTCTAGAAGATTTGTCAAGCATGATTTCCCTTTCATAAATCCATGCTGACTTGGACTGATCTTGCCACTGCTTTCCAAATGCTCTGCTATTTCATCTTTAATAATTGATTCCAACATTTTACCCACCACCGATGTCAGACTAACCGGTCTATAATTCCCTGCTTTCTCTCTCCCTCCTTTTTAAAAATGTGGTGTTACATTAGCTACCCTCCAGTCCATAGGAACTGATCCAGATTCAAAGGAATGTTGGAAAATGATCACCAATGCATCCACTATTTCTAGGGCCACTTCCTTAAGTACTCTGGGATGCAGCCTATCAGGCCCTGGGGATTTATCGGCCTTCAATTCCATCAATTTCCCTAACACAATTTCCTGACTAATAAGGATTCCCTTCAGTTTGTAAGGGTTGGTCCCGGGGGTCAGGTTCACCTCTGACCTACTTGAGCAGTTCGAATCGCTCCCAATCCCTTCGGTTCTAGACTCTGGATTTATTTGCGGGGTGCCTGGTTCGTTTCTTCCCCTGGGGGTTCTGCCTGGTCGAGGGCTATGGGCTGGGGGCTCCCACTTGGTGGCTGGTCCACCGCTATCTCTTCTGAGGGTCCCTCGTTGCCCGAGGCTACCGGCTGGGTGTCCCTGCTCACGGGCTGGTCTCTGACCTTAGGTACCCTTTTGCGGCTGGTCCCTTTCCCGGGGCTGAACCATTCAAATTGGAGTGCTGGTGACCATGGTGTCTTTGGCCGTGGTGTGCGGGGAGTCCTTCTTAAGACTCTGGCTGCTGGGGATGCGTCCGAGTCCCAAATGATTGGGAGGACGGCTCCTCCAGTAACATAGTCCATTGCCCCTCTAGGTGCAGTCTGTGGGTCTGCCATGTCCCCTGTGGGAATTCCACAGTCGGGGGCTGCTGGCTGGGAGTTCCTGTCTTTAGTACGGTTTACAGTTTTTGACTGTCCCTTGTGTTTAGCTGCTGTCCCAGGTTGAAAAGTTTGCACTGATTTATGTGGAACCACTTTGTTCGGCGGGGCAATTTTCTGGCATAGACCATGGGGCTTGCCTTGTCGACAATGTAGTGCGGTCCCACGTACAGTGCCTCAAAGACCCCTACTCTAGCGTAGTTCTTCACCATAACCTGGTCCCTTATCTCCCACTCATGGTGTTTGAGGGGTTCTAGCTGCAGTCGGTTGCTCCGATGCTGTTTTCCCATGTTGTTAGCAGCCAGCCAGTGAATCTATTTAAGGTGTTCAAACAGATTCCTGACAAAGCTTTCTCGGCTCGCTTCCCTAAGCTGACCTTCCGTGAGTACCGGGGCTGACACATGGGTGGGGGTTCGCATGGCTCTGCCGGTCATGTGCTCGTACGGGGAGTACCCCGTGCACTTTGACTGGCTGGTCCGGATCCTCATGAGGACCAGTGGTAGGACCTCTACCCACCCTTTGGGTAAATCCCCTGTCTCTTTGCGCAGCCTTTCTTTTAAATGCTCCATAGGCCCAGAAGACTGCGGGTTGTGGGCGACATGCCATTTTCCTTTGATGCCGAGTACCTTAAGGGTTTCCTGCATCACCTGCCCGGTGAAGTGACTCCCTTGGTCGGACTCCACGTATTGTGGTAGTCCCCATCGGGAGAACACTTCTCTGACCAGGATCCTGGCTGATCCCAGAGCAGTGGCTGTTCGGCATGGGAAGGCTTCCACCCATTTGGTGAATACGTCCACCAATACTAGGCAGTACTTGTAACCTCCCTGGGCAGTGGGTAGGGGCCCGATGTAATTGATTTGGATCGACTGCCAGGGTCCCTCTACCCCCCGGATATGTCCCATAGACACCATTCTTTTCTGGGGGTCGGGGTTGTTGGCCGCGCACATCAGACAGCTAGCACAGAACTCGCGGACATCTTCCTTAAGTCTCAGCCACCACCCTGCCTGTTCCACTCGTTGCCAAGTGGTCTCAGGTCTGGGATGTCCTGCTCCTGGACCCTCGTGGGCCAGCTGGAGGAATTCTCTCCGGTGTTATTGCGGTACTACCCATTGCTCCCCACTGAACAGCATGCCTTCTTTAATGGTACCATGCGGGCCATCTATCCTTTCCCCTTTAGCTAGCATGTTCAGGACAGTTTTGAGGACGGGGTCTTGGGTCTGAACCGTTTTTAGGTCCGGAGGCAAAGCTATCCCTGCCTTCCCTGCCGTCCCCATCCTGCCCCTGACTGCTACAATGGGTCCTGGATTGTACGGATCCCAGAGCTTGCCCGTGCAGGCACCTTGCTTGGTCAACATGTCAGCCTGCTGGTTTCCCTCGCTACGGGGTTCAGTGGTGGAAGGTGCCTTCACCTTATGTATGTAGATATTCCCTTCCTCCCCTACGGCTTTCATGATCTTTTCCAGTAGGGACATAATTGCCAAGGGTCTCCCGCCTGCGGATGTGTATCCGTGGTGGGACCAAATAGCCAGATACTCCGTACATGAATTGCATGTGAACATACTGTCCGAGCAAATTGTGTATGGGGTAGGGAATTCTTCAGGGTGTGTGATTACGTAGACCATCGCAGACAGTTCAGCGTGCTGGGCGCTCATAGTACTGGGGAGTTTAATCGTCGGGGTCATAAACTCCACAGCCTGTGAGTCATTCACCTACAGATACCGTGCTTGAACTGGCCACATAGATCTCTCGGCCTGTGGGGTGTAACCCAGCCCGAAAGCCTATGTTAATTTCCCATACCCCTTCTACGTAACACCGGTGGGCTGTCCCTGGATAAATCATGTTGGTTGCGGGTCTTGGCTCGCAGAGACCCTTTACCCTTAGGTCCATTTGAGAGAGGAGCAGGGTCCAGTGAGCAATGCGGGCACTGCTCACTGTCCCGTCCTTGATTCTCCCATCCAGGAGCATTGGGTGGGCGTATGGTGGGTAAGGAGTGTGATAGGAGACCCCCCTGTGAAGATCAATGATCTTTTCACAGCCCAGTGAGTGGCTAGGAGGTGCCTCTCACAGTTGGAGTATCCCTTCTCCACGACCGTGAGTATCCTGGAGGAGTAGACCACTGGTCTCAGTCGGCCGTGTCGCTCTTGGAGCAGTACTGCACTCAGGCTGTCCCGTTCAGACTGACCCCCAAAGACAGTGATTTCTTAAATCCACTAGGATCCCATGGCCTCGGATGAAATCAGCCCCCAGGATCCCTCTCCCTGCTCCCAGCGCATCGGGACACAAGTCCACTTTGTGTGGAGTGTACCTAAATGAATGGCGAGCAGAACGGAGGATAAGCCAGTCTGTTCAGTCTGAAAACCACCAAGCTGTAGGGGACCCCGCTAGACAGAGGTGAGGCGGCGGGATTAGCTGCATAGACAAGGGTGCTTGAGGCACCGGTGTCCAGCAGGTAAGTCCCTTTCACCTTTTCCACTTCCATCTGAACGGTCGGTCTCCCCCATGTATCTTACTCTAGGGAACACAGGTGGACAGGCTGTGCCTGTCCTAGTCACGGTTTTGGTTGGGAGGGGGCGATGGGATTTCGGTACCAGTGGCAGTGGCTACCTTCCCAGGGCCATCTAACATGGTCCGGAGTGCAGTTAGGAAGGTATCGAATGACTGTCTTATCTGTCTCGGCCCTTTTGGCCGGGGCTAGAGAACTCTTTCCTGCGCTACTCTTCCAAGGATTTCTACAATCCTTTCTCCATTTCCCACTTTTTCCACACCCGAAGCAGGTATGTTTTATTTCGGAAAGGTTGCCCCCCTCGTGGCGCCATTCCCTCTTATCCTGGCTAGGTCGGATTTTGTGGATCCTTCCCTTTTGTGGGAACTCTTCCGTCCCTCTGCCATTCTGGTAAGCTAGCGTCAGTTGCCTGACCACTCCCTGTTCGGTGGCTTGGAGATCTCTTGGGTCGAATCAGGCCTCAGCCTTGGCTCCTATTCGGGGTAAACTGTTAGTTACTAGGCTTCGGAGCCAGTGGGCTAACTCGTCCGGGCTTAAGTTTTCTCGGCCGATGTCCCCACTACAGGCACTCTGGTACACAGGCCACAGTCGATCTGCAAAAACCTGTGGGGTTTCCCCTGTGAGCTGCACCGTTTTCTCTACTCTGGAGAAGGGACTCCCGTCATTGCAGCCCATGGCTTCTAAAATGTCTTTCTGGACGGTGGCAAGTGTTCTCCGTCCCCTTTTGCTCTCAGTAGAGAGGGACTGGTACAGCTTGCTGTCCAGGGATAGGAGGAGCATCTTTGCCATTTCTGCATCATCGCACCCATGAATATCCCCTGCCTGTTCCACCTCCATAAAGTGAACCGAGGGGTCTCCCTTTGGAGTTAGCTTTCCCACGTGGCTTATCATAGCCCTAAGCTGTTAGGGAGTGTGGGGGACCACAAACTGACTTTCCAGGGGCCCTGGACCCCCGGCGGGCGGGCCAAACTTCTGTTGCTGGACTGGGCACATTGGCCCTGGTTCTGGCTCTCCTTTCCTGGCTCGCCTAACCCTCCTCCCTGCTGCCAGACCAAGCTGAAGCTCGGTGCCACAGGGAGTGGTGGTTCACTATCCCTGTCTGCCTCACAGCTTGTTCGCCCCTCCTGCTACTGCACCAGTGTAGTCACCGGTGCCACAGGTGGTGGCTGAGCAGTTTCTTCCTTCCCTTCCAGGTTTACCTGGGTTGTACACGGGCTTATTAGGCATACCATGCCTTTTGCCTTGGACAGAGCCAGGATGAAACTTTCAATTTGTTGCTGGCAGGGACCATGGTCTCCCGATTCAAACCCATTAGTGCTAGCTACTTTATACGCTGCCTGCACATCTTTTAATCTTTCCTGGAGCTCTTTTACTTGTAGGGTGAGGCGAGTGCTTTCCTCCCGCAGTGACTTTTCATTATTTTTGGCCTCAGTAACCTGGCATTGAAAATAGTCCTGACTGTTTTTAAACCTTTCCATTATCTGGGTCCTTTCCTGTTTTAGCTTACAGAGTTCTCCCCATAACCTTTCTTCTGCCATGGCCCTTTCCTGATAGTTCTCTGCGCATTCCCATAACTCTGCCTGTAGTGTCTCATTGGTTTTATCTAGGAGGTTTTACCTGTCGCTGTAGACAGCCCAACCAAATTGCCTTCTCTACTACTTCTTTGTGATCCTTGCTTGCTGAGCTACAGCGTCAGCTGGCCACTCAGCGTGCAATAGACCAAGCACCCATTCCTTAGTGACATTGACCTTCTTATACACATAGGAGGAAATACTCTCTCCCATCTTAGTTCTTTGCTCCAAACCAGCACTCTCCGCATCACACCCCTTGTACCAGAGTCCTGCCGCGGTCGCCATTTTGTAACGGGTGGTCCTGGGGGGGCAGGTTTACCTCTGACCCACTTGAGCGGTTCGAATCGCTCCCACTCCCTTGGGTTCTAGACTCTGAATTTATTTGGGGGGTGTGATAAAGTGCAAAGGACAACTGGTTTGATGCAAAAGAACTTTGACTTTATTACAGACAAGAAAATACAATGCCAAACTTATAATCACTCTAATAAAGAACAATACATTACACATTCAAAGGGGGTTACAGTAAAAATTACAGTAAGGATTGAAAAATGATGGTCAGAATCTCCGCAATTTCCTCCCTTGTTTCTTTTAGTAGCCTTGGATATATTTCACCTGGTCCTGGTGATTTATCTACTTTCAAAGAGGCTAAACCTCTTAATACTTCCTCTCCTACTATGTTTATCCCGTCCAATATTTCACTATCTTCCTCCTGAACTTCAATGTCAGCATTGTCCCCCTCTTTTGTGAAGACAATCGCAAAGTATTCATTTAGTACCTTGCCCACATCCTCCAGCTCCTCACATAGATCACCATTTTGGTCCTGAATAGGCCCTACTCTTTACTTTGTTATCCTCTTGCTCTTTATGTAATTGTAAAACATTTTTGGGTTTTCTTTGATTCTGCTTGCCAGTATTTTTATCATGCCATCTTTTTGCTTTCCTAATTTCCTTCTTAATTTTACCCCTGCACTTTCTATACTCTTCTAGGCTGTCTGCAGTATGGAGGTCACGATATCTGATATCAGCTTCCCTTTTTTGCTTTAGCTTACCCTGTATGAACCTTGTCATCTGGGGGCTTTACATTTGGCAGTTCTACTCTTTTTCTTTATGGGAACATGTTTATTCTGAACTCCATGTACCTCCCTCTTGAATGCCACTACTCTGGCACTGTTTTACCTTAAAGTAACTGTTTCCACTACACTTTTGTTAATTCACGTCTCAGCCTAGTAAAATTGGCCTTCCCCCCCAATTTAGAACGCTTACTCCTCTTTTTTCTTTGTCCTTATCCATAATTATGCTAAAGCTAACTGAATTATGATCACTACGAAAAAAATGCTCTCCCACTGCTACTCTTTCCACCTGCCCAGCTTCATTCCCAAACACTAAATCCAGAACTGTCCTCTCTTGTTTGGACCAAGGCTGTAATGAGGTCTGGAGCCGAGTGGTCGTGGCGGAACCCAAACTGAGCATCGGTGAGCAGGTTATTGGTGAGTAAGTGCAGCTTGATGACACCTTCCATCACTTTGCTGATGACTGACAGTAGACTGATGGGCCAGTAATTGGCCGGATTGGATTTGCCCTGCTTTTTGTGGACAGGACATACCCCATGGCAGTTTCCACATTGTCTGGTAGATGCCAGAATTGTAACTGTACTGGAACAGCTTGGCTAGAGGCGCGGCTAGTTCTGGAGCACAAGTCTTCAGCACGACAGGCGGGATGTTGTTGGGGTCCATAGCCTTTGCTGCATCCAGTGCGCTCAGCCACTTCTTGATATCACGTGAAGTGAATTGAATTGGCTAAAGACTGGCTTCTCTGATGGTGGGGACCTCTAGAGGGGGTCAATATGGATCATCCACTTGGCACTTCTGGCTGAAGATAGTTGCAAATGCTTCAGCCTTGTCTTTTGCACTTGTATGTTGGGATCCGCCATCATTGAGGATGAGGATATTCATGGAGCCTTCCCCTCCCATTAGTTGTTTAATTGTCCACCACTATTCACGACTGGATGAAGCATGATTGCAGAGGTTTGATCTGATCTGTTGATGATGAGATCACTTAGCTCTGTTTATAGCATGCTGCTTTTGCTGCTTAGCATGGATGTAGTTCTCCGTTGCAGCTTCCCCAGATTGACACCTCATTTTTAGGTATGCCTGGTGCTGCTCCTGGTATGCCTCTCTGCACTCCTCATTGAACCAGGATTAATCCCCTGGCTTGATGGTAATGGTAGAGTGAGGGATATGCCGGGCCATGAGTTTACGGATTGTGGTGGAATACAATTCTGCTGCTGCTAATGGACTACATGCTCAGTTTTGAATCTATCCCATTTAGCATGGTGGCAGTGCCACGCAATACGATGGAGGCTGTCTTCAGTGTGAAGACGGGATTTCGTCTCCACAATGACTATGTGGTGATCACTGCTACCAATGCTGTTATGGACAGATACATCTGCGACAGGTAGATTGGTGAGGACAAGGTTAAATAGGTTTTCCCCTCGTGTTGGTTCTTTCACCACCTGTTACAGGCCCAATCTGGCAGTTATGTCCTTCAGGACTCGGCCAGCTCAGTCAGTAGTGGTGCTGCCGAGCCACTCTTGGTGATGGACGTTGAAGTTCCCCACCCAGAGTGCATCCTGTGCTCTTGCTACCCTCAGTCATTCTTCCTGTGGTGTTCAACATGGAGGAGTATTAATTCATCAACTGAGGGAGGGCGGTAAGTGGTAATGTGCAGGAGGTTTCCTTGTCATTTTGATATTTAACCATTTTGCTAAACATTCCATAGTAATTTACACTTCTGGACAGGCAAAGACCCCATTCCTTCACGGCTATTGTGCACTCTAATTACCAGTCATGAGCATTACATGTTCACCTAATGGATGTCTTCACGCTAACTCGGAAATAGTCTGTACTGTTGGCTACTAATTGTTAAGTGTGCACTTACACATAGCAGACAGCACAGAAGCAGTCCCACTCACCTGTTCTTTCCCCATTGCCCTGCAAATGTTTCCTTTTCAAATATATATCCAATTCCCTTTAGACCCAGTTTACTTTTTAATAACTGTTTTGAGAATTTGGGAGATTTGGACAGGTTTAAAAAAACATTTTAAGCCTTTAAACTTCTTCAAATATAATAATTTTTTTTAAAGTGGCAAGAGTTGTATGGGGCACTATTTTGAGAAAATATATCTTGAAGTCGATATGGGACCCAGTCAACCCTATCTATTTGTACTTATTTCTTCGTTGCCGTTTTGGAAATCCTGTTTGAATTTTGTGGGCTTGAAGTTTTGGAAAGGGTGGTTCTGGGCATTGTTGTCTCACTCATGGATAAATCCTAAATCAGAACACCAAGATCTGTTGATATCTGCAACTTCAGCTAACTGCATAGCAATAACAACATGGATTTAAACTTAGTAGGCATCCCGAGGCTCTACAGTACGCACCTATTTGGCTCCCATGTATGTAATGTATCCAGTTTCTCCAGCTACACAGACTGGTTATTTGACTCTTCAGTCTTGTAGGATGATTTTTCTCATTTGCAGAAGATTTAGACATTATTACAAAATGAAAATGCAACAATTTTGTACAGTGCATCAAATATGAAGCTCAAACTGCATGCGCTTGTGCCAAAGACACAGGGGAGAACCTGGCTTAGGTATTTTTCCACCATCATTATTTACATACTGCTTGGCTAGCTCAATGTCTCTTGCTCCCCGACCCCACTCGGAATGTCTTCAAAACAAAACTACTGGGAAGTTTAACAGAACCCTCATGCTTTGTTGCAGTGGTTATCAAACTTTGCGAAGTACCAACTGGTGCGATGAAAGGCCTGTCTAGGCGGTACGTAGCCAGAGGTGGGGAAGATTAGCTCTCAGCTTGGGTCAAAATGGACAACGCAATGGTTATGGGACAGGAGAAATGCTAATGATGATTTTTCTTCTGTGTGCCCTGTATTTGTGGTGTGGGCTCTGTAGGCAGATGACTACATATCAAGGTACGGAATGTAGATAAAAGCATTTGTGTTCTACAAGTGTCAGATGTTTGTGAAATTGTGAAGTTGTTCTTCCTTGTTGATTTAATTTTGATGGTATCCTTTTCTTAGCTATGTTCATATTTAGAATATTTCCATGTTAAGCTAATGCTTGTTCTGAGCTGGAGATTGGGACTCCCTTTGTGTATATATTTCCCCCCCCCTCCCATCCCATCTATATCTGCAAGAGATTCTAATGACTGATAATATGCATTCATGTAGCGCCTTTAACGCACTAAAACATCCAAAGGCATTTCACAGGATCGTAATTAGACAAAAATTTACACCGGTCCAAAAAAGGAGATAAAATAAGTAGGTTTTACTGAGCAGCTTAAAGAAGGAGAGAGAGGTGAAGAGGTCCAGGGATGGCTTAGACAGCTGAAGTCATGACTACCAATGGTGGGGTGAAGGAAGTGGGGGAATGCACAAAAGATCAGCATTGGGAGGAATGAAGAGTTCTCAGAGGGTTGTAGGGCTGGAAAAGTTGACAAAAATGGGGTATTTTCCTCTGCCATTTTCCATTTTATGATGGAGCAATAGCAGTACTGAGGGACAACTGATAACTCCTGCTTTCTTCTAGTCATGCTCATCTGTTCACTTGTGTCTACTTTTTTATTGAATTAATCGTAGAGGAAAATACAACCCTACCAGTCTCACCTTAGTAATCTTGTGTGTGTAACATAGTGATACTGTTGTAGAGACTTCAGACACAGCTTGTATTAAAAATAATGATCCCATGCTCACCATCTGTCCTTCTGCTGACCCAGATCCTGACAAGACAGTAAGTCCCAGATAGTTACATCAAAGCCTGCAGAAATCGTTGGAGGCATCTTGGCAGGTGTGACCAAATGGGCAATGATAGCTCCTGATCACCTTGGCATGCCTTTTTTTGTGTAGTACCATTTTAAACAGTGATCGGGAGGCTTCTGTTTAACCTTCTAGAATAAGGGTTAGTCAGGCCTTTGTATCTTCTCGTAATGCCAGGCAGGCAATTTGCTGGCAGAGTCTCATTTGGGAGACAGCATCCATCAGTGGAGGTATGTTACTTCTCTCTGCAGATGTAGGGCTACAGGTGCTGATGAGAGATGCAGAGCAACACTTGGGCAGCCTGGCAGCACACCACAAATCCTCTTCCTCCAAACGCGTCAGCTTGGAGGATTCCTACTGGCGAACCCTTTGGTGCCAATGTATGAAGCCATGGTCAAGTAAATTAAATAAAACTAGCACAATGGCTCCTGAAAGCCTCAGTGCCAACAGAAAAAATATTTCCCCCGAAACACCCAGAAGGAGCTTCAGAAGTAGGCCATTTAGCCCCTCGAGCCTGCACCGCCATTCAATGAGATCATGGCTGATCTCCTACCTCAACTTCATTTGCCTACACCATCCCCATATCCCTTGATTACCTTACTATCCAAAAATCTATTGGTCATTGTCTTGAATATACTCAATGACTGAGCATCAACAGCCCTCTGGGGTAGAGAATTCCAAAGATTCACAACCCTCTAAGTGAAGAGCTTTCTCATCTCAGTCCTAAATGGCCGACCCCTTATTCTGAGACTGTGACCCCTGATTCTAGCAGCCAGGAGAAACATCCTCCCTGCATCTACCCTGTCAAACCCTGTGAGAATGTTGTATGTTTCAATGAGATCACTCTCATTCTTCTAAACTATAGAGAATATAGTCTACTCGCAATCTCTCCCCCCATCCCAGGAATCAGTCTGGTGAACCTTCGTTGCGCTTCCTCCATCACAACTATATACCTTCCTTGGGTCTTCTTCTTAGGCAATCCCTCGGAGTCGAGATGACTTGCTTCCACACTAAAAATGAGTTCTCAGGTGACTGAAGAGTCCAATGCAGGACCTACAGTCTCTGTCACAGGTGGAGCAAACGGTGGTTGAAGGAATGGGTAGGTGGGGTGCCTGGATTGCCACATGCTCCTTCCGCTCTCTACGCTTGGCTTCAGCTTCCTCTCGGCGATGAGACTCGAGGTGTTCCACGCTTTCCCGGATGCTTTTCCTTCAGTTTAAGCGGTCTTGGGCCAGGGATTCCCAGGTGTTGGTGGGGATATTGCCCTTTTTCAAGGAGCCTTTGAGGATGTCCTTGAAGCGTTTCCTCTGCCCACCTGGGGCTCACTTGCCGTATCAAAGCTCCGAGTAGAGCGCTTGTTTTGGGAGTCTCATATCAGGCATGCGGAAGAGGTAGCCCAACAGAGCTGATGGAGCGTGGTCAATGCTTCGATGCTGGGGGTGTTGGACTAAGCGAGTACACTGACTTTAGTGCGCCTATCTTGCCAATGGATTTGTAGGATCTTGCGGAGGCAGCACCGGTGGTACTTCTCCAGTGTTTTGAGGTGCCTGCTGTACATAGTCCATGTCTCTGAATCATATAGGAGGGCAGGTATCACCACTGCTTTGTAGACCATAAGCTTGGTGCCGGGTTTGAGGTCCTGGTCTTCAAACACTCTCTTCCTCAGGTGGCCGAAGGCTGCACTGGCACACTGAAGGCAGTGTTGGACCTCGTCGTAGATGTCTGCCCTTGTTGACAGTGGGCTCCCGAGGTATGGGAAATGGTTCATGTTGTCCAAGGTCTTGGCGTGGATTTTGATAACCGGGGGGCAGTGCCTGAGTGGCTGGGACAGGTTGAGAGAGGACTTTTGTCTTATGGATGTTCAGTGCAAGGCCCATGCTCTCGTACACCTTGCTGAAGATGTTGATGATGGCTTGGAGTTCGGCCCCCGAGTGTGCGCAGAGGCAAGTGTTGCCTGTGTACTGTAATTCAATGACAGAGGATGGGACGACCTTGGATCTGGCCTGGAGGCGGCGGAGGTTGAACAGATTCCTGTTTGTTCTGTAAGTTAGCTCCACACTGGCGGGGAGCTTGCTGAGGGTGAGATGGAGCATTGCAGCAAGGAAGATCGAGAAGCGTGTTGGTGCGATGACGCAGCCCTGCTTGACCCCGGTCCAAAAGTGAATTGGGTCTGTGGTGGATCCGTTGGTCAGGATCACGGCTTGCATGTCATCGTGAAGCAGGCGGAGGATGGTGACAAACTTTTGAAGGCAGCCGAAATGGAGGAGGACACTCCATAATCCCTCACGGTTGACAGTGTCGAAGGCCAATGTGAGGTCAAAGAAGGCCATGTACAGGGTTGCTGTTGTTCCCTGCGTTGCTCTTGTAATTGGCACACGGTGAAGATCATGTCTGTTGTGCTCCTGAGTGGGCGGAATCCGCATTGTGACTCTGGGAGGAGCTCTTCGGCCACAGGGAGGAGACGATTGAGGAGGATTCTTGCGATGACCTTCCCTGTGGCCGACATCAGGGAAACTCCTCTGTAGTTACCGCAGTCGGAATTGTCCCCTTTCTTGAAGATGCACACGATTACGGTGTCTCTGATATGTCCTGGCATACTCTCCTCCTTCCAGTTAAGAGAAATGAGCTCATGGTTTAGTGCTCATGGTTTAGTGCTTCGGCGGGTATTCCATCTGCTCCTGAGGCCTTGTTGTTGTTCAGTTGTCAGATGGCCTTTTCTACCTCGTGCCGGGCTGGGGTTGTGCTGAAATGGTGGCGGGAAGCATGCTGTGGGATGGAGTCGAGTCAAAGGCAGAGTCTCAGTTAAGGAGATCTTCAAAGTGCTCCTTCCAGCAGGCACTGACTGCCTCTCTGTCCTTGATGAGTACCTCTCCGTTCTTGGCCAGCAGTGGGGTAAGATCTTGGGTGCTTGGGCCATAGTTGGTCTTGACTGCGCTAAAGAATCCTCACATGTCGTGGTTGTCAGCTAGCTGCTGAATTTCCTGCACTTTCTCCACCCACCGTCTATTCTTTAGGTCGCGGGTTTTTTGTTGGACCTCGACCTTCAGCCATCTGTAGAGCTGCTTTCTTGCTCTCGAGTTTTGTTGCTGTTTCAAAGTTCAGAAATGCCTTGCGCTTGCGGCTTATTAGCTCTTGAATCTCTTGGTCGTTCTCATCGAACCAGTCTTGGTGTTTCCTGGTCAAGTGACTGAGCGTCTCTTTGCAGTTGGTAACTCTCAATCTCTCCCCCCACCCCCGCCATCCCAGGAATCAGTCTGGTGAATCTTCGTTGCACTCCCTCTATGGCAAGTATATCCTTCCTCAGGTAAGGAGCCCACAACTGTACACAATACTCCAGGTATGGTCTCACCAGGGCCCTAAATAATTGCAGTAAGACGTCTTTACTCTTGTATTCAAATCCTCTTGAAAGAAAGACCAACATAACATTTGTTTTCTTAATTGCTTGCTGTACCTGCATGTTAACTTTCAGTGATTCATGTACAAGGACATGCAGGTCCCTCTGAACACCAGCATTTCCCAATCTCTTACCATTTAAATAATACTCTGCTTTTCTATTTTTTCTACCAAAGTGGATAACTTCACAATTCTCCACATTATATTCCATTTGCCATGTTCTTGCCCACTCACTTAGCCTGTCTATATCCCTTTGAAGCCTCTTTGCATCCTCCTCACAACTTACATTTCCACCTAGCTTTGTATCATTGTCAAACTTAGATATATTACATTTGGTCTCCTCATCCAAATCATTGATATAGATTGTGAATAGCTGAGGACCAAGCACTGATCCTTGCAGTACCCCACTAGTTACAGCCTGCTAGCCTGAAAATGACCCATTTATTCCTACTCTCTGTTTTCTGTCCGTTAACCAATCCTCAATCCAGGCTAGTATATTACCCCCAATCCCATGAGCCCTAATTTTGTTTAATAACCTCTTGTGTGGCACCTTATTGAATGTCTTCTGAAGTTCAAATACACCAAATCCACTGGTCCCCCCTTATCTATTCTGCTAGTTACAATCTCAAAAAACTCTTACAGATTTCTCAAACATGATAAAGTTTTCCCTACTACTGCTGTCGGGCTAACAGGTCTGTAGTTCCCCATTTTCTCTCTTCCCTCCTTTCTTAAATAGCGGGGTTATGTTTGCTACCTTTCAATCCGCGGGAATCGTTCGAGAATCGATGGAATTTTGGAAAATGACAACCTGTTCACGGTGGCAGAGAAGGATGTCTCGTGTGGCAGTGTCCTGGTCTATATGTAAATTCTCACTAAGGCCCTATTGTACTGCACAAATAAGAAGCAAAGGACATCTGTCGTGAGCCAGCTATGTCAGGTTATGTGCCATATTTTTCTTGGTCTTCAGTTATTACATGGAACAAGATTCTTTGAAAAACCATGACATCCCGATTGTATGCAAGTGCTTGCAGCTGAACAAATGCACATGTCTGGAAGGAGCAGGCAATGAATCTCCATTTGAAGGTTGTGCATGCAAAAAGTTCAATTTTTAAATGATCACAAATGATCTCTTACCCGAGTTTGATAGTGACTTAACAACTGCGGCTTTTTGATAATATCATGGCTTTATTTCTGATGTGCTGGTAAAGCAGTAATTTCACCTGGGATGACAGAAGCTCCATTATAAGGCAGAGGAGCTCGATGCTTGATGAGGATCTGCTCTTACAAACTGATGTTCCCATTTTAATAAGTTCCTGTGAGTTGCACTGTAGTTTTGCTCTGTCTTTCGTTTCAAATTAGTTGTCCTGTATTTCTACAGTCTTATGGATCCTCGTTTTGTTGGTTGTTTGTGATTAATATATGATTGATCTCCCATGGCATTGCACATGGGTAGTTAAGATCAATTTGTCTTTTTCATACCAAAAGGGGGGACAGTAGGAGAAGGCAAATGGGGAGAGGAGAGAAAATGGAGAAGGGCAAAGAAAGGGACAGGGCAGGGGAGGGGGCAAGTGAGTGGGGAAGGGAAGGATAGAAGAGGAGAGAGGGAGAAGTTTGTGGCAGAGGGGGAAGAAGGAGAAGACATTTGGAAAAGAGGGAAATAAAAAGACGGTGGGAAGGGAGAGGAGGGGGAGAGAGAGGAAGAAAGTGCTGAAGTGCGAATTCAAATTAGCAGGTGTAGAGGGATTGAGCTGGAGGCTTGTATTGTCAACCATGGAAGAAGAAATATAGCTTGTGGTTGGGAAATACAGTCTAGTAGGGGAATGTCAATGTAAAAGTGGAAATGAAGTGGGGTAGATGTAGTCTGTGAGGAGAACCTTGTTACCTCTTTGTTAGCTCTAGACATGACTATTTCAACACATTCCTGGCCGGCCTCCCATCCTCTACCCTCCGTAAACCTGAAGTCATAAGAATTAGGAACAGGAGTAGGCCATCTAGCCCCTCGAGCCTGCTCCGCCACTCAACAAGATCATGGCTGATCTGGCCGTGGATTCAGCTCCACTTACCCGCCCGCTCCCCATAAGCCTTAATTCCCTTATTGGTTAAAAATCTATCTATCTGTGATTTGAATACATTCAATGAGCTAGCCTCAACTGCTTCCTTGGGCAGAGAATTCCACAGATTCACAACCCTCTGGGAGAAGAAATTCCTTCTCAACTCGGTTTTAAATTGGCTCCCCCGTATTTTGAGGCTGTGCCCCCTAGTTCAAGTCTCCCCGACCAGTGGAAACAACCTCTCTGCCTCTATCTTGTCTATCCCTTTCATTATTTTAAATGTTTCTATAAGATCACCCCTCATCCTTCTGAACTCCAACGAGTAAAGACCCAGTCTACTCAATCTATCATCATACGGTAACCCCCTCATCTCCGGAATCAGCCTAGTGAATCGTCTCTGTGCCCCCTCCAAAGCTAGTATATCCTTCCTTAAGTAAGGTGACCAAAACTGCATGCAGTACTCCAGGTGCGGCCTCACCAATACCCTGTACAGTTGCAGCAGGACCTCCCTGCTTTTGTACTCCATCCCTCTCGCAATGAATGCCAATATTCCATTCGCCTTCCTGATTATCTGCTGCACCTGCAAACTAACTTTTTGGGATTCATGCACAAGGACCCCCAGGTCCCTCTGCACCGCAGCATGTTGTAATTTCTCCCCATTCAAATAATATTCCCTTTTACTGTTTTTTTTCTCAAGGTGGATGATCTCACATTTTCCGACATTGTACTCCATCTGCCAAACCTTAGCCCATTCGCTTAACCTATCTAAATCTCTTTGCAGCCTCTCTGTGTCCTCTACACATCCCGCTTTCCCACTAATCTTTGTGTCATCTGCAAATTTTGTTACACTACACTCTGTTCCCTCTTCCAGGTCATCTATGTATACTGTAAACAGTTGTGGTCCCAGCACTGATCCCTGTGGCACACCACTAACCGCCGATTTCCAACCCGAAAAGGATCCATTTATCCCGACTCTCTGCTTTCTGTTCGCCAGCCAATTCTCTATCCATGCTAATACATTTCCTCTGACTCCGCGTACCTTTATCTTCTGCAGTAACCTTTTGTGTGGCACCTTATCGAATGCCTTTTGGAAATCTAAATACACCACATCCATCGGTACACCTCTATCCACCATGCTCGTTATATCCTCAAAGAATTCCAGTAAATTAGTTAAACATGATTTCCCCTTCATGAATCCATGTTGCGTCTGCTTGATTGCACTATTCCTATCTAGATGTCCCGCTATTTCTTCCTTAATGATACCTTCAAGCATTTTGCCCACTACAGATGTTAAACTAACCGGCTCTCTATGACTCTGCTGTCCATGTCCTAAATTGCAGCAAGTCCTGTTCATCCATCATCCCTGTGTTCGCTGACCTACATTGGCTCCCAGTTAACCAATACTTCAATTAAAAAATTCTCATCCTTGTTTTCAAATCCCTCCATGTCCTACCCCTCCCTATCTCTGCAATCCCCTCCAGCCCTACAATCTTCCGAGATTTCTGCGCTCCTCCAATTCTGACCTCTTGAGCATCCCCGAGTTTAGCGGCCTTGCCTTCAGATGCTAAGGCCCTAAGCTCTGGAACTCCCTCCCTAAACCTCTCCATTTCTCTACCTCTCTTTACTGTTTAAGACGCTCCTTAAAACCTACCTCTTTGACCATCTGCCCAAATATGAGGCTCAGTGTCAAATTTTGTTTGATATCGTTCTTATGATGCATCTTGGGACATTTCACTAAGTTAAAGATATAGGTACAAGTTATAGTCGTGGTAGTAGTATTGGGACATTGTCCTTTGTGGAAGATTAGAGATGTGCTGTAAATTAGCAGTTTTGTGGTCTTTCTGTTGCTGGGTCCATAGTTTCCAGTGAACCCTTTCTGACATTTCACCTATACTACTTCCTCTCCTCCAGGATTCAGTCACTTCCAAGAAAACTACCCCACCCCGCTATCCCCATTCCATAACTGCTAATCCCAACCAGCACACTTCCACCCTCTGTACCATGGTTGCCTTCAGATCAAAAGACTCCAAAGAAGCGATGGAAAGTGCTATGGAAGCAGACTACCACCTGAACTTAATACTGCAGCCCTCGTTTGATCCACAACTTCTATGCATTATAGGAGGCAGTGGGGCGACGACAATGACGAATATTGGAGGATCTGCGGTCATTTGTGCTCACAGCTGCACACATTTGTTCCTGCCCTGCCTCATTTGGTCATGCTGGACAGCAATCCCGAAAGTCATAGAGAGCACGAAGTGGATCACAATAAGATATGAGACCGTGCCTGCTGGGTCCAATTCATGGAGTGTGAATTCCTCCTGGCAACAGACAGGAGAAACAGCTGGCACAGCTGGTTACAGGGGAATCAGTAATTATGGCAGGACACAACCTTCCCCGGTTGATTTCTTTTGTGTCCCATTCTGTATTCAAGTGTTAGTTTTGGATTCTAGCTTGGTTTTAATGGATTATTTTGTGAGGCAGATGTGGATTTTCTGTTGTGGTTCCTTTCTGAGAAGTGTTTTCGTGGGCTTAGTTTTCTCGGTTTGTATTCTCCATCTTTGAGCAGTTGGAACTCAAATCCTCGTATGTTGGCAAAATATGCTTTCAGTTTCACCTTTTTTTTGTCCAAGGCTAAGATTTCTAAATGAGTTTTGGATATTTCAGTTGCATGCTTTCAGAGAGCACATCTCGTCATTAGGACCGTGCAGAAAACCCATTGACTTGAAGCCCATTTTGATGATATATTCTTCATTAATTCTGACCCATCTTTCACTGATAGCAGAAAAGGGGAAATACTATCGATGTTACTTTAGAAAGCAACATGAAATTTGCAACCAACAGAAAAGTAAGGTTTAGGAATCCATATTATGTTATGGACTTGCATGTGGTTTGGGCTGGTTTTAATGTACCTTCTGTGGCAAGGTGCTGTTCAATTGCTTTGTTCATATGCGGTTTTGATTCTATGTGGTTTATGGAAATCAAACTGTTGACCAAAAGATGGTTTCATACATGATTTATGCATTTGGGTGTAATCCACTAATCTTTCTAAATTTTTAAACATGGGGTGGGTTTTATGAATCTTTGCTCTTGCCGCAGTGTCACTTGATGGGAAAGCATATTGGGAACTTGGACAATATCCATCCGTTCATTTTAATGGATCTAAAAATGTGCAAAGTATATGAACATCACTCCCAATGTACGCTTCCATCATTTGAAACTCTATAGCAGGAGCACGAAATCAGAAAATATATGCCATCTTCTCTTTTGACGATTGTGTTTATGACCAAAAAATCAAGTCATTTTGGTTCACTTGTTCAAAATTATTCCATTTATGTTGCTACATTTAGGTTTTGACCATTGAAGGCGGGTTTTTACATGTCAATGTAATACGGTACAGTAATGTGAGAAATGAGGCTTCAGTACACAGAAGACAAGAACAACTATGAAATCTTGGAGCAACTTCGGTGCCTTGAAATTAGTTTATTTTGAATATTGGTGTACAATGCTCGACGTGTTCATATGAAAGCCTTTTACTGCTATCACTCTTAATGGAGATGCTAACTAGCAGGTAGGAAGATGCAAAAGGGCCAAATTGTTGAGGTTAGAAAAACATTTTCAGCATCGTACTAAAGTCAGAGACCATGGTCCAGAACTTAAAGAAGGCTAACTTTGAAGGTATGAGGCGTGAATTGGCTGGGATGGATTGGCGAATGATACTTAAGGGGTTGACTGTGGATGGGCAATGGCAGACATTTAGAGACCGCATGGATGAACTACAACAATTGTACATTCCTGTCTGGCATAGAAATAAAAAAGGGAAGGTGGCTCAACCGTGGCTATCAAGGGAAATCAGGGATAGTATTAAAGCCAAGGAAGTGGCATACAAATTGGCCAGAAATAGTAGCGAACCTGGGGACTGGGAGAAATTTAGAACTCAGCAGAGGAGGACAAAGGGTTTGATTAGGGCAGGGAAAATGGAGTATGAGAAGAAGCTTGCAGGGAACATTAAGACGGATTGCAAAAGTTTCTATAGATATGTAAAGAGAAAAAGGTTAGTAAAGACAAACGTAGGTCCCCTGCAGTCAGAATCAGGGGAAGTCATAACGGGGAACAAAGAAATGGCGGACCAATTGAACAAGTACTTTGGTTCGGTATTCACGAAGGAGGACACGAACAACCTTCCGGTTATAAAAGGGGTCGGGGGGTCTAGTAAGGAGGAGGAACTGAGGGAAATCCTTATTAGTCGGGAAATTGTGTTGGGGAAATTGATGGGATTGAAGGCCGATAAATCCCCAGGGCCTGATGGGCTGCATCCCAGAGTACTTAAGGAGGTGGCCTTGGAAATAGTGGATGCGTTGACAGTCATTTTCCAACATTCCATTGACTCTGGATCAGTTCCTATGGAGTGGAGGGTAGCCAATGTAACCCCACTTTTTAAAAAAGGAGGGAGAGAGAAAACAGGGAATTATAGACCTGTCAGCCTGACATCGGTAGTGGGTAAAATGATGGAATCAATTATTAAGGATGTCATAGCAGTGCATTTGGAAAGAGGTGACATGATAGGTCCAAGTCAGCATGGATTTGTGAAAGGGAAATCATGCTTGACAAATCTTCTGGAATTTTTTGAGGATGTTTCCAGTAGAGTGGATAAGGGAGAACCAGTTGATGTGGTATATTTGGACTTTCAGAAGGCGTTCGACAAGGTCCCACACAAGAGATTGATGTGCAAAGTTAGAGCACATGGGATTGGGGGTAGTGTACTGACATGGATTGAGAACTGGTTGTCAGACAGGAAGCAAAGAGTAGGAGTAAATGGGTACTTTTCAGAATGGCAGGCAGTGACTAGTGGGGTACCGCAAGGTTCTGTGCTGGGGCCCCAGCTGTTTACATTGTACATTAATGATTTAGATGAGGGGATTAAATGTAGTATCTCCAAATTTGCGGATGACACTAAGTTGGGTGGCAGTGTGAGCTGCGAGGAGGATGCTGTGAGGCTGCAGAGCGACTTGGATAGGTTAGGTGAGTGGGCAAATGCATGGCAGATGAAGTATAATGTGGATAAATGTGAGGTTATCCACTTTGGTGGTAAAAACAGAGAGACAGACTATTATCTGAATGGTGACAGATTAGGAAAAGGGGAGGTGCAAAGAGACCTGGATGTCATGGTACATCAGTCATTGAAGGTTGGCATGCAGGTGCAGCAGGCGGTTAAGAAAGCAAATGGCATGTTGGCCTTCATAGCAAGGGGATTTGAGTACAGGGGCAGGGAGGTGTTGCTACAGTTGTACAGGGCATTGGTGAGGCCACACCTGGAGTATTGTGTACAGTTTTGGTCTCCTAACCTGAGGAAGGACATTCTTGCTATTGAGGGAGTGCAGCGAAGGTTCACCAGACTGATTCCCGGGATGGCGGGACTGACCTATCAAGAAAGACTGGATCAACTGGGCTTGTATTCACTGGAGTTCAGAAGAATGAGAGGGGACCTCATAGAAACATTTAAAATTCTGACGGGGTTAGACAGGTTAGATGCAGGAAGAATGTTCCCAATGTTGGGGAAGTCCAGAACCAGAGGTCACAGTCTAAGGATAAGGGGTAAGCCATTTAGGACCGAGATGCGGAGGAACTTCTTCACCCAGAGAGTGGTGAACCTGTGGAATTCTCTACCACAGAAAGTTGTTGAGGCCAATTCACTAAATATATTCAAAAAGGAGTTAGATGAGGTCCTTACTACTAGGGGGATCAAGGGGTATGGCGAGAAAGCAGGAATGGGGTACTGAAGTTGAATGTTCAGCCATGAACTCATTGAATGGCGGTGCAGGCTAGAAGGGCCGAATGGCCTACTCCTGCACCTATTTTCTATGTTTCTATGTTTCTATGATCCTTCCAGTTTTCTAACTGTATAAGAATAGTTGGAATTGTATAATCCTATAATAAGGTAAAAGTGGGGCTGAATCCAAAGAAGATAAAATAGTAAAAATGAATATTTTCTGGAAATATATATCCACTGAACAGGATAACCATAACTTGCAAACCAGCCCCCCACACCTCCCCACCCCCGGCTGTCCCCCATGAGGGTACTCTTCCAACCCCAACACTAAGGTACAGGAAACATTCTCGCCCGCCATCCCCTCCGCCTTGGTACTTTTCCACTGCCCCCCGTCCCCGGAAAGCGTAATGGAGACAAAAATCCGAAAGATATTCAAAATACAGCTGGATGTTATCGTGGAAGAGTTAGGGTATTAGAGGAAGGAGCTTTAAAGGGCCAAATGCCCTGTCCTTGTCCCTGACTTATTTATATTATGAGGGTAATTTATCATTAATCTGTGTTTGCTCAACCTCCACTTAGAGTGGGAGTGTACCAAAGTAAAACAGAATTTTTCCAAGTCCCATATTTTTTGGGCCAACTTGGAGAACTGCCGTGTCAAGGTGCTTGTCATCTTGGGAGCCAAGACAAGACCATAAAAGCCGACTGCTCCATTCTTACAAATGGCCTCCAGAGGAACCCTGTTGGCCCAAGAAGTGGATACTGTGCAAATGGAATATGCTCCAACTTTCCTCACTGGTTCCCATGCCCCCCACCTCCCACTCTCAGAATAACATAAGGAGATACACTCCAATACCTACTTTACAACCCTCTGCTCATTGTTCCCAAAAGACTCATACGACTACCCAAATTTATAAAACCTTTTCTTTGCCTATAAATCCATGTAAAACAGGAACTTTCTGGTGTAAGTCTATTCTAAGCTTTCTCTTATTTTATGACTCCTCATAGACTGAGCATGTCTGTGCCCAGGCTGGGAATTGAAAATAAAACCAAAAAATGCTTTACAGAAATAGACCAAATAAGCTCAGCAAAATAGTCGTCCACCCTGCAAAGGAAAAGCTCCATGCTCATGGTAGTTTCAGCTGCTGGGGAAAAAGGTGAAGTTGGTTTATTGTCACCAATTGAAAAACTACAAAAAAACAACCTTAAATACAGGAAAATTAAATAAAGAAAATGCACTAAGAATGTGCAAGTAGACTTTGTCAAAAGAATTACTAGAGAAGTCATGGAGGAGTAATTTAGGAATTAAAAGCTGGGGGAAAAAACCCATTCTGGGTGAAGAAAACCGCTTAGACCTACTGCTGATGATGGGAGATTAAAGAGCTGAAAGTAATTCCTAGAGTAAAGCTGCATGTAGGCAATGAGGGAGGGGGATAGCTCACCTAATCTCTTAAGAGAGACAGCCTCTTAAAGGGAAGTGACCCCAGGGAATATCCAGGTGGGTTGAATGAGTGCAGAAGAACAATAGTTAATTGGAGCGTATGTAGTTGTCATTTGGTTTTGGAACAAGTGAGAGAAGGGCTTATGTCCTAGCTACCAATTATAACCTGGTTGGAATCTTGCCACTTGCCTGACCCGTCAGCTATGGAATGGTATGTGCACAAATTCCCATAGACCCTGCTTTACAAAGTCATCGGACACAAGGGGGAGAAATATAAGAAAAAATAGATTTTAAGAAAGTCAACAAGAAAAATAAAATCATGTGTATAATTTTGCTACAGGAAGAAATAAAGCTAAACAAAGGGGAGCTGGTAACTCATGAGAGTGGTTTCTGAACATCTTCTGAATTCCCAAAATTATTCTAATCTCCACCTTCCTCCAGCATATTGCGCTGAGAGCAATACGTGTCTTGCAGTGATTGCAATGAGCAGTTTAGGAATGTCTACAGATTCCAAGATTGCCTCCAACATAGCAGCTGTTGGTTCTCTCCCTCTCCCCTCGTCTCTCCATGTCTGTCTATCACTCTCTCATTGTCTGTCTATCACTTTCTCTCATTCCATGTCTGTCTCTCTCTTTCTCTATTCTGATCTTTGTTTCTCCATCTTTACACCCACTATTTTTAAATAATGCCTGGTTTTGACTTTTCATGTTAAGGTCATGTCAGAGTCTTTAATGCTGAGCTTGTCAAAATAGTTGGCTCTTTCACTATTTTTTTCTTTGGTTAACCTTTTTAAAATCTTTTTTTCTGATATTTTTCTTCCTTGTTGTAGTGTTTTCTATGACTTTGTAAAGCAGGGTCTATGGGAATCTGTGCACATAGCATTCCACAGATGAAAGGTCAGGCAAGTGACCTGGTCCTAGACCTCTGGTAAAACCACTCTATATAATTGGTAACTAGGACATAAGCCATTCTTTTCCTCTCACTTTTCCAACCTCCCCTTTATGGGGAGGAAACTCATTTCCGCCTGCCACTTTCCTTGGGTGGCTTGACTGAAATAGGATATGGCGATCACAGGCTACAGTCATACCATACATTGGCCATAGGGTTAGACTTTGCCCTCGGCTTTAATTAAAGGATACTTTATGCAGGACTGTGTGCGATGGGATTTTAGTTTCTATGATTGTTGTATACCACTCGCATCACTAAGTCATGGTCAGTGTCATGAGTGGAAACTAGAAATCTCCTGCACAGACTTGAGGGATTCTGTTGCGAACAGTTGTACCGTGCAAGTGTTACAACAATTGAAATATTGCACACGGGATACTCAAATAGTCCATAATAGTTTGTAGTTTTTATGCTGCCTCTCCTTGCTCCTTATCAAACGATCCTGTTAAATTGAGCTTGATAGAACCACTTATCTTGGTCTAATTGTTTTAATGTAGCGCTGAAGCTATCAGGTAATATACTGAGCGCAAAAAAAAATTCCCGTGCTTTTGCTTGAATGCCTTGATCTGTAGCATGATTTATCCATTGGGCTTTTTATTACCTTGTACAAGTCCTTTTGTTTTGAACCTTAACTGTAGCTGGTCATGCAATCAGAGTGTGCAATGGATCATTTGATTTTGTTTCACTCAATTGGATTAAACATTCAAAATAGTCTTATTTTAAGAAGTCCTGTTTAAATAATGATGCATAAATACTGCACTTGCACATTGTGGATTAGTTACTGGGCCCTTGAGAGTAGGCAGTAAAAAATCACACCTTGGATGTGTTCATTGCTGGTGATTTATTTTTCTGTGTGTACCTGTTTCTGGATAATTTGCTTTCTTGCAAGGAAGTCAGGAGGTCATTCAGACAGCTGAGGCACCTGGTAAACTAGTGAAGTCGTATTTGGAATGTTCTTGTAATCTGCATTTCACACTGATCCAATTTCACTGATTGGGGGTGGTTACCCTGGCTGAGAAATAGGCTTCTTGAAATCCAGACTCAGTTGCTAGTCTTCATTGTTGCCAACAGGGTGAGGAAGTGGCTTTATTGAAGGTTTGAGGATAGCAGCTGTCTTTATCTGTGATTCCTCACATCACCTTTTTCATGACAGCCATCAAATTCAACTTGTGTTCAGTAATCTTGCCAAAAACATGTTGCATTTTAAACTAACATGAATGGTACTTGTGACAGGGAGACAGACAGGACACAAAGAGTAAGTACTTATTTTGATGAGCTGGAGACTGTGTGGGAGAGACAGAGGATGAGTGTGTGACTGTGAGAGGTGGGGAGTTTGTGCATGTGTGTGAGGAGGACAGAGCGTAGAAGAAGATAATGCACTAGGACTCATCAGGCTCAGCGCTACATTCAGTTGCTCTGCTTCATGGTAATTCCAAAAGAGGAAGTACCTTGTTGTTTATGTTGCATTCAACCACGAAGCAGGTCCAAGGAATACATGGTCACTGCATTGCAGGAAGCCCCTGTGAGGAGATAGGAAAATCTTCCTGGAGTAAGTTTCAATTTTGCTGCCTGGGCAGTAACCTGGCGCAGCAGATCGCACACCCCTTGTCGAACCCACCTGATTTTCATTCCATTGAAATATCTCCCCCCACCCCTCTCTCATGTTGACTTTGTCCGAGGTATTCTGCCTGGAGGTGGGGCAAGAAGAAATATATTTATTGCAGTTAGGTCTGTGAGCTGGTGTCATTGAATTTGCTTTCATAAGATATAAGAGCAGGAATAGGTCATTCGGCACTTAAATTTACCTTCCCATTGGAATTGTTTGAACCAGTGGTACTTATAATAAAGTCTGGGAGCTATTCATAGTGCACCACTATGACATCAGTGACCCTCAAAAGATGAGTTGAGGCATGTGTCTTATTTATAAGAACAATATTGGTGGAGAATTGGGAGTGGGTGCCTCACCCTTTTTTGGAGTTGGCATGTGCCATGGGGAGAACCAAGAAAGTGTAAGGGAGAAAGAATATGGGCAATTTATGATACCCTGCCCCCCAGCCTCCTCTTCCCACCTGACACCGCCCCACTCCCAAATGACAGTTCCAAGAAGTTGTTTGACAGCAATGGGATTGTGCCAATGGAGACTGTCATAGATTGGTGCTTTGAAAGCTGAAGCATTGCAGTTATTTTCTCTCACTTATTGGGAATTCTGCTAGCATTGAGGCAGGAACCATTCCACAGATTTCTCTACCTTACTCCTATATCAACACAAAAATCTAAATAATTTTCACCTTCCTTCCAAAAAATAAATCTGGGATGATTATCACTTAACCCCTCGTGTGCCGGAGCTGAGTTTTGCTCATCCAGGCAAAGTCAGATTCCTGTGGCTGAGTCTTGTAGAAATTCCTATCCTTAGTTTCCATGCTGAAAATGATTGGCAGACCTATTTGTGATCTGACTATTACATTACCCAGGTGTTTTCCACTTTTCCAGATGGATGGCAGGCTATTAAAGGAAAAGGGTAAAGGGAAGATGTTAAATCGAATAGGCAGGTAAAAGGATTGAAAGCAATTGAATGGAATATTATATCCGACAGAAAATAATGGCACTTGTTATAGAAAGTATGGCCAGAGTTCTGCCAGCGCTCAGAGGGTGGGTACAAAGGCGAGTCCGCTCTCAAAATATGAAAGAATGACAGGGAATCGACAGCCGGCTGTGAACCCGCCTCCGTGTCAGTTTCCCAAGTGCCGGGTCTGCCTGTGCTTTACAGACCCGACACTAAGTGGCTGGTGAGCCAATTGAAATAGTTAAGAGCTTTTTAAAAGATACATGAACAGCATTTTACCATCTACTAACCATTTTTCCAGCTTGTTCAACAGGTTCCCGATGCTCGGGGATCATGTCAGGTAAGTAGGTTGGGTTTTCAATGACTCTCCATTCTTCTGACAGCTGCAATGTGGTATAAAAACTACCATTTCATAGCTGTTCACTTTCCAATCTTAGAAGCTGGAGTCTTCAGGATTTGGAAGACACCTTTGAGCTTTATTCAGTTGGGAAGTGTTTGGAGTAAACTTTCTATCCACTGTCACTTCCTTGGAACAACCTCTCTCACCATTGACAGATCGCGTATGTCATCTCAACTTCAGCTGCCATTTATTCTATCAGCATCATTGCCCTTGAAAAACATCTCACCTTGGTCCTCAGAATCTCACTACAATCAGCCCCAACACCATCACCAGGCACACCAGCATCACCAACAGCAATATCAGCCTTCTCCGCAATCACCTGATGCTGCACAGAACACAGGGCATCAGCACCTGAGCACATTGTTGCCTGGAGGCCAGGGATGGCCTCACCATGGCCAGATTTACTTCACTTGATGCTGCACACCCTGACTGCCACATGCTGTGCCAGGTTGGCACCACCCCGCACCAGCACCATAAAGCATCCCTGCAGCGCCCAAGCCATTCCTTCACACTCATCATCATTGCGGGGAGTACCCTTATGTCTCATCGTTCACTACAACTCACTAAGCCACTTCCAAATGTGCACACAAATTTGTCCAAGAAGGCAAAGTGTTCAAAATAAAGATTTCAATGTTTGACAACACATTCGCAGAAACTCTACATGAACATTAGCTAAAAGATCTAAGTCCCTACTTGTTATGTATGGAGAAAGAGTCAGACTGAACACTGTGAGCTCAAAGTAAAGTGTGACCTTAGTCCTTTATTGCAGGTCTCCAGAGTGCCTCTCCAACCTGTGAGGCCTCCTTAAATACCTGTGCTCCCAAGAGATTATGGGATCCCTTGGGACTCCAGGGGATGAGCCCTCTGGTGGCTGTACAGAGTAAATACAAGTTCACATATAAAGCAACACTTCCCCCCCCCCCCCCCTCCCAAAGTCAATAGTGTAACTATTTACAATGTAAGTCGTTCTGGGGCCCTTCTTGTCCTGGTTGATCGGCTCGGTATGAAAGCTGGTATTGTTGAATCATTTGTTGGGCCCTTGCTGGGCTGCCTGGTGTGTTGGGTCCTGCTGGGCTGCTGTGAATGATGGGTTCTGCTTCGTGGTCAACCGTGGTGCCGGTTGCCACTGGTGTGTATGTTGGGGCATCAAAAAAGGTAGGGTCCAAGGTGGGTTGCTCAGGATAGTCCGTAAATCTGAGTTTGATTTGGTCCAAGTGTTTCTGGTGAATGAGTCCATTTGAAAGTTTGACCTGAAATACCCTGCTCCCTTCTTTGGCCATGACAGTACCGGAAAGCCACTTGGGACCTTGTCCATAATTCAATACAAATACAGGATCATTGATTTCAATCTCGCGTGACACATTTGCGCTATCATGGTGTGTACTTGGTTAAAGCCGCCTGCTCTCTTCCTGTTCATGTAGATCAGGGTGAACTAACGAGAGCCTTGTCTTAAGTGCCCTTTTCATGAGCAGTTCAGCAGGTGGGATCCCAGTGAGCGAGTGGGCTCTTGTGCGATAGCTAAGCAGGACTCGGGATAGGCGAGTCTGCAGCGAGCCTTCAGTTACCCTCTTCAAGCTTTGCTTGATGGTTTGCACTGCTCTCTGCCTGACCATTGGACACTGGTTTAAACGGGGCAGATGTGACATGTTTGATCCCGTTACGGGTCATGAATTCTTTGAACTCAGCACTGGTAAAACCTAGCCTGTTGTCGCTCACCAGGACATCGGGTAAGCCGTGAGTGGCAAACATGGCCCGCAGGCTTTCAGTAGTGGCAGCGGACGTGCTAGCCGACATTATCTCACATTCAATCCACTTGGAGTATGTGTCTACAACCACAAGGAACATTTTACCCAAGAACGGGCCTGCATAGTCGACGTGTACCCTAGATCACGATTTGGAGGGCCAAGACCAAACTTAGCGGCGCCTCCCTGGGTACATTGCTTAACTGTGAGCATGTATTACATCTGTGAACACAGGACTCTAAGTCCGCATTGATACCGGGCCATCACACGTGGGATCTGGCTATCACTTTCATCATTATGATGCCTGGGTGGGTACGTGGAGGTCATTGATGAAGGTGTCTCTGCCCTTCTTGGGGACCACTACTCCATTGCCCCACAGAAAGCAGTCTACTTGTACAGATATTTCATCTTTGCGCCGCTGGAATGGCTTAATTTCTTCCTGCATTTCCACTGGGACACTGGACCAGCTTTTGACAAGAGATAATAAGGGGTCCTGGCTTGTCCAGGTTTTGATCTGCCGGGCAATGACGGGTGATTGCTCACTCTCAAATGCTTCCACAACCTAGATCTGCGGGCTGCGCCATTTCCACCCCGTGGTGGGCAATGGCAGCCTACTGAGAGCATTGGTGCAGTTTTCTGTGCCTGGCCTGTGGCGGATGGTGTAGTTGTATGCGGACAATGTGAGCACCCATCTCTAAATGCGGGCCGATATGTTGGTATTTATCCCTTTACACTCGGAAAACAGGGATATAAGTGGCTTATGATCAGTTTCCAATTCGAATTTTAGCCCAAACAGGTGTTGATGCATTTTCTTTACCCCATAGACACACACTAACGCTTCTTTCTCAATCATGCTGTAGGCTCTCTCAGCCTTAGACAGACTCCTGGATGCATAAGCAACTGGTTGCAGTTTCCCGAAATCATTAGCTTGTTGCAATACACACCCGACGCCATATGACGACGCATCACATGCTAGTACCAAACGTTTACATGGATCATACAACACAAGCAATTTGTTTGAGCATAACAATTTTCTCGCTTTTACAAAGGCATTTTCTTGGCTTTTGCCCCAAACCCATTCATCCCCTTTTTGTAGTAAAACATGCAGTGGTTCTAACAGTGTGCTAAGACCCGTTAAGAAGTTACCAAAGTAGTTCAGGAGTCCCAGAAGCGACCGCAACTCCGTCATGTTCTGTGGCGTCGATGCGTTCTCGATTGCCTCCATCTTCACGTTGGTGGGCCTGATGCCGTTCGCTACAACCCTCCTTCCCAAGAACTCCACTTCAGGCGCCAGGAAAATGCACTTTGAACGTTTTAACCTGAGCCCCACGTGGTTGAGTCGACTAAGAACCTCCTCCAGGTGCTGCAGATGCTCGACTGTGTTTCGACCTGTGACCAAGATGTCATCCTGGAAGACCACGGTGTACGGGACCGACTTCAGTAAGCTTTCCATGTTTCTCTGGAATATCGCCGCTGCCGATCGGATTCCAAACGGACATCTGTTATAAACAAAAAGACCTTCGTGCATGTTGATGCAGGTGAGGGCCTTCGATGATTCCTCCAGTTCCTGTGTCATGTAGGCTGAAGTCAGATCCAGCTTCGTGAACGTCTTTCCTCCCGCCAGCATTGCAGAGATCGTCGGCCTTTGGTAGTGGGTATTGGTCCTGCAGGGAGAAACGATTGATAGTTACTTTGTAATCGCCACAGATTCTGACAGTGCCGTCTCCCTTGATGACATGAACGATCAGACTGGCCCACTCGTTGAATTCGATCGGTGAAATGATGCCCTCTCCTTGCAGCCGGTCGAGCTCGATTTTCACCCTTTCTCTCATCATGTACGGTACTGCTCTCGCCTTGTGATGGATGGGTCGCGCGCCCGGAATTAGGTGGATCTGCACTTTTGCTCCTTTGAATTTCCCGATGCCTGGTTCGGACAGCGAAGGAAATCTGTTTAAGACCTGGGCACACGAAGTGTCGTCAGCGGGCGATAGCGCTCGGACGTCGTCCCAGTTCCAGCATATCTTTCCCAGCCAGCTCCTGCCGAGCAGCGTGGGACCATCGCCCGGTACCAACCAGAGTGGTAGCTTGTGCACCGCTCCATCATAGGAGACCTTTACGGTAGCACTGCCGATTACAGGAATCAGTTCTTTTGTGTAAGTTCTTAGTTTTGTGCGAACTGGAGTTAAGACTGGCCTTGAGGCCTTGTTCCACCACAATCTTTCGAACGTCTTTTTGCCCATGATGGACTGGCTCGTGCCTGTGTCGAGTTCCATTGACACCGGGAGTCCATTTAGTTCAACATTCAGCATTATCGGGGGACAATTCGTGGTGAATATATGCACCTCGTTAACTTCTGCCTCCTCGATCTGGTTCGTCGTGATCCTCCGTGGATCTGTCCTCCTCTGCAACATAGTGGTTTGCAGGTTTAACAGGATTAGCAGCTCACCTGCACATTCGTTGGAGGTGTCCCATTGTTCCACAGCCCTTGCAAACATACCCTTTGAATCTGCATGAATGGAAACGATGATCACCCCCGCAGCGCCAATAAGGTGTTAATGGCCTTGCATTCATCAGCTTTGATGGTGGACTCTGAGACATCAGCGGAGATGCAGCTGCAGGTATGTGACCTGTCCTGTACGTTACGATTCGAAAACAACATCACTTTGTTCACAGTACATGTAGCAGCACTTGTGTGCTGAGAGATTTGCTCAGTATTGTCACTGGTGGCAATGAACGCCTGGGCTATCACTATGGCCTTACTCAAGGTTGGGGTTTCTACAGTCAAAAGTTTGTGAAGTATGGTTTCATGGCCAATGCCAAGTACGAAAAAGCTCTGAGCATGTTCTCCAAAATATCCTTCAAATTCGCAATGTCTTGCAAGGCGTCTTAACTCGGTGACATAACTCGCCACTTCCGGGCCTTCAGACCGTTTGTAGGTGTAGAACCGGTACCTCGCCATCAGAACGCTTTCCTTCGGGTTCAAATGCTCTCGGATCAGTGTGCACAAATCGTCGTTCTCCGTGTATCTTGCTGGAGTGAGCAGATTCTGCATGAGGCCAGACATTGGTGCCCCATAGACGGTGAGGAAGATCGCCTTGCGTTTTGCAGCGTTCTCTTCCCCATCTAGCTTGTTGGCTACAAAGTATTGGTCGAGTCGCTCCACAAAAGTTTCCCAAACATCTCCCCCTGAGAATTTCTCCAGGATGCCCACTGTTCTCTGCAGCTTTGGGTTCGCCATCTGTATCTCGTCGCCAGTTGTTATGTATGGAGTAAGAGTCAGACTGAACACTGTGAGCTCAAAGTAAAGTGTGACCGCAGTCTTTTATTGCCGGTCTCCAGAGTGCCTCTCCAACCTGTGAGGCCACCTTAAATACCTGTGCTCCCAAGGGATTATGGGATCCCTTGGGACTGTAGGGAATGAGCCCTCTGGTGGCTGTAGAGTGTAAATAGAAATTCACATACATAACACTACCGTTTGTGTTGTTAGTTGGCATGATTGGACAAGGATGAGTGTGAGTGTGAGGGGTGGCTACTGAGATGGGGATGTGATAATGTAGATAGAGAGAGAGGCATGGGTGGAGCTGCAAGGTAAGTTGGTGTGAGTAGGGATGTGCAGGAGTACAAAGAAAGACAGAGAAACATAGAAAAATAGGTGCAGCAGTAGGCCATTCGGCCCTTCGAGCCTGCACCACCATTCAATAAGATCATGGCTGATCATTCATCTCAGTACCCCTTTCCTGCTTTCTCTCCATAGCCTTTGATCCCCTTAGCCGATCCCAGTGTCCCAGTGTCCCAGTATCCTTGTGTCTCTGTGTCTCCGTATCTCAGTGTCCCAGTGTCACAGTGTCCTTGTGTCTCTGTGTCTCTGTGTCTTCGTGGCTCACAGTCTCAGTGTCCCAGTGTCCCAGGGTCCGAGTGTCTTTGTGTCTCTCTGTCTCCGTGTCTCAGTGCCTCAGTGTCTCAGTGTCTCAGTGTCCCAGTGTCCCAGTGTCCCAGTGTCTCTGTGTCTCTGTGTCTCTGTGTCTCTGTGTCTCCGTGTCTCAGTGTCCCAATAGACCTCCCTCTTGAATATATCCAATGAACTGGCATCAACAACTCTTGCGGCAGGGAATTCCACTGGTTAACAACTCTCTGAGTGAAGAAGTTTCTCCTCATCTCAGTCCCAAATGGCCTTCCCCTTATCGTAAGACTGTGTCCCCTGGTTCTGGACTTCCCTTACATTGGAAACATTCTTCCTGCATCTAACCTGTCCAGTCCCATCAGAATCTTATATGTTTCTATGGCATTCCCTCTCATCTTTCTAAACTCCAGTGTATGAAGGCCCAGTCGATCCAGTCTCTCCTTATATGTCAGTCCAGCCATCCCGGGAATTAGTCTGGTGAGCCTTCGCTGCACTCCTTCAATAGCAAGAACGTCCTTCCTCAGATTAGGAGATCAAAACTGAACACAATATTCCAGGTGCGGCCTCACCAAGGCCCTGTACAACTGCAGTAAGACCTCCCTGCTCCTATACTCAAATCCCCTAGCTATGAAGGCCAACATACCATTTGCCTTCTTCACCGCCTGCTGTACCTGCTTGCCAGCTTTCAATGACTGATGAACCATGACACCCAGGTCTCGTTGCATCTCCCCTTTTCCTAAAATTTGCTGCCATTCAGATAATATTCTGCCTTCGTGTTTTGCCCCCAAAGTGGATAACCTCACATTTATCCACATTATACTGCATCTGCCATGCATTTGCCCACTCACCTAACCTGTCCCAGTCACCCTGCAGCCTCTTAGCGTCCTCCTCACAGCTCACACCACCACCCAGTTTAGTGTTATCTGCAAACTTGGAGGTATTACTCTCAATTCCTTCATCTAAATCATTAATGTATATTGTAAAGAACTGGGGTCCCAGCACTGAGCCCTGCGGCACTCCACTAGACACTGCCTGCCATTCTGAAAAGGACCCGTTTATCCCGACTCTGCTTCCTGTCTGCCAACCAGTTCTCTCCATGTCACTACATTACCCCCAATACCATGTGCTTTGATTTTGCACACCAATCTCTTGTGTGGGACCTTGTCAAAACCCTTTTGAAAGTCCAAAAACACCAAATCCACTGGTTCTCCCTTGTCCACTCTAGTAGTTACATCCACAAAAAATTCTAGAAGATTTGTCAAGCATGATTTCCCTTTCATAAATCCATGCTGACTTGGAACAATCCTGTTACTGCTTTCCAAATGCGCTGCTATTTCATCCTTAATAATTGATTCCAACATTTTCCGCACTACTGATGTCAGACTAACCGGTCGATAATTACCTGTTTTCTCTCTCTCTCCCTTTTTAAAAAGTGGTGTTACATTGGAACTGATCCAGAGTCGATAGACTGTTGGAAAATGATCACCAATGCATCCACTATTTCTAGGGCCACTTCCTTAAGTACTCTTTGATGCAGACTATCGAGCCCCGGGGATTTATCGACCTTCAATCCCATCAATTTCACTAACACAATTTCCCGCCTTATAAGGATCTCCTTCAGTTCCTCCTTCTCACTAGACCCTCCGTCCCCTAGTACTTCTGGAAGGTTATTTGTGTCTTCCTTCGTGAAGACAGAACCAAAGTATTTGTTCAATTGATCTGCCATTTCTTTGTTCCCCATTATAAATTCACCTGAATCCGACTGCAAGGGAGCTATGTTTGTCTTCACTAATCTTTTTCTCTTCACATATCTATAGAAGCTTTTGCAGTCAGTTTTCATGTTCCCGGCAAGCTTCCTCTCGTACTCTATTTCCCCCCTCTTAATTAAACCCTTTGTCCTCCTCTGCTGAATTCTAATTTTCTCCCAGTCCTCAGGTTTGCTGCTTTTTCTGGCCAATTTATATGCCTCATCCTTGGATTTAACACTATCCTTAATTTCCCTTGTTCGCCACGGTTGAGCCACCTTCTCCGTTTTATTTTTACTCCAGACAGGGATGTACAATTGCTGAAGTTCATCCATGTGATCTTTAAACGTCTGCCATTGCCTGTCCACCGTCAACTCTTTAAGTATCTTTTGCCAGTCTATTGTAGCCAATTCTCGCCTCATACCTTCGAAGTTACCTTTCCTTAAGTTCAGGACTCTAGTCTCTGAATTAACTGTGTCACTCTCCTTCTCAATAAAGAATTCTACCATATTATGGTCACTCTTCCCCAAGGGGTCTCACACAACAAGATTGCTAATTAATCCTTTCTCATTACATATCACCCAGTCTAGGATGGCCAGCTCTCTAGTTGGTTCCTTAACATATTGGTGTCGAAAACCATCCTTAATACACTCCAGGAAATCCTCCTCCACCACATTGCTACCAGTTTGGTTAGCCCAATCAATATGTAGATGAAAGTCACCCATGATAACTGCTGCACCTTTATTGCATGCATCCCTTATTTCTTGTTTGATACTGTCCCCATCCTCACTACTACTGTTTGGTGATCTGTACACAACTCCTACTAGCGTTTTCTGCCCTTTGGTATTCCGTAGCTCCACCCATACCGATTCCACATCATCCAAGCTAATGTCCTTCCTTGCTATTGTATTAATTTCCTCTTTAACCAGCAATGCCACCCCACCTCCTTTTCCTTTCTATCTATCCTTCCTAAATGGTGAATACCCCTGGATGTTGAGTTCCCAGACTTGGTCACCCTGGAGCCATGTCTCCGTGATGCCAATTACATCATAACCGTTAACTGCTATCTGCGCAGTTAATTCATCCACCTCATTCTGAATACTCCTCACATTGAGGCACAGAGCCTTCAGGCTTGTCTTTCTAACACACTTTGCCTCTTTAGAATTTTGCTGTAATGTGGCCCTTTTTGATTTTTGCCTCAGGTTTCTTTGCCCTCCACTTTTACTTTTCTTCTTTCTATCTTTTGCTTCTGCCCCCATTCTACTTCCCTCTGTCTCCCTGCACAAATTCCCACCCCCTGCCATATTATTTTAACTCCTCCCCAACAGCACTAGCAAACACTCCCCCTAGGATATTGGTTCCGGTCCTGTCCAGGTGCAGACCGTCCGGTTTGTATTGGTCCCACCTCCCCCAGAACCAGTTCCAATGTCCCAGGAATTTAAATCCCTCCCTTCTGCACCACTCCTCAAGCGACATATTCATCTGAGCTATCCTGCGATTCCTACTCTGACTAGCACGTGGCACTGGTAACAATCCTGAGATTACTACTTTTGAGGTCCTAATTTTTAATTTAGCTCCTAGCTTCCTAAATTCGTCTCGTAGGACCTCATCCCATTTTTTATCTATATCGTTGGTACCTATATGCACCACGACAACTGGCTGTTCACCCTCCCTTTTCAAAATGTCCTGCACCCGCTCCAAGACATCCTTGACCCTTGCACCAGGGAGGCAACATATCACCCTGGAGTCTTGGTTGCGGCCGCAGAAACGCCTATCTATTCCCATTACAATTGATTCCCCTACCACTATAGCTCTCCCACTATTTTTCCTGCCCTTCTCTGCAGCAGAGCCACCCATGGTGCCATAAACTTGGCTGCTGCTGCCCTCCCCTGATAAGTCATCCCCCCCAACAGTACCCAAAGCGGTGTATCTGTTTTGCAGGGGGATGACCACAGGGGACCCCTGCACTACCTTCCTTGCACTACTCTTCCTGTTGGTCACCCATTCCCTATCTGGCTGTGTACCCTTTACCTGCGGTAAGACCAACTCACTAAACATGCTACTCACGTCATCCTCAGCATCATGGATGCTCCAGAGTAAACCACCCGCAGCTCCAGTGCCGCAATGCGGTCTGTCAGGAGCTACAGGCGGATGCACTTCCGGCACACGTCGTCAGGGACACCGGAAGCGTCCCTGACTTCCCACATATTACAGGAGGAGCATAACACATGTCCGAGCTCCCCTACCATGACTTAACCCTTAGATTAACTTAATTTGGCAACAGCAATGCTAAAAGGTTACGTACTGATAAAGAAAAGAAAAAGAAAGACTATTCACCAATCACCAGCCAATCACTTAGCCCCTTGGCTGTGATGTCACCTTTCAGTTTCTTTCTACTTTTTTGCCTTCTCTCCCAGCTGCAGCTGCTCCGGCTGGCCTCTCCGACTGCCTCACGAACTCCCCGCTGGCCTTTATAGGCCTCCCGACGTTGCTCCTCGATCTCCCGCCTCTCCGACTGCCTCACTTGGATTTATATAGCACCTTTCATGACCACCGGACATCTCAAAGCGCTTTGCAGCCAATTGAGTACTTTTGGAGTGTAGTCCCTGTTGTAATGTGGGAAACACGGCAGCCAATTTGCGCACAGCTCGCACAAACAGCAATGTGATAATGACCAGATAATCTGTTTTGTTATACTGATTGACGAATAAATATTGGCCAAGACTCTCTTGCTCTTCTTCGTAATAGTGCCATGGGATCTTTTACGTCCACCTGAAAGAGCAGACGGGGCTGCGGTTTCTCATCCGAAAGATGGTTTCTCCGACAGTGCTGCACTCCCTCAGCACTGCACTGGAATGTCAGCCTGGATTTTTGTGCTTAAGTCCCTGGAGTGGGACTTGAACCCACAACCTTCTAACTCAGAGGCAAGTGTGTTACCCAATGAGCCACAGCTGAATAGGGTAGGAAAGTCAGAGTGATGGGGATGTGATGAGTGGCCCAGCAGGATGAGGCTGAATGTGGCTTTGCAGTAACGTTGCTTGATCTACTGAGATCACTGTAAGGTTTGTGCCATTGCAGCCAGGTCCTCATGACGACATCCCTGCTTGTGCCCTCCTGTACAATGTGCAACCAGGATGTGTTGGTGTCCTGCGGAGGTCTTTTCCACCCATTGGAAGAGAAGAGAACCTCCCTGCATGCTGTGACTCCCTCCATATGCTTATGGAGGGAGTATGGGACAGCCTAGGTGCAGCCGTGCACCTCTGTGTAGTGTTGATTAGTGTTTGCAGCACCTCAATACTGCAGAACACTTGACAGCACGACTGTCGAAATAAATGTGGGCATGGTCCCTTTAAGGAAACCGGCTGATGACGCGTCATCCACTGACGTCATCAAACCCGCTTCATTTTAATTGGCTGGGAATCTCGCGGGGCAGGCTTAACCAGCCCCATCAGGGGAAAGTCATGGGGAAGCCGGCATGGACCCAGGAGCAGGGTCATAATCCACCCGCTACCTCGGCTGCACTAAGCTCGCATCGGTAGGCAAAATCGCGGCCTATGTTCTGGAATAGACCATGGTATAGACTAGAATGATAATAAATAGACTAGATCATCTTATAGTGTAGAATGTGGTAAAGAATAGAATGTCACTGAACAGAACAGTTATAGTATAGAATAGAATGTTGCTTCGAAAAAGTGGGAAAATACACAGACGAGAGAACCGGAAGAAAGGGCTGAAAGGGTGAGCACAGGTGAAATGTTTTTATTTTTGAATTTAAAATTTGTAGACCTCCCCTGGTGCTGCTTGCAGGAGGTCTGGGGCATGGGCCAGTTGAGTGTCAGACACGCAATGTTTTATTGTACAGTTCTTATCCGGCAGCATTGCTCACTGACAAAAAAAAGTTTTTTCTCTGTAACTGCCTCTCTGCCTTGTGCTTATTTTCAAATCATTTGCATAAGAAAGTGTACCACACACTTACCCGACGAGCTCAAATAGCCTGCCAGATTGGTGTGACATTCCTATCTCTGTTATTTTAAACGAGGCATGAACCTATTTAAAATGAACCATTTTGTGCTTTCTTATTACAGACTCCAAAATGATAAAGACTTCAACAATTGTACATCCCTGTCTGGAGTAAAAATAAAACGGGGAAGGTGGCTCAACCGTGGCTAACAAGGGAAATTAGGCCTAGTGTTAAATCCAAGGAAGAGTCATATAAATTGGCCAGAAAAAGCAGCAAACCTGAGGACTGGGAGAAATTTAGAATTCAACAGAGGAGGACTAAGGGTTTAATTAAGACGGGGAAAATAGAGTATGAGAGGAAGCTTGCTGGGAACATAAAAACTGACTGCAAAAGCTTCGATAGATATGTGAAGAGAAAAAGATTAGTGAAGACAAACATAGGTCCCTTGCAGTCAGAATCAGGTGAATTTATAATGGGGAACAAAGAAATGGCAGACCAATTGAACAAATACTTTGGTTCTGTCTTCACAAAGGAAGAAACAAATAACGTTCCGGAAATACAAGGGGACCGAGGGTCTAGCGAGAAGGAGGAACTGAAGGAAATCCTTATTAGTTAGGAAATTGTGTTAGGGAAATTGATGGGATTGAAGGCCGATAAATCCCCAGGGCCTAATAGTCTGCATCCCAGAGTGCTTAAGGAAGTGGCCCTAGAAATAGTGGATGCATTGGTGATCATTTTCCAACAGTCTGTCCACTTTGGATCAGTTTCTATGGACTGGAGGGTAGTTAATGTAACACCACTTTTTAAAAAAGGAGGGAGAGAGAAAACGGGTAATTATAGACCGGTTAACCTGACATCAGTAGTGGGGAAAATGTTGGAATCAGTTATTAAGGATGAAATAGCAGCGCATTTGGAAAGCAGTGACAGGATTGGTCCAAGGCAGCATGGATTTATGAAAGGGAAATCATGCTTGACAAATCTTCTAGAATTTTTTGAGGATGTAACTAATAGAGTGGACAAGGGAGAACCAGTGGATGTGGTGTATTTGGACTTTCAAAAGGCTTTTGACAAGGTCCCACACAAGAGATTGGTGTGCAAAATTAAAGCACATGGTATTGGGGGTAATGTATTGACGTGGATAGAGATCTGGTTGGCAGATAGGAAGCAGAGAGTAGGAATAAATGGGTCCTTTTCCGAAAGGCAGGAGTGACTAGTGGGGTGCCGCAGGGCTCAGTGCTGGGACCCCAGCTATTTACAATATACTGCAATGATTTAGATGAAGGAATTGAGAGTAATACCTCCAAATTTGCAGATGATCCTAAGCTGGGTGGCAGTGTGAGCTGTGAGGAGGGTGCTAAGAGGCTGCAGGGTGACTTGGACAGGTTAGGTGAGTGGGCAAATGCATGGCAGATGCAGTATAATGTGGTTAAATGTGAGGTTATCCACTTTGGTGGCAAAAGCATGAAGGCAGAATATTATTTGAATGGCGGCAGATTAGGAAAAGGGGAGGTGCAACGAGACCTGGTGTCATGGTACATCAGTCATTGAAGGTAGGCATGCAGGTGCATCAGGCCTTGAAGAAGGTAAATGGCATGTTGGCCTTCATAGCTAGGGGATTTGAGTATAGGAGCAGGGAGGTCTTGCTGCAGCTGTACAGGGCCTTGGTGGGGCCTCACTTGGAATATTGTGTTCAGTTTTGGTCTCCTAATCTGAGGAAAGACGTTCTTGCTATTGAGGGAGTGCAGCGAAAGTTCACCAGACTGATTCCGGGATGACAGGACTGACATATGAGGAGAGACTGCATCGACTGGGCCTGTATTCACTGGAATTGAGAAGAATGAGAGGGGATCTCATAGAAACATATAAAATTCTGATGGGACTGGACAAGTTAGATGTAGGAAGAATGTTCCCGATGTTGGGGAAGTCCAGAACCAGGGATCACAGTATAAGGATAAGAGGTAAGCTATTTAGGACCGAGATGAGGAGAAACTTCTTCACTCAGAGAGTTGTTACCCTGTGGAATTCCCTACCGCAGAGAGTTGTTGATGCCAGTTCATTAGATAGATTCAAGAGGGAGTTAGATATGGCCCTTACGACTAAAGGGATCAAGGGGTATGGAGAGAAAGCAGGAAAGGGGTACTAGGTGAAGGATCAGCCATGATATTGAATGGTGGTGCAGGCTCAAAGGGCCGAATGGCCTACTCCTGCACCTATTTTCTATGTTTCTATGTTTCTTTGATCACACTTGGTGCCCCTCAATGGGAACAGGGCACTTTAGCAGGGCGCCAGATCTGGGCCTTTGATTTCATTTTGTAGTCGTCTTGAGTCTTTGAGCCCCTAACAGCTGGGAAATCACTCACTGCCTTCAGAAGAGTGTGACTGGGCAGAGCAGGAAGCCCCAGTGTTGGGGCTGTGAAAGTGTTCAGCCTACAGTAAAGCAGGAGAGAAGGGGAAACCAGGAGAACCAGTGGGTATGGTGAGACTGTGGGGAGATGGAAATTAGTCCAGTGAAGCTGAGACTTAAGTTACATAAAGAGGAGGTACTTAAAAGTTGGTAGTCCTCAAAGTAGAAAAGTCACCTGGTCTGGATGGGGTGCATCTTACGTTACTAAGGGTGGAAATTGCAGAGGCTCTGGCCACAATCTTCTAATTCTCCTTGAATATAGGTGTGATGCCAGAGGACTGGAGGATTGCAAATCCGGCAACTACAGGCCAGTCAGCCTAACGTTGATGGTTGGGAAACTTGTAGAGGCAATAATCCGGGACAAAATTAATTAGCATTTGGAAAATATGGGCTAATAAATGAAAGTCGGCACGGATTTGACGAACTTGATTGAGTTCTTTGATGAAGTAACGTTGATGAGGGTAGTACGGTTGATGTGTATGTGGACGTGCAAAAGATATTTGACAAAGGATCAATAATAGACTTGTTAGCAAAATTACAGCCCATGGGATTAAAGGGACACTGGCAGTGTGGATACAACATTCACTAAGGGACAGAAAGCAGAAATTAGTGGTGAATAGTTGTTTTTCAAACTGGAGGGAAGTATATAGTGATGTGCCCCAGGGGATGATTTGGGACCACTGCTCTTTTTGCTATAAATGACCTGGACTTGAGTATACAGGGCATAATTTCAAAGTTTGCAGATGACCCAAAACTCGTTTATGTAGTAAATAATGAGGATATAGTAATAGACTTCAGGAGGACATAGACAGACTGGTGTAATGGGCAAACACAGAGCAGATTAAATTTAACACATAGCGTGTGAAGTGATACATGTTGGTATGAAGAATAAGGTAGACAATATGAACTAAATGGTACAGTTTTAAAGGGGGTGAGGAACAGAGAGACCTGGGGTACACAAATTTTTGAAGATGGCAGGACAAGTTGAGATGGCTGTTAAAAAAAAGCACATAAGATTCTTGGCTTTATTAATAAAGGAATAGAGTACAGAAGCAAAGAAGTTATGCTAAACCTTTATAAAACACTGGTTCAGCCTCAGCTGGAGAATTGTGTCCAATTCTGGGCACCACACTTCAGGAAGAATTTCAAAGCCTTGGAGAGGGTGCAGAAGAGATTTACTAGAATGGTACCAGGAATGAGGGATTACAGTTATGTGGGGAGACTGGAGAAGCAGAGGTTGTTCTCCTTGGAAAAGAGAAGGTTGAGGAGATTTAATAGTGTTCAAAATCATGAAGGTTTTAATAGAGTAAATATGGAGAAACTGTTCCAGTGACAGAAAGCTCACTAACCAGAGGACACAGATTTATATGATTGGTCACGCAGCCCCTCGAGCCTGCTCCGCCATTCAACAAGGTCATGGCTGATCCTCGACCTCAATTCCATTTTCCCGCCCGATCCCCATATCCTTTGATTCCCTTAGAGTCCAAAAATCTATCGATCTCAGCCTTGAATATACTCAACGATTGAGCACCCACAGCCCTCTGGGGTAGAGAATTCCAATGAATCACAATCCTCTGAGTGAAGACATTTCTACTCATCTCAGTCCTAAATGGCTGACTCATTAACCTGAGACTATTCTCCCTAGTTCTACACTCTTCAGCCAGAGGAACCAGCTTCTCAGCATCTACCCAGTCAAGCCTCCCTCAGAATCTTATATTTCAATGAGATCATTTCTCATTCTTCTAAATTCCAGAGTATAGGCCCCTTCTACTCAATCTCTCATAGGACAACACTCTCATCTCAGGAAGCAATCAATGTTGTGAATCTTTGTTGCATCACTTCTAAGGCAAGTATATCCTTCCTGAGATATGGAGAAGAAAAGTGTACACAGTACTCCAAGGTGTGGTCTCACCAAAGCCCTGTACAATTGCAGCAAGATTTCTTACTCGTATGTAAACCCCCTTGCAATAAAGGCCGACATACCATTTGCTTTCCTAATTGCTTGCTGTATCTCTGAACACCAACATTTAATAGTTTCTCATCATTTAAAAAATATTGTTTTTCCATTCCTCCTACTAAAGTGGATAATTTCATGCTTACCACATTATATTCCATTTGCCACATTGTTGCCCAATCACTTAACCTGTCTATATCCCTTTGCAGCCTCTTTGTATTATGCTCACAGCTTACTTTTCCACTTAGCTTTGTATCATCAGACACCTTGGATACAATACACTTGGTGTGCAGCAAATTGTTGTGATCTGGAATGCATTGCCACAAAGGGTGGTAGAAGCAGATTCAATAATAACATTCAAAAGAGAATTGGATAAATACTTGAAGGGATTTTTTTTTTTTACAGGGCTATGTGGAATGAGAAGGGGAGTGGGACTAATTGGATAGCTTTACCAAAGTGCCAGCACAGTCACGATGAGTCAAGTGGCTTCCTTCAGTGCTGTATCATTCTATGATTATTATTAGTAATATTCAGGTAGGGTCAAAGTTGGAATTTGGGGTGAGTCTCAATGCATCTGAGGATGGAAACTGGGTGAATTGTGGTTAGAAGCCAGGAGGTATAGGGGATAGGGCTAGGAGGTGCGAGGTATTGGTGATGATGCTAGGAGCCGAGAGGTATTGGGAAGGGGCAAGGAGCTGGGAGGTATTGAGGTTGGGGCTAAGAGCTGGGAGGTATTGGGAAGGGGCTAGGAGCCTGAAAATATTGGGAAGGGGCTAGGAGCTAGGAGGTTTTAGGAAGGTGCTAGGAGCCAGGAGGTATTGAGAAGGGTCTAGGAGCCGGGAGGTATTGGGAAGGAGTAGGAGCCAGGAGGTATTGGGAAGGGGCTAGGAGCCAGGAGGTATTGGGAAGGGGCTAGGAGCCAGGAGGTATTGGGAAGGGGCTAGGAGCTGGGAGGTTTTGGAAAGGTGCTAGGAGCCAGGAGGTATTGAGAAGGGTCTAGGAGCCGGGAGGTATTGGGAAGGGGCTATGAACCAGGAGGTATTGGGAAGGGGCTGGGAGCCAGGAGGTATTGGGAAGCGGCTAGGAGCCAGGAGGTATTGGGAAGGGGCTAGGAGCTGGGAGGTATTGTGGTTGGGGCCAGGAGCCAGGAGGTATTGGGAAGGGGCTAGGAGCCTGAAAATATTGGGAAGGGGCTAGGAGCTTGGAGGTTTTGGGAAGGTGCTAGGAGCCAGGAGGTATTGAGAAGGGTCTAGGAGCCGGGAGGTATTGGGAAGGGGTTAGGAGCCAGGAGGTATTGGGAAGGGTCTAGGAGCCAGGAGGTATTGGGAAGGGGCTAGGAGCCAGGAGGTATTGTGGTTGGGGCCAGGAGCAAGGAGGTATTGGGAAGAGGCTAGGAGCCTGAAAATATTGGGAAGGGGCTAGGAGCTAGGAGGTTTTGGGAAGGTGCTAGGAGCCAGGAGGTATTGGGAAGGGGCTATGAGCCAGGAGGTATTGTGGTTGGGGCCAGGAGCCAGGTGGTATTGGGAAGAGGCTAGGAGCCTGAAAATATTGGGAAGGGGCTAGGAGCTAGGAGGTTTTGGGAAGGTGCTAGGAGCCAGGAGGTATTGGGAAGGGGCTATGAGCCAGGAGGTATTGAGAAGGGTCTCAGAGCCGGGAGGTATTGGGAAGGGGCTATGAGCCAGGAGGTATTGGGAAGGGTCGAGGAGCCGGGAGGCAGCAAGTGCAGGAGACAACCGGGTTCTGATTGAGGCCCCGGATATAGCAAGATCACTGCTAAAGTAAGTGAAGTTTGTAGTTTCTGCTCATTATAAATTTCCATCTGATGATTATTAATTTGAAAAGAAACTTGGATAACTCACTGAGCAGTAAAAAAAACAATTGCGGTATATTCCGTAACCTAGCTTCACACCATTGCTATTATAGTTGCTACTCAGAATCCCCCCAAATCCTTGAGCGAAACCTTTAATTAAGGGCTAAAAGCTGCCTACAAGCTGACTGAATCCTGTCTGCTAGTCTACTTTTCCACAGTCCAGCCAGCCTTTATTTATTTCTGTATGACTGCAGTGGACATCTCCTAAATACATTTTAGAAATCAGGTTGCAGAAAATCTTTTTATGTATTGTAGCAGTGAAGAGTGAGGTTTCTTACGGAGTAAGATTTTTCTAAAGTTATTGACCACCTTCTAAGTATAGTCCCCACCACTTAAAATATCCACGTTTAAAACAGGCAGTCACTCATATCGGCCATAAAGTGATGACCATTAGCCATTTGAATTAATTTGAATCAATGCAATCTAAAACCCTATGCACTGTCTTGCACAATGCCACTGCCTACATGGATAAGAAAGATTTTCAGTCACTGAATATTCAGCTCATTTGCAATCATCAATACTTAGGCAATCGTCAATAATTATGCAAACCAGTGCTCGTTTCCCAGGCAGTTGCCATAATGTATTTTATGACAGTCCACCTTACCATCAATACTTGACTCTCAAAAACAACCTACAGAATGTCTGCTGGGTAATCAAGCTAACTCCTGCAGCCACAGATCATAATACCTCTGCAGTATCTGAGTACATCAGATCAACATCGATATAAGAAGGTGCGTGCATTCATCAGAGTTATCATTTAGCACGATGTTGGCATGTTGAATATCTGGGAACGTTCTGCAAAACAGCTTCACTAAGGTTTCAAGGACAGTGGTGGTCTGCTGCATGCTGCACAACATCACCCTACAAAAAGGCATCCTGAAGGTCCTGGAGGGGAAAGGGTCCTCGAGTGCAGTAAGAGGATCACAAACATGAGTAGACATAAGCAGCTTTGAGGCTGTGGAAGAGAACTTGTTGCTGGCTGCGAGAGGCATTCCTGTCTAAATCTTCCCATCCCACCATAATTATACCTTCACTTATACTGCACTAAGTCTTGCAGGCAGCTCACAAGCCTCCAAATCATGGCACCAACTGAAATTTGCTCTCAGGCATTTGCCAGAAAATGATGCAAATTTTAGTACAACCAAATTTTTGATGGCTGACATGTTGCATGCAAGTGCCAGTGCTTCCCTTTGCTGACAGCGTGGGATGTATACATTCTGAAAACTTACCTTGCTTGTCATTGAGGTGTTATGTCAGTTCCAGGTGTACATGAGGTGACTAGCTGCTTTGTGTGCATTAGAGGATCTTGGGATTGAGGTGGTCCATCCGGCAGCGGAGTCCTGAGGTGGACCTGTTGAAGGCTGCAACTGGATGGGCAGCCTTGCCTTGTGCGCTTTCTGCCACGTGGTCTGAGGGTCTGGACATTATTGGTTTGGGAGCAATCACAATCCTGCCCAAAGCCACCAGCAAGATGCCCGAAACATATTCACGGTCGTGCCTTATTACAATGCTTTCACTGAACAGGCAGCTGGGCGGGAAATCCTAAACTGGGGGAATTTTGCACAAAGTTGACTTTAACTGGCTTTTATCGAGGCTTTAACAGGCTAAACATGACTTGCCTTGGAACGTTTGCTATGCTGGTGTAAGCAAGGGAGACATTTCTGGAGAATTGCTGAGCTCCACATTACCATTGGATTTGCGTGTGCAGTAAATGTAATAACTACAGAGGTTTCCAGGATATAACACTTGAAATCTGCAATTGGAAAACAATTTTGAATGTTTTAAGTGTATTTTTTTACTTCAGAAACTACTAATTAATTACAGCCTGAAAATGACTGGGTATTCAGCTTCTAACAAGCTTTCACAGTCATACCAGTTTTCATCCACTGATAAGCAGCTCAATGGAAGGCAAATTACTTGATCTTAGCTGGCTAAAAATACTCATTTTGCAAGGGTTTTTAATCTTATTCCCAGCCAATTCACTAATCCCTCTTATTTTAAGATACACAAAAGTTGATATTAGCTACTGTCCATACATAGCAGTATATGTACTATTAAACAGTAGAAAATAATTTTTACCCTCTTGGGAGTTTATTTTAGCTTCTTTGAAGTGGGTAATTAGCTTGCTCAAAGTAAGTGGCGACTAACAGCTTAATAGAAGCTCCATAAAATTCTCCCACTGTACACTATGCAAATTATTAATCAGGGGAAGCTTTTTGTATGAAATGAGGAGCTTTTCTTCATTCTGAAAAGCTTGTACTCCGTGGCCCTGCCACTGTAATCATTTTCACAAGGATCCCTTGAGGATCATCATGACCCTGTTCTACACAGTGTGAATATTTGGTGAGAAGAACAGCGTGCACTTGGCTTGTGGAAGTTGTCTGTCCACAGCTGTTCGCGACAAAGTCATAACAAATATTGTAGTTTGCTGCCTCAATACAGTCCCTGTGCAGTTAGTCCATTCAGTGCAACAGCATGTGAAATATTAAACATGTATTAGCTTCTTAGTTAAGTGGGTTAAAAATGGTTGCTTCTGTTCACAGAGGAGGACGCGCTTTAAAACAATTTATTTTTTCTTCTTCAGAGGCCATGTAATTACTGTGCGGTAACTAATTGCCACGGGTATGCAATGTGCCATCTCGATAAGATGACTCCTTTCCTGTGACATTAAGGGTTCTTTTCTGGTAAAGATGTCCTCTCATCCTTTCATCGTGTCCGATCTTAAAAAAAATGCTGAAGGTAACACTTTCAGCTGGAAAGATTAAAATGTAAATGCTGTTCTGAAGTTTAAAACACTGGTGAAATTTTCTCCTTGATGCAACCACACTTTGGATTAGAGCGGTGTTATTTTCAGCTTGAGGTTTTGGTGCATGTTCTATAAACTTCAGATTCACTTTATGTCTCATGCAGTCTCAGTTATGAGACATTTTTCAGTATTTTGCACTGCAAATGCTCTTTCAAATTCTCCTTTCCTCTCTCAAAGTACTGCCCAGCTCTAATATTTGGTATTCACCAAGTCCAGTTTCACCTGGTCTTCATTCAGCTTGGTAGCATGCAAGCAGGTAAGTGAACATTTGTAGTTCATTCTCGAGACTGCGGGATGCGTGGTGAAAAGTGTGGCTACTTCTGCTGGGTGGGGGGGGTGGGTGCAGAGCCTTAAACCTTTCTTGCAAATCACTTTGTGGAAAAGTGTTCAAAAACCATTTTCCGTCATTGTTGATTGTCAAGATGTGATGATGTAAGTCATGTTGATGTCGCATTTCTTCTCAGGTAAGTGTCGGGCATTTTAGACCAGAAAAGGATAGACCTGAGTATTTTTTAAATGGTGATTTGCTAGGAACAGTGGCGGTCCAAGGAGATTTAGAGGTCCATGTACTCGGATCACTAAAATGTAGTCGTCAGGTACAAAAAATCAGAATGGCTAATGGAATGTTTGCTTTTAGAGGGCTAGAATATAAAGGGCAGAAGGTTTTGCTATACAAAGCCCTGGTTGGACCACATCTGGAGTACTGTGTACAGTTCTGGGCACCGCATTTTGAAAAAATATATTGACCTTGGACGAAGTGCAGCATAAATTCACCAAACTGTTACCAGAATTTCAAGAGTTAGATGATGAGGAGAGATTACACAAACTATGATTCTATTCCCTGGAATATAAAAGGTTAAGGGGGGATATGATGGATGTTTTTCGGATTTCGCAAGGAATTGATAGGGTAGACAGAGAAAAACTTTTTCCGCTGGTGGGGGAGACTAGGACAAGGGAACATAACCTTAAACTCAGAGCCAGGCCATTCCGGAGTGACGTTAGGGAACACTTCTTCACACAGAAGGTGATAGAAGTGTGGAACTCTCCCACAAAAAGCAGTAGATGCTTGCTCAATTAATAATTTAAAATCTGAGATGGATAGATGTTTGCTAGCCAACGGTATTAAGGGATATGGAGCAAAGGCGGGTGGATGGAGTAAGGATACAGATCAGCCATGATCTCATTGAATGGTGGAACAGGCTCAAGGGGCTGAATGGTCAACTCCTGGTCCTATGTTTCTAAAACCCATCGCATAACTTCCATGTTTAGATCATGCCAGAAATTATACTCTGATCCTCCACATTTTCCCCTCCCCAGTGACCAAAACAGTGCCTCTGCAAATCTGACTTTAATCAGTATAAACCTTATTTAATGAGATTTAACAGATGTGTTCACTTGGGTCCTGTTTATCTTGTCATGTAACGCAGATTTAGAATACTACTTAGTTTTGGAGGCCTCTCTGCATCCGTGGGACTGAAGCATATATCTGTTTCCCTAGATTACTAAATCTGCTTTACAGTACATTAATTGATGTGTGCAGGTCACTCAAATGTAGTTTTGAAGAACATTTCCTTTCAACACAAAGATATCAAGACATTCTTGGGCATGTCATATTTTGAAATACCTACAACTTCGGAAGTTCCAGGGGCTCTAGCCTCCTACTCAGTCCAGTGCTCCCTCTACACTCTTGGACAAGTGGGTGTTGCTGCTGGCTGAGAATGGAAAGCTTGGTGCAGCATAAAGCTGTTGAGAATTATTGAACTGACTGGTTGATCTTGAGAGTTCCATGGCCTCTTCTCCCTCCCTACTGCAGGGGAAATCCTAGCATTAGCTCTTCTTAAAAAGCTATTCTGCATTATTGCTGACAACCTTCTGCCTGAATTGCAAAATGGATTTTGCTTGGGTTTGTTTTGCTAGGCAGATCGAAGAAAAGGATTGTGAACAAAATGTGAACCTTTGTGTTCTTTACATGGTCTAAGGTTTTCAACATGGAGAGTTGGAAGGGTTTTCAGTAACTGCTATCCAAGTTTGATGATAAATATTTTACATAAGTTATATGATGGGATGATGGAAAGAGTAATTGATGATGGTAGCATCTCTGCCCTTAAGGATATGACAGAGAGGTTAGAACAGATGGCAGGCACTTCAATATCAGATGATTCCAGGCATTGACTGATGTCAGTCGTGGCTGAGTGTTTTCATTCTCACCTCTGAGTCCCACTAGAGACATGAGCACAAAATCTAGGTTGACACTACAGTCCAGTACTGAGGGAGTGCTGCACTGTCGGAGGTGCTGTCTTTTGGGTGAGATGTTAAACCGAGGCCTTGTCTGCTTTCTCAGGTGGATGTAAAAGATCCCATGGCACTATTTCAAAGAGTAGGAGAATTCTCCTCGGCTTTGAGACGTCTTAAGGTCATGAAAGGTCCTGTATAAATGCAACTTCTTTCTTTCTTGAAGTCAGAGGGGAACTTGTTGGTGATGTCTTTGCTGCTGATTGCACCTTTTTACCATTACCACGCATAGCAAGATCTCCAGGTCAACACAAACCACCCCTTGCAGCCTCAACAAAGCAATTCTTATGTATTATCAGTTTGAGGGAAACAGAAGTTTTGTACTAACCAGAGCTTCATCATTTGTACAGCAAACAATAACAATCGATGTCATGCAGATGTTTCTTTAAAGGTCCTTCATTTGTAACTCTGATCCTTTCATTGTATCCCAGCTCCTTCTACAAATTCTGAAGCAAGTTGATTTTCCTTATCGTGAGTGAGTACAATGCAAAAGCATCTCCAGTCAGATTCATAGTGCTAGATGGTAAACGCAGATTATGAACATGGTGTTCTGCTGATGGGTATTCTTAAACTGATTCCAACCATCTACTCTATCCCTACAATAAAGTGCATGGACCAGCATTTTTAAAATCCCTTCTTGGCTTCCTTTAAATTCTGGCATTCTTGAATATCCTCTAAAAATCATGGATAAATGATGCAATTGCATTGAGTGAGATCAGTAGGAATATCAGCTCCTTAAACAGTGAATGAGAGCTTATCCAGTTAGGTCAGACCAGCTGTGTTCCCAGATTCAATCTCTGGTCTCATCTATGTTAGAGGAACTGCCATTCATCTTATCCATTGGGCTAGGAAGGATAAAATCAGCAAGGGTTCTCACTCCTGATCACTTTTCAGTAATCCCTGCAAAAGTATGCATGTTGGTTGAAGACAGTTTGGAATCGGTTGTGAAGCATATCACAGTTGAATATCTTGTTAATATTAAAAGACTATAAATGAACATTGGACATTTAGACATTGATCCCTGGTACCAATGGATTCATACACCAGCAAGAGTTTGGGAGGAGGAGGAAATCTGTTGGGAAAAGAAAAAAAAAGATATTGGATATTGTTCTTTTGGGCATCTAATGTTGCTGTCAGTCTGCTGGACTACACAAAATGTAACACGGTGTCAATTGGATGGTGTTGGCACCGTTTCCCTTTTTCTGACAACGGCAGTTAAGGTAATTACTTGTGGGTGGACCAAACTAAGTATAGTACTGTTGAATTTTTTGAACAATTTACATGGGCGTCCACAGATGGAAGTACAAATCACACTCGGAACAGGAGTCTTATCCCATTCGGTTTACTCATTTTAGGAAAAGTAGAGGTGAGCATAAAGTGCTGGTTCTTGCAACACTGCCACCCATCCAGACCTGTGTCTCCCACGGCAAGAAGTAATAGAAGTGAAGACTTGAAGCAACACCATGAGGGAGGTGCACTCATTCTTAATGCTTGCATGATTGATGTGAAGCATTTTTCTGAGATTGACACACTATGACCTAGTAAGAAATATATGTTGATTGGCCAATTTTCTTTCTTTACAATTTCTGAAGGCCAGAGGAGCGGGGTGGGAGGGTTGTCGGGACCGATCGAAGAGCAGGAGGGCGGGGCGGTGAGCATCGGAGGGCCAGGAACAGCAGGTTGGGGGGCTGGGAGCAGCATGGGGCCGGGGGGCGGGCATCGGAGGCCTCGTAGGTAGGTCTCTGATTGCAGGAGGTGGGTTAGGCAGGGACGCTGGATCCAGGAGGTAAGTGTAAAGGCATGCCAGCCTCATTATAATATTTAAATGGAAGACCAGCCCCCTGGGAGCGAGTTGACTGCCTCCCCGTCCCGCCACTGTTAAAACCGGAAGTGGGTGGGTTGGGGTTGGGAATCAGAATTTAACATTTTAACTTCCCATCCGCACCCTGCAGCATCACCGGGTAGTTGCAAGAGGTGTTGTGAGCTCGGCTGGCCCCTTGGGGAGCGCTAATTAAAGGCATTGGTGGCCAGGTAGGCCAACATTTTATTTTCACCCCACTGTGCTGCATTTTGAATTTTTCCCATGTTAGCGTGCTTGGGGCTGATCTTCGCGGATCACATGTGCTGTCACCGACCAGTCAAAGGCTTACCGAGAAACGACTTCAGCATTTGGTGCTTCCCTTTAAGGGAGGGAAGGAACCTGTGAATCCGGCAGTGTGCATGGAACATTGTGCAGCGCTCTGCCACAGCTGCCCCTCTTGCTAAATGGAGAAAGATTGCAAAGTGCTGCAGTACAGCGGGACCTGGGGGTACTTGTGCATGAAACACAAAAGGTAGTATGCAGCTACAGCAAGTGATCAGGAAGGCCAATGGAATTTTGGCCTTTATTGCAAAGGGGATGGAGTATAAAAGCAGGGAAGTCTTGCTGCAGTTATACAGGGTATTGGTGAGGCCACACCTGGAATACTGCGTGCAGTTTTGGTTTCCATATTTACAAAAGGATATTCTTGCTTTGGAGGCAGTTCAGAGGAGGTTCACGAGGTTGATTCCGGAGATGAGGGGGTTGACTTATGAGAAAAGGTTAAGGAGGTACTCATTGGAATTCAGAAGAATGAGAGGTGATCTTATTGAAACGTATAAGATTATGAGGGGGCTTGACAAGGTGGATGCAGAGAGGATGTTTCCACTGATGGGGGAGACTAGAACTAGGGGACATAATCTTAGAATAAGGGACCGCCCATTTAAAACTGAGATGAGGAGGAATTTCTTCTCTCAGAGGGTTGTAAATCTGTGGAATTCGCTGCCTCAGAGAGCTGTGGAAGCCGGGACATTAAATAAATTTAAGACAGAGATAGACAGTTTCTTAACCGATAAGGGAATAAGAGGTTATGGGGAGCAGGCAGGGGAGTGGACCTGAGTCCAAGATCAGATCAGCCATGATCGTATTAAATGATGGAGCAGGCTCGAGGGGCCATATGGCCTACTCCTGCTCCTATTTCTTATGTTCTTATGCTCCGTTTAGCACTCCATGGGAAGTGTGTACTTCTGCAAAAGTTATCGCCCCAAAAAGGGCGATACGCAATTTCTAGCCCTTACTGTATTCAATGAATGAGAACCTCCATTTTCTCTCTGTTGTCCCTCAAGCCTCCATTCTATCACAGTTTGTGCTGAGCACTTTAATAGTTGTGGGCCTTCGACAGTGTTCTTCCTAGTATAGTATATGAAGGAACTTTTTCTTGCTTCTTTTAACATCAGCAACCTTTAGCCCTTCAGTTAGTAGAAGTTGCATTCAACCAACTTGCTTTTTGTTTCTACCATGGCTGCCTCCTAGCAGATCATGTGGAGGTTTACTCCTATGTTGATGATTAATGCAGTCTTGAACTATTTGACAATGGAGGGGCAGCTACTGAGCCCATCAGACACATCTTCCTGGTTTTCTGCATCATTCTGTTGTTATTTGTCATTGTACTTGGGGTTGAGATTCTGGAGGCTCCTTTCATGCTTGTTAAGGTGCTGAACTATTAATAGCAGCAAAGCTTTCATTGGATGGCCCAACTTAACACCATTTGGAGGTTTTCTAATTGGAAAGGGCTTGTTCTTGTGTATGGAAGACACATGGAAGACGCTAGCAACTGACACCTGGAGTATTTCGTCTCCCACCCTTCTCACCACACAGCTTGCTGTTCACAGGCCTTGTGCAGCAGAGCTGGTCTCCAGTCATCTTGGGTAATCCTTGCCACTGGACCAATCCTGGCTCTGTCAAGCCCGTGAGGTGGCTGGTGTGCAACTAGTCCCTGTTACTTTGCATAATAACCTATTTTTTGGGGCCTGTGGGCTGTGCCTGAACTCAAATAATTAAATTAAATGTTATCCTGTCAGGAGCTGTATCAAATGCAGCAAGGCCTTTTCTGTAGAAAACAGTCATGGCTTGTGACTCCTGGTGGACCACTGTTTTGTGTTGTGTGTATTCTGCCAGAACTTTTAAGAGCAATTTCGAGAAGGGAAGCTTTTCGTAGAGTGTAAAGATGACAAAGCTCAGGATGTCTGAAACAGCAACGGGTTTTGTGATCAAGGCCAAGAAGCAGGCAAAGTCATCTTACAAGTTTTTTTCGTTACTGTTCCCGTGAGGGGAAAGCTGTCAAGAAGCATTTGGAAGGCGATGCACTGGATTTGATGCATTGGTGAAAATCACCTTTCTTGGGATTTAAAACTGCCCTAACTTGATCTTTACTTTGGCTTTGAAGATTGCATTGGTTAAGCAGATGCAGAAATCCAAGCAGGTTGAAGAAGGAGCTCGTTCCCGATAAAGATTTAGGCTCCCGCACTGGCCTTGCAGATAATGTCAGGGCATGGTCCACGTAGAGTGCATACACTGGACAAACTTTATTTACAGATGACCCAATTTGAAATGCAGTTAAGACCAAACAATTTCTTGAATTAATTGTAGAAATTTCTCTTGTTCAGGATACCAGATGGCAAAGCTTACTGCCAAATGCCAATGCTCACCACTAGATGGCCAGTAAATTTCTTGGCATGCAAATGGGGTTTTTGCTGCACTCTTGCAAAGTTATGGTGGTGAAATGGGAACGGCTCTGAGGAAATTTCTGCCCGTATATGGTTAGTGTGAATTCAGAAAGGATTGTTAGCACAGTGGAATGGAAAATATTTGCATTTTGGGTGCCCAGTGTCCACATCAGCACTCACATGCCACTCTTGACCTGATGCAAACCGTAGTCCATAAACTGTGCCCCAACGTGCCATAAGCTCAGTCTCAGAGTACCACTTATGTTGTTAGGTCTTTTAAAATCTTCTTTCCAAGGTTAAAAAGGCATACGGAATGCTTGCCTTTATTGGCTGAGGCATAGAATACAAGAACACAGAGGTTATGCTTAAATTGTACAATACTCTGGTTAGGCCACATTTGGAGAACAGTGTGCAGTTCTGGTTGCCGTATTATAGAAAGGATGTGATTGCACTAGAGAGGGTGCAGAGGAGATTTACTAGGATGCTGCCTGGAATGGAGAATCTTAGCTATGATTCCGTCCAATACGGGAATTACAGTCTATCACAGGTGGGACAGACAGTCATTGAAAAAAAGGGTGAGTGGGACTGGTTTGCCGTATGCTCCTGCTGCCACCTGCACTTGATTTCTGCATGCTCTCGGCGATGAGACTGGAGCTGATCAGCGCCCTCCCGGATGCACTTCCTCTACTTAGGGCAGTCTCTAGCCAGGGACTCCCAGGTGTCGGTGGGGATTTTGCATTTAATCAAGGAGGCTTTGAGGGTGTCCTTGAAACATTTCCTCTGCCCACCTTGGGCTCACTTGCCGTGTAGGAGTTCCGAGCAGAGCGCTTGCATTGGGAGTCTTGTGTCAGGCATGCGACCAGTGTGGCTTGCCCAGTGGAGTTGATCGAGTGTGGTCAGTGCTTCGATGCTGGGGATGTTGGCCTGATCGAGGACGCTAATGTTGATGCTTCTGTCCTCCCAAGGGATTTGCAGGATCTTACGGAGACATCGTTGGTGGTATTTCTCCAGCGATTTGAGGTGTCTACTGCATATGGTCCACGTCTCTGAGCCATACAGGAGGGCGGGTATCACTACAGCCCTGTAGACCATGAGCATGGTGGCAGATTTGAGGGCCTGATCTTCGAATACTCTTTTTCTCAGGCGATGTCTGCCCTTGTTGATAATAGGCTCCCGAGGTATGGAAAGTGGTCCACATTGCCCAGGGCCGTGCCGTGGAACTTGATGACTGGGGGGTAGTGCTGTAAGCGGAGTCAGGCTGATGGAGGACATATGTCTTATGGATGTTTAGTGTAAGGCCCATGCTTTTGTACGCCTCAGTGAAGATGTTGACTATGACTTGGAATTCAGTCTTTGAATTTGCCCAAACGCATGCGTCGTCCACGTACTGTAGTTCAACAACAAAGGTTGGGACGGTCTTAGATCTGGTCTGGTGACGACGGAGATTGAACAGGTTCCCACTGGTTCTGTAGTTTAGTTCCACTCCAGTGAGTGTGAGGTGGAGCATTGCAGCGAGGAAGATTGAGAAAAGGGTTGGCGCGATGACACAGCCCTGCTTGACCCCGGTCCGGACGTGGATTGGGTCTGTAATGGGTCTGTTGGTCAGGATCACGGCTTGCATGTCATCGTGGAGCAGGCGGAGGATGGTGACGAACTTTTGGGGACAGCTGAAATAGGCCCTTGCTATCCACTATATCCAGACCCCTCAAAGATTTGTACACCTCAATGAGGTCTCCTCTCAACCTCCTCTGTTCCAATGAGAACAAACCCATCCTATTCAGTCTGTCTTCATAGCTAAGATTCTCCATTCCAGGCAGCATCCTAGTAAATCTCCTCTGCACTCTCTCTAGTGCAATCACGTCCTTTCTATAATACGGCGACCAGAACTGCACGCAGTTCTCCAACTGTGGCCTAACCAGAGTATTATACAATTTAAGCATAACCTCTGTGTTCTTGTATTCTATGCCTCGGCCAATAAAGGCAAGCATTCAGTATGCCTTCTTAACCACATCCACCTGGTCTGCTACTTTCAGGGATCTGTGGGCCAGCACTCCAAGGTCCCTTTGTTCATCTACACTTTTAAGCGGCCTACCGCTTAATGTGTATACCCCTTCCTTATTAGCGTTCCCAAAGTGCATTACCTCACACGTCTCCAAATTAAATTCCATTTGCCACTGCTCTGCCCCCTGACCAGGAGATTGATATCCTCCTGCAGCCCATGACTTTCCTCTTCATTATCAACCACAGAGCCAATTTTAGTGTCATCTGCCAACTTCTTAATCATACTCCCTATATTCAAATCTAGATCATTGATATATACCACAAAAAGTAAGGGTCCCAGTACTGAGCCCTGCAGAACCCCACTGGAAACAGCCTTCCAGTCGCAAAAACATCCATCATCCATTACACTTTGCTTCCTACCTCTAAGCCAATTTTGGATCCAACTAGCCACTTTGCCCTGTATCCCATGGGCTTTAACCTTTGTGACCAGTCTACCATGTGGGACCTTATCAAAAACTTTGCTAAAGTCCATATATACTACATCGTATGCACTACCCTCATCGACCCTCCTGGTTACCTCCTCAAAAAATTCAATCAGATGAGTCAAACACGATCTTCCCTTAACAAATCCGTGCTGGCTGTCCCCAATTAATCCTTGCCTTTCCAAATTTAGATTTATCCTGCCTTTCAGAATTTTTTCCAATAATTTTCCCACCACTGAGGTTAGGCTGACAGGCCTGTAATTACTCGACCTATCCCTTTCTCCCTTCTTAAACAAGGATACTACATTAGCAGTCCTCCAGTCCTCTGGCACCATACCCAAATTTAAAGAAGACTGGAAAATGATGGTCAAGGCCTCTGCTATTTCCTCTTTTACTTCGCTCAACAGCCTGGGATGCATTTCATCCCGGCCTGAGGACTTATCTACTTTCAAAGCTGCTAAACCCCTTAATACTTCCTCTTTCACTATGTTTATTTCATCCAGAATGTCACACTCCTCCTTGATAGCAGTATCTGCATTGCCCCTTTCCTTTGTGAAAACAGACGCAAAGTATTCATTAAGAACCATACCAGCATCTTCTGCCTTCACACAAAATTTACCCTCATGGTCTCGACTGGGCCTACCCTTTCTTTAGTTACCCTCTTGCTCTTAATATATTTATAGAATATCTTTGGGTTTTCCTTAATTTTAATAGCCAAGAATTTGTTATGCTCTCTTTTTGCTTTCCTAATATCCTTTTTAATTTTACCTCTTAACTTTCTATATTCCTCCAAAGATTCTATAGTATTTAGCGGTTGGTAGCTTCCTTTCTTTCTTTATCCTCCCCTGTAAGTCCCTGGACATTCAGGGGGTTCTAGAATTGCTATTCCCATCCTTTTTCTTTAAGGGTGGATGTTTGGCCTGAGCCTTCTGGATCTCTTCCTTGAATGCCTTCCACTGTTCCGACACCGATTTACCCACAAGTTGCTGTTTCCGGTCCACTGTGACCAATCACTCCTCAACTTAGCAAAATTAGCTTTTCCCCAATTTGGGACTTTTATTCCAGGCCTATCCTTGTCATCCATAATTAACTTGAATCTGACTGAATTATGGTCACTGGCACCCAAGTGCTCTCCCACTAATACCCCTTCAACCTGCCCAGCTTCATTCCCCAAAACTAAATCCAAAACCACCCCCTCTCGTGTTGGGCTTGTTACATACTGACTAAAAAAGTTCTCTTGAATGCATTTTAAGAATTCTGCACCCTCTATACCCTTCACACTATATTTGTCCCAATCAATATTAGGACAGTTAAAATCCCCTACTATTACTACCCTATAGTTTTTGGACTTTACAGCAATTTGCCTACATATTTGCTCCTCTATCTCCCTCCCACTGTTTGGGGGTCTATAATACAAGCCCAGCAGTGTGATCACCCCTTTTTTATTTTTCATTTCGACCCATATGGCCTCATTTGATGATCCCTCTAACATATCATCCCTCCTCACCGCTGTAATAGTTTCTTTAATCAATACTGCGACCCCCCCCCCCTCACACTTTTTACCACCCTCTCTACCTTGTCTAAAATCCTGTAACCAGGAATATTGATCTGTAAAACCTGCCCCTCTTTCAGCCATGTCTCTGTAATGGCTATAATGTCATACTCCCAAGTGTCTACCTTTTAGCTCATCCGCCTTGTTCACTATACTCCTTGCATTAAAGTATATACCATTCAGCACAGGAAGACCTCCTTGATTACTACTTACTAACCCTTGTTTCCTCTGTCCTGCAGATTCGCTTTCTACATTCTTGCTATCCAATTTCTGCTTTACTTTGTTCCCTATTGTATTCGTTTTCAGGTTACCATCCATCCCACTGCCAAGCTAGTTTAAACTCTCCCTAACAGCACTAGCAAAACTCCCCACGGGGATATTGGTCTTGGCGCTGTTGAGCTTCAACCCATCCGGTTTGTACAGGTCCCATCTCCCCCAGAAGCAGTCCTAATGCCTCAAGAATTTAAAGCCCTCCCTCCTGCACCAACTCTCCAGCCACGTGTTCATCCTCTCTAACTTTCTGCTCTTGTACTCATTAGCACGTGGCACCTGTAGTAACCCGGAGATTACGACCTTTGAGGTCCTACCCTTTAATTTTCTTCCTAGCTCCCGAAATTCTGCCTGTAGGACTTCATCCCTCTTTCTACCTATGTCGTTGAACCTGATATGGACCACGACCTCTAGCTGTTTACCCTCTCACCCCAGAATGCCCTGCACCTGTTCTGTGACATCCTTGACCCTGGCACCAGGGAGGCACCATACCATTCTGGAGTCACATCTGAGACCGCAGAAACATCTCTCTGTTCCCCTAACTATAGAATCCCCTATCACTAGAGCTCTTTTATTCTTTGTCCCTCCCCCCTGTGCAGCTGAGCCACCCGTGGTGCCTTGGATTTGACTCTGGCTGCACTCCCCACAGGCACCATCGCTCCCACCGGTGCTCAGAAGTGAATATTGGTTTGAAAGCGAGATGGACTGGGGGGGGGGGGGGGGGGGGACTCTTGCACTACCTGCCTAGCGTTTTTCCTCTGTCTGATGGTCACCCACTTCCCCTCTGCCTGCATGCTTTTAAGCTGTGGGGTGACCACCTCCTGAAACGTGCTATCCATGAAGCCCTCAGCCTCGCACATGCACCATATTGACTCCAGCCGCCGCTCCAGCTCCGAAACGCAGAACTCGAGCAGTTGAAGCTGAAGACACCTCCTGCACACATGGCTGTCCAGGCCGCGCTAAGTGTCCAGGACTTCCCACATGCCACAGGATGTGCAGTCCACAGGACTGAACTGCCCTGCCATCCCTCTAATTAAACTTATCTCATTTAAAATCTAATTAAAAGAAAAAGAGAAAAAGCGAGATACTTATCAATCAAACAGCCAACCATTACCCGCGCGGACGAGGGCTGTGAGATCCTCGTCAAAATTGAACTGCTCACCGACCCTCGGGCCTCCTGCTCCTCGGGCCTCACGGACCTCTCTCGCCTCCCGAACTCTTGAAATCCCGAACTCCAGGTGTGGTCTTACCAATGCCCTATACAGTTGTAGCAGAACTTCCCTACTTTCATACTCCATCTCCCTTGCAATAAAGGCCAGCATTCCATTTGCCTTCCTAATTACTTGCTGTACCTGCATGTTAACTTTTTGAGTTTCATGTACAAGGATCCCCAGATCCCTCTGTACTGCAGCATTTTGTAATCTCTCCCCATTTAAATAATAATTAGCTTTTTTATTTTTCCTCCCAAAGTGGATAACCTCACATATTCCCACATTATACTCCATCTGCCAATTTTTTGCCCATTCACTTACCCTATCTATATCCCTTTGTAGATTCTTTGCAAACTCCTCACAACTTGCTTTCCCATCTATCTTTGTATCATCAGCAAATTTGGTTACATTACACTCGGTTCCTTCATTGAAGTCATTAATATAAATTGTAAATAGTTGAGGCCCCAGCACTGATCCCTGTGGCACCCCACTAGTTACAATTTGCCAACCGGAAAATGACTCATTTATCCCGACTCTCTGCTTTCTGAGAGTTAGCCAATCCTCTATCCATGCTAATATATTACCCCCCCCCCCCCCCCCCATGAGCTTTTATCTTGTGCAGTAACCTTTGATGTGGCACCTTATCGAATGCTTTCTGGAAATCCAAATGCTCGACATCTTCTAGTTCCCCTTATCCACCCTGCTCGTTACATCCTCAAAAAATTTGAGCAAATTTGTCAAACATGATTTCCCTTTCATAAAACCAATTTATGGAGATATTTAAGGTGATATTTCATAACCTGAGAGTTATGAAATAGCTCTTTAAATGTTTTCCACTACTTTTCTACAGTTTTAACCTTTAATATATTTTCCCAGCCCCTTCTGCCCTTTCGGGTGAAAGTAAAAGATCCCATGGCACTATTCGAAGAAGAGCAGGGTAGTTCTCCTATGGTCTGGCCAATAATTATCACTCAGCCAACACTTAAAACAGCTATGGTCATTTATTTAATTGCTGTTTGTGGGACCTTGCTGTGCACAAATTGGCTGCCATGTTTCCTATATTACAACAGTGACTATACTTCAAAAGTACATAATTGATTGTAAAGCATTTTAGGACATCCTGTGGTTGTGGAAGGCGTTATATAAGGCAAGTCATTTCTTTCTTTATCCTAGATTAGTTTGGCTCTTGTATCTTTGATCACTCTCATGATTCACTTCCAACTTGTTATACTTTCAAGTGTGACTATCCTTGTCTTGAGATCTAGGTAATCTTTCACTGGGAAAATGAATAGCCAACCCTGTTTGGTAATTGCATTTGGGCACTGGACTAACTATACCTCCATAAGATCTTGCTTCAGTCTTTGAAAATGGTAGGCATCACATCAGACATTTTTTTTAAATGTTAAATGGCAATCAAGTTTATAAAACAAATAATGAACAAGCAAATTTAAAATTGATATGTTATATATTTACTGTATGTCTTTTATTTAACGCTTTGAGCAGAGAAATAATATTTTCTGACTACAGGAGTTAGCTGGTCTACCTTATCTTTTACTACATAGTTTCCAATCGCTTTGACTACCTTCTGATAACCTAACTCAAAGAACAGTTCAATTTAAAAACCTTTTCACCAGTTGCTGAGGCTTTTTCATAACTGACAGATTCAAAATAATTGGCTGTCATGCTTTTAACAGAACAAGTCACGCCGTCTGTTTGTTCAAAGTAACTTGGCTCCTCCCTTGAACTACACTTTGACACCCAGTTTGAACCGACCTTGCAACAAATATATAAAAATAAGCTGGGCACAGAGATCTAAACTGCACTTGTATCTTTTAAGCTGCTTATGTACGGTGACTGGATTTAAAGTGAGAGTGGCGAACTAAAACTAGACAAAAATGTATAATTCATGTCACAACCACCCTTTGCATCATTGTGATTTTTTTTTTCCATTTCCCACACCAGCTATCCTAAAGATCTCTGTCAGTTTGTTCAGAATTATGGGCAGTTTGGTGTTTGGGACCCATATTCACTGGGTACTGGCTTAAGACTGCATAAACCAATTTAATGTAGGATCTTTGCAGCCAGCAAGGAAAGGAGGCATTCATCCTATCAATTGGAGCTGAATTCAAACTCGGGGTCCAGAGGTGACAGGACTATGCTAAATTATCGGACGCTAAATCCAGGCTCCAGATTTGGTGAACCAAAATCATTGCCCCTGTACATTTGAATTTGAAGTGAAGAGTCGAAGTTTCTTTGGTCTTTGCTCAAAACTCTGGTTCTAGGAATCAGTCGTGTGCCTTTTGTCTGCATCACATCCAGAATTTGAGTATCTCTCTTGTGTCTCACCTACTAAAACTGGACACAGTACTCAAAGTATGGTCCAACTGGAGCACTGTACAGTTTTAGAATGACATTGTCTAACATACTGGTTTAGCAATGTAGCTCAGCATTTAATTTTCCTACTTGCTGCAGTCAGTGCGCATTCTAGGTACTGAATCTACTAACACCTCATATCCAATTCAATTTCCTCTTAGCTATGTCGACAACATTTGTTGCGGTATGTATATTGCCCATGTCTTCTTCCAAAGTGCAGTACTTATTCGTACTGAATGTTATCTGCCACTTAGAGATCCTAGCTAAGTCATTTGGTACATCCTTGTTACATTTGATTGCTCCTCCCCCCAGTTTAGTTCCATCTGTTAATTTGATCAGTTTATGTTTAGTTTCTGAATCCAAGTCGTTGATGTTTATTAGAAATAGCAGGGGTCCTGACAAACACCAAACCCTGGAGCACTTCACCCAGTACTCCTCTTCCTTCCCACAATTTCCAACGCCTGATGTCACTCCTCTAATGAGTGCTTGCTGTTTCCTTCCTAGCCAATTTACTGTCCAATTTCAGGTTTTATCTTGAACTCCCACCAGTTTGAAGTCTTTTGTCAAAAGCTTTCTTTAAGTCTGGATACATTACTTCATAAAACTTTCCACACTCCACTTAGAATGTCTCATCATCAAAACAGCCAAGGACCACTCTGTTGGACACACTGAGTGTTATGATGTTTCGCAGGTGAATATTGTTGTTATGGAATATTATAGGTAAGAGGTGCCTAAAGAGGGTTTAATAATGTCAGTTGAATTTTGGTATTGTTTAGAACTGAGCTGAGTTGAAGAACTATTAATATCTATGAACGGGTGTGTTATAAGAAAACTCGACCTCCAGTTTTACCTTGGAATTTTAAATTGGTTGCATAGGAACACATTTATTTTGCATTGTCCAGTGACTTCATGTGATAATTTCTAATATCCAAGCACATTTGCAAGGCAGCCAAATGGATTAGTTCTGACACAATCACCAAACATTGTTTGAATTTTGCAGTTTGGAGGGTGGCATTAGCCCTTTCCTTTGTCTTCTGTACAGACTGGTTTTCTGTCCTCCCTCCCACAGAGGTATCACTCTAATAGAATTATTCCTGGATTGTGGAGATTACGTACAGAGAAGAGTGTGCTCCTTGTCAGGTATAGTACTGTATTCCTCATCCTTCTGATTGAAGTTACCCAACTCTGAGCTCTGGTGTACAAATTCTCTGTATGCTGTGTAGTAAAAGATAAAATATTTTTATAATTTAATTTGCTTAAAGCTACTGTAGAATAAAACAAAATAAGTTAATCAAGGAATTCCTGATTTAACCTATTTCTTCATAGATGTAGTTTTTTTTTAACAAAGTCAAAAACATTTAAAGAACTTTTTTGAGAAAAGAGAATTTTTATAGAGACCAGTGCAACCCACTAGTTTCACTAATTGAATTGGATATTTCAAAACAAAATTGGATATGACCACTGGAGTTTATCCCGATAATATCGTAATATTCTGCATATTCAGTTTACATTTTATAGACCGGGACTATGTTCACTGGCCAGGCAGTGAACATAAGTTAACAGTAGAACTAGTTTCCGCCCCACCCCCCAGCCACAGTGGCACTACTCCTCTCTCGGATGGCCAGTGTTCCGTGTGTACACTGGCTAGCTTAATTAGAGTCACTATAATAGATTATTTCATTTAAGGTTTAATTCGACAATTTATAAACAAATCAAAGAACTAAAGCACAGAGCATCATGACACTACCTGTGCTAACCTTTCTGTAGCTATCTACTCTAATACCATTTCCCTGTTAAGACAAATATGAAGCAATCCTACCTTATTTTGGTTTGATACATGTCCCCGATTTGAAGGGACAGCTACCAGACGAAATACAAGACTAAATAGCTTTGTGTTTGTCACGCCTGTATTTATATGTCCAGTTCCTTTTCACATGGCATAGGCCCTACTTTAATACCCTGAGCCACTTGGGGTAAAGCATTCAATGGCAAAATAATCTACTGTGTGGAAAAAAATCTTCTAACTTCCCCTTTCATTCTTCTAGTGATATTAAACCATTTTGGATGATAATTTTAATCAACTCCAGTCTTTTGAGCCCCGTTAAGGTTTTACTTCAATATTTTTAGGGGTTCAGTGAAACCTTGATACCTTGAGGCTCTACTCACCCTATGGAGCTATGAAGCTGAAAATTATTTCCGTGCTGGCTATTATTTTTATTAAAGGTCCACTTCCCTGCTATAATATAACCGATGAGCAAAAAACCCAGCTTTATTACTCCCCAAAAATCTACAAAAAACGCACATGTGTCAATCATGGATTGTAAAATCCCCCTTCAGTATATCTTTTATAGTGAAGTGCCCTCTTCCTTAAATTGAACGATTCCTCATAAAACCAGTTATATCTGGATTTTAAGTGCAAAGATCTTTTCAGCTGAATGTAGGATCCTGAGATGCTTGTGCCATGTATAGCATCCACGCCCAATTCACTTGCTTATTTGCCTTTTGTAAGTTTTAAGAGTTTCACAGAAACGAATGTAAGCACTTCTGGGAAAGTATTTGATCATTGAGCTCACTGCATTTTGTCGTATTTGCTTTTCAAAATTGGCTCGTGAATAGTTTCTTGCGAATGCTAACCTAAACTCCAAGCACATAAAAGACATTTAGAGCAACAATTGTTCATTTAATTAGTAATTGGACAGCGCAGGATGGATAAGGCATTGAGATACGTGCACTATTATTGAGAGATGCACACTGAAATACCAGAAATGGAATGTAAGCTCTGATCAGGGAGGCTTGAGCACAATTACTTTTTTTCAAATCCTTCTGTGACACTGCAGGGGGAAAAAGGACTTTGAAACTTGAAAGGCTAGGGTTTGCTTTCAACCTCAAAAGCAAGGAGGAAAGGGCTCTGAAATTTGCTCAGTACTCCCAATTCACCATTAGCCTGTTTCTTCCTTTAGCCTCAAGGCATTCTCCACTATTTGAAAAGACGTTAAGAAATTCAATCACAATAGAAGGTCCAGTTTTGAACATGTTTCAGTTGGTGCATTGAGGTTTGGTCTTCAGGCTTTGTGTGGGGTGAATTGAACTGAGCAACCATTGGAAAGAGAAAAAAAAGGTGAATGAGCAGCCTATGTGCAGACACAAATCCTGGCAGAGCAGGGGCTGCTCTTCCTTGATCTTTGCATATGCAATGTATTGGAGCCTGCTTATGGCAGAATGTGAAGCACTGCCCATTCTAAAGTCAATACAGAGCACTTGGTTTACCGCGCGACTCTTGTTGAGTTTGCCTTGTAATTGAAGCTGCTGTTGACCCTTTCTTGGGGACCATTTGTAAAACCATTTATTCTGCATAAACTAAAATAATAAACCTTCTTTCTGTTAGGCCAATTGTGATGGTGTGACATTAGTTTGATTTAATGATTAGCCGCCTGACCCCTGAGCTCCAGAGAGCTGCTTAAATAGAGAATAAGTTCACTAGAAGGCACACCGGTAGAATACTAATGAGCTGGTTAAACTTCGCATGGCACCAATCAGTTTTTTTTCCTGAATTACTCTAATGGGAGAGGCTTTGTATGTGAGAGAGATTACAGAGGATTGCCCTCATGGCCGGATATTTTCAAATGAGACTGTGACTTGCTCAGAGGGAGTCGTGGGTTTTTCTTTTGGACTGAGTTGTGAATAATGTTGAAGCTTCTAGTCTATGTCTCCATCAGACACACGTGTACATGTGTGGGACTTTTGCAAACCAATGCTGTTATTTTATTTTGTGAAATGTGAAGCATCTTGGAACAAGAGTAGCAGCACACACCTCTTAGACAAGTAAGTTTTAGGAATATATATATTTTATTTCCTCAAGTTTGATTTTTTGAGTTTGTTGCTTTTTAACATACATGACTGCTAGTGTTCAGTGAATTGATAGTGCATGTTAACACTTGAGAGGTTTTAAGTAATTTGTCTTTTTTTTGGCCAAATTGTTATTCCCTCTTATCCTAAGAAAGTCTTTTCTTCAGCTCGGGAGCAATAACAGTTGTTCAGTGTTTGGATGTTTAAGTGTGCTGTCAGGCGCAGCTGGAAGAGCAGCTTACATTTCTGCAATAGAATCACACTTGTTGCCATGCCATATGGTATGTTTCTCTCACAAAGTTAGCTTGGTGTAGCTTGCCAACGTTTATTTCTAAATGTGTTGAACAATTTGGCTCAACAGAACAGTGTGGATGATGTACCCGTGTTCTATTCTTGTCAAATGCAGGTTGGTTAAGTTTTTGTGACAAAAGATATTTGTGTACTGCACAAGATTATTAAATAGCTATGTTTATGTGCAAAACAAGTGTATGTTTCAGTCAGCCGTTTGGATGTGAAGCTTCGTTTGTGTGAGAGTGAAGCCTCAGGGCCCTGGACAGGGCATTGTTTTGTGTTTTTTTATCTCTTTTGGAAGGTGAGAAACACCTAATCAGTGAAGGGAAGTGATACCTAGAAAAGAAAAAGTGGGTAAAAAAGGATGCTTTGACCCATCACCAACACCTTGTGAAGAGTGTTTAATGGAGCACAAAGTGGGATTGATTACATTGAATTACATAGGATATACAGCACAGAAACAGACCATTCAGCTCAACCAGTCCATGCTAGTGTTATGATGTATAATTGGTCTTTGGTTTTTATCGCACTCGCTCTCTTCCCCCTTTTCTTTCCCTCTTGATACCATCTCATTACAGCTTTTTGCATCATAGCGATCTCTTTTTTTTTTCTCTCTCCCTTTTACTTCCTCTCCTCCTCTTCTAGCTGCTACTTCCGTTTCCCTACTTTTTCAGCTGAATGAGATAGTTGTGAAGCCCTTGTTCCTGGTGACGTGGTATCAAAGTGGAGCTTATGTGGAAATGTGCTCCACAGTCAGTGTTACTCATGCGACATCTGGGTACCTGACTTATCTGCACTGACACATCTGATTACTGTTAGTGGTATTCCTTATTGTAATGCTAAACTTTATATCTTAACTAGATGTATGCTTTGTGCTTAATAAAAAGCAGCTATTGGGACAGAATGCTTCATTCTGATGTGTTAAAGTAATAAATCATAAGGATACTTTCCAGTGCAAAAATCACTCCATCGAAACTAGTTGAAGCAGTTCAGCATTCAACTCCATGTATTATTTCCTCATCATTTACATACATTCTCCTGCACCAGTTCGAGCTATTGCAGGGGTAGGGGATAGAAACCTTCTAGTTTTGAAAAGCAGTCTTAATTTTAATAATTGTTGTCATTAACCTTTTTTATGACGGTCTGAGCAGACTTTGAGATGCGAATTGATGTAACTCGCCATTTTTTCCATGTGCCTCATTAAATTTTGATCAAGTTCAGTTGCAAGCATGCACAATCTGGCGCACACACACACACACACACACACACACGTGTGCACACGCATAGGCACAAAAAGTCACACGGACACGCAGAAACGCAGGTGCATGCAGGCATGCGCTCACACAGGCCGACAGAGGTGCACAGGGACAGGCAGGCACGCACAGACGTGCACACATACACAAACACGCACAGTCAAATGCGTGCGCACAATCAGACGTGCGCACACACAGTAAGGCGCACAGATGTACACAGTCAAACGCACACATGCACACACAGTCAGACGCACACACATACACAGGCATACGCAGTCAAATGTACACATGTAAACAGATGCACAAACAGGTGCATGGCCAGACACAATCACTGACACACACTAACCCCGGTTATACCGAGAAATCAGGATTTGTGCTTCAGTAATGACACATGTTTTAAATTCCATAAGAGAGCTGTTCAAATCTAATAAAATTCATCTAAATTAATGGTCTGACCTCTTGCTGAAAGAATGAACGTCATTTTGTATTGAGAGGAAGAAGACAATTTTCAGTTTCTAAACGATTGCCTCAATACCTGCCTCAGTCTAGACTTGGTCCAAGTGCAGTGAAATATAAACAAAATGTTCTCTTTTTCCCTCTCCAGTTGAATGTTGGTTTAATTTGTATTGTATGTGCATATAAAAGTCAACAAAAGTTAAGAATATGCTGATGTTGCTTCACAACTGTAGGCAGCAGCAACAATAAAAACTGTTTTTGCTTGGGTACATACAGCGATCGGTGTCCGCTTTGAACTAATGCGGTGATACTGATCCTGACTTGGGGATGTGTTTCTTTCTTCTAGAGGATGAAAGTCCTGGAACCTATCACAGAGAGAGAAGAAATGCAATTGCAATGCAGCCGCACACTGGTCGGCAAAGCTTGAGTAAAATCGGTGAAGAGCCATCAACTTCCAGTGAAGATAGAGCTTCTCTAATAAAGAAGGAGATCCATGGATCTTTGTCACATATACCTGAGCCTTCTATCCCATACCGTGGGGCACTTTTTGCTATGGATCCGAGGAATGGCTATATGGACCCACATTATCGTAAGTACCGCTTCAATACTCTTCAGATTAGATGCCCTCTACTTAAAGATGGTTTGGGCCAGATACCATCTCATGCTATTACTGACTGCTAAGTTAGTCTACTTGGGGATTGATCCAAGTGATACTGTTGCTGCTTTGGCTAGCCAGGATAGATTAAAGGTAGGATAAAGAAAAAAAGGGAAGTTAATGACAGATACTGCGGCCCCAATACTGCAGAAACCCTAGAGAGTATAGAAAATGCAGGGGTGAAATTAAAAAGGAAATGAGCAAAGCAAAGAGAAGGCATGAAAAAAATCTTGGCACGTAACATATAGGAAAACCCATAGATGTTTATAAATATATTAAGAGCAAGAGGTTAACTAAAGAAAGAGTGGGGCCTATTAGAGACCATAAAGATAACCTGTGTGTGGAGGCGGAAGATGTGGGTATGGTTCTTCATGAATACTTTGCGTCTGTTTTCACAAAAGAGAGGGGTGATGCAGACATTGTAATCAGGGAGCAGGTGTGTGAAATATTAGATGAAATAAACATAGTGAGAAAGGAAGTATGAAGGGTTTTAGCATCTTTGAAAGTGGATAAATCCCCAGTCCCAGGTTAAATGTATCCCAGACTGTTAAGAGAAGCAAGAGAGGAAATAGCAGAGGCTCTGACCAATCATTTTCCAATCCTCTCTGGCTACAGATGTGGTGCCGGAGGACTGGAGGAATGCTAATGTAGTACCATTGTTTAAAAAGGGAGAAAGGGATAGACCGAGTAATTACAGACCAGTCAGCCTAACCTCGGTGGTGGGAAAATTATTGGAAAAAATTCTGAGGGACAGGATAAATCTTCATTTAGAAAGACACTAATGAATCGAGGACAGTCAACTAGGATTTGTTAAGGGAAGGTTGTGGCTGACTAACTTGATTGTATTTTTTGAAGCGGTAACAAGGAGGATCGATGAGGGTAATGCATTTGATGCAGTGTATATGGATTTTAGCAAAGCTTTTGATAAGATCCTACATGTCAGACTGGTCACGAAAGCCCTTGGGATCCAAGGCAAAATGGCAAGTTGGATCCAAAATTGGCTCAGGAAGCAAAGGGTAATGGGTCGATGGGTGTTTTGTATGACTGGAAGGCTGTTTCAATGGGGATTCTGCAGGGCTCAGTATAAGGTCTCTTGCTTTTTGTGATATATAGCACTGATTTAGACTTGAATGTAGGGAGTATGATTAAGAAGTTTGCAGATGATACAAAAAATTTAAATGTGATTGATAATGAAGAAGAAAGCTGTAGACTGCAGAAAGATACCAATGGACTGGTCAGGTTGGCAGAACAGTGACAAATGGAATTCAATCCAGAAAAGTGTGAGGTAATGCATTTGGGGAGGGCTAACAAGGTAAGGGAATACACAATAAATGGCAGGCCATTGAGAAGTGTAGAGGAACAGAGGGACTTTGGAGTGCATGTCCACAGATCCTTGAAGGTAGCAGGACAGGTTGATAAGGTGGTTAAGAAGGCATACGGAATACTTGCCTTTATTAGCCGAGGTGTTGAATATAAGAGCAGGGAAGTTATGCTTGAACTGTATAAAATACTAGTTAGGCCACAGCTAGAGTACTGCGTGCAGTTCTGGTCACCGCATTACAGGAAATATGTGCTTGCACTTGAGAGGATACAGAGGAGATTTACGAGGATGTTGCCTGGACTGGAGAACTTTAGCTATGAAGAAAGATTGGATAGGCTGGGGTTGTTTTCTTTGGAACAGAGGAGGCATGGGAGACCTAATTGAGGTGTATAAAATTATGAGGGGCCTAGATAGAGTAGCTAGGAAGGACCTATTCCCCTTAGCAGAGGGGTCAATAACCAGGGGGCATAGATTTAAAGTAAGTGGCAGGAGGGGATTTGAGCAGAAATGATTTCACCCAGAGGGTGGTGGTGGTCTGGAATTGAAAAAGTGGTAGAGGCAGAAACCCTCACAGCATTTAAAAAGTGCTTGGACATGCACTTGAAGTACTGTAACCTACAAGGCAACGGACCAAGAGCTGGAAAGTGAGATTAGGCTGGATAGCTCTTTGATGATCGGCGCGGACATGATGGGCTGAATGGCCTCCTTCTGTACCGTAAATTTGTATGGTATGGTATGTAGTAGAGAAGTTCACGCAATCCTGCTTAATTCTCGAAGGAGGCTCCATAAGATTGAGCTGTTTCAGGTATCCAGTAGACCAACGTGTGCTGTGTGATCAAAGAACATCAGGCCTGCACCAATTTCACCATCTTTTTTAATACACAAATCTTGTCCCTATGTCCAAGAGGTTTTAGGGAACATAATCAATGGAGTCATGCAGCAATTACAGTTTGTTGATTTGTTTATTTTTTCCCTGTTAAAATATTTACTGCGTGATTTGGAATAAGTTTCTAAAGCAAACCTAGTTAAATGAAGCCAGTTCAATGCATGTTGAGGGACAGTTTCATTTAAGTGACAGTCTTAACCCGTTTCAATTTGATGTCCACTTGTAAAAAGTATTTGGATATGCACTTGAAGTGCTGTAACCTACAGGGTTACGGACCAAGTGCTGGAAAGTGGGATTAGACCGGATGGCTCTCTTTCGGCCGGCACAGACTCAATGGACTGAATGGCCTCCTTCTGTGCTGTAAATTTATACGGTTCTATGGTTAACTTCATGTTTAAAATGTAAGCAACTTCGGTTTTGCTCAAAGTAACCAACTACCCGTTGCAGTGTTGGAATCGCACACGTTAGATTTTCGTATCTCACGGTACAAATATAATTGCTTTGTACAAAGCAGAAATCACGGCTGGTTACAATTTAAATATAAAATTAATATTTAACTCATCTATAACATCAAAAATAGATCTGAAATTGGAGTGAGCAGAAGGTCCTTGCTGCTATATCAAGGTGAATTATAGTTAGCAAATGTTCCTGATAAGTGAAAGCAGCTTTAAGGCAGAGGTGCCACTCATTTAATAAGAATTCTCTCTAGTTGTAAATATATGAGGGAAGGGAGGGCAGCCTTGTGATTTGCTGAGATTTGAATGTTAACGCTTCAAAATTGTAGGGTAGGTAGCTTGTGATGGACATGTTGTTAGTTTAATTGTGAGAATGAAATAATCCTGATGTTTGACACAGTAACTATCTGCTTTTCAACTGGTAATGAGTACATAATGTATATAGACTACACTAATGTGGCGTTTACGCAAAGGCCATATTAGATTCAATTACATTTTGGTCAATTTTTGTTCCGTCTTAAAGTGCTGACATGGTGTGGTTAATGCACTCAAGTTCAGTTTGATTGTGAAATTATAATTTTGTCCTTCTGCACCATGTGCAGCTTAAATGATTACCTTGCGCACTGGGAGACTGGACACAAAGAGCACCAAGGAGCTATATACATGTCCCTCCCCTGGCTCTCGCCTGTTTTTCTTTCCCTTGCCTTATCTTTTACAGCAAGATGCATGGTATTTTGGATCTGTAAAATCATATTAAATCATTCATCACAGCTGTGGGAAAATGGTACCGAAATGATGGTACCTTTTCTGGAAGGGTAGGTAAAATCTTTAAAGTGTAGGTGCAACATTTTCTTTTGTATATGTGCCTTGTGGCAAGCTGTTAGTATTGTCAATATGAGAATCTAATCTGATGCCCGTGTTCTATGTGAACATTTCAAAAGTTGGTGAAAATATGTACAACCCATATCTCCGAATTAATCCCTTAATAGTACTGCTTATTGGTCAATATAAAACTACCAGTCTTCGAATTAGCTTAAAAGCCATAGATGTTCATAACACAGAAGGAGGCCATTCAGCCCACCATGATTGTGCCGGCTTCTTTACTAACCTGTCTAACGGAAAGGGAACCGTGACCGTAATGGATGAGAAGGTGATGCGAGGTCCGATGGCATGAATTAGTTTACCACGCGTGGGTGAGATAATATCACTTCTGGTTGTCTATTCGGTATTTGCATGATGATATAGTAATGATGTACTTTCTATGTGTTGTAAGTTATATCACTTGACTTCAGATCTCAAAGCTAAATGTGAGGCAGGCATGCTTTTAAGTCTGTCCAGACTGCATTTCTAATCAGCACGTTGAGGCTCACAGAGGGGACTGGTCTGGTGCTTTCTACATTAGCTGGAAGGTTTAGTATCTGGAGGTGAAAGGTCATTGGACAGATGACTGATTAGCCAAGACAGCTGATTAGCGCAGGTTTTAGCATTAGGAGTGCCAGGGATGAAAGTAGGTTTGATTGACTCATTAGCTTGGCAGCAGAGAGGAATGCACACTTTATAGGACTTGATCAAAGAGACTCCAAATGTCAAGTCTGGACATTGGTTTTGTAGGTCCGAGTACTAGGAGTCGGATGTAGGGCCATTTTTTTTCTCTTATTGGCCCATTATGCATTACACTAGTGATGCCATTATTCTGCATTGGAGTTTTATAATTGGGAGTCCTTAATTCAGAAGGTGTTGTAAGTGGGTTTTCATAAATGAATGACTGGGAGCACAGGTACAAAAAGATCCTTTTTAGAACAATTATTACTCTTTGTTTCAAGCTTATTGAGATCAGTCTTAGGATTTAGTGCTGCTGGTGCAGAGCTTAATTTTAAGTGGTGGAAAATCACATGGGTGTGCTGAGCTCTGTGCCTGAATAGCTGATATGTGTTCCTGTCCGGTGAAGCTCTGTACCCGATAACTACCCTTTTGGTAAATAAAGATGTTGGTTTTTAAAAAATAATTTGTTTCCTCTCCTGAAAGTGGTAACTCTTGTTGGCACAGATGCACCAGCACTAGTACCTTGTTCAAGGGGCAGTTCTCCATGTTTGAGCCAAGACAATGACTGGTGGCAGGCTCTTCGACCACAGACAGCATCGCAACTGTGTCCAATGTCGACACATTTCATATTCCAGCAGAGGCCCTGGACAACCCAGCAGAGACTCATTGACACTGACTTTCTGTAATGACTCAAGAGTCTTGTTATTGTAAACTGCCTTAGGTGTAAACCTGATCCAACTTTAATTCGCACCCAATTAAAGTTGGATCAGGTGACATAGCGTGACATAGTACCCGTGCTTATATACCAGTGACCGCGCACACACGCATGCAGCCTGAAGACCTCCGATAGTGGTGCCCTCTGGTGTCTGATGACCCCAAGCATCAATACATAACAACATCCCCCTTTCAAGATCTTAATATCAGTCTCTTTACAAATTAAGACGGTCTGGGACTTTCCGCTCACGAGTTGATCATCTCAGTTCAACTTTAGTTCTGGGTGAGCGTTCTGAGTCAGTTGTGACTGAAGGCTGAGTAACTGATCTGATGAGAGTGGTAATGACCACATCAGAGACTGAAGGTCCAGGTTCAGTAATGACAGCAGAGTCCTCTGATGAATGAACATTGGTTGGTTGGTCACTGACTGCATCTTCCTCAAATGGTTCCAGTTCATCCGTGTGCCGCAGTTTGACCTGATCAACATGTTTCCTGCATGTTTGCCCATTCATGAGCACGACAATAAACACTCTGTTAGCCTCCTTGGCTGTAACAGTACCGGCGATCCACTTTGGACCTTGACCATAGTTCAGTACATAAACCGGATCGTTGACAGAGATGTCACGTGACACAGCAGCACAATCTGTTTTCAACACGATCATTCAAATCAGGATGAACAAGAGAAAGCTTGGTCTTGAGATTTCTCTTCATCAGTAGTTCAGCAGGGGAAACCCCAGTAAGTGTCCTGTAAATGAGCAATATACATGACAAATGAGTCTGCAGTGAACCCTGAGTTACACGTTTCATACTTTGCTTGATCGTTTGAACAGCACGCTCTGCTTGACCATTAGAAGCAGGTTTGAATGGAGCTGACCTCACATATCTAATACCATTGAGTTTCATGAACTCCTGAAACTCAAGACTTGTGAAGCAAGATCCGTTGTCACTCACAACAATGTCAGGCAAACCATGAGTAGCAAACATGACACGAAGGTTCTCAATAGTAGCTGTAGATGTACTGGATGACATAATAATACACTCTATCCACTTTGAATATGCATCCACCACAACAAAAAACATATTTCCCAGGAAAGGGCCTGCAAAATTGATGTGGATCCTCGACCATGGTTTAGACGGCCACGACCAAAGACTCAGCGGAGATTCCGCTGGTACTTTATTTAGCTGCATGCAAGTATTGCACTGATGCATACATGATTCCAGATCAGCCAATTCCAGACCACCATACATGAGACCTAGCAATGGCTTTCATCATGACAATACCAGGATGAGTGCTATGTAGTTCACGTACAAATTTTTCTCTACCTTTCTTAAGCATAATGATACGATTACCCCACAGTAAACAATCTGACTGAATGGACAGCTCATCTTTGCGACGGTTGTAAGGTTTGGTCTCATCACACATCTCCATAGGTATTGCAGACCAATCACCACTGAGGACACAACGTTTCACAACCGATAAAATAGGGTCATGACTGGTCCAGATCCTAACTTGTTGAGCAGTGACAGGAGTTCCTTCACTCTCAAAAGCATCCATTATTAACAGTAGATCTGCAGGTTGAGGCGTCTCCATATCAGGTGTGGGCACAGGCAGACGACTCAGTGCATCTGCACAATTCTCAGTACCAGGTCTGTGATGAATAATATAATCATAGGCAGACAATGTCAACGCCCACCTCTGGATACGTGACAATGCATTGGTATTAATACCTTTGTTTTCCGAAAACAATGAAATGAGTGGCTTGTGATCCATTTTGAGTTCAAAACGAAGACCAAACAGGTACTGATGCAAGTTTTTGACCCCATACATACAGGCCAAAGCTTTTTCTATCATGTTGCAAGCTCTTTCTGCTTTTGACAAACTTCTCGAAGCATACACGACAGGTTGTAGCTTACCCGACTCATTTGCTTGTTGGAGTACACAGCCAACCCCATATGATGAAGCATCACAGGCCAATACAAGACGCTTACACGGATCATAATGAACAAGCAACTTGTTTGAACAGAGCAGATTCTTAGCTTTCTCAAAGGCTCTATCTTGAGACACACCCCAGACCCAGTTGTTGCCTTTTCTGAGTAGCATGTGCAGTGGCTCTAATAAAGTGCTCAGTCTGGGTAAGAAATTACTGAAGTAGTTGAGTAATCTTCCTCCCCAGGAATTCAACTTCAGGTGCCATGAAGACACACTTCGAACATTTCAGCCTGAGTCCCACTTTGTCCAGACTATGTAGGACTTCTTCAAGATTGTTCAAATGTTCAGCAGTGTCGCGACCTGTGACCAGAATGTCGTCTTGAAACACGACAGTTCTAGGAATGGACTTTAATAGACTCTCCATATTCTTCTGAAATATGGCTGCAGCTGAACAAATTCCAAAAGGACACCTGTTGTAGACAAACAATCCTTTATGGGTGTTGATGCAGGTGAGTTTCTTCAAAGTACCAACAAGCTCCTATAGGCCATATAGGCTGATGTCAGATCTAGTTTAATGAACAACTTTCCACCAGCTAGCATGGCGAACAGGTCATCAGCCTTCGGTAACGGATACTGATTGTGTTTCGAAAATCAGTTATTCGTAATCTTGTAGTCTCCACAAATCCTGACAGTGCCATCACTCTTCAACACAGGGACAATAAGACTGGCCCACTCATTAAGCTCGACCGGTGATATGACCCCTTCATGTTGGAGTCTGTCAAGTTCAATTTCAACCTTCTCCCTTATCATGTAAGGAACAGACTGAGCTTTATGATGGACAGGACTTGCATCAGAATCCAGGTGAATCTGCACTTTGGCTCAAGTAAAATTACCAATGCCCGGTTCAAACAAAGAAGAAAACTTCTTCAACACGAAGTGCCATCCATCGAGGACAAAGCTTTGATATCATTCCAGTTCTACTTCATTTTCTCCAGCCAATTCCTGCCGAACAGCGTTGGACCATTACCTGGAACAATCCATAATGGTAGATCTTGAACCACATCATCATGTGACACCTTGACTACTGCACTGCCAATCACCGGTATGAGCTCCTTAGTGTAGGTATGCACTTGGTATTGACTGGATTCAGCTTAGGCTTCACAGCTTCAGTATCCCACAGCTTGTTGAATGTCCTTTGCCTCATTATCGACTTACTCGCACCCGTGTCCAGCTCCATTGATACAGGCACGCCATTCAGCTTCACATTAACAATTATCGGCTGGCTCTTTGCCAAGAACGAATACAGACCATACACTTCCTCCTTGGGTTGTGTATTCTGGCCAGCACTAGACTGGTCATCATCAACAATGTGATGAGCAGCAGCACGCTTGCTCAGTTGTGGGCACATTCTCAGAAGGTGCCCCACTTTCAAACAACCATTACAGATGTATTGTTTAAACCGACACTGATGAGGCCGATGATTATCCCCACAACGCCAACAGGGTGAAATCAGATTCATGCCAGTTGGTGGACTCTGAGCAGTTACTGGTTTCACATAAGCAGTCGAGTAGGCCCTGCCATAAGCAGCTCTGCCAGACGATGACACAATCTTGTTTACAGTACTTCCCGTGGAGCTCCGACTCTTCGATGATATCTGCCTCAAATTATCATCAGTCGTCATGCATGCCTAAGCAGTCGTGATGGCCTTTCTCAAGTCCAGCTTCACTTCGGCCAATAACTTCCGAAGAATCACATTTTGGTTGATGCCTATCATGAAGAAATCTCGCAAATGTCTTCTAGCATGTTCCCAAACTTACACGGCTCAGCAAGACGTCGTAGGTCAGCGACGAATCCCGACACGTCCTGGCCTTCAGCACGAACATGCGTATAGAAACGATAGCGTGAGATGATGATCCCCTCTTTTGGCTTAAGATGGTCACACACCAAAGCACACAAATCCTCGTAATCTTTGTCCGTTGGACGTAAAGGCGAGAGAAGGTTCTTCATGAGGCCGTAAATTTTCGGACCACAAATGGTGAGGTAAACCTCCCTGCGCCGAACTGCGTCAGCCTCTCCCTCCATTTTCTTGGCCACAAAATACTGATCCAGGCGGTCAATAAAATCAGCCCAATCCTCACCCTCCACGAATTTCTCCAGAATTCTAATAGTGACCATTGTACATGCGAAAGTTCTTAAGTTACCTCGTCGCCAAATGTAATGACTCAAGAGTCTTGTTACTGTAAACTGCCTCAGGTGTAGACCTGATCCAACTTTATTCGCACTCAAAGTACCCGTGTGACATAGTACCTGCGCTTATATACCAGTGACCGCGCAAACACGCATACAGCCCGATGACCTCCGACAGTGGCGCCATCTGGTGTCTGGTGACCCCAAGCATCAACATATAACACTTTCTTTCTCCATTAGTGGTCTGTTCTCCTCCCACTCCCAACATCCCACCTAAGATAAACAAGCTCAGGCCAGATGAGACATTGTACTTGTGGCCCGAGTGGGATGAGTGGCTCAGTAGCAGTGGGCCATTGCGTGGGCATGGTCTTTTCCAAAAGAAAAGTGTTAAGAGTTTTTTCTCTCTCACTGAACTGTGCCTCCCTCTTGCGTGGGGTCAGCAGAATACAAAGGGACTTCATTATTTAGAACCCCATTTTTGAACATATTTTCCCTCTGTTTCCAGCAGAACATCCTTTCATAGACAGAGAAGGGCAAGCCTTGGTGAGGCAAACTCCCAGGTGACAACTATTTCACAATTCACCCTAAGTAGTAATGAGATTAGTCTGTACCTAATCTCATTATTACCCTAACTTACTTTACAATTTAACAGAAAACAAAATTCTTCCTATTGAGTTTTCTGAGCATGCACCTTTAGTTTTAATCACAAATAGACATCCCTAAAATGACCCCTGCTGTGATGCTGCAGTTGCCCTGGTTCAGGTACAGGAACAGCTATGTTACAGAACCTGCTGTGTCTATTCTTGTGTCTCACGCTGCCAGGCCAGGGTAAAGTGACAGGTGCAAGGAAATGTGCACAGATGGTACTTGTGTATCTACACATGCCCTTTATAAGGTGGCACTTGTATATCTACACATGCCCTTTTTTAAGGTGGTACTTGTGTAGCTACACATGCCCTTGTAAGGTGCTATTTGTATATTTACGTGTGTTCTTTTTAAGATTGGTATTTGTGCATTTACTCATTATTTAAGGTGGTTTGGGCTTGTATTTCATTGTCTTCTGTGGCTAAGATGCTTTGGAGCGAGAAGGAGATGTTTCTGTTTTCGGAGCAAAATATCCCATTCTCAACTGATTAAAAATGTGACCTTTTTAATATATTTTACGTGGGGGTGACCCTGTGCTTTATGGTAAAATAGTTTCCATTTTATTGCTTTCTGATATCAATCATGGAAGAATATTGCCCACTGGCATTAATTAGTGGGCATTAGTGAAAGCCCTTTCCACATGTGATTGGTCTTAAGCCAGTCATGTGTAGCTAAGGATATAATGCACAGTGTTCACTCTTGTTCAAACAGGCCAACATATTTTGTGGATTAGCTTTAGTAAAATAACTCCTGAGCAGGCGGCATCTCACATAAGGGTTTGGTTTCACGCCTGTCGACCTCGGTGCTGTTTAGAAAGAGAGTGAGAGTGTGAAAGATAAGAAGAGGAAGGGTAACGTTTTGCAATGACAAATGCATTGATGACCTTTGACTTTCTGCCGTACCTCTTAAATCTGTCACAGGTGTGTATTATGCCATTCAGACAGTACTGCATTGTTTGCAAAGAACACTCTCAATTCTGTGATGGTAGTGATTTTTTTCTCTTGTGTAGTCAGTGTTTGTAGCTAATATGCTAACACCTGCAGATATAACCACCTGGCTGTCAGTCCACTGATGTAGTGCTATTTAGAAGTCTGTTGTTGCAGAATTTTTTGGAGAAATTTGTTGCTAGCTATAGTAAAAATAAATGTGGAAGTAAAGGCACTTTTATATATAAGTTGGGGTCCCTCGGGAGCTGTGCTCAAATGGAGACCAATGGCAATTCATAAGATTTACAAAACTCGATCTCTGCTGTCTGCACTATGGACTCTAGTTTATGTTCGAGAGTGTCATCAATGTACACTATGTGCCAATGACACACTTTCACTGTGAAGTGCCTTAAGTGTACCATGCAATCAGCTCACTCTGTAGGTCCTAGGACAAACTCACTGGCAAAGGACATTTTGATGTTGATGTGTCAAGCTGTTGTAGTTACTTCATAACTGCTCCAAATGTTGCACTGAACTAGACAAACAATCATTTCTCAACACCAATAATCTTCTTTCCATTCCGTGCAAGTGCCAGAGTCTCAATTATAACAGTCTTTTTGTTTCTTTTTAATGTGATGTTTTATTTTATTTTGTCCATGGAATCTCTCTTTTTATTTCCCCCATCTGTGAGACTCTTTGAAATATGGGTGACGGTCTATTACAGCCAGGAGGTTAGCACGCTGAACCGAGAAGCATTGGGATAGATAACTGGCTGAACGATTGTATAGCTGGTGATCAGTGCCCTGGAGATTAGCGGTTTAACAACCAGTGAGGTGTGAGTTGATTAAAGTGGGCTCAGAGGAATGGGGGGATGGGGTAGAAGAGCTTCCTGAGTGGGAATCTTGACTGAACTTGGTCAAATTCCCAGTGACCCACTGGAGGAGCAGCAAACCGAATGTCCCTTGGGATAACGTGAAACAAGCAGATTTTGTCTTTCAAATCTGCAGTAGTGTTGCAATTGAGAAGGAATGGAGTCTATTTAGGAAAGAGGCCAGTCTGTTCAAAAATAGGACTGCACTGAACAGAGTTTAAATGTTGACAAAAAGACACCAGCTGTTATGTTTTGATTGTTCATGAGTTTATATATTAGCAAAGTGAATACTGTGGGTTTTTTTTTTAGCATGACATCTCTGCAGTCAAGTTCATTGAAATTTTTAGGCAGTTGTATATCAGAAAGTGAGTCTTGAATGTGATGGCGAAGGATTTTCAGGAGCTTCCTGACCAGTGAAAGGATTGTTACTCAGCCAGATGAAAGGTCGACTTGACTTGGTTTATGGCAGGAGTGCTGCTTTTAAAACTAGTATCACCTGTCCAAATGAAATCCAACAGACTCCACTACCTGCAAACCATGTGTTACTTTAAGAGGCAAGTTATTTTAAATAAGGTTATCGGTGGCCTTTAATGAACTTAATAAAAGGATGTATCCCATTGAAAAGTTTAAGGTGTCTGTTGGAGTATGGCTGAAATTCAAACTTTTATTTTGCGCTCTTTTCACATTTAACGTGCAGGCTGGTTTAGTGTTCATAAGGAGTACAGCGCTGTGCCCAACAATCAGATCTAGTGTTACTGTGGAGGATGCAGAATAAACAGGTTTTCTATGTGTTGCACAAACACCTTTTTTATTTAGTAATTCCTGGACAGAACTACCAAACAGTTAAAGAATGTGTGACTCATTCATTCGCAGCACAATTGTGCCTCGTTTACAGCAAAATCGAGTGTATAACCTGATCTCTGGATTTGTTATGCTGGTTGTAGATTTCAGTTGCAGTCGTCATTATATGGTAGGTCGTCATTGTGCCAGCTCTACTGCTGATTGAGATATTACAATCTGGAATGCACATGCAGAACAGATCTGTGCCGAGTGAGTGTGTGTGCGTGTGTGTAGTGCTTTTTCTTTAAAGAAGTTGACACCAAGAATGCCTGTAGAAACTGGCCTGTGCTCTGATTTCCATTTAGGATCATCACATTGTTGGTTGTAATCTGTTGCCTCCTTTTTTCCCTCTCTTTCTTCCAACAATCCTTTCAGTTTCTCTACTGCCGCTGCTGCTAGGTGAGTGACCCTTTCTTGATTTATTTATTTCTTCACACAAACATCTGAGCAATTTTTGCTTATGATCGTAAACAGGGATGAGTTCAGCTCAGGATCTTTTGTTGCTTCCAATGTTGGTCCATGGGTTGGTTAGCAGGAAGCTTCCTTTGTGGAAAAATGTGAATGGAATCTCAGTTTTCCTCATGGTAGAGTGCCCCATCTGGCAGCCCCCTAAGGAAGCAACTAGACTGCTATATTAGTTTGAAGGTTGCGTTCCACTGGGACATAAACCTGCCACCATAGGACCGTAAAATCAACATATTAATCAGCAGCCTCTTCTGGCTATCACTGTCAGACAGCAACTATTTCTATGTCATTTTAGTTTTAAGAACTTACATTTGGAAGGGGGTGGGACTAAATTAAATATCACTGTATATCAGTTCAATCATATTCTTTCAGGAACTCAGTGACCAATGTCGTTCTTATTGAAAACTTTGAAACAATGCATGAAACAAAGTTAATCATTAAATGGATATTTAGTCACTGAACATCAGTACTCATCATCATCATCATCATAGGCGGTCCCTCGAACGAGGATGACTTGCTTCCACGAGTTCACAGGTGTTTCGATGAAGGACCCGATGTTCCAGTCCTGAACTCCAATTGAGGGGGTGGAAGATACCTGTGCGTGAATTTTGTTAACGTGTGGTGACCATTGCACACCAGCCACCACATGGGCTTGACAGAGCTAGGTCTTTATCCAGTGGCAATGGTTAACCAGGACGACTGGAGACTTGCTCTGCTGCACAGACCTAGCGTGCACACATATCACAGTGTGGGCTAGCCTGTGCTGCCCCTGGGCCCTCGGCTCTTCTGGGCCCTGTACCCTCATCTGTCGCACCTCCGCCACGATCTCTCACTGCTCCTCCGCCATAAACATACACCGCATCTCACCACAAACACTCGCCACTCAACTGCCTCGACCTTCCCACTCCTCTATACCTGGACCCTGCCGATGTTCTTGCCCACGCTCCAAAAACGACGACCAGGGTTTTGATGACGTCACCCAGTCGCTCATCTCAAAATCGGCGCACACTTGGAGCAGCTCACGCTGGAGGTTGAAATGGTATGCCGTTCCAGCTCTTTTATCTCCCGACCTGCGGAGCTGTTCTCTCGCAGGTTGGGGGGCCACGGTTAACCATTGCCTATGTATGATAACATAGCAAATGGCTGGCCAAATCAGGTAAGAGAGAAAGATATTTATCCATACTTTGTTCGTAGGAGTGAATTATCAGTGGATAAAGATTGTATCATGTGGGGTGCAAGAGTAGTTATTCCAAATAAGTTCGGGTCCAAATTGTTTGGAGATCTTCATGACCATGTGGGAAAATGTGAAGTTATCCACTTTGGTAGGAGAAATAAAAAAGCTAATTATTATTTAAATGGGGAACAAAAATGCTGTAATACAGAGGGATCTGGGGGTTCTTGTACATGAAACGCAAAAAGTTAGTATGCGGGTACAGCAAGTAATCAGGAAGGCAAATGGAATGCTGGCATTTATTGCAAGGGGGATAGAGTATAAAAGTAGGGAAGTCTTGCTACAACTGTACAGGACGTTGGTGAGACCACACCTGGAGCACTACGTACAGTTTTGGTCTCCTTATTTAAGAAAGGTTATATTTGCATTGGAGACAGTTCAGGGGAAGGTTCACGAGGTTGATTCCTGAGATTAAGAAGTGGTCATATGAAGAAAGGTTGAACAGGTTGGGCCTATACTCCTTGGAGTTTAGAAGAATGAGAGGTGATCCTATTGAAATATATAAGACTCTGAGGGGGCTTGACAGGGTTATGGGGGAATCTAGAACTAGGGGGCATCATTTCAGAATAAGGGGTCACCCATTTAAAACAGAAATGAGGAGGAATTTCTTCTCTCAGACGCTCATGAATCTTTGGAATTCTCTACCCCAAAGAGCTGTGAAGGCTGGGTCTTTGAATATATTTAAGGTGGAGATAGACAGATTTTTGTATGATAAGGGAGTCAAGGGTTATGGGAAGCAGGCGGGGAAATGGAGTTGAGGCCAGGATCAGATCAGCCATGATCTTATTGCATGGCAGAGCAGGCTCGAGGGGCCAAATGGCCTCCTGCTCCTATTTCTTGTGTTCTTATGACTAGCTCCTGGGAATGTGCTTGACCAAGAGTTTTGCATGCAGTTACTTATGGTGGCCAGATCTAGATAAAGATATAGAGTACATCGTTAATCAGTGTACAACATGTCAATTGTTAAGCAAGAAACACTATCAGTACCATTACAGCTATGAAAATTGCCTTCCATTGTGTGGCAAAGGTTACATGTAGATTTTGCTGATCTAGAAGGACAATTGTTCATTGTGATTGATAGCCATTTGAAGTGGGTAGAGATGTTTTCGATGCGGAAAATAACAAGTAAAACACGAGACAATTTGCGAAGATTGTTTTCTTCATATGGTCTCCCAGAATAAATTGTGTCTGATAATGAGCCGCAATTTTGTTCAGTAGAATTTGCACAGTTCATGAGCAGAAATGGTGTGAAGCATACCAAAGTTCCACCGTGCCACCCTGCTTCAAATGGTGCAGCAGAGCGCACAGTGCAAATTGTAAAGTGTGCTCTCATCAAGTAAATGTTGGATCCAAATCCAAGGAAACGACATTTGTCATTGGACCACAAACTGGTAAACTTTCTGATTACTAATTGTAGTACTCCTCATACAACTACTGGCAGAACACCAGCAGAGTTGTTTCTCAAACGACAGTCATAAACCAGGTTCTCGTGGTTAAAGCCAAACATGGCACAGTCAGTAGAAGAGAAACAATTAGGACAGAAAGAGAATCATGATAGAGGTAGAGTAAGAGAGAGAAGTGTGAAATTAAATCAGAAAGTGAGAGTGAAGAATCATCACCATAAATGGTTAAAGTGGTTACCAGGAAGAGTGGTGAAGATATGTGGCCCTCGCATATATTTGGTCAAGATGTTTGATCATGGAAAGGTTAGGTTTGTTCACATTGATCATATTTTACCTACAGATGTGGAAGGAGTTGAAAGTTGGAATGATTCGATTATTTCTGATGAATCAGATAGTCTTGTACATCAGTACTGGTGTTTGGGTAAAGGCCATTCCTCCGGTTGTCTGTTATTCAACACCAGACACCCACCTTGTCCTATGGTGCTCAAATATTTTTCAGGATATCCATTCTAGGGAAATTAAGTTTAAGGAAGCTTTTAGCCAGCTGCTTTTACTTCATTAGCTTTGTTTTCAACACAGAGGATCTCAGTTGTTCTGGTGCTAAACGTGCTGCAGAATATTGAAAAGAGTCAGCCAGGATTTTAAAAACATGCTTGTGTTAGGATTTTATTTTCTGTAGAATTTAACAGCACCTTGAACGCACTGGGCTAAGAAATGCTATGAAAGAATCTCTGAGCTCAGGGTCTACTCCGCAGCAATGTTACAGCATCCTTTAAAGTCCTGTAAATATGATTTTCGGTTCCTTTCCTTGCGTTTGAGGCTGTGAAAAGTAAACAAAAGGTGCAAAATTAAGGCCAACAAAAAGTATAAGCATCAGAATCAATTAGAACATTTTTAAGAACAGAAAGGAAAAGAAAACTGCTGGAGGACCATATGGTTTGCTATTTATGCAAGCTTTCCCCTTTGCCACTTAGGAACTGACCATGGACATCATGATGGGTTTATCCACCTTTTCACTCACTCTTGTACCAACATTGTAATTCATAGTTTAATGAACATAAGCATTTCAGCCTTATTGCATTCATAAAAATCTCCCTGGAGTAAATGCTCAAATAACCTGAAAGCAGTATTGGCATTTTGGTATTCCATCTTAATTATAACCATGGTAATGGTGATGCTTTTCATACCACCTCTTTTTTTTTCTTCGTCTGTATTTCTCCATTTAATTTGTCTCTTTTCCAGATATGTTTGTCTCTCCACCCTTGCCCATTTCCACTCGATCTCTTTGCCCCATATTGTCTCTTGCTCTCTCTTTTCCAGCATGTTTTTATGTAATGATGTTTCTCTCTGCCCTTTCTCTTTCCCCTGTCTGTTTATTCATTTATCTGCGAGTCCCCATGTTTGTTCATATCTGTTTGCATCCCTCTTTCGAATTGTGTTTGTCTGCTTCTGTTTTCTCCTTTTTTCTTCCTGACTGTGTGTGTGCATGTATCATAGGCAGTCCCTCGGAATCGAGGAAGACTTACTTCCACTCTTAGCATGAGTCCTTAGGTAGCTGTACAGTCCAATACGGGAACCACAGTCCCTGTCACAGGTGGGACAGATAGTCGTTGAGAGAAAGGGTGGGTGGGACTGGTTTGCCACAAGCTCTTTCCGCTGCCTGCGCTTGATTTCTGCATGCTCTCGGCGATGAGACTCGAGGTGTTCAGTGCCCTCCCGGATGCACTTCCTCCACTTAGGGTGGTCTTTGGCCAGGGACTCCCAGGTGTCAATGGGGATGTTGCACTTTTTCAGGGCGGCTTTGAGGGTGTCCCTGTGACGTTTCCTCTGATCACCTTTGGCTCGTTTGCCGTGAAGGAGTTCCAAATAGAGCGCTTGCTTTGGGAGTCTTGTATCTAGCACGTGAACGATGTGGCCTGCCCAGCGGAGCTGATCAAGTGTGGTCAGTGCTTCAATGCTGGGGATGTTGGCCTGGTCGAGGACGCTAATGTTGGTGAGTCTGTCCTCCCAGGGGATTTGTAAGATCTTGCGGAGGCATCGTTGGTGGTATTTCTCCAGTGACTTGAGTTGTTACTGTACATGGTCCATGTCTCTCAGCCATACAGGAGGGCGGATACTACTACAGCCCTGTAGACCATGAGCTTGGTGGCAGATTTGAGGGCCTGGTCTTCAAACACTCTATTCCTCAGGCGGCTGAAGGCTGCACTGGAGGCGGTGTTGAATCTCGTCGTCAATGTCTTCTCTTGTTGATAAGAGGCTCCCGAGGTATGGGAAATGGTCCACATTGTCCAGGGCCGCGCCGCGGATCTTGATGACTCGGGGGCAGTGCTGTACAGTGAGGACAGGCTGGTGGAGGACCCTTGCCTTACGGATGTTTAGCGTAAGGCCTATGCTTTCATATACCTCAGTAAATACGTCGACTATGTCCTGAAGTTCAGCCTCTGAATGTGCGCAGATGCAGGCGTCGTCCGCGTACTGTAACTCGATGACAGAGGTTGGGGTGGTCTTGGACCTGGCCTGGAGATGGTGAAGGTTGAACAGGTTCCCACTGGTTCTGTAGTTTAGTTCCACTCCAGCGGGGAGCTTGTTGACTGTGAGGTGGAGCATGGCAGCGAGGAAGATTGAGAAGAGGGTTGGGGCGATGACGCAGCCCTGTTTGACCCCAGTCCGGATGTGGATTGGGTCTGTAATGGATCCATTGGTAAGGATCACGGCCTGCATGTCGTCATGAAGCAGGCGGAGGATGGAGACGAGCTTTTTGGGGGCATCCGAAACGGGACTCTTGTGGTTGAAGAAGGCCATGTATAAGGGCTGGCGCTGCTCCCTGCATTTTTCCTGCAGCTGTCTCGCTGCGAAAATCATGTCCGTTGTGCCCCGTAGGGGACGAAATCCGCACTGTGACTCCAGGAAGAGCTCCTCAACCACAGGGAGAAAACGGTTGAGGAGAACTCTAGCGACGACTTTCCCAGTGGCTGATAACAGGGAGATTCCTCTGTAGTTGCCGCAGTCGGACTTGTCCCCATTTTTAAAGATGGTCATGATCATTGCATCTCTGAGATCTCCCGGCATGCTCTTCTCCCTCCAGATGAGAGCGATGAGGTCATGTATCCGTGCCAGTAGTGCCTCTCCGCCACACTTCAGTGCCTCAGCAGGGATTCCATCAGCTCCCGTAGCCTTGTTGTTCTTAAGCTGTCTTATGGCTTTCCGACCTCGTGCAGTGTTGAGGTTTTACTGAGGTGGTGGCGGGTAGCATGCTGCGGGATGGAGTCGAGGACACTCGAGTCAAAGGCAGAGTCTCGATTGAGGAGATCTTCGAAGTGCTCTTTCCAGCGGGCCCTGACTGCCTCGGTGCCCTTGATGAGTGTTTCCCCGTTCTTGGCCAGCAGTGGGGTGGGGCCTTGGATGTTTGGACCATAGGTAGCCTTGACTGCATTGAAGAATCCCCGCACATCATGGCTGTCCGCCAGCTGCTGTATCTCCTGTGCTTTCTCCATCCACCATCTATTCTTTAGGTCCCAGGTTTTTTGTTGGACCTCAGCCTTGAGCCGTCTGTAATGCTGCTTTGCTGCTCCTGAGTTGGGTTGTTGTTTAAGGCTCAGAAATGCCCTGCGCTTGCGATCTATTAGTTCTTGAATCTCCTGATCAATCTCATCGAACCAGTCCTGGTGTTTCCTGATTGAGTGACCAAGCATCTCTTTGTAGGCACTGGTTATGGAGGCCTGAAGGGCAGACCAAGTGCTGTGGGCATTCTGTGTCTCGGGGTCATCAAGGCACGTCAGGTTAGCTGTGAGGCGCTGACTGTATAGGGGTCTCTTAGCAGGGCCTTTAAGTGCTCCGGCATTGACTTTTTTGTGGCACTGTTTCTGCTGCCCCCTCTGCTTTGGGGCTATGTTTATATCGATGTTGCATTGGATTAGGCGGTGGTCCGTCCAGCAGTCATCAGCTCCTGTCATGGTGCGGGTGATGCGCACATCCTTGCGATCCCTGGCTCGGACGATGACATAGTCAAGCAGGTGCCAGTGTTTGGAGCGAGGGTGTTGCCACGCTGCCTTGTATTTGTCCCTCTGATGGAACAAGGTGTTGGTGATGACAAGTTCATGTTCTAGACATTTTGTCAGGAGTAGGGTACCGGTGGAGTTGGATTTCCTTACCCCCTCTCTGTCAATCATGCCTCCCCAGAGGGCTGTGTCCTTGCCGACACTGGCATTGAAGTCACCGAGGAAGATCAGTTACTCTGTGCGTGTATGTGTGTGTGTATACACGTCTCTTTTTTTGGACTTTTTTAAACTGTATAATATGTTAAAATCTTACATCCGCACATACATACTCTCCACAAACTGCGTTCCAGTTGTCGGGTATTTGCTTATTCTTATGTGTACAACTTTTCCCATTGTAAATTCCTATGTCTACATTTTCCAATTTTGCTTTTTCAACTTTCACGGTTTATTGAACTAATCAAATCACCCAAAGTGCCTAATTTTCATCCCATTTTTATTTCAGTAACTGAAATTTCTATATCCAGAATAAATTTTCAAACAAAGTTTTTTTAAAAACCCGAAAAGTTAAATAATTTCACAATGATGTGGTAACATATATTCATTGAATTATTTTTGGTGTCTTTTAACACCTTCATTAAAGTTTTTACCTGAAGGTCTCAGCCTTTCCCAAAAGTCTGGGTTTGAAAATGATACTTTTGGACCTCTCTGGTCCGGCACCCTTGGGACTGGAGAGTTTCCCGAACCACGGGAGGTCAACTGGTGACAACGCTGCTGTCAATGACCCGGACATGTTCTGCGCATGCGTGGGGAGAGAAACGGCGCAGCGGGGCGGAGACAGAAGCGGCGGGGCAGGGAGAGAGAGCTGAGCTACAAGACGCCGAGCCCCGAGCCTCCCGCTGAGCCGTGGCTGGCGGAGAGCGGTGGTGGCGGCAGTGACAGGCGGCGGAAGGAAAGAGAGAGAGAGAGAGAGAGAGAGTGCCTGGGGCCAGGCCTAGCTTCGGTGCCTTAGTCAGCCGTCTGCCCTTCCCTTTCCTTGCCCGGCCCGCTGACCTCAATCAACAATGCAGGACGCCACGCGTGCGGGACTGATGCCGGACTAAAGAGCCCCAGACTAGAGAGGTTCAACCTATATTGTTGCCCACATATGATTCCATCAGATGAAGGCAGGTCCTGCGGTCTGACATGTGCAATGTGCACAGTTTCCCAAGATGCATCAGTACCATTTAAACTAGCCAAATGATAGAATGTTTCACTCATTCTCTAACAAAATATGGTTGTTTTTCATAATTACTAGAGGACGAATTTTAAAAGCTTTATTCAGGTAAAATGTATTTGATTTTTTGAAAACAAAGTCAATGGTGCCGAAATTGCCCCCTTTTTTTAAGGTCCGCTACCGTCTCTAACAGGGCGGTAACGCCATTCCGACCGGGGCCAGGCGGCGGGGCCGACCCATGAGCAGTTGCCCCTGTGTTGGGGACGGCGGAAACAGGGTTTTTTTTCTCACCACGCCCCATGTTTCTGCCCCGCCTGGTGTTCCTACTCCTTGTCAGAGCCGATCCCTTACCGACAGGTGGCGACCCTTTTTCCGCTCCACGGGGGAAATTGTCCTGTGGGAGCGCGGCCGCCGCCGGTCGGTGCTCCCTACAGCTTCACGAGGCGGGAAGCTGCCAGTGGCTGGGCGGTGTGGCTGCCCTTAAAGGGAAGGGCGTAAAGCCGCGGTCGCCATTTTGTTTTAATTGTTGGCGCCCCAGCTTGGATGTCGAGCCGCTGGCCTGGCCAAACGCCTCCCTGATGGCCGGGTGGGCTCCATGGAGGCATTACTCGGCTTCGTAGCAACCCTCCCCTTTAAGTGAAGTGGAGGGACATTGCGACGCATCAGTGCGACGCGGCATGTCTGCGTTGCACCGAAGTCATCATCGCTGCACTGATGTGGTTAGCGCGGCAGTGATGGACACTGCCCCAATAACCCCTCTAGTGCGTCAGCGCAACCTTCGGCCGCCTGAGGAAAAGCGTGTTCGAAGACCAGGTCCTTAAATCTACCACCAAGCTCATGATCTACAGGGCTGTAGTAATACCTGCCCTCCTGTATGGCTTTGAGATATGGACCATGTACAGTAGACACCTCAAGTCGCAGGAGAAATACCATCAACAATGCCTCCGCAAGATCTTACAAATTCCCTGGGAGGACCAACGCACCAACATTAGTGTCCTCGATCAGGCCAACATCCCCAGCATTGAAGCACTGACCACACTTGATCAGCTCCGCTGGGCAGGCCACATTGTCCGCATGCCAGACATGAGACTCCCAAAGCAAGCGCTCTACTCGGAACTCCTTCATGGCAAACGAGCCAAAGGTGGGCAGAGGAAATGTTACAAGGACACCCTCAAAGCCTCCCTGATAAAGTGCGGCATCCCCACCGACACCTGGGAGTCCCTGGCCAAAGACCACCCTGAGTGGAGGAGGTGCATCCAGGAGGGCGCTGAGCACCTCGAGTCTCGTCGCCGAGTGCTTGCAGAAAATAAGCGCAGGCAGTGGAAGGAGCGTGCGGCAACCTGTCCCACCCTCCCTTACCCTCAATGACTATCTGTCCCACCTGTGGCAGCGACTGTGGCTCTTGTATTGGACTGTTCAGCCACCTAAGGACTCATTTTTAGAGTGGAAGCAAGTCTTCCTCGATTCCGAGGGACTGCCTATGATGATGATGACCACCTCCAACAGCACCCGAAAGCACTGGGAGGCGGTTTGTTGAATTAACGGCCGAATTTCCCGCCTCTTGCCTCCGACTCCTGTCGGGCGGTGATAATTCGGGTGATTTGAATTATCCACCCCAAACAGGGCGGAGAGCAATTTCCCCCCTTATATGTGTGTGTGTGAAAGAGAGAGTGAGAAAAAGGAAAAACATTGTATTAATCACACATCTGTTGTAGCTTTAGTTGATGTTTAAATTATACTCTATAAATTTCAGAAAGAGTATAATTAAGGTGAGAGAGAGGGAAGTATCTTTCCTCATCCTAATTTTAATTCTTAAATAAAATAGTTTAATTTCTAAATCAAACAACCTCTAATTATCACTTGATTATCATCTGTCTTATATTGATAGTTAGAAAAAGTTGATATCTGTGAAATTTGGGGGGGAAGGTGCATGTTCACAAACACATACATACATACATACATATACCTGTGTTAATGTAAAATAGAGAGAGTTTCTTTTCTCATCCTGATTTCATTTCTTTAAAAAAAAGATAAAATGTAAAACACTTTGAAATCAAGCAGTACTGCCAAACTCCAGGACCCCTGTCCCAGTTCTGCTAGAGCCAAGATCCCCCAGGACCATGCCCAGTGCAGCCAAACTCTACACACTTCCTCAGTACTACTATATAACAGATGCCTATCTCCAATGTTACACTTTACATATCATCGTGCTACGTATCCTCAATTTTAAAAGTTGGAAAGAAATAATATTTAAATACATAGATAAAGGAATTATATAAATATATACAAAATAAAATAAAGACCACTCACTTATGGTTTTCATAAAATAACGCACAAAATTGCAGAATTGGATTCCCAAAGTATTGGTAAAAATACCATGTAATAAAAATGGAATTTGTCTTGCTCAGTTATACTGATGTTCTGCCCTATTGGGGAAGGAGTCGAATTTCACGGCCAAAACTTTTGCCCAGAGCAGTATGTGTAGCCAGGGACGGATTAGTGGGTAGGGGGGGGGCAGATGGGGCAGTCGCCCGGGGCCCAAGCCTAGAGTGGGGCCCATACAGGGTCGGATTAAGGGTAAGGGTAAACAGTATTGACATAAATGACGTAGCAAGAGCGGGGCGAAGCCGCGAGGACTCAGGCGCATGTTATTCTCGACTTGATGTAAACAGACTCGAGATGCCCTTTTTCTCGAGATGCATTCTACATACAAATCGGAGGCGAAAAAAAGGAAAGAACACCAGCTATGTGATGAGCAAAAGAGACGAGAAGTAGCTAAACTGCTTAACTGGGATAATTTTTTCCAACTAAAAACTCAAGATTATGAAGATGAAGGCCATGACAACTTCAGTCAACTTCAACAATGAAACCACTAGTGGCACTGGACCCGGAGTTGGCCGAGTTGGAGCACACTGAGCTGAAAGAGACATTGGGCTGTGGTGAAACAATATCGTAGAAGACATGCAAAGCCATTGGATTGCAAATGGTAGTGAGGATTGCCGAAACTGTGATAAAGACTTCCAAAATTCCGGCATGATTCATGCCAAGGAAGGATGTCGCCGATACTGCTGAAAGTCCTTCTTCACAAGTGTGCACCTGCTGACAGGGGAACGTGTAGAGCGAACGTGGCTGTGTTCATCTTCACAGGTGAGCGTCTGAAATCTGGAGTTCCGAAAATCGGAATGTTCTGGATTCCGGACACCGGGCCAATCCGTGGCGAGGTCGTTCCGAGATCCAGACTGCTCCACCTCAGCAGCCTGACCTCCCCCAGCGCCCCCCCCCCCCCCCACCTACCTCGGCAGCCTCTTACCTCGGCAGCCCTCCCCCCCACCCCCTTACATTGGCGGCCCGACCTCGCCCTGGCCCCGGTCCTCGGTGGCCCAACCTTGCCCCAGCCTGACCTCGCCCTCTTACCACGGCGGCCCGACCTCGTCCCATCTCTCGGCGGCCCAACCTCCGCCCCGGTCCTCGGCGGCCTAACCTCCACCTCGGTCCTCGGCGGCCCAACCTCACCTCCCACCCCTCACCTTGACCACCCGACCTCACCTACCATGGCCCGGGCAGTAATGTTCCAAAATCCAGAAATACCCAGAATCCGGAACGGCCTCGGTCCCGAGGTTTCCAGATTTCGGATGTCACACCTGTACTGCTTTGCGTGCAAGGTCACAGCATGAACAAATAACCACTGTATTCATGGGTTTAATGACTGGAAGCATGCGGATGAGAGAATTTCATCTCACGAGAATAGTCACTTGCATAGAGAAACCATTGTAGTAATGTGCAGTAGACAAGCAGGCACTGGTTGTGTGGATGGTCATATTGTCTTCCAGTTTGAAAATGAACGGCAGTGCTGGCACAAGGTGCTAGAGCGGGCTGTCTGTGTCATAACGTTTCTCTGTGAATGAGGTCCTTCATTGCAAGGCAGAGACGAAATTGTTGGGTTTCCAAGTAATGGTAATCATCTGGGTGTGTTGGAGGTTCTACCGTCTGGTCCTGATGAAAGATTCCTAAAATTCTTGTCGCTAATCGGTCATACTGGACAAGAAATATCAGAAATAATACTGGCCTTTCTGGATGGGAACGGGATCGACATACAAAATTGTCGTGGACAATCCTGTGATAATGTTTCAAATATGAGTGGAAAATACATTGGTGTCCAAACTATCATCAAAGAATAATGCCCATGTGCAACGTTTATACCATGCGCAGCGCACTCACTCAACCTTATGGGGAAAAACAGTGCTGAATGCAGCCCAGTGATCATCAGATTTTTTGACATTGTACAAAAGATGTACACTTTTCTCTCTGAATCGATGTATCGCTGGCGACTACTTTATGAAAAACTAAAGCCTTTAGGGCTGTCTGTCGTCAAACAGCTTTCTGCTACTCGATAGTATGAAGCAGTGTCAGCCTCGCACAAAGGTTACTCTCCCATATGCTAAGTGTTGGAATCCCCGGCAACTGATGTGGAACAGAAAGTTGAATGCTGAAATGAAGCTCAGTTGATCCTTGACAAACTGGGTGAACTGGATTCAGCTATTCTTGTTGTTATTTGGAACACAGTTTTGAAGCGCTTTCACCTGACCAATCTCTCGTTTCAAGAGATTGGCTTGAATCTGAATGTCATGGTGTACTTACTTGAGTCCATTGTCGGTTTTGTCAAGACCCAGTGGACAGAGTTTGAGGACTTCGAAGACCCAGGGATTAAACTGTGTGGCCACAACGAGTACAATTCAGCTCAGAGGCACGTCCGGGTACACAACCGCTGCTATGACAATGGAGATGCTGAAAACACTGTGCAATCACCCAAGGAGAAATCCAAAACTGAAGTCTTCCTTGTCATCATTAAACAACTAATCAGTCCCTTGAAACATACAAGGAAACCAACAGTAAGTTTGAATTCCTCTCCAAGCTAGCCGCTCTCCCGACTCATGAGATCAAGCAAGCCGCAACAAATCTTGCCCGCTCCTACGCCAAAAATCTGGAACCTATGATTGAAAGTGAATTCATCCAGTTTTCTAGCTTGGTGGCATCCTCAACAGAGCTTCAAACTTCAATTTGTGTCAAACAAACTAAGCCCGCAGAGCTGAGAATGTACCAATTCTTCATACACACGCCCTCACCCAAACCTCTTTTAACATTGAAATAGCTCTTCGGATACATCTGTCAATTATGGTATCAAATTACCGTGGTGAACGGTCCTTTTCGAAACTAAAATGCATCAAGGATGAGGTCAGGAACCGAATGGGACAAGATCGACTTAATAGTCTTTCAATCAAGAGCTTCGGGAGTGAAGTACTGAGAGAACTTGACTTCTCGAAAATCATTGACGAGTTTAGTCGACAAAAATCTAAGAAAAAAACAATGTAATGTTATACTTGTAGTTGCCTCTGTGGAGAAAATGGAATGCAAATGACAAATGATGGTCTTCCAAAAACATTGCGCTGTCTTGTTCTAAATTGTTGTCATTGTCGATTTAGTTTCAAAATGTAAGGATTTTAAAAATTAAAGCATTGTTGTTTACTGTTTATATCAAGGTATCGGTCTGATTGTTTGGAAACACAATAAAATATTAAATGAGTGTTGTCATAGTATCAATGAGAAAATAACTTGAGATGTAGACCTGACCTGACCTTGACCTGCTTCATACTCAGTATAGTTCCCTGTGACTTAGCTCACTAATGTCATTTACAGCAGGATGTGAATGGGAGTAGGGGGCCCATGGCCAGGGTTCTGCCTGGGGCCCGAGGCACCCTTAACAGATTTTGCAATTTGAGCATGTGCAATAAGTGTAGTTTTTCAGGGTACATAGGTAGCATTTTGCTAGACCAAGTAGAATAATGTTTCTTTCAGCCTCCAAAAGTATCTGGTTCTTTTTCAAATAATTTGAAGAAAAGTTAGAAGAAAAATTTCAAAAGTTTTATTAAGGTAAAGTTTATATTGTTTTTTTTAAACAGAGAAGCTGTATGGTATGTGGTAACTGAGAGCCACCTCAAACTCAATGGATGTTCATGTGGCAGTCTTTGTTTATGTTTGATTTACAAATTAATTTTTCTCACAAAATTTTTTTCAGTGGGAAAGTCAAATTGTGTCAAAGTTTTTCCAATTTGTATTTTTGAAAGTGATTTGAACATAAAGTGGATGATGAATTTGAGTCGATTTTCAACAAATCTGTTAAACAGGGGCTGTTCACTTTCTTTTACCTCAGAAATCTCATCAAGCTGAGAGAAAGAGAGAGAGAGAGACATCGTGGTAGCTATTGGTGAAACAAAGCACAGATTCGCTCATGGGATTTAGCATATGTTTCTATTTTTGTTTATAATCTTTGAAAGCTTATTTCTGAGGGGATTTTTGTTCTTGTAAGACAAACAATTTAATTTTGGAAATTTTTTTGGCTAATTACGTCACTTTGCTTCTGCTTATATTTAGTTTTTTTTCCTCGGAGAAGTTAATTTACATCACCCATGTTATCCGTTTGTAAACATTCTAATTAATGACAGCTGTGATAGTTGTTTAAAAAATGATACAGTCAGCAATTACAGTATTAATGCGCTTTTGTGCTTGAAACTGGATTCAGGTGAGGAACTGGGCTTGTAGCCTAGGAACGTGGCACATGGGTGCTGGGTGACCCAGAACAGGCCAGGGTGCACTAGCCTAGACTCTCATGAGCCCTGCTTTCCCTCAATTTTGCCAGATCCTAGCTGCCTTCTCAATATTGCCAGAGCCTAGCTCCCTTCCCTGCTGCAAGATTCTGGATCCCAAATCATTCCCCACGAGTGCCCCTGGGCTTCATTATCTCAGACCCCAGGAAAACCTTCTGAGTGCTCCCAGAGTTTGGAATCTCCCTCCCATACCCCAAGAGTTCCCATTGCAATGCTTTTGGAGTCTGGGAGCCTTCTCACTAATGCTTGCAGACATATCCCTCTCCCAATACTAACATACCAGAGGATCATTCTCTCCTGCTCCCAGAGCTCAGGACTCGCTGCCCCCATTATTGACAGACTCTGGTAACCCTCCCCCCTCTTAATCAATTCTGAGACTCTTGGACCTTCCACACCCAACAGTGCTGCCATAGCCTGTGTACATCAGTCCTGAAAGGGGAGGGGAGTATGTATGTGTATATATATCTATATTTCTAATTATTTTTATATAATTGTATATGTTTTCTATATTTGTATATATATTTACATAAACAGACATACATATGCAGGCAGGCTGAATATAAATTAAATTTAATACACAAAACCTTCCATTTTAATATCTCAAAGATGCAACTGACAGAGATGGGAATTCAGTTGGTGCAGTTTCTTGAACGTGTACAGTTGATTTAACAATAAACGATTGTGTGGCCAGTATAGCTTTAGCTTTGAAGTCCTATTTCTAAATGCTTCAGGGAAATGTAATTACTTTAAGCACATGCAGTGGTCTGGGACCTGTATTCAAATTTTTTTTTAAAAGACGCAGCTGAATAGTGAATATAGCTGCATAGTTTTCATTGTATAAAGCAGCTATTAAGTTAGATAATATCAGAATTTTTATGGAATGTTTGCCCAGTTTTGGAACAGCTGTTATCAGATGCCATTTAAATTTTTTAAGTTGTGAGGCTACTTGCAATTTCTAGGTTCAGTAAACATATTTTAAATAACAATGTTTCTTTTAAGTGCAGTTTTTTTCAACTTCTGATGTTGAGACTAAATTCTGAGATTTTGTGACAAGTTGAAAATATAATGCAAATTGCAAAGTGCCCAGGAACTGGGGAGGGAGGCAAAGCAGCCAGTGGGATTATCTGATTTCCTGGTGCTAATGCAACTCTTGATTGCAGACAGACCAAGGGCATTAACAGGAATCCTCACTATTCCTTCAGCCTGGCCGTTCTGTCCAAACGTCCAGTGGATAGACCCGAAACTGCACATGATACCACATGCATTATGGTTAATTTTCAGCCTTAAATGTTCTAAACTTAACATTAGTCACTCTTTGACTGTGGAGCTGGGAAATGCTCTTGATGCTGAGAATCGTGAGAGGAAGCACCATGTAAAAACCTGGTGTTGAAGGCCAGTGCATGTCTCTGATTGGCTGAGCCTTCTGATGCAAGCACCTCCTGACAGCACAAATACTCACAGTGATAAATCAAAATGGTGACACGTTAGCTCTCGTACTGCACTTTGGATGGAGGCCTGACTTCAAACTCAGGAAAAATCCAAAACCAAATGTGTGCCAAATTGCTGTCCGATTACACAGCATCAGAACAAACAAAAGCAACAAAGTGTTGCCCCAGTGCTGTATGCAGTACAGCTGTAGTTGACCTGCTCTCCTGCTTTATTGTGCAGTGTGTTTGGTGCACTGGGTAATATTTGGAGGTTTTGCTATTAATCTGTATGAAGTTATTTCAGTCAGATTTCTGTGGTCAGATAGTCCTGTCTCATTTCATGTCTCATGTTTTTATGAAAATTACTGCAGCACCTGTACTGCACAACTGGGTACTGATGTGGACAGACTAGGCTGATTAGAAAGCTACTTTATAGCAAGTCATTTTAGTCAGGCATTTGATAAGGCATTCCTGAGTGTTTCACTAGGAAGTGCTATTGTGAACACTCATCTACAGGGTCAGTTTTATTTTATGTAAGCACCTTGCATTTGTATAGTGCCTTTCGTGTAACAGGTATAAAAGTGGACAGTTTGCAGGAAGTAAGAACAAAAAGGAAGACTTGCATTTATATCGCGCCTTTCACAACCACAGGACATCCCAAAGTGGTTTACAACCAATTAAATACTTTTGAGATGTGGTCGCTGTGGTCATGTAGGAAACACAGCATGCTCCAACAAACAGCAATGTGATAATGGCCAGACAATCTTTCTTAATGATGTTGGTTGAGGGTAAATATTGGCCAGGACACTGGAGCGAGCTCCATTGCTCATCTTCAAATAGTGTCATGGGATCTTTTATGTCCACCTAAGAGGGTAGGCGGGGCCTTGGTTTAACATCTCATCTGAAAGATGGCATGTTCAACAGTGCCGTACTCCCTCAGTACTGCCCTGAAGAGTTGGCCTAGATTTTGTGGTCGCATTTCTCGAGTGGGATTTGAACCCATGACCCTGTAGGAGAGATGTTAGTAACTGTCTGAGAACACGTACCAAGAAGTAAGTTTTGAGGAGGTTTTTGAAGGTAGGGAGAGAAGTACTGAAGCTAAGGGGTTTAGGAGGAGAATTGCAGTCGGAACCTCGGGCTAGAAATTGGCCTCCTTTGCGCTCCCGTTAGCGTCTCCGGGGTGCGAGAACGGGACGCTACCAGCTCTGTGACCGGGCGCAGCGAGAGTACTGACGCCCGTGAAATTGCCGTGGAGCTTTGTGGCGATGGTAACCCCTAGCGCCATGATCTCCTGCGCCCCAGAGATAGTGACATCATCCGGCTGTACAGCGCCCCGATTCGAACTTCAGATCCGCCACCTGCAATTGGGCGCCAACACTGGCAAGTGCAGGAGGCGTTGTAAGGGAGCGATATTTAAAGGTTAAGTCACTTGTGTCAATAAAAAATGTGTTTTCACCCCTTAGATTATTTTTTCAACATTTTGCTTTGCCATGATTGATCAGCCCTGCACTCTGTTGGGGCTGATCATCGCGGATTGTGGCTTCCATCGGCGAGGAGGGACATCGTTTCCATGCAGAGCCTGCAGCAATGGCTCTTCCCTTTAAGGGAGGGAAGGAGTCTCCGATCCCAACAGCGCTGCACTCGACATTGTGCAGCACTGCACCAGTACCGCTCCTCTTGCCACCTTTAGTGATCCAAGGGAAGTGGTAGCACTTGAGTTAGCGCTCCACTTTCTTCCTCGAGCGCTGAACCAGATATTTGCGTCAGCTTCACTTGCATAGCGCCAGGCGATACTTTTGCGCTACCGGAAAAGTTAGTGCCCTAAATGGGGCACTACGCAATTTCTCCCCTTAGTGGCTGAAGACTCTCCTACCGATAGTGGAATGCAGAGTTGGGGACCTGCAGGAGGCCAGCTGTAAGGCTGGTGCAGATTGCAAAGGCAGGGTAGACCATGAATGTGGAGTGGGTTGACGATGAGGACATAGATTTTGAAGTTGACAGGCTGTGGCACAGGCAGTGTACCTAGATTGACAAGAACAAGGGTAATGTGTATGCCAGACTTTGCCGGACAGGACTGTGAATCTTTGGATGAAGTGGGTTTTAAGTAGGGTGGATCACAGGATGCTACCAAGGAAAGTGTTGAAACAAGACTTCTGATGATGAAAGCTTGAGTGAGGGTTGCAGCAACAGTATGGTTGAGGTGGAGAAGTGAACAGGCAATGATTCAGTGGTGGAACTAGGTGATCTGTGCAACAGACTAAATGCTGGGATTGAAGCTCAATTCAGAGATGAATAGGACCACAAGGTTGAGCAACTGTGGGTTTAGTCTGGGTAAGCATTTAAGGATGAAGATAGAATTGAGGTCTGAGGCACTGGGTCTCTGGTTAAATCCTAATAAGACGGTTTTTGTGTTTACATTGTTGAACTGAAGAACTAGTTCGTCCAGGAATCAATGCCCACCAGGCAGTCAGATAATATGGAGACGAGGCTGGTGCTGGAGTTGGGTATCATCAGGGTTCATATGAAAGTTGGAATACATTTACGATGATGTCAAAAGGGGTAGCACATAGAATCATAGTATCATACAGTGCAGAAATTGCCATTTGGCTCAACTTGCCTGTGCCGGCTCTTTGAAAGAGCTATCCAATTAGTCCAACTCCCCTGCTCTTTCCCCATAGCCCTGCAAGTGTTTCCTTTTCAAGTATGTATCCAATTCCCTTTTGAAAGTTACGATTGAATCTGCTTCCACCAACCTTTTGAGCAGTGCATTCCAGATCATAACAACTGCTGCGTAAAAAGAACGGTTCTCATCTCCTTTATGGTTCTTGTGCAATTATCTTACATCTGTGACCTTTAGTTACCAACCCTCGTGCCAGTGGAAAAAGTTTCTCCTTATTTACTCTATCAAAACCCCTCAAAGTTTAAACACCTCTATTAAATCTGCTCTCAACCTTCTCTGCTCTAAGCAGAACAATCCCAGATTCTCTAGTCTCTCCACATAACTAAAGTCCCTCATCTCTTGTACCATTCTAGTAAATCTCACCTGCACCCTCTCCGAGGCCGTGATATCCTTCCTAAACTGATGCCCAGAATTGTCCAGCTGAGACCTAACCAGTGATTTGAGAACTAGGAATAAACAAAGAGTGGATCTATTTTGCCCACTGGAGGTGACTGTGCAGGGATGGGAGGAGAATTAATTGAAGGAGATGCACTAAATTTGGTAGAACATGTAAGAATAGAGCCATAAAAAGGTGGTGACATGAAGGAGGGGGCTGGAATGGTCAATTGTATGAGAGAGATTGAGGAGAAAGAGAAAAGGTGCATTGGTGGCCTTTACTAGACAGGGATGGAAAAAGGCCTGGAGGGGCTCAAACAGAATAGTGGGAGCTGTTGGCATGGAGTTGGATAGCAGTGACTTTTTTGGGCATGAAAAGAGAAAAGAACATACATTTATATAGCGCCTTTCACCACCTCAGAATGTTCCAAAGTGCTTTCTGAAGTGTAGTTACTGTTGTAATGTAGGAAATGTGGAAACTCCCCTACTCTTCTTCAAAATAGTGCCATGGGATCTTTTACATCTACCCGAGAGGGCAGACGGGGCCTCGGTTTAACGTCTTATCCGAAAGATGGCACGCCCAGACATTGAAGCATTCCCTCAGTACAGGACTGCAGTGTCAGTTTGGATGATGTCCTCGGGTCTCTGGAGTGGGACTTGAGCCCCCACTCTTGTGTCTCAAAGGCAAGAGTGCTACCATTGAGCCAAGGCTGAAAACCTTTGAGAGGAATGTGAGGGGAGTGGGGTTTTAACGATGAATGGCAATATGAGTGGACAGAGAGCTCTTTAAGAAAAGGGATCATGTCAGCAGTTTGGGGGAAAATAATAACTGAAAATGGAGAAGTTTAAAAATTGGATTTGGCCAGGGAGTGGCAGTGGCAGTTGAATACCAGATGGAGCTGAGGAAACAGGTAGCGCATCTCATGGGAGTTAAGGAAACTGCTGAGCGCTAATGACAGGAAAGGAGTGAATAGAGACAGAAAGTACAATGTTGTACAGTCTGGGTTGGGCAGCTGGGAGCATTGGGCTTCTGAGGAAAATGGAGACAGAGGCAGAGACAAACAAGGGGACTGCCTCACATTTGGAGACAAATCCTTTGTTCATCATATTTGATGAGGATTAGAGGAGGTGAGGGAGGTGAGTGGAATTGTTCAGGGAACTTTGGGATTGTCACTTTATCAAGTGGCCTTCAAAGCATGTAGGATGTCCCTAGATGAAACGATCTGCTGGTGGATAAGCAAAACTTCTATTTCCATCTCCAAAATTAATACCAGGCACAATGATGGCAACAGGGAATTGTGATTCTGATCAAGTTATACTCAGTATAAGGATTTTATTTAAATGTTAAAAGGATAATTGAAGATGATATCTGATAAATTCAATTCTAAATTAAAAATAATCTGAGCATCTCCCTTCATTTAAATTAAATTAGATATATGCTGCTTTACACTGTGCCTTTTGATCGTGGATTACATCCTATAGGCCCAAATTTGCCCAGCAGTTGCTCCGTTTTTTTTGGAGCAACTTGATTTTTCTGGATTATCTTAAAAATCCCCATTCTGCACATTTAATTTGTGCCCGTGTAAGTGAGTTAGTTAGGATTTTTTTTAGTTTTGTTTTTTTTTCAAAAGGGGGCGTTACCAGCCACCTACGCCCGTTTTGGCCATTTAAGCCAGTGTGGACAGCTAATAGTTACTCCAAACTAACTTAGGCCAGCGTATGTGGCCACTTGTGGCCGCACAGAAAACCCTTGCGGAGAGTTAAGAAATCAGCGCAGGTAGGTACTTAATGACTTGACTAAAGAATGTGAATAGCATCAAACAGCTATACAGGACTGACAAACATCGCAAAGTTAATTTACTATACAACAGAAGCATTCATGGAAGCTTAAACTACAAAAATAAAACAAGTAAAGAGACAAAACATATTTACATAATTTTTTCTAAATATCCAAACAAAAAATAGAAGTATCTCCTGCTCGTAGGTAAATATTTCATCAACAGGGTTAAGGAAAGTCTTGAGTAAGCTCATTAAAGTTACTGACTACACAATTATCACCCCTCCCGCCCCATCAAACCCCTCCCCCCCGATCAAAACTCCCCCCCTGATCAAAACTCCCCCCACCCCCCCATCAATACTCTCCCCCCGCCCCCCCAACAAAACTCCCCCCCCCCCCCCTCCCCATCCCCCACCCCCCCGATCAAAACGCTCTCCCACCCCCGGATCAAAACTCTTCCCCCTGCCCCCCCCACCCCATCAAAACTCTCCTCCTCCCTCCCCATCCTCCCCATCAAAACTCTCCTCACTAAACAAAGCACAACCATCAATAATAAATAAAAAATAAAACTTAAATCCTACCTCGGCCCGGGAAATTGGCCGGCCACTCGGCCGGAGATAAGTGCAGTGCTCTCTCCATGATGTGCAGCAGCCCGGCACGCGTCGTGACGCCACTCGGCCTGGGATAGGGGCGGGACATCGGGTCCCACGCTGCAGAGGAGCTACTGAGCATGCGCGAAACTCCAGTGCGCATGCGTTGAGCTGCCGGCACTCTTCTAAGCGCAGGGCCCTAGCTCCACCCCCTAATTGAATTGCCATGCCGCGCCAAGCCCCGGGAGAGTTGGCAGAGGGGCCAGAATCCAGGCTCATCTTTTTGGCACCGTTTGGATCGTAGGGAGTCAGCGCATCTCATCTGAGTGCGCCGAAAAAAACGGATGGGCCAAATTTGGGCCTAAAGATTACCACAGGACCGCTTGCACTGCCCAAGGCATCAACAGGAGCAGTTTGAACTTGGGGTTCTATAAGCAAAACCAGCTGTGTCCTCCTAGTCCTGAGCTGCTTTTGCCTGCCCACTCAAACACATACCCTCAGTGGGATAGTCACATAATTCCTCCCTGAAAAGGCAGGGGGGTGACAGAGACAGATATATCTATATATATAGGGAGAGATATACACGCATATACACTCAATCCCAGGGATAGAGATGTATACACATCAGTTCTCTTTCCCCCCACCACACACCACATTCTGGGGGGTAGAAAAGAAAGATACAGATGTAGACACACATACACACACACACTGAGAGACACACGCTGAGAGAGAAACACACTTATATAGCCAGAGTTAGAGATACCCATGCACAGAAGGAGAAAAAAAACTCTGATTTTATAAACAAATTGTATTGAGGGTATAAACAGTTTCTCTCATAAAGAAAGAAAGACTTACATTTATACAGCGCCTTTCACAACCACTGGACACCTCAAAGCGCTTTACAGCTGATGAAGTACTTTTGGAGTGTAGTCACTGTTGTAACATGGGAAACACGGCAGCCAACTTGTGCATAGCTCCCACAAACAGCAATGTAATAATGACTAGATAAACTGTTTTTGTTATGTTGATTATGTAAATAATGGCCACGAAACCAGGGATAATTTCCTTGGTCTTCTTCGAATTAGTGCCATGGGATCTTTTAAGTCCACACTGAGAGAGCAGACGGGGCCTCGGTTTAATGTCTCATCCAAAAGACGGCACCTCTGACAGTGCAGCACTCCATTGGAGTGTCAGCCTAGGTTTATGTGCTGAAGTCCCTGGAATGGGACTTGAAGCCACAACCTTCTAGACTCAGAGGCGAGTGTGCTACCCACTGAGCCACAGCTGACACTGAAATGACACTCATGAAAAACAGTAGTTTCAGACACCTTCGGCATGCCTATCTCTGTAACCTTCTCCAGCCCTACAACCCTCCAAGAACTCTCTGTTCCTCCAGTTCTGGCCTCTTGTGCATCCCCAATTTCCTTCACTGCACCACTGGTGGCCAAGTCTTTAGCTGTCCAGGCCTCAAGCTTCCAAAACGTTGTTTCAGTAAAGAGACTGGTAATTTTTTAGCAAAATAAAATAATTTTCGACTACTTTTTTTTGTCTTTATCCCTCTTGTCGCAATGGTGCAAACTCATGTTGGGGTATGGTCCCATGACCACTCACTGTGCTCTGGTACCTTACCCAAATAACCATTCAGCTTGTGTAAGTCGAGACAGTGAATGCTGGCAGGCGTTCCTATGTGATCACAAACCACAGACGCAGACGTTGTGCACTTAGCGACCAGGGACGGCAAAAAACCCGGGCTGACTCATTTTATTTTTCCCTCCGTTGCTTTGGGATGCTGATGCCAATTGTAGTCCCTTTTGCCAACGCCTTAGCACAGAGTAGGGATAGAACCTATTGTGTATGGCCTCGTAGCCCACCACATAGTGCACTTGCCAACTGGGCCATTTGAACATTATTTTAAATGTGGCAGGGGTGGGGCATAAGATCTTGAAAACTTGCACAAAAAGAATCCTTATAACTGTGCTGTATTGAAACATAGCAAAAAGATTATAGTAATCTTATAATTATTCACAAAATGGCCACATGAAGTATATTGAATGATACTTATTAGCAGACAGAAATATTGAAAATCTCCGTGAGCCTGCTCTCCAGTTTCTTGGATTCATAGCCAGGAATTGTGTCTTTGAGCAGATGCTGTAAGAGTTCTCTCTGTACTCCCTGCAATGACGGTACAGTGAGAAGATGTAACAAACCAAGAAATGAAGAAAGACATAAAAGAATCAAAGCCCAAGGAGGTCAGATCCATCACAGGCTTAGCGTTCGCTTCAAAGATGTCTGGTGTAGCCTGGGACAGTTGGCAGTGCAAGACAATCAGAGGAGAAGCATCCGTTACCACTGAGATAAGAGATTCCTGCAGAATCCTGCTATCTAGTCCCAGCTCACTTTGATGTAGCTCAGCAAGAGAAGGCTTTTGGGGACAGACTGCTGCATCCTTAATCATAGACGACTGTTGTTCAGCCTTTTAAGGTCTCATTACAGTGGTCCTTGAGGATTAATCCTCTTTAAGGTTTACATGGCAGGGTTTTGTCTTGGGGGCTCAGCCAGGGACCTTGGTACCACCTGCATGAAGCACAAGCACATTTTTCTCATTCTCCTTCTGCGAAGTCCATTTTAATGGAATCTGGCAGAATGCTAAAACTTTCCTGCTTCTGACTGTCGCAGTATTTCTGTTAAGCGCAGCTTGAATGCTAAAATGCAGGCTTTGGACCGTTAGTACTAAATTGCTTTTTTCCAGTGATTCTGCTTATCCAACTATTTTTGGCTGTTAACTCTAGGCTGGGTTGGGCAGGATGTGATCCTAAAATGATTCTAATCCATGTACATGTGTGTTCATAGCCTTTCTTGATAGGTGCAAAATATTTATCACAACCCTGGGTCAAAAATGAGTTAAAGAAAAATAACGTGCTTGCCAGCTATTTGAGTAGAAACACATGTATAAGAAAGGTTTGGGGATTTACTTTGTAACAGCCCATGCGCTGAACTCCTCCTCAGTTTGGTGTTGTGCAGCATCACTGTAGCCTCTTTTGTTTAAGTTTTGATCATTTTATTCTATTTTTATTTATATGTTTCTCAATTAGTTTTCCTCGTGTGGGCCTAGTGACCATCAGGCACTCACTGGTCAAGTAGAGCAAGGTTGTCCAATAGAAATTGCTGACCAGCCACAGGTGTGGTTACGGTGACACTGTTTTAGCCACATGCACTAATTTTAGCAGAGAACTCCTTGCATACCCTCACACAATACAGGTAAATGTCCTTCACATGTATATTTACTTAACTAACATCCACCACCATTCAGTAACCAAGGGAGTAAAGCACTCACAACACTCAAAAAACATTTGAAACTCTACTTTTCAGCTTACCATTTTATGAACAAATGCACAGAAAGGTTAAATTTCACAGCATACGTGTGTGAAAGAGTATTGACATCACATGCCCAATGAAGGTGTCTATTGCTCATATTTTACTAATCAGAAGTGCAATTAGCCACACCTGGATTGCCAATTAGCCACCTGTGGCGAGTGGCTCCCATCAGCCGGTCCAGGCAGTGGGCGGTCGAGGGGGTCGTTCAGCCTGACTGCCTGCCTCTTTTCCGCACGTACATCTGCGCCAGGGTGCCCTTGGAGATGGAGCATGCGGTGTCCACCGGTATGCTTGTGGCCTTCCGCGAGAGGTGGGCACCGGAGGGACTGGAGTCCATCATCACCCCCGGCAACCAAATTTTAATTTGATTTTATGTTTTAAAGTTTAATTTGTTTTAATTGCCGGTGTTTTTAGTGCCCCCCTCCCCTTTTATAGGGGGCACTTGGAAAATACACGATTTTAATGCCCAAAAAAACCAAAAAAAAACTACAAAAATACAAAAAACCCCAAAAAAACACAAAAAAGGGCATTGGAAAATGTTTGGAGTGGCCTCTGTGGGGTACTTGATTTAAATGTTTTATTTGTCTCCTCTAAAAGAGGTGTGGCTAGTGGCTCCCATCAGCCGGTCCAGGCAGTGGGCGGTCGAGGGGGTCGTTCAGCCTGACTGCCTGCCTCTTTTCCGCGCGTACATCCGCGCCAGGGTGTCCCTAGAGATGGAGCACGTGGTGTCCACCGGTACGCTCGTGACCTTCCGCGAGAGGTGGGTGCCGGAGGGACTGGAGTGCATCATCACCCCCGGCAACCAAATGTTAATTTGATTTTATGTTTTAAAGTTTAATTTGTTTTAATTGCCGGGGTTTTTAGTGTCCCCCTCCCCTTTATAGGGGGCACTTGTAAAATATGGAATTTTAATGTCCTAAAAAAAACCCTACAAAAAAAAACAACAAAAAAACTTTAAAAAAAGAGGGCTGTTATAAGTGTCTGGAGTGTCCCCCAGATCGGGGGACACTCGATCTAATGTTATTTTGTACTCCCCAAAAGAGTTGTGGCTAGTGGCTCCCATCAGCCGATCCAGGCAGCGGGCGGTCGAGGGGGTCATTCAGTCTGACTGCCTGCCTCTCTTCCGCGCCTACATCTGGGCCAGGGTGTCCCTAGAGATGGAGCACATGGTGTCCACCGGTACGCTTGCGGCCTTCCGCGAGAGGTGGGCGCCGGAGGGACTGGAGTGCATTGTTACCCCCGGCAACCAAATTTTAATTTGATTTTATATGTTTTAAAATTTAATTTTCTTTAATTGACGGATTTTTAGTGTCCCTCTCCCCTTTTATAGGGGGCACTTGTAAAATATATGGTTTTAATGCCCCAAAAAAAAATCACAAAAAAACCCACAAAAAAACCAAAAAAAAACATTTATTAGAAAAAGGGGCAGTTAAGTGTCTGGAGTGTCCCCCAGATCAGGGGGCACTTGACCTTAATGTTTATTTTGTTGCCCCCCCCCAAAAAAAAGAGAGTTGTGGCTAGTGGCTCCCATCAGCCGGTCCAGGCAGTGGGCGGTCGAGAGGGTCGTTCAGCCTGACTGCCTGCCTCTCTTCTGTGCTTACATCCGAGCCAGGGTGTTCTTGGAGATGGAGCAAGCAGTGTCCACCGGTATGCTCGCAGCCTTCCGCGAGAGGTGGGCGCCGGAGGGACTGGAGTGCATCGTTATCCCCGGCAACCAAATTTTAATTTGATTTTATATGTTTTAAAGTTTAATTTGCTTTAATTGCCGGATTTTTAGTGTCCCATCCCCTTTTATAGGGGGCACTTGTAAATTATATGGTTTTAATGCCCCCAAAAAAAAAATCACAAAAGAAAACACAAAAATATTTTTAAAAAACAAAAAAAATGTTATTAGAAAAAGGGGCAGTTAAGTGTCTGGAGTGTCCCCCAGATCGGGGGGCACTTGATCTAATGTTTATTTCCCCCCCCCCCCCCCCAAAAGAGTTGTGGCTAGTGGCTGACGTATTGGACAATATGGAAGTAGAGTATGGGTTAAATGTTGGATAGATTGTCCTCAATGTTGTGTCAACAACGGCAATTTTTTTCTTTTGATTTTATCCATTCTCTGGCAGAATTGCACTTTACTGTGGAAATAAATGACAACCAACCACCAATTGATAGGTTCCCTTTTGAAGTTTCCATGAATTGGAGGATCAGTTCCTTTTTGGATCCATCATTTATATGTTTTTTCAATTCTGTGCCCCAAAATGTTCCAAACTGGATTCTCACCAGGAGTGGAAATCTATCTGCTGCTCCTGAGATGAATAAAATCATTGGCTGAGGTGAAGTTGCTCACAGAACTTAGCGCTGCCGTCTCTATTTTTGGGTTTCACTGGTATGGACTAACATTGCTTCTGAATAAAGGGAGAATCATTTTCAATGCGAAGGTTACCAGTTTGTCTGTCTTACAGCATTTGTTTCAACAGTTTTGAGAACATAGGTCTCCATTTAGAAATGCAACCCATTTGTTGGCTTTAAAAGTACTTCATTGGCTGTACGGCACTTTGGGATGTCCTGAGGTCGTGAAAGGAGCAACATAAATGCATGTTCTTTCTTTCTCACTGTGAGAGAAAGGGACTCGTGTTTCATCAATACAAGTAGAAGAGCAAAACTGAAGCCAAGGAGCTTTAACCTCGATCTTCAGAAAAGCATGGCTGTGGCAATAATAATGTAAAGCTTCATTTTCTACATCAGCCACCATCTTGTTCATCAGCTACGTATCTGACATGCATGGAAACCCATCACACTGAAGAGTCTTCAATTCAAGCTACTGACAAAGGATCCCCATTGACTATATGAAAGACTTCTGCTTTCATTGTGATATAAAGACTGATATTGGGCAGCTTCCATCATGCTAGCCACCTTGACATTCTAGATGTCCAAGCTCAATGCCAAATACCAGGCTTACTCATCGCCAGCTGCTTAATCCAGATCTTCATGTCTGAGGGGTTTGATAAAGAGGCCTGTTGTGAGGCTGACTCCCCCTCCAGGGTACTCAGTGACTGGAAGGTGATGCAGCTGCTTCACCTTTTGCCATTAATCTACCTCGCAGCTTAGTGCCTGGGCTGCAGGAAGCTCTCCCATTGCATGGCTTGGAGATCTACATCATGAAGGAGATTTGTTTGGACATGTGGGCTATATTGTTTAGTACCATACCATTTAGTGTATTTCTCCAGAGGATGAGGGCACTAGGAGTATGTTTGAATTTTTAAAAACTCGCTAATTTAAGTCTATTGCTGAAAATTACAGTGAAAACACCAATTAAAGTGCCCAGAGAAAACAATTATGGAACAGAATTGCCGAATCCTCCTAATATAGCATATCTCAGCAATCACAATGTGGAACTAGGTGAACATCTGACGGTTTGATTTGAAACATAAGCCAAGGTCTTGTGGTCTATTAGGTGTCAACTATGGCTCAGTAGTTGTACTCTTGCCTATGAGTCAGAAGGTTGTGGGTTCAAGTCCCATTCCAGAGTCTTAAACACATAATCCAGGCTGACACTTCAGTGCAATGCTGAGGGAGTGCTGTACTGTAGGAAGTGACGTCTTTCAGATGTGATGTTAAACTGAGGCCCTGTCTGCACTCTCAGGTGGATGTAAAAGATCCCATGCTACTATTCAAAGAAGAGCAGAGGCGTTATCCTGATCAATATTTATCCCTCAACCACATTTTTAAAAAAAATTATTACACTGCTATTTGTGGGAGCTTGCTGTGCACAAATTGACTGCCACATTTCATATATTACAACCGTGACTACACTTCAGAAGTATTTCATTGAGTGCAAAGTGCTTTGGGACGTCCTGAGGTGGGAATAGCGCTCTGTACACTTCCTATGCTTACCTGCAGCACTGCCCACTAAGGATGATGGTTCAATATATTTCCACTTAGCTGGGAAGGTACTGGTACCAAATTTAACTTGGCATAAATCCTATGGGGAAGCAAGAAGAGAAAAAGATATACCAAATATAATTTTAAGAAAATTAAGTATGCAAGCTATGTGTTGCAAATTTAGGCCAGTGGACTTATTACTTCTCGGGAGAACTGATATTTTCAACTGAACTGGTTTTCTTCTGTTAACTTGCATTTTTTCAGCAAACCAATGAGCAGTGAGGCTGATGGAGCCCAGGTTAGTTAACAGGTTGTTGCATTTTAGCACCTCTGCCTTGGATCTGGTGCAATCGCAAAGCCTGCCACTTTTCAGGAAGATTTTAAAACTTTTAAAAAAGATATTCAATCTATTATAAATGTATTTTACCTGAATACCTGAGGATACTTTTTAATAGTGTTGCTTAAAATGCACTTTTATTCCCTCCTTTTCTACAGTGACCTAGCAGCCGAATTGCCCCATGGTATGCTTGGCACAGACCTGATTGACCCATGTTACACGTTGAAACTAGCTGCAGTTTTTTTGAATGGGATGATTTTGTTGCATTCCAAACAATTGGGAACTACAATCGCGAACGAATTATCAAGAAAGAACTTTAGAAAATGGCAAAATATCATGGTCCAAGTGGTGTAGTGCGACCTCACTTTTACAAGTGGGAGCGGGTGGGGATGGACCAGCTTGTGGGTCCCAGGGACTGATGAATATCGAGACCCTCACAGGGTGCCACAGCTAAGACAAGTGATATGGTCCAACAAATGATGTGCAATCACACAGTTTGGGGCATTTTCAGCATCTTTGGGTTACTTTATGCTCAATTCTAGTACTCTGGCAGCAAGTCACACTACATGAGGTAAGTGTAGAAATTCTCTTGATTTGTTATAGGATCGTATGCCTTACCAAACCACTTCCCTTAGCTTTCAGTACCTACACATACACCAGTAAGCTTTCCGAGTCCTTGCATGCGGGTAGTAGACCAGCAGTTTTCAGATGTTTACAGCATGTGAGGACTGGGGACATCTATCTTGCATTGTATGTAAAATGAGTACCTCAGGTTTGAATCCGGGTGTTTCTCGCAAAATGGGGTTTCCATATTCTGAGTGCATTCTGGAGTAGGTTACTGTACTGCTCCACATTAAATTCGGCACCATTTGACTTGAATTACCTTCTGGCAGTAAGTGAGCAGGCAAGGCCATCTGAAGACTGAGCAATCCAGCAGTATACAAAGCCTTCTTTCATTAGACTGTCTGAACAGTCGGATTTCCTGACTGTTGTTCAGGAAGCTGCACACTGAATACAAAGACTTCAGCAGAATAAACGCTGATGGGTTTGTGCCACAGCTCTACTATTCACCCCAGTCTCTTCTGGCCAGTCATGGAGCTGGAAACTGTGCAAGGGGCAGGCTTTTCTCTTGCTTGAGGGTTTTGTGGATCGTTTGGTCATTGTGCACAGCGGTAAACAAAGTCTGTCTGATTTTTCCGTCCAATTTAATTAATAGATGGAAAATTGGACACAGTTCCGTTACGGGCAAGTGATACTTCCCACTGGATTTTACTCTCTGTGTAGTGCTTAGGACATCCTATACGGTCAGGCAGAAAAGAGGCAAACTCTCTGGATTGATCGGCTCCATTTGATTGTCTGATAGCAGTTTATTAAATAGATTATGATGTAAACCCTGTAGAGAACAATTGAGTCTATTGTTATCACAAATTTAAATTAAACAGAGAGTCTTAGTCTGAATTTCATTGTGCAGAGCAGTTAACCATTTATAAAGTGAACTTCAGATGCCATGCAATTTTGGTTCTATTGATTTGAATGGAATGAAAATTGGCCGGGTTACACAGCGGACAGACGATGCGCTCTGCCAGCTTACCACCCAGGCGCAGAAATTGAAAATGACTGCCCTTGTAGTCCAGAATAGATTGGTTGAATTATTTCACATTTTCTTCATCCTAATTCATTCTTTAAAGCCAGAATGACTCCACCATGTTTGAAAGTGTATTCTCTTTCTAAACAGAGATTGATCTCTGATTGGCATTAATTTCTCTAATCTAAAATCAACTGCGGATTGAGATTCAGACCGAGGCTAGAATCATTGAATTTTAGAGTACAGATGGAGGCTGTTGATCCCACAGCACTGGTTCACTGAAAGAGATATCCCCAATGTATGGCACTTGTATACCCCTTTCAATTATTCTTTCTCAAAATAGTGTCTAGGGGCTCAAGTTTTAGTCTGAGTTGCTCCTATTTTTTTGGAGCAACTAGTTTAGAATGGAGCATCTTAGAAATTGCAATTCTCGGCATTTAGTTTGCTCCAGTTCTAGTCAGTTAGAATAGTTTCATTGTAGAACAGCTTTTTTTTTCAAAAGGGGGCGTGTCCAGTCACTTACGCCTGTTTTGCAAGTTTAGGCAGCAAAAAACATACTCCAAACCGACTTAGAATGGAGTAAGTGTAGATTTTTGTACGCTCAGAAAAACCTTGCCTAAACTTATAAATCAGGCGTAGGGATGGGGGGGTGGGAGGGGGAAGGGGAGTTTACAAGCATTAAACACTTCACTTTTACAAATAAAGAGCCATCATCAATAATAAATGATAAATAAATCAATAAATCAATCCAAAAAAATTAAAAAATAATAAAAATTATTTTAAAAAATCAATAAATAAACAATTAACTTTCTACTCACCGACTGCAGCACTGGGAGCCCTCCAACAACGTGCTGGGATGGCACCGCCCCCCCCCCCCCCCCCCCGCAGTGTCTGTCTCTGTCAGTGACTCTCTGTTAGTGTCTCTTTGTGTTTCTGACAGCGAGGGATGGGTGGGAGAGAGGGAGAGGAGGAGAGGGGGAGGGAGAAGAGAAGGGAGGGGGTAGAGGGGAGGAGGAGGAGAGGAGAGGAAAGGGGGGATAGGGGGAAGGGAAGTGAGGGAGGAGAAGGGGGAGGGAATGGGGGAGAGAGGGGGGAGGGAGGGGGAGGGTGGGAGAGGAGTGGGGCTGAATGGGGGGGAGGAGAGGGGGGGGGGCTGAACCGGGGGGGAGAGCGGTGGCTGAACGGGAGGGAGGGAGGATGAATGAGCCCCACCACCGCCGACACCGATTCCAAGGAGGACTTCAGGCAGGGCCCGATGACGCCGGCTCCCATGCAGGACTTTGGGCGGGGCCCGCCCATGCAGGACTTTGGGCGGGGCCCGCCCTCAGCCGACGATGAGGTAAAATGCGTCAGGCTACTCGGCCCGGGATAGGGGCGATGTCCCTTCGGCCTGTGATAGGGTCGTCGCCCGGAGACAGGACGCACTGGGAGGGCCAGGAGCTACTGCGCACGCGCGCAGTCTCCACTGCATATGCGCGCAGCTGCCGGCACTGTTTTTGGTGCAGGGCTGTAGCTCCGCCCCCAGCAGTTCCTGCTGCACCGCGCCGAGCTGGAAACGGGCCTACAGATATCAGAGAATTGCGAGGTAAGTATTCGGCGCAATTTTTGTTCTACAAATTAGAAGGGCCCCTACGATGTGCGCCATTTCTAGCGGGAGTCCGAAACTTGAGCCCACAGAACCAACAGCCCAAGTTTTAGCTGGGTGATCAAGAGGACTATTTGAAGCCCTGCAAAGGGCGCTGGAGCATCTCGGTTCAGTCGGTAGCTTTTTCACCTCTAGGTCAGAAAGTAGTGGGCTCAAGTCCCACTCCAGAGACTTTGAGCACAAAAGCTAGGCTGAGACTCGAGTGAATACTGAGGGAAAGAAAGAAAGAAAGAAGGACTTGCATTTGTATAGCGCCTTTCACGACGCGGGACGTATCAAAGCATTTTACAACCAATGGAGTACTTTTGCGGTGCAGTCACTGTTGTAATGCAAGAAACACAGCACAGCAAGCTCACACAAAGAGCAATGTGATAATCTGTTTTATTCAGTGATATTGATTGAGGGATAAATATTGGCCAGGACACCGGGGATAACTCACCTGATCTTCTTCAAATTAGTGCCATGGGATCTTTTACGTCCATCTGAGAGGGCAGATGGAGCCTGGGTTTAACGACTCATCCAAAAGACATCTCCGACAGTGTAGAGGAAGTGCTGCACTGTCTGAGGTGCCGTTCATCGATTGGGACATCCTGAGGTCATGAAAGGTGCTATATAAATGCAAGTCTTTCATTCTATTTCCTGTGGAATTCCAACTTGTCAGAGTAACAGCATTCATATAATACGCATGCACAGGCACTTCGAAACTGAGCACAGGTACGACAAGATGGGATCACCACTGTCGGTTTGTCTAGAAATTAGATTTCTTCATTTGAGAATAAAAATTGTTGACTCTATGCCATGCAAAGTGTCACAGCTTTACTTATTCGGACTATATTTCACACACTCAGTTGCAAATGGAACCAATCCCTCGCTGGCATCTTTCTTAATTTTCCCAGCTTTCATTTTAATAGGCAAAATGCAGGCAATTACTTGTCAATTTCTTAAATGTTTCGCAGTTATGAAAGTCTGGCCAGCTGGGAAAGAATTCTCACTGCTCTGGAAGCAGAGCTTTGTTCTCAGGCTTCAGCATTGCTCAGTCTGGGATAAATCAGAAACGCATTAGATAGATTGCTGCTCCCAAAAGACACAGTGAAATAACCTTCGCTCCCAGCCTTTGGGAAATGAACAAACAGTCACGTTCCGCTCAGCTCTCTCTATTAAACAAAGACCTAAGTGTGCTCAGATTGGTGTGTAACGCAATTTATAACGATACTACCTCAGACATTTCTGGCAGAGCAGAGCTATTAAACTATATTAGCTCATCAGGCTCATTCCAGTTAAATAGTTGTAGTGTTTCACCTTCCTCTGGAACGGCACCTTCACAGAGGGAGGACTTTTATGTTTATAGCTGAAAAATGGTCACAGAAATAGGGCTTAGTCGATCTGAAGTCAATAAAATTAGTACATTGTATCAGTGGCCCACAGCCCTTTGACACGCCACACTACATTATCTACTGATACATGTGTTTGAAAATGACACAAAGCTGTCAAAAATTTGGAAGTGTTTGGATTTGTTCCTTGTGGTCAGGTTGCTGGTTGTCCAAGCTTGCTAGTCTCTGACTCTTCAGCACCAACCCCCATCCCACCCTGCCCCCTCCAATCTTTCCTTCTATAGGGTAAATCCATCAGTCTTGAACTCCCAGCCGAGATTGCACTTGAAGAGAACGTGAGTCAGAAGCAAGGCTACAACACTTGAAGCTAATTCTCCAACTTGAGCTTTCTCAAAGTGCGGCTCCCTGTTGGGAGCATGGAGTCGGTGAATTTACTCTTTAGTCTCGATTTTTCAATCTTCCAGCTCTACTTCGCCCTTTAACTAGAAGTGTGGGACTGTTTAGTGCTAATTTATACATTACTGCTGCTGGCACAAAAATATATATAATTGATAGTATATTCCTGCTTCCTTCCCCATGATGGAGCGCTGATCTAGCATGAGATATGTTGTTGACGAGCCTGGCTAAGACCCAGCAGAACCTGTCAATTGAAGGTAGTTGGGATTGCCTGCCAGTTGAGGTGGTGATCTCAAGTCTGTTCCTCCTAATTTAGAGTCCAGTTCTCCTTTGAATGGCCCATATTTTTCATTTTGAACTAACATGGTGAGGACTGTACATACTGTCTGAATTGTAGGAAAATTGCAGCGTGAAATGACTGATAATTATAAAATGTCTACTTGGTAATGTCTACTTACAATGGAAAATCTTTGTCACTTGTGGTGTATTTCCATGAAAATCCTCTTAGTGATCTTGTTGCGAATGTTCCATGGAGTAAGTTACAAACCACGAACTGCTGCGTGACATAAATCAAATTTTGATATTTTCAAACAAGTGATGGAAGCTGAAACAGGCTGAAGCAGCACATGGAAGACTCTGAGGTATGTTGACACTGTAAACAGTAAAATGTGTGTTATTAGAATTGTGTTTGGGCCAGTGTTTCAGACTGTGGCATCTCATCAGGGTCCCAGGTGATGATGCATTGTCGCTGCTTCGGTGAGTATTTGAAGCACATCAGCTTTACTGCACCATTTAGGCTGTTGGTGGGAACCCCCTGAAATATAATGCAGTTTTTTGTGATGCTCTTCTACTCGAGGTTTTACCTGACAACTACTACGTGCATTTATAATGCACCTTTAAAATACGAAAGGCCCGAATGCACTTTACAAATAGAGGTAAGGAAACTGGAAAGTGAGCTAGAAAGAAGAGACTAAGAGGTATGATATGGATATGTATAGCAGAGCATTTGACAAGTTTGAGTTTGATGGGAGGCCAGTAAGGAACATGTTGGAATAATCGAGTCTTCAAGTGACAAAGGCATCCATGAGGGTTTCAGCAGCAGATGAGCGAAGGTAGTGGCAGTGGTGGAGCAAATAATCTGGACAATGGATAGAATGTGGGGTGTAAAAACATAGAAACATAGAAAATAGGTGCAGGAGTAGGCCATTCGGCCCTTCGAGTCTACACCGCCATTCAATGAGTTCATGGCTGAACTTGCAACTTCAGTACCCCATTCCTGCTTTCTCGCCATACCCCTTGATCCCCCTAGTAGTAAGGACGACATCTAACTCCTTTTTGAATATATTTAGTGAATTGGCCTCAACAACTTTCTGTGGCAGAGATTCCACAGGTTCACCACTCTCTGGGTGAAGAAGTTTCTCCTCATCTCGGTCCTAAATGGCTTACCCCTTATCCTTAGACTGTGACCCCTGGTTCTGGACTTCCCCAACATTGGGAACATTCTTCCTGCATCTAACCTGTCCAAACCTGTCAAAATTTTAAACGTTTCTATGAGATCCCCTCTCATTCTTCTGAACTCCAGTGAATACAAGCCCAGTTGATCGAGTCTTTCTTGATATGTCAGCCCCGCCATCCCGGGAATCAGTCTAGTGAACCTTCACTGCACTCCCTCAATAGCAAGAATGTCCTTCCTCAAGTTAGGAGACCAAAACTGTACACAATATTCCAGGTGTGGCCTCACCAAGGCCCTGTACAACTGTAGTAACACCTCCCTGCCCCTGTACTCAAATCCCCTCGCTATGAAGGCCAACATGCCATTTGCTTTCTTAACCGCCTGCTGTACCTGCATGCCAACCCTCAATGACTGATGTACCATGACACTCAGGTCTCATTGCACCTCTCCTTTTCCTAATCTGTCACCATTCAGATAACAGTCTGTCTCTCTGTTTTTACCACCAAAGTGGATAACTTCACATTTATCCACATTGTACTTCATCTGCCATGCAACTGCCCACTCTCCCAACCTATGCAAGTCACTCTGCAACCTCATAGCATCCTCCCTGCAGCTCACACTGCCACCCAACTTAGTGTCATCCGCAAACTTGGAGATACTACATTTAATCCCCTCGTCCAAATCATTAATGTAGAATGTAAACAACTGGGGCCCCAGCACAGAACCTTGCGGCACCCTACTAGTCACTGCCTGCCATTCCGAAAAGTACCCATTTACTCCTACTCTTTGCTTCCTGTCTGCCAACCAGTTCTCAATCCACATCAGCACACTACCCCCAATCCCATGTGCTTTAACTTTGCACATTAATCTCTTGTGTGGGACCTTGTCGAAAGCCTTTTGAAAGTCCAAATACACCACATCAACTGGTTCTCCCTTGTCCACTTTACTGGAAACATCCCCCAAAAATTCCAGAAGATTTGTCAAGCATGATTTCCCTTTCACAAATCCATGCTGACTTGGACCTATCATGTCACCTCTTTCCAAATGCGCTGCTATGACATCCTTAATAATTGATTCCATCATTTTACCCACTACTGATGTCAGGCTAACCGGTCTATAATTCCTTGTTTTCTCTCTCTCTCTCTCCTTTTTTAAAAAGTGGGGTTACGTGGGTACCCTCCACTCCATAGGAAATAATCCAGAATCTATGGAATGTTGGAAAATGACTGTCAATGCATCCGCTATTTCCAAGGCCACCTCCTTAAGTACTCTGGGATGCAGACCATCAGGCCCTGGGGATTTATCGGCCTTCAGTCCCATCAATTTCCCCAACACAATTTCCCGACTAATAAGGATTTCCCTCAGTTCCTCCTTCTTACTAGACCCTCTGACCCTTTTTATATCCCGAAGGTTGTTTGTGTCCTCCTTAGTGAATACCGAACCAAAGTACTTGTTGAATTGGTCTGCCATTTCTTTGTTCCCAGTTATGACTTCCCCTGATTCTGACCGCAGGGGACCTACGTTTGTCTTTACTAACCTTTTTCTCTTGACATATCTATAGAAGCTTTTGCAGTCTATTTTAATGTTCCCTGCAAGCTTTCTCTCGTACTCTATTTCCCTGCCCTAATCAAACTCTTTGTCCTCCTCTGCTGAGTTCTAAATTTCTCCCAGTCTCCGGTTTTGCTGCTATTTCTGGCCAATTTGTATGCCACTTCCTTGGCTTTAATACTATCTCCGATTTCCCTTGATAGCCACGGTTGAGCTACCTTCCCTTTTTTATTTTTACGCCAGACAGGGATGTACAATTGTTGTAGTTTATCCATGCGGTCTCTAAATGTCTGCCATTGCCCATCCACTGTCAACCCCTTAAGTATCATTCGCCAATCAATCCTAGCCAATTCACGCCTCATATCTTCAAAGTTACCCTTCTTTAAGTTCTGGACCATGGTCTCTGAATTAACTGTTTCATTCTCCATCCTGATGTAGAATTCCACCATATTATGGTCACTCTTCCCCAGGGGGCCTCGCGCAACGAGATTGCTAATTAATCCTCTCTCACTGCACAACACCCAGTCTAAGATGGCCTCCCCCCGAGTTGGTTCCTCGACATATTGGTCTAGAAGACCATCCCTTATGCACTCCAGGAAATCCTCCTCCACCGTATTGTTTCCAGTTTGGTTAGCCCAATTTATATGCATATTAAAGTCACCCATGATAACTGTTGCACTTTTATTGCATGCACCTCTAATTTCCTGTTTGATGCCCTCCCCAACATCACTACTACTGTTTGGAGGTCTGTACACAACTTCCACTGACGTTTTTTGTCCTTTAGTATTCCGTAGCTCCACCCATGCCAATTTCACATCATCCAAGCTAATGTCTTTCCTTACAATTGCCTTAATTTCCTCTTTAACCAGCAACACCACCCTGCCTCCTTTTCCTTTCTGTCTATCCTTCCTAAATGTTGAATCCCCTTGGATGTTGAGTTCCCAGCCTTGGTCACCCTGGAGCCATGTCTCCGTGATGCCAACCACATCGTATCCGTTAACTGCTATCTGCACAGTTAATTCGTCCACCCATCCCCCTACCATATTAGTTGAACTCCTCCCCAACAGCACTAGCAAACACTCCTCCTAGGACATTGGTTCCGGTCCTGCCTAGGTACAGACCGTCCGGTTTGTACTGGTCCCACCTCCCCCAGAACCGGTTCCAATGCCCCAGGAATTTGAATCCCTCCCTGCTGCACCACTGCTCAAGCCACGTATTCATCTGCGCTATCCTGCGATTCCTACTCTGACGAGCACGTGGCACTGGTAGCAATCCCGAGATTACTACTTTTGAGGTCCGACTGTTTCACTTAGCTCCTAGCTCCTTAAATGCTTCTCGTAGGACCTCATCCCGTTTTTTACCTATATCGTTGGTACCAATGTGCATCACGACAACTGGCTGTTCACCCTCCCTTTTCAGAATGTCCTGCACCCGCTCCGAGACATCCTTGACCCTTGCACCAGGGAGGCAACACACCATCCTGGAGTCTCGGTTGTGGTCGCAGAAACGCCTATCTATTCTTCCTTACAATTGAATCCCCTGTCACTATCGCTTTCCCACTCTTTTTCCTGCCCTCCTGTGCAGCAGAGCCAGCCACGGTGCCATGAACTTGGCTGCTGTTGCTCCCCCCTAATAAGTCATCCCCCTCAACAGTACTCAAAGCGGTGTATCTGTTTTGCAGGGGGATGAATGCAGGGGATCCCTGCACTACCTTCCTTGCACTGCTCTTCCTGTTGGTCTTCCATTCCCTATCGGGCTGTCGACCCATTACCTGCGGTAAGACCAACTCACTAAAGGTGCTATTCACGTCATTTTCAGTATCGTGGATGCTCCAGAGTGAATCCACCTTCAGCTCCAATTCCGCAACGCGGTCCGTCAGGAGCTGGAGGCGGATACACTTCCCGCACACGTAGTCGTCAGGGACAGCGGAGGCGTCCCCGATTTCCCACATAGTACAGGAGGAGCATAACACGTGTCCAAGCTCTCCTGCCATGACTTAACCCTTCGATTAATTTAAATTGGCAACAGTGCTAAAAGTTACTTACTGATAAAGAAAAAAGAAAAGAAGACCAACCTGGGTCAAACAGGTGAGTAAGATTACAGGTGCCCTAGTTCAGCCTGCGAGCGTGGCTGGACAGGAGGATAGAATCTTGAGTAAGAGACTAGCGTTTGTGACTGGGGCTGAGGACAATCTGGTCTCCCGGATGTTCACCTGGAGGAAATTGTGACTTGTCCAACACTTAATGTTGGACAGGTAATCTGACAGCATGGGGACAGTCTCATGGGCTGAGAGAAATGGCTGAGAGATATCATTAGTATGTATGTGAAAACTGATGCGTGCTTGCAGATGATGATGTTGAGAGGCAGCATGTAGATAAGGCACAGGAGAGGGCCAAGGATGGATCCCTGAGGCACCTCCAAGATGATGGGGAGGGAAGAGAAACCATTGTTGGAGATGTACTAGATGTGTTAAGGTAGGGAGGTCTGGAACCATGTAAGGTCACATCCATGGAGCTGGACAATAGAAGAGGCATTGGAGTAGGATGGTGAGGACAACTATATTGAACACTGCAGAGAGATCAAGGAGGGATAAGGCACCACTGTTGCAGTCACAGAGGAAGTCACTCATGACTCTAACTAGGGCTATTCTGGTGCTGTGAGAAGGGAGGAAGTCAGACTATAGGGATTCGAATTTTAGAAAAAATGGGTCCAAAGCTGGCAGGCTAATTGGCATAGTTCTGCCCCTTATTAAAATCAATGGCGAAGTCAGGTTTGCTGAATTAACGGCACTGTGCTTGCCACAGCCACTTACACCATTACAAAATGGCGCTTGAGGGCTCAAAATCAGTAATGTATTCAATTGCTCAGCAGGTTGCCCGAGGGTAACATTTTTAGACATGTTATAGAAACTTCATTGAAATCTAAACCTCAATTAAGTTATAAAATAAGTGTTTTGACAGGTATGTTCTGATTTTTGCCCAACTAATATTTTTATATTATGATTTATTGAGCTTGTGTGCTTAGCATGGACTGCAGTAATGAAATATGGCTAGGGAGATGACGCAATGCATAGTTTCAACATATACTATTTCAACATAAACTCAATAATCAAATTAAACCAACCTGGACATTTGGTACGTACATATTGTGACCCATCCCCACATTATCACATTGAAGCTATTGCTCTTAGGCATATCCCTGTTGAGCCCCAATACCTTGGATGTGTGTCAGACATTGTCCACTCCCAATCCACCGCTATGCTCGCTGCAGCATTCTTTTTCTTGCAAATTGTGGCCTGAATTCAGCACTGGAGGATCGGGGAGCACAAGGGTTTAACTAATGCCGTTCATCGCCAATGTTGCCATTGCAGCAAATTCTATTTTTTATTCCCTGATATAAGTCATGACTATTATTTCAACTGTTATTCCAATGCAGTAAGATGTATCCCCTCCCTCGTGGGTCAGCATTGTTAGAACTTCATCACTGGTCTGTTCCCTTCTTCATATTCCCAATCTTAGTTAATTAAACATATTTTGGAGGTTTACAGATGAAATTTTTGAGAACCCAAACAGTATTTGGGTTTTGCAAAATTCTATAAAGGAGAGCAAGTCCAGTGAGAAACAACAAACCTGTATTTATGTCATCTCACATCTCAAACATTCCAAACTACTTTGCATACAAGATTTTCCAGTCCCAAAATCTTTAACGTAAGAATGGAACAGGTGCTGGGGAGGGGGATTAGAAGGGGAAAAATAGAGTATGAGAGGAAGCTTGCTGGGAACATAAAAACTGACTGCAAAAGCTTCTATAGATATGTGAAGAGAAAAAGATTAGCGAAGACAAACGTAGGTCCCTTGCAGTCAGAATCAGGTGAATTTATAATGGGGAACAAAGAAATGGCAGACCAATTGAACAAATACTTTGGTTCTGGCTTCACTAAGGAAGACACAGATAACCTTCCGGAAATACTAGGGGACCGAGGGTCTAGTGAGAAAGAGGAACTGAAGGAAATTCTTATTAGTCAGGAAATTGTGTTAGGGAAATTGATGGGATTGAAGGCCGGTAAATCTCCAGGGCCTGATAGTCTGCATCCCAGAGTACTTAAGGAAGTGGCCCTCGAAATAGTGGCTGCATTGGTGATCATTTTCCAGCAGTCTATCTACTCTGGATCAGTTCCTATGGACTGGAGGGTAGCTAATGTAACACCACTGTTTAAGAAAGGAGGGAGAGAGAAAACAGGGAATTATAGACCGGTTAGCCTGTCATCAGTAGTGGGGCAAATGTTGGAATCAATTATTAAAGATGAAATAGCAGAGCATTTGGAAAGCAGTGACAGGATCGGTCCAAGCCAGCATGGATTTATGGAGAGGAAATCATGCTTGACAAATCTTCCAGAATTTTAGAGGATGCAACTAGTAGAGTGGACAGGGGAGAACCAGTGGATGTGGTATATTTGGACTTTCAAAAGGCTTTTGACAATGTCCCATACAAGAGATTGGTGTGCAAAATTAAAGCACATGGTATTGGGGGTAATGTATTGACGTGGATAGAGAACTGGTTGGCAGACAGGAAGCAGAGAGTCGAGATAAATGGGTCCTTTTCAGAATGGCAGGCAGTGACTAGTGGAGTGCCGCAGGGCTCAGTGCTGGGACCCCAGCTATTTACAATATACATCAATGATTTAGATGAAGGAATTGAGTGTAATATCAAGTTTGCAGATGACACTAAGCTGGGTGGCGGTGTGAGCTGTGAGGAGGATGCTAAGAGGCTGCAGGGTGACTTGGACAGGTTCGGTGAGTGGGCAAATGCATGGCAGATGCTGTATAATGTGGATAAATGTGAGGTTATCCACTTTGGTGGCAAAAACATGAAGGCAGAATATTATCTGAATAGCAGCAGATTAGGAAAAAGAGAAGTGCAACGAGACCTGGGTGTCATGGTACATCAGTCATTGAAAGTTGGCATGCAGGTACAGCGTACGATGAAGGCGGCAAATGGCATGTTGGCCTTCATAGCTAGGGGATTTGAATATAGGAGCAGGGAGGTCTTACTGCAGCTGCACAGGGCCTTGGTGAGGCCTCACCTGGAATATTGTGTTCAGTTTTGGTCTCTAATCTGAGGAAGGACGTTCTTGCTATTAGAACATAAGAACATAAGAATTAGGAACAGGAGTAGGCCATCTAGCCCCTTGAACCTGCGCCACCGTTCAAAAAGATCATGGCTGATCTGGCTGTGGACTCAGCTCCACTTACCCGCCCGCTCCCCATAACCCTTAATTCCCTTATTGATTTGAATACATTCAATGAGCTAGCCTCAACTGCTTCCTTGGGCAGAGAATTCCACAGATTCACAACCCTCTGGGAGAAGAAATTCCTTCTCAACTCGGTTTTAAATTGGCTCCCCCGTATTTTGAGGCTGTGCCCCCTAGTTCTAGTCTCCCCGACCAGTGGAAACAACCTCTCTGCCTCTATCTTGTCCATCCCTTTCATTATTTTAAATGTTTCTATAAGATCACCCCTCATCCTTCTGAACTCCAACGAGTAAAGACCCAGTCTACTCAATCTATCATCATAAGGTAACCCCCTCATCTCCGGAATCAGCCTAGTGAATCGTCTCTGTACCCCCTCCAAGGCTAGTATATCCTTCCTTAAGTAAGGTGACCAAAACTGCACGCAGTACTCCAGGTGCGGCCTCACCAATACCCTGTACAGTTGCAGCAGGACCTCCCTGCTTTTGTACGCCATCCCTCTCGCAATGAAGGCCAACATTCCATTCGCCTTCCTGATTACCTTCTGCACCTGCAAACTAACTTTTTGGGATTCATGCACAAGGACCCCCAGGTCCATCTGCACCGCAGCATGTTGTAATTTCTCCCCATTCAAATAATATTCCCTTTTACTGTTTTTTTACCAAGGTGGATGACCTTACATTTTCCGACATTGTATTCCATCTGCCAAACCTTAGCCCATTCGCTTAACCTATCCAAATCTCTTTGCAGCTTCTCTGTGTCCTCTACACAACCCGCTTTCCACTAATCTTTGTATCATCTGCAAATTTTGTTATACTACACTCTGTCCCCTCTTCCAGGTCATCTATATATATTGTAAACAGTTGTGGTCCCAGCACCGATCCCTGTGGCACACCACTAACCACCGATTTCCAACCCGAAAAGGACCCATTTATCCCGACTCTCTGCTTTCTGTTAGCTAGACAATTCTCTATCCATGCTAATACATTTCCTCTGACTCCGCGTACCTTTATCTTCTGCAGTAACCTTTTGTGTGGCACCTTATCGAATGCCTTTTGGAAATCTAAATACACCACATCCATCGCTACACCTCTATCCACCATGCTCATTATATCCTCAAAGAATTCCAGTAAATTAGTTAAACATGATTTCCCCTTCATGAATCCATGTTGCGTCTGCTTGATTGCACTATTCCTATCTAGATATCCCGCTATTTCTTCCTTAATGATAGCTTCAAGCATTTTCCCCACTACAGATATGAAACTAACCGGCCTATAGTTACCTGCCTTTTGTCTGCCCCCTTTTTTAAACAGAGGCGTTACATTAGCAGCTTTCCAATCCGCTGGTACCTCCCCAGAGTCCAGAGAATTTTGGTAAATTATAACGAATGCCCCTGCCATAACTTCCGCCATCTCTTTTAATACCCTGGGATGCATTTCATCAGGACCAGGGGACTTGTCTACCTTGAGTCCCATTAGCCTGTCCAGCACTACCTCCTAGTGATAGTGATTGTCTCAAGGTCCTCCCTTCCCACATTCCCGTGACCAGCAATTTTTGGCATGGTTTTTGTGTCTTCCACTGTGAAGACCGAAGCAAAATAATTATTTAAGGTCTCAGCCATTTCCACATTTCCCATTATTAAATCCCCCTTCTCATCTTCTAAGGGACCAACATTTACTTTTGACACTCTTTTCCATTTTATATATCGGTAAAAGCTTTTACTATCTGTTTTTATGTTTTGCGCAAGTTTACTTTCGTAATCTATCTTTCCTTTCTTTATTGCTTTCTTCGTCATTCTTTGCTGTCATTTAAAAGTTTCCCAATCTTCTAGTTTCTCACTAACCTTGTCCACCTTATATGCATTGGTTTTTAATTTGATACTCTCCTTTATTTCCTTGGTTATGCACGGCTGGTTATCCCTTCTCTTACCGCCCTTCTTTTTCACTGGAATATATTTTTGTTGAGCACTATGAAAGAGCTCCTTAAAAGTCCTGCACTGTTCCTCAATTGTGCCACCGTTTAGTCTGTGTTTCCAGTCTACTTTAGCTAACTCTGCCCTCATCCCACTGTAGTCCCCTTTGTTTAAGCATAGTATGCTCGTTTGAGACACTACTTCCTCACCCTCAATCTGTATTACAAATTCAACCATACTGTGATCACTCATTCCGAGAGAATCTTTTACGAGGAGATCGTTTATTATTCCTGTCACATTGCACAGGATCAGATCTAAGATAGCTTGCTCCCTTGTAGGTTCTGTAACATACTGTTCGAAGAAACAGTCCCGGATGCATTCTATGAATTCCTCCTCCAGGCTACCCCGTGCGCTTTGATTTGACCAATCGATATGTCGGTTAAAATTCCCCATGATTACTGCCGTTCCTTTTTCACAGGCCTCTGTTATTCCCTTGATTATTGTCCGCCCCACCGTGAAGTTATTATTTGGGGGCCTATAAACTACGCCCACCAGTGACTTTTTCCCCTTACTATCTCTAATTTCCACCCACAATGATTCAACATTTTGTTCATTAGAGCCAATATCAGCTCTCACAACTGCCCTGATGTCATCCTTTATTAACAGAGCTGCCCCACCTCCTTTCCCTTCTTGTCAATCCTTCCGAATTGTCAGATACCCCTGTATGTTTAATTCCCAGTCTTGGCCACCCTGCAACCACGTTTCTGTAATGGCCACCAAATCATACCCATTTGTAATGATTTGTGCCGTCAACTAGTTTACTTTATTTTGAATGCTGCGTGCGTTTCGGTAAAGTGTTTTAATACTAGTTTTTAAACCATAATTTTTAGTTTTGACCCCTCCTGCAACCCCTTTATATTCATACATATTGTCCCTTCCTATCATCTTGTGGTTTACACTTACCCCAGTGCTACTCTGCTCTGTTGCCTCCTGCCTTTTGCATTCTTTCTTGGGGTCCTGTTCATCTGAGCTCTCACCCATTCTGACTAGCTCAGAGTCCTCTCCTGGGTTCTGAATTCTCCTCGCATTGAGGCACCGAGCTTTCAGGCTTGCCTTTTTATTACCCTTTGACCCTTTAGACTTTTGCTGTACATTGGCTCTTTTTGTTTTTTTGCCTTGGGTTTCTCTGCCCTCCACTTTTACTCATCTCCTTTCTGTCTTTTGCTTCTGTCTCCATTTTGTTTCCCTCTCTCTCCCTGCATTGGTTCCCATCCCCCTGCCATATTAGTTTAACTCCTCCCCAACAGCACTAGCAAACACTCCCCCTAGGACATTGGTTCCGGTCCTGTCCAGGTGCAGACTGTCCGGTTTATACTGGTCCCACCTCCCCCAGAACCAGTTCCAATGCCCCAGGAATTTGAATCCCTCCCTGCTGCACCACTGCTCAAGCCACGTATTAATCTGTGCTATCCTGCGATTCCTACTCTGACTAGCACGTGGCACTGGTAGCAATCCCGAGATTACTACTTTTGAGGTCCTACTTTTTAATTTAGCTCCTAGCTCCTTAAATGCTTCTTGTAGGACCTCATCCCTTTTTTTTACATATGTCGTTGGTACCAATGTGCACCATGACAACTGGCTGTTCTCCCTCCCTTTTCAGAATGTCCTGCACCCGCTCCGAGACATCCTTGACCCTTGCACCAGGGAGGCAACATACCATCCTGGAGTCTCGGTTGCGGCCGCAGAAACGCCTATCTATTCCCCTTACAATTGAATCCCCTATCACTATCGCTCTCCCACTCTTTTTCCTCCCTTCTGTGCAACAGAGCCAGCCACGGTGCCATGAACTTGGCTGCTGCTGCCCTCCCCTGATGAGTCATTCCCCTCAACAGTACTCAAAGCAGTGTATCTGTTTTGCAGGGGGATGACCGCACTACCTTCCTTGCACTGCTCTTCCTGCTGGTCTTCCATTCCCTAGCTGGCTGTGGACCCTTCACCTGCGGTAAGACCAACTCGCTACACGTGCTACTCACGTCATTCTCAGCATCGTGGATGCTCCAGAGTGAATCCACCTTCAGCTCCAAATCCGCAACGGGGTCCATCAGGAGCTGGATGTGGATACACTTCCCGCACACATAGTTGTCAGGGACACCAGAAGTGTCCCTGAGTTCCCACATGGTACAGGAGGAGCATATCACGTGACCGAGCTCTCCTGCCATGACTTAACCCTTAGATACACTTAATTTGGCGACAACAATGTTAACAGGTTACTCACTGATATAAAAAAGAAAAAGACAACAATGTTAACGGCTTACTTACTGATGTAAAAAAGAAAAAGAAAAGCTACTCACCAATCACCAGCCAATCACTTACCCCTTTGGCTGTGACGTCACCTTTTGATCTCTTTCTACTTCTTTTTTGCTTTTTCTCCCGGCTGGCGCTGTACAAGCTGGGCCTTTATTGGCCTCTCCACGCACCCCAGACTCGCGCTGCTCGAACTGCCGCTCCTCCTCCGACGTTGGGCCTTTTGTAGGCCTCTCCACGCACCCGGGGAATGCAGCAAAGATTCACCAGACTGATACCCGAGATGGCAGGACTGACATATGAGGAGAGACTGGATCGACTGGGCCTTTATTCACTGGAGTTTAGAAGGATGAGAGGGGATCACATAGAAACATATAAAATTCTGACGGGACTGAACAGGTTAGATGCAGGAAAAATGTTCCCGGTGTTGGGGGAAGTCCAGAATCAGGTGACACAGTCTAAGAATAAGGGGTAAGCCATTTAGGACTGAGATGAGGAGAAACTTCTTCACTCAGAGAGTTGTTAACCTGTGGAATTCTCTACCACAGAGAGTTGTTGATGCCAGTTCGTTAGATATATTCAAGAGGGAGTTAGATATGCCCTTACGGCTAATGGGATCAAGGGGTATGGAGAGAAAGCAGGAAAGGGGTACTGAGGTGATGATCAGCCATGATCTTATTGAATGGTGGTGCAGGCTCGAAGGGCCAAATGGCCTACTCCTGCACCTATTTTCTATGTTTCTATGTTTCTATGTTTCTAAATGATCTGACTAAGATCTATGTAGCCAGATCTTCACTCTTAGCTGGTGAGTATAAATTTCCGGCCGGCATTTAAGACTAACGTGGAGTGGCCTTGGCAAAAAGGGGGTGTAACTTCCTTTACTTATTACAATACATTTAAATGAACATAATTACACAGGAAAATACACGACCAGAAAAGTCTCTGCAGCCCATCTGGCTAGTTCAAAACTGATACCTCTCCATCATCCCTCCCTCAAATATGTATCCAATTCTCCTTTAAATTTTTCTACGCTATCTGCATCTCTGGACACTCCCTCTCATGCACCCGTCACTTGAATTCTAGGTGATTTTCTATCTACTGAAGCTGGGATGGAGCTTGGCACTTTCCAGTCATTTGGAGTGGGCCTACGAGAAGCATTTTGAGCGATGAAGATCTTACTGACTCCAAGGCTTCTGGGGTATTTTTGTTGGCATTTTTATGACTTTTCGATCAATTTAAAAAACAATTTGGCACTTTGTTTTTCTTTCTCATAAACATACATAATGTTTGTGCGGAACCGAAACTAAGTGAATATTGTCTGCTGATTTACCAAATGTAACAAAAGCATTTGGAAAATAGCAGACCAGGACCAGCTGAAAAAAGGATGAGACTTCAGAGTTTAGGGAGTGGCACAGCATTAAATGGAAATGTCTGGCATTTGGCAAGTTAAAGTTAGTGATGGTGGTTAATTTTGAATGCCTCTCTCACAATATTTCATAAGTCAAAGTGGTACTCTCTAAGAGAAGGATGAACCATCCATGATTAATTAAAGAAGTAAAGGATGGAATCAAATTGAAAACAAAGGCATACAATGTTGCGAAGAACAGTGGAAGGCCAAAGGATTGGGAAATTTTTAGAAACCAGCAAAGGACGACAAAAAAAATGCTAAAGACAGAGAATATAGCATGTGAGAGTAAACTCACAAGAAATATGAAAACAGACTCAGAGCTTCTACAGGTATATAAAAAGGAAGTGAGTAGCTAAAGTAAACATTGGTTTCTTAGAGGATGAGACTGGGGAATTAATAATGGGTAACAGGGACATGGCAGAGACTTTGAACAAATATTTTGTATCGGTCTTCATGGTAGAAGACACTAAAAACATCCCAATAACTGATAATCAAGGAGCTAGTGGTGCTGGGGGGAGGGGTTGGGGGCGGAGGGGGGGGGGCGGGGGGGGGGCAGGGGGGGGGGAGAATTAAAGCAACTACTATCACTAGAAATAAAGTACCTGGCAAACTAATGGGACTAAAGGTGGACAAGTCCCCTGGACCAGAAGGCCTGCATCCTAGGATCTTAAAAGAAGTGGCTACAGAGATAGTGGATGCATTGGTTGTAATCTACCCAATCTGGCAGAGCAGGCTCAAGGGGCCAAATGGCCTAATCCTGCTCCTATTTCTTATGTATTATTCCCTGGATTCTGGAGAGGTCCCAGCAGACTGGAAAACCGCAAATGTAATGCCTCTATTTAAGAAAGGAGGGAGACAGAAAGCAGGAAACTATAGACTAATTAGCCTAACAACTGTCATTGGGAAAATGCTGGAATCCATTATTAAGAAAGTAGTAGCAGGACATTTAGAAAATCAAAATGCAGTCAAGCAGAGTCAACATGGTTTTATGAAGGGGAAGTCATGTTTGACAAATTTGCCGGAGTTCTTTGAGGATGTAACGAGCAGGATGGATAAAGGGGAATCAGTAGATGTCGTGTATTTGGATTTCCAGAAAGCATTCAGTAAGGTGCCACATCAAAGGTTACTGCACAAGATAAGAGCTCATGGTGTTGGGGTGGATAGAGGATTGGCTAACTAACAGAAAACAGAGAATCGGGATAAATGGGTCATTTTCAGGTTGACAAATTGTAACTAGTGGGGTGCCACAGGGATCAGTGCTGGGGCCTCAACTAGTTCCAATTTATATTAATGACTTGGATGAAGGGACTGAGTGTAATTTAGTCAAATTTGCTGATGATACAAAGATAGGTGGGAAAGCAAGTTGTGAGGAGGCCATAAAGAATCTACAAAGGGGTACAGATAGGCTCAGCGAGTGGGCAAACATTTGGCATATGGAGTATAAAGTGGGAAAATGTGAGGTTATCCACTTTGGTAGGAGAAATAAAAAAGCAAATTACTATTTAAATGGGTAGGGATTACAAAATGCTGCAGTACAGAGGGATCTGGGAGTTCTGGTACATGAAACACAAAATGTTAGCATGCAGGTACAGCAAATAATCAGGAAGGTAAATGGAATGTTAGCCTTTATTGCAAGGGGGATGGAGTATAAAAGCAGTGAGGTCCTACTCCAACTATACAGGGCGTTGGGTAAGACCACACCTGGAGTATTGCGTACAGTTTTGGTCTCCTTATTTAAGGAAGGATATATTTGCATTAGAGGCAGTTCAGAGAAGGTTCACGAGGTTGATTCCTGAGATGAAGGGGTTGTCATATGAAGAAAGGTTGAGCAGGTTGGGCCTATACTCATTGGAGTTTAGAAGAATCTTATTGAAACATAAGATTCCGAGGGGGCTGGACAGGGTAGATGCAGAGAGGATGTTTCCCCTCATGGAGGAATTTAGAACTAGGGGGCATAGTTTTCAGAATAAGGGCTCGCCCATTTAAGACAGAAATGAGGAGGAATTTCTTCTCTCAGAAGGTCGTGAATCTTTGGAATTCTCTACCTCAGAGAGCTGTGGAGGCTGGGTACATTGAATGTAGTTAAAGTGGAGATAGACAGATTTTTGAAAGATAAGGCAGCCAAGGGTTCTGGGGAACGGGTGGGGATGTGGAGTTGAGGCCAGGATCAGATCAGCCATGATCTTATTGAATGGCGGAGCAGGCTTGAGGGACCAAATGGTCTATTCCTGCTCCTATTTCTTATGTTCTTATGAAGAAGATAAAAGACGGCATGCCAGTGAGATCAACAGGCATTTTACATCTATCATTATGTTACCAACCATATCGACAGGCCTTGGTGCACCTACCTGGCAATGATCCCAGGCCAGTTGCAGATCCTTGCCTTCTGCTGCAAGGACAGCTGCACTATGAGGACAGCACAGTCGCTGACAGCTAAGAGAGAATTTTATGAGTTTGCATTCCCGGTGTAAAGCCTAGCCTGCTGGCAGTGCCCATCAGGGATTCAGGAATGCGCAATGCGCGACTTGACTGAAATGAAAGGATGGAAAACCATGGCCAGCACTTGCTCGCATTCCCAATATTTAGTCCTGGGGGGGGTGAGACTCTGTATTAGGAGCACAGACTCGTAAAATGATATCTTTAAGGTTACCTTTTCTCTCAGCTCTTACCTCTGAATGGAATGCCAAATAGAGCACCCCTTCTCACACCTACCTGCTGGAGCAACATTTCCACTTAAGCAGCCCCTTGATTTTGGATTCAAATGCTGCTTCGCTCCATCTCTCTAGTTTCTTACCTCCAAAATTATTTTCGTTGCCACTGAATTTTCACAGACACTTTACTTTTGCCCCAAGCAGCACAAAGGAAAGTGGTTGTGGTTGTTGGAGGCCAATCATCTTAACCCCCAGGATATCGCTGTAGGAGTTCCTCAGGGCAGTGTATTAGACCCAACAATCTTCAGCTGCTCCATCAATGTCCTTCCCTCCATCATAAGGTCAGAAGTGGGGATGTCCATTGTCGAGAGGAAAACCCACAAACCACATAAACAATGTCCTATTAAACCAGAGGCAAGATCAGCGGTGCAGGCAATAGATTATACTGCGCTGAATAAACGCATCCCGAGACTTCACCCAATTGTAGCGAGATGATGAGGAGGATAGTGATAGACTTCAAGAGGACATAGGCTGGGCGGACATGTGGCAGATGAAATTTAATGCAGAAAAGTGTGAAGTGATACATTTGGTAGGAAGAATGAGGGGAAATATAAACTAATATATACAATCTGAAAGGGGGGTATATGTGCACAAATCATTGAAGGTGGCAGGGCAGGTTAAGAAAGCGGTTAAAAAAGCTTACGGGGTACTGGGCTTCATGAATAGAGGTATGGGGCCAAAATTGCCTCTTTCAATAAAGCTCCTGGCCGCCTGAAAGCGGCGGCCAAGATGTGCCGCGGAAATGGCCGCCCAGTCTCCGCGGAGAGGCCGCCATTTTGGAAATTGCATTTCCTGAGTTTTGCAGCGGTGTCCAGGACCACTCTGCTCGTTTTCCCGCTATGGCGTGCATGTGCTGACCCCTTACCGACTGGTGGGGACCCCCTCGTGAAATTTCTCCTCGGGAAATTGCCCCTTTTGAAAATTGCCCCACGGGAGCAGCCCCGCCGCAGGTCGGTGCCCCCAACAGCTTTTGTAGTTGGTACACTCTCTGTACTATGGCAGCTCGGCCACCCTTAAAGGGGCCACCATGTTAACTTTTTTTGTTGGCCGACTGCCAGGTCGGGATGAAAATGATGGCCGCGGATTTGGCTGGGCCGCCAACAGGCAGCCTGGCACCCACCCTCTCTTGGGTGCCAGGCAGCTGGCCCGGTCAAAACCCTCCCTGGTGGCCCAGTGTTTGCCACTAAAGTGGCTGCAGAGTTCGCAGCGACCCTCACCTTTAACTGAAGGGGAGAGACGTTGTGACATGCCTGCGCGATGATATCATCAGCACGGTGCTGATGACTGACAGTCTTGGCTACTCCGGCCTGCCCCCACGTCCGCCCCGCTAGTGATGGCCACTTTGCCTCACCGCCACTTCCGCCCCGCTCGAAAAAATCCCTGAAGTGCTGAATTTCGATGGCATTGGGGCGGCCAGAACACATCGAAAACGGTAGGTGCGCCTCCTTTCCGGCGGTGAGCAATTTTGGCCCCATCGAGTACAAGAGCATGGCAAGTATGATGGACACTGGTTCTGCCTCAACTGGAGTATTGTGTCAAATCGATTTATAGAGGTGTTCAAAATTGTTAGGGGTCTGGACAGCGTAGTTAGAGAGTAACTGTTTCCATTGGCAGAAGGGTCAATAACCAGAGGACACAGATTTAAGGTGATTGACAAAAGAACCAAAGGCGACATAAGAAAAAACTTTTTACACAGCACAAAAGGCGGATAGCAGTCACATTTCTGTCCATTAGGGTTATCAAACTGACACTTGTGTTTAGATTTAAGAATGGTCTTAAAAATGATAGTTTGCATAGGCCGTTATAAAGGTGAATCTTTGCCCACTTATTTGACCAGGATGCCAGAGATGCCACACCAACCTCTGAGCCACGCATTCATCTCACTGATTCTGTTGACCCGATGCCAAGTTGCTCATGGCTCAGGTAATAATGCAGAGATTATTACCTTTGTGGTTCTGCTTTTCAATTTATTCCCTTAGCTGCTCAGACTCTCTCAGCAGAACCTCTTTCTTAGTCCTACATATGTCATTGGTACCGACATGTACCACGACAACTGGATCCTCCCCCTCCCACTCCAAGTTCTTCTCCAACCCGGAGCAAATGTCCTTTACCCTGGCACCGGTTAGGTAACACAGCCTTCAGGATCCACGCTCTCGGCTGCAGAGAACCCTATCTATCCCCCTAACTATACTGTCCCCTACTACAACCACCTGCCTCTTTACTCTCCCTGCTTGAATGGCTTCCTGCATCATGGTGCCTTGGTTAGTCTGTTTATCCACCTTGCAATCTGCACACTTGTCCACAAGGGTTGCAAGAACCTCAAATCTATTGGACGAGTGCAGGGACTGAGGCTCCTGCAATACTACCTCCTGGATCCCCGTACTTGCCTCACTTGCAGTCACACACTCCTGTCCCTGACCACGTGTCAATTCTAAAGTATTTAACCTCGAGGGTGTGGCTGCCTCCTGGAGCAAAAGGTCCAGGGAACTTTCTCCCTCCCTGATGTCTCCCAATGTCTGCAGCTCAGACTCCAGCTCCTCAACTCAGAGCCGAAGTTCGTCAAGTCGCAGACACTTACCGCAGGGGGTACAGAGACGATTCACTCGGCTGATTCCGGAGATGAGGGGGGTTACCTTATGATGATAGATTGAGTAGACTGGGTCTTTACTCGTTGGAGTTCAGAAGGATGAGGGGTGATCTTATCGAAACATTTAAAATAATGAAAGGGATAGACAAGATAGAGGCAGAGAGGTTGTTTCCACTGGTCGGGGAGACTAGAACTAGGGGGCACAGCCTCAAAATACGGGGGAGCCAATTTAAAACAGAGTTGAGAAGGAATTTCTTCTCCCAGAGGGTTGTGAATCTGTGGAATTCTCTGTCCAGGGAAGCAGTTGAGGCTAGCTCATTGAATGTATTCAAATCGCAGATAGATAGATTTTTAACCAATAAGGGAATTAAGGGTTATGGGGAGCGGGCGGGTAAGTGGAGCGGAGTCCACGACCAGATCAGCCATGATCTTGTTGAATGGCGGAGCAGGCTCGAGGGGCTAGATGGCCGACTCCTGTTCCTAATTCTTACGTTCTTATGTAGTCGCCCTGGACCAAAACGTCCAGAAGCTCCCACATATTGCAGCAGCAACACACCACCTGTTCTCCCATTATTCTATTTAATGAATTAGTTTAGTGTTAAAGTATTTACCTTTATATAGTTTATTAAATTAGTTAAATAAATAAAAGTTCGTTTTTAGAATTTAGTTGAATGCTATATGTTAATTTAAAAGAAAAACTTAGCCCACATTCACTACCAAATCACTTACCTGCCTTACCTGTGATGTCACACAGCAGAGTTCTCCTCACCTGGAGCAGTGTGATATCCTGGGAGAGGCAAAAAAATTAAAACCCAGGCCAATTGGGGAAAAAAATCTGGGAAAATTCCTCTCCGACCCAACCAGGCGATCAAAACTAGTCCAGGAGATCACACTGCCGTATTAGATCCCTTGAAGTTGCAGGTCTGCTGCAGCTTTTATCCCCACTCTAAGGCCTCGGTCTGCTCCCACTCAGGTACACCGCCGCTCTGCAGAAAAAGTTAGGAAAAACAAGGCAAAGCAACACTTCCACCCCACTTCAAACTCTCCCACTCACCAAACTCTCCCACTCACCAACCTCTCCCACTCACCAAACTCTCCCACTCACCAAACTCTCCCACTCACCAAACTCTCCCACTCACCAAACTCTCCCACTCACCAAACTCTCCCACTCACCAACCTCTCCCACTCACCAAACTCTCCCACTCACCAAACTCTCCCACTCACCAAACTCTCCCACTCACCAACCTCTCCCACTCACCAAACTCTCCCACTCACCAAACTCTCCCACTCACCAAACTCTTAGTTTCCCACTCTGTGCTGCAGCACTCAGGCTGGTTTTCATTTGTATTCTCAACATGACATCTGCCATACACCCCCTTTTTCTGCTTCATTTTACTCTCTATTTCTTTTGTCATCCAGGGAGCTCTGGCTTTGGTTGCCCTATCTTTCCCCCTCATGGGAATATACCTCGACTGTACCCGAACTATCTCCACTTTAAAGGCAGCCCATTGTTCGGTTAGTTTTGCCTGTCAATCTTTGATTCCAATTTACCCAGGCCAGATCCATTCTCAACCCACTGAAATTGGCCTCCAATTAAATATTTTTACTCTTGATTGCTCCTTGTCCATTTCCATAGCTAATCGAAACCTTATGATATTATGATCACTATTCCCTAAATGCTCCCCTACTGAAACTTGCTTCACTTGACCTATCTCATTCCCCAGAACCAGATCCAGCAATGCCTCTTTCCTTGTTGGGCCGGAAACATACTGATCAAGAAAATTTTATCGGATAACAACTGTTGATGATTCTGCTATTCCCATTCACACCATATTTTGATTCTTTATTTGTCCATTACCATCTCCTTTTGCCATGCACCATCATCCCTTTTGTCATTTAATTTCTTTGTTTGTATCAGTTAATCTCGCCTGTCTTCCACCTATCACAGACCTTCCCTTTTGTTCTTTCCTCTTCTCCCCTCTTTCCCTACCTCTGTACTTGCTTAAACCTTGTTACATCTCAAACTTTTTCCCAGTTTGTTATTGAACTAAACTGTTCCCACTCCATCAATGCTGCCTATCCTGCTGAGCATGTCCAGCATTTTCTGTTTTTACACCAATAATTATATTTCTATTATAACAACAACTTGCACCTTTAACATAGAAAATGGCCAAGGCGCTTCACAGGAGCATTATCAGATAAGAATCAATGCCAAGCTAAAGAGGTGCTATTACGAGGGAAAATGATGAGCTTCATTCAAAGAGGTGGATTTTAAGGAGGGTCTCAAAACAAGAGAGTTGGGTGGAGAGGTTTCAGGAGAGAATTCCAGAAATGAGTCAAGTCTTGTTATAAAATGTAATTTGCAATGTAAAATGTGCCTTTTAAATATAGGAGTGTGATTTACTCACAGCAGAGATGTATAATCTCCATTTTCTGATTGAGGTAACTCAATTGGTCCACGCAGTTCTCTCTTCCTAAAATTATAGTTCAGGAAAGGACCCACTGGAACTTTTCCTGCAAAGCTTTCCCATCTTTTCGATTGCACTCAGTTTGGAAAGGTGTGACTCATTTGTCCTGCCAGGTTAGAGTTAAGGAACTTCTTTTGTTCCTTTGTTGTGTATTCTATATATAAACAATGTGCTTGATTTCTCCTGCACAGCAAAATAATTGTGTCTTCTGAGAAGGAATCCAATACATCTGATGCATAAGGCAGAAATGTAAACTTCCAGCGCAGGCAAGTATTGGGAAAATGCCATTTCATGTGCAAGTGAAACATATTGTCATCGGACAGGAACTGATAATCAACTTTATTTCAGGGGGAGGGTGTTGGAAAAAGAAATGAGCAAAAAAAGAATTTCTCCCAAAAAATTAACTAAAAAAAAAGTAAATATATATATATATAATATATAAAAGTTTCAGCTGCTGTGTCCGAGAGAATGCTCAAGTAAATTCATAGCATGAAGGGAACCTCCTTCAGTTTGTTTCAGCTACTGGTTTTATCCGCGTGTTCGAAAGGCAGCAGAATTGCACTAATCTAGGCTCTGGCTTGGTTTTTCACTGCCAGATTTATTAAACAATAAAAGAACAGGAAAACAGTAGCAGTAACACAACATATACATTTGTAGTAATTGTTAAACTTAGTTAGCTTTTTTGTGCAATAGTTTACAACCAACATGGTTTTAATGAAAAAGTAATATACTTAACATAGAAAATCTTCTTCTTACTCTGTATAGAGTTACCTTGCCTGGTCATCTCTCTTCAAAGGCTTTAGATGGACTTTGTTATGAAAAAGACAGTCTGATAAATACCTTCAAAAAGTGACTGGAAATCCAGTAAATTTAAATAACTCGAAAACAGCTCCCAGTCAACTATTTATTTGCACTAACTACACAAGAGGTTTATATTTGAATTGATTGGCTTGGCTCCTCCTTTGAGCATCTGGCTGATGACAATGATACTTAGGCAACAATTGTATTAAAATTAGGTGGCACATTCTTCTGTGAATGAAGCTGGTATTTAAAACAGAGTGACAATTTGTCCTAACTCGCTCTTCTGTGTATGCGCAGAAGCAAGAGTTAGGACAAATAGTCTCCGACTCCACCCCCACCCCACACCCCCCAGCACAATTTACACTAACCCTTTTCTGCACATGCGTCGGAACCAGTCCCGAACACCATGTTACCTGCTAAGCTCCCCGCTGGGGCCCAAGCCCCGAGTTCCCCGCTGGGCCGCTGGCCACCGAACCCTGAGTCGGGGAGAGAGCCGGCGAGCGACCGGGGGGAAGAGAGAGAGAGAGAGAGAGGGAGAGCCTGGTTTGGAGATGGAAGCAAGAAAGCTTGGTTGTTGGGGGAGGGGGTAGAAAGAGAGAGCTTGTTTTGGGGGGGGTGGAGAGAGCCTGGTTGTTGGGGGGGAAGGGGAGAGAGAGCTTGGGTGGGGGAGAGGGGGACAGAGAGCTTGGGTGGGGGAGAGGGGGAGAGAGAGCCTCGTTGTTGAGGAGGGGGAGAGAGAGCCTGGTTTGGGTGGTGGGAGGAGGGCGAGAGAGCCTAGTTGTTTGGGGGCGCGGGAGAGAGTTTGGCTGTTTTGGGGGGGGGGGCGAAGAGAGAGATCCTGTTTTGGGGGGGACGGACGGGACAAAGAGCCTGGTTGGGGGGGGGGGGGTGGGGCGAGAGAACCTGGGGGGAGAGAGAGATGGGGTGGGGCGGGTGGGGGGGGAAGAAAGGGAACTCAGGCGGGTGGGGGGAGGGGCGGGGTAAGATCATGCACTTGCGCTTGGGTAAGGGACTCAGGCTGGGGAAGGGATGCACTTGCACTGGGGTAAGGAGGGACTTCGGCTGGGGGAAGGATGTGTCCTTTCTGACTTCTGAAGTCTGAATGGATCATGTTACAATGTGCAAAGTTAAGCTGGGTGGTTCCATTTACACATTCCAGAGAAACTTCAGGGTATGGCTTATCCTCCAAGAGGTCATATGATAATGGAGAGCGAATCAGAGAAATGGCAGCAATTCAGTTAGTACAAATAACCCTTATGTCCCATGTTACCTCTGGTGTCCTCCAATGCTCTATCCTTGGCCCCCTCCTATTTCTCATCTATATGATGCTCATTGGTGACATCATCTAAAAACACAGTGTCATTTCCACATGTACGCTGATGACATCCAGCTCTACGTCACTACCACTTCTCTCGACCCCTCCTCAGTCTCTAAATTGTCAGACTGCTTGTCCGACATCCAGTTCAGGATGGCAGAAATTTTCTCTAATTGAATATTGGGAAGACCGAAGCCATTGTTTTCAGTCCCTGCCACAAATTCCATTCCCTAGCCACTGACTCCATCCCTCTCCCCAACTTCTGCCTGAGGCTGAACCAGATTGATTGCAACCTTGGTGTCATATTTGACCCTGAAGTGAGCTTTTGACCACATATCCGCAGCATAACTAAGACCGCCTATTTCCACCTCCATAACATCACCCGTCTCCAACCTTGCCTCAGCTCATCCGCAGCTGAAGCCCTCATGCCTTTGTTACCTCTAGACTTGTCTATTCTAACGCACTCCTGGTTGGCTTCCCACATTCTACCCTACGTAAACTAGAGGTGATCCAAAATTTGGCTGTCCGTGTCCTAACTCGCACCAAGTCCCGCTCACCTATCATCCCTGTGCTCGCTGACCTACATTGGCTCCCGATTAAGCAGCATCTCGATTTCAAAATTCTCACCCTTCTTTTCAGTTCACTCCATGGCCTCACTCCTCCCTATCTCTGTAATCTCCTCCAGCCCAGAAACCCCCAAGATGTCTGCGCTCTTCTAATTCTGCCCTCTTCAGCATCCGTGATTATAATCGCTCAAGCCTTCTGTTGCCTCAGCCTTAAGCTCTGAAATTCCCTGCCTAAACCTCTCCGTCTCTCTACCTTTCTTTCCTCCTTCAAGACACTCCTTAAAACCTACCTCTTGGTCATCTGCCCTCATTTCTCCTTATGTGGCTTGGTGTCAAATTTTTGTGTCTCCTAATACTCCTGTGAAGCACCTTGGGATGTGTCACTACATTAAAGGTGCTATATAAATACAAGTTGTTGTTGTTATAAAAGAATTAGAGAAGCCCATGCCAAGTTAAATCTTCATTGTGACTTTCCATTGCCTTGTAGATGGAAATTCTATAAGATAGTACCTAGAGGGTTGGTTTAAGATAGAGCTGGAAAAAACATGTCCAGACACTTTGGGGGAAAAATTCAGTACCTTGACGTTAGAGCATTATTACCGGAGTGAGGCGAATCCAACGGCGCATGCCAATTTCCGCCTCCGCAGCGCTGCTGCTAACAGTTATCACCGGGAATCTTAACGCCAAGTGGATTGTAACGCCAGTGAGTATGCAACGTTCACTGGCTGTCCGAACTGCCAGCACTCTTCCAGCCACTACTTCAAGCTCCCAGCTGGCTGGTCGGAGTCAAGGGCTATCCGCTCTCCACATAACTCATGACTCCCCTCCGCAACCCCAACACTGCTGCCCAGCACCCATAGAATGAGAGCCATTCTGCCACCAGGCATATCATCGAGCAGACCATTGGAGCGCTGAAGCAGCAACAAGGGCAATGGCAGAGTGGCAGTGGTGGGAGCAGGAATGCTATCATCTTGAGAGAGGACAGCAGGTTCCTGCTTCACTGACCCACTGCCGCTCCCCCGGGGCAGCACTTCAGCATCCCTAGCAATTTGGTAAAGCACAGATTGCTGGCCTGCTGCGACACCGTGAAAGCCCCGGTTTACGGTGGTAGACCCAGCCACAGTGGCAGCAGTCAGAACTTGCGTGCCATCAAGCTGAGACTACATGAGAGCAGTCTGAGATTGGATGCCACCAAGCCTAGACTACATTGCAGCACTAAGACATTGAGTAGCTTCCGACTGTGCTGCAATGGAAGCTGCCAGATTGCCATCGCATGGGGTATGAGGTCTGGATTGCCACGGTCTCTCTCGGAGTCTATCATCCTTTGCAGACTGGAAATAAAGGGCTCCATGGTGTGTGCAGAGCCTTGTGCAATGTTGGAGGCGGACTCCTCCATGCTCCTTACCATTGCCGAGAGGTTCTCAGGCACCCTTGCCATTACAGCTATCATCCCCGTGTGCATGACCATCACTGTTCTTCTAAAGGCCTCCCCATCGAGGTCCTCGCCTGAGTCCTGTGCAGCAGAACTCGCCCTCTGTGGAGCTGGCCCCTGAGCTACCCTTTCCCCCTGGCCTTGCTGCAGTCCACTCATCCCCGATGCCTCACCCTGTGCAGATCCCGTTACTATACTAGCCACTAAAGAACGTGTAGTGCCAGTATCTGAGCTGGTGTCTGCAGGTGAGACATGCAGTGACGCAGTGTGTTCTTCCTCCTCTTGTCCCGCCTCACACTCTACCGTGCCCTCAGGGACAGGCTGCTCAGGTACTTGCTGATTATCTGAAGACATAAAGGCACAGAGTCAGGTTAAGGTGAGGGCAGGGGTGCAGGAAGGGAGAAATGCATTCATTCAGCATGATTAGCTAGAAAGTGCAAAACGGGGTGAGGGGGAAGTGGGATGTGAGAAGGAGTAGGGATGAACATACCGCTGTTGTCCCCAAGCGAGTCAATGTTGGCAGTGGCCATGGCGCCCATCACCTGCCACCCAATAATCTGCGGCACTCGATCCTCCAGCGCAGACAGTGGTTGTCCCCCGCCTGTGCGCTCCTGCTCCCTCATGTTGTGAGCCACCTTGGCCTGCAAGAGAAAAGAAAGTATGTGAGTGTGGAACAATGTGTTAGGGTGATGTGTCTTCCATAGTTGAATAGCTGCCATTGTGTGCAAGGTGTAAGGTGCAGGTGCGAGTGTTGGTAGATAGAGATTGTTGGTGGGTGAGTGCTGGGGGTGTGCTGCTTTGGGCAGTGTGTGAAGATTGTGGCTCAGATGGTGGTATGTAACATTTACTCACCCTGACCACCCAAGTGTGGTTGTTAAATTTCGTCCTGCACTGGGGATCACAGTGCTGCCCGAGACATGCTGCGCTACCTCCCTCCACATGGTGCAATTGACTTGCGGCGAGGGCCTCCTGCCACTTGCCAGGTAAACCACTGCCCTCCGTCTCTCCACAGCGAACACCAACACCTCAAATGCTTGATAGCAGAAACTGCGGATTCTCTCCCTGGGGCATGGATCTGCCATGAGTACAGCTGCTTCTGTCCTCTGGCTCCTTCTCCTTGACCTGCTGCTGCTTGCTAAGGCAACTGCACAGCCAGCAATGCTGAGAATGAGGTTCTGCAGCATCAATGAAACTCCCCTTTAAGAACTCGAAAAAGCCTGTGGCAATCTTGACTTGCGATTAGACTGCACTTGATATTGGTCCACCCTTTGGGTGTAACGCCAGTAAACTTGGGCTTAAAGACTTGGTGACGCCCACAATCATTTCTTTGAGCAGTGAGCATGAATTTTGTGTGCACTCTAAAGCATTAGTGTCTGGTGCATATCTCCAACTTTTCTAATTATACCGCACATTCCTGGGCTATAATGAATTTCTAGCCCAATGTTTGACTTTGTGAGATTTTAATCTCTTTCCCCATAAAGTGTATTTGTTCCTTCTGAGTCTATGATTTCTTGTGGATTTAAATGTTCTGTTCTTAGCATAGTTGGGCTAAAAATTCAACTCTGTAGTGCCCGTCTTTTTGCCGGTACGATTGGTGTTTTGTATCCGGAGGTCATCTTGGTAAAGCCAAACAAGAGGCGTCCTTTACCCATGTCTGAAGCAGACATTAGACCATTAACATATGCCAATAAGGGGCCTAACGCCTGCCTGTGCTCCCTCTTGTAACTTTGGTTTGCACCTGAGGCAACCAGCACCAGTGCTGATTGCCTCTGGGAAAACCATGCTAAACAGCACCAAATTAAAAAAAGTTAAGTACTTACCATAATCACCACTGCTCCCGGTCCCGAGATTTCTGACCTCAGTCCCGACTCTGACCTCCAGACCTCCCGATCTAGCCTCAGCCCCAACCTGTTAACCTCCCCATGGCAGTTGTCCAGACTGCCGCAATCTTCCTACCCGACCCGCAACAGCCCTCCAATCGGACGCCAAGGCTCAGCATTTCCTCCTCCAGACCCCTGTGATCTTCTTCCCTGACCTCAGGCAGCCTTCTGATTGGACTCCATGGCCCAGCCGTTCCTCCTCCAGACCCTCGCGATCCAATCCAATCACTTACCTGAAAATTGGCGCTCGAACCTGTGTGGCTCCTACTGCTGTGCCAACTACATGATAATGTGGTCCAGGACTCCTTGGACTTCCCCATTTGAGCACGGGCTGTTAGCACTCTGTGGGTAAGACACCCCAAAATGGATGGCAACGAATTTCAAAGCCAGTCACTCTCCTATCCTAAGTTTCACTGCATTAAATCCACTTTCAGGCTCTCCTAGTAGATCAATAATAATTGCTCTGGTTCTTGAAACAGTCTATTGTTTGGCTACACACAAAATTTAATTTTGGAAGAGATTTTGGTGCTCAAATTCTGTACAACCATGCCAGCCCTGGAATGTAAACATAATTGGTAATTGCTGGGTAATTGCATACTATACAGACGGGAGTGAAGGCCTTTGTAAATTAAGAGAGTTACCCATTTAATGTAGTGCTAAAACTTTGCATGAGCTCCATTGCCATGTATTGCAATATGGACTCTGATATATACCTCTATATGTTATGAACGTGTAGATCAGCAATCATTAGATAAATAATGCTAATTCCACTCGAATTATGACTGCATCATTGGCCATTTGTAAAGTGACCATATGGAACAATCCTGCAGTCTTATGTAAGTACTTTTTTCTGGACTTATTTTTGAAATAATTACCCTTTTTGGTCTGAAAATCCTTTAGAGAAACATAAATTTCAAATCATAGATGGTCCACCTCCATTTCTTGTCACTACCATGCCCTAATCAGAAGGTAAACAAATGAGAAACAAGGGTCGTGATTTTGCCTACCTCTCTATTCTGAATATTGTTTATTCTTCATTCTCCTTTCTCACTGTTTCATATTCTGATTATCAGTGTTTGGTGATTGTTATTTAATTCTCACACCGTTTTCTTTGCAGTGTAAAATTAACCCGTTTTGTAGCTTGAGAAGAATGAACTATAGGCAAAATTCTTATGTTTTTATGTAGGCTGTTAGGAAAGTGACTTTTTTCCAGTGGACAAGGAGGCCATCCTATGTTGAGAATAAACTGTGTTCAAAGAAAGAAGAAGACCAAAGTAAAAGGCACACGATTTTAGTTTTGGTCATTTTTATTATTTCACACATGTGTGCATGCTTCTCCTCCAAGTTGGGATGCTTATATTTCTTCACTGGGTTCCATTTTCTTTTCCTGAACCTGCAATGATGCATATTCATCCTCTTTCTCTCTTCTCATTTCATGTTATATTCGGTACAGCTCTGACCATAACTTGCAAAGTGTAGGTTTAGCAACTTGACCTTCCTTGTAAAGAAGAAATTTTACTTACTCTGGCTCTTGTTTCTGAGCAGAAGGTTTTGGGATCAAGGCCCACAGACTTCAGCACATAATCTAGGCTGACACCTCAGTACAGTACTGCTCCTGTCTTACAGGTGTCATCTTTCAGATGAAACATTACATTGAGGCACCTTCTGTCTGTTCTGGTGGATGTAAAAGATCCCACAGCACTTTTTCAAGAGGTTCTCTCATTTTTGGCTGGTGCAAAGTGGAAATAGTTAGAAATTAGAACTAATATTATTTACAATAATAATTTTTTTCTAAGAGTGCATTTAATTGAAATTCTCATTCTCTTTAATTGAAAACACAGTTGCTTCTAGTCATCATGGTAGCTGGACGCATTCATGAGCTACAAGGTCGAATCAAGAGTATTTTTTCATTTATGCAAATCACTAAGGACTGGGTTGCCGTTTGCCTTTCCAAGATCAAGTCTTTCCCTACAATTCTGTGTCATTTCTTTCTTGATTCTTACATGTCTCACCTTGAACACAGAATGGACCCTGATAGCGTTGTGAGCTATTATTCTTTTGCAGACTGAACCATACCCAATGATTTTAAAGTATCTCATTCATCCCATAAGAAAGATTGAAATAGACAAAATGTTCTCTGCTTTTTGTATGGCTAGTAAACTTGTCCATTGAACTTTGGTATCGGGTCACTGCAAATTTTGAACTTCCTCCTTCATAATGATAGCCACAATTTAGTAGAACTATGTAGGATGGTTTAACTAGTTAAAGTATGTGGGGGAAGGGAATTTCATTCAATACTGCCCTCCCATACAGAGTTTATTTTAAGTTTAAGAATAGCAAAGTAGAATTTTTTAAGGAATTTCCTCTCCTTGGAGACTTTGCATTTCACCTCTCTGAAGGGACTCATTCCACTGACGTCAGCTATGGGGTATCTGTAAGCAGCTGGAACCCATGGATTGGTAGCATGTTTGGTTCTAACTGGTAATCACGAGGCATCTGAACCTAAATATCTGTATTCAGTACTCTTGGGAACGCTTACTGTGTTGATGCTGCCATTGATGATGAAAACAGGCGAGAAGTATTAAAACTCGCTGTAACATTATCTGATTGGAACAGAAACAAAATATTAACTTTTTTGTGTAATAATTACTTTGAAGTGTTTCTCTCAAACATCACATGCTCTGAGTATGATGAGGCATATCATCAAGCTACATCCCGCATAGAAAAGCTTTGAAAGTTTGCTCGCTGCTGATAGCAATTGAATTTGGCTTGGTCTCCCAGTGGAGCAGAATCAGCATCACAAAGCATTCCTCCAATTTTGTTTTTGTCTGGGTCGGGATGGGTACAGAGAAGTGCTTGTGGACTGGGCATGTCATATTTAAGCAGTGTGGTGCGCTTTATTTTTGGAGGTTGGGGTTCAAGCGCGTTGCTATGGTGCAGTACATGAGGTCCTGGTTTCCATCTGTACTATTTCGAATCCTGTTAGTAATTAGTAATAAGAGTCGGAAGGTAGTTGATTTTCTTCCCAGTGAAGTCCCTCTTCATCTCGAACATTTAAACAAAAAACAAATGTTTTGTTTGAAGCACCAGTCACAGGCCAGGCAGAATGAAGACAGATCAAATTCCACACTGTCAGCAACGTAATTACCATGATATGACTCTCCATGCTACTGTGTAATAACAGAGATTTGTATGATAAAGCAATGAGGCAGCACTAAAAGTAATAATTCACAAATGTGCTTTGTTACAAGTGCATGTGTTTCTTGCATTTTGTAATGCTTTTGTTAGTTTCTCAGTATCCTGTTGTGTTGAGTAAGGTTTTCTGGAGAAGGACCTTGCAATGTGTGTTGGCTCAGTCAGTGAGCCAATGATGACATGTCACTGAGCACAGTTTGCTGTTCAAAGTTATCTTCCCAGGTGCTTGTCAGCTTCAGGTGGAAGAAAGTAGCTTTCCTGTGCACGCTTTCTGGTTTTGTTTTAGCTCCTCTTGTCAGCAAGCTTCAGAATAAATGGAGTAGACGATGCAAAAAGTGAATGAGAATCTGCAGCAGATGCAGGTATACATGTGCCCTGGGGAAATAACACATTTGTTTGTGGGCAAATGGTGTTAGTCCTCCGGTGCAGATGGTCGGATTGTGACCTTGCTATTTCCTTATTTCCGTCGCTTTTATTGGATCCAAATGTGTTTCTGTAGGTCGATGTCAGCACCTTATCTGGTACTTGCTGGGCAAGGGAAGACCCAATTTTCTACTGAGCCAGCTGATTTCAGTGGGGGCAGTTACAGCTTGACCCAGACTAGGGGCTCAATTTTCCCCAAACCCGTTTTCTGGCGTATTGCCAGAGTTATGCCCATTTTCCTAGGCCAGAAATGCGCCAGAAATAATTTGCCAAAGTTTCCCTGATATATAATTCAAATTTGGTGCCGCGTAGCGTGTCCAGTCGCCTCGGGTGGTGGAGCCTGCTGTTTGCACCGAAAAACGATGCAGCGCCTTCTTCACATGCATGGAGAAAAAAAAGGTACATTTTTGACGTCGTTGCAATGGACGCGCATGCGCAGTAAAGCTCCGAGTTGTCGATTGGCCATTGTTAAAGAGCCAGTTCTGTGTGTGAGAACGTTGATTGCTGTGTGAGGGCATTGGAAGAATCGCAGCTGCAGCAGTACAAGATGCAACGCAGTGCAAGGACCAAGAATTTCTTACAGGAAGAAGTGGAGGCACTAGTTACTGTGATTGAGAACAGCTGGCACACCCAGGGCCCCACCTTCCGAGGTTGCAGGTCCCAGTGGTGGGGTGCAGTGAGGCACACCAGTGGGGAGGAGGGGAAGGAGAGCTCAACTGCGCTCTCCTGAGGTGCAGGATCTAACAGATGTGGTTCAGATGATGTCATTGATTGCGGAGAGCATTGACCTTACCCGATCACTCCTGGACGCCATCAGTGGGGTGAGTGATGAGGTAGCAGGACGGTCGGGAGAAGTAACAGCAATGACACGAGAATGGGAACGATATCCGGGACCATCAGTGAGGGAATAGTGGCCATGAGGGAGGGAATGTCAGAGGTAGTGCAAACCACGTCACTGACCATGAGTGAGGGAATGTTGCAGGTCGTTGAGACACTGTCAGGGCGCATGAAGGACGGCATGTTGGAGTTAGCTGCTGCAATAAGGGAACACACCCAGATCCCGCGCCCCATTGACAGAATCAACTGTCACTCCCACTCCAATCCCCACACCAGCCTCTGAAGGGCCCAAAGCCGGGCCCTCCAACTTGCCACCTGGGCCATCCAACTTGCCACCTGACGCGACGTCCCACACACTCCCCGCCCACCCCCAAGAGTACCCGAGATGTTAGAAAGAATAAGCTTGGTACCAAGCCCCGAAACACTGTGCCACCGCCTGCAGGCAGGGTTGGTGGAGTGTCCAAGAATAAGGTGGAGAGATGGGTGCAGCCTTTCTTTGCTGCTGCTGTTGTTGTTGTTAAAATTATTGTTGTTACTGTTGTAACTGTTCTCAAACAAAGTTTTTTGTAAGTTATGTAAATTTACAAGTTTATAAGTGATCTTAAAGTTTTTAAGTGATCTTAAAGAGTGATCTTAAAGTAAAGTTTGATACAAGAATAATTTTATTAAAGTTAAGTACATTGTTAAACTTTTGAATAAAATATATTTTATATTAAAACTGAATCATGTTCCATTAACACAACACAACATTACAGAACAGCTCCAAACAGTAAACATGTCCATGTGGAATAGTTGTCGCTGATCCCTCCGGCATCAATAAAGCGTTTATGGATGAGCTGCTGACGCAAGGCTCAAGCAATCGCTAAAGGGGCACGATAGCCCACCCTCCTCCGCCGTCGTGCTCCGCCCTCAGGCACTTGCATGGTTTCCTCATTCTCATCGTCCTCCACCTCCTCCTCCTCCTCCTGCTTGTCACCTGCATCTTCCACATCATTATCATCAGCCACTTTCACCGTAGGTGTGTCTTCCACTATCAGGAGCTGCTGCCTCATGATGGCTAAGTTATGCAGCATGCAGCACACAACAGTGAACTGACCGACAGTCTCAGGGGAGTACAGCAAGTAGCCTCCAGAATGGTCCAGGTATCGGAAACGCTGTTTCAAGATGCCAATGGTCCTCTCTATGATGTTGCGCGTCGCAATGTGCAACATGTTGTATTCATGGTCAGCTTCTGTCCGGGTTAGGCATAGATGCGTCATGAGCCAGGTGGCGAGGCCATACTCTTTGTTTCCCAGTAGCCAGTTCTGGCCTTCTGGCTGCAGCTGCTGAATCATGGCAGATATAATGCTCTCGCGTAGGATGAATGCATCATGGGTGCTCCCAGGGTATCTTGCATCGGCTGACATGATATAATACGTGTTGTCACACACGAGCTGTACATTAATGGAGTGGAAGCTTTTTCTGTTCCTGTACATCTCGGAATCTTCCAAAGGTGCTCGCAAGGCGATGTGGGTACAATCAATGCAGCCCTGTACCTTTGGGAAGCCAGCAATCCTCGAGAACCCCACAGCCCTGTCATGGATTGCTTGGGCGGTCATGGGGAACTTTACAAAGTAATTCCTCCACACGTACAGTGCAGCCGTCACCTGGCGAATGGAGACATGTGTTGCATGTTGAGACTTGGCGCACACATCCCCAGTTGTAGCTTGAAATGATCCGTAGGCATAGAATGAAAGTGCAGCTGTAACCTTTACTTCAACTGACAAAGCAGTCCTCCTCAAGCTTCTAGGTTGCAGGTCTGCTTTGATCAACTCATAGATCTCAGTTACAACTTCTTTGCAGAAACGCAGCCTTCTAACACAGTCTGCATCACTCAGGTGGAGGTACGAACGCCTGCCTCGATATACCCGAGATGGTAAGGCCTCCTGCCCAGCATCCTACGGGCGTGATGTTTCCGATGCGATGAAGTCAAATCAATTGTCTCCTACGTAGCACCATGATGCAGAAGGCTCACACAAGGTATGGCTTGTCAGTATTACCCCCATACTTAAATTTAACCTTTGAAGGAAGCTCAAAACGGCAGGAAAGCAGGCAGCACAGGTTCGCAGTTCTCTCTCTCCAGGTCTGTATGGCTGGACCACACCCAAACGTCTTATGACATCTCCTCCCCCCCCCCCCCCCCTAACTAATTACAGTCTTGTAACTTCTCCTCTCTCTCCCCCCTTTAACTAGTTGGAGTCTTGTGACTTCTCCCTTTATCTCTCTCGCCTCCACCCGCCACGGCTTGTTTTGTAGCCGAGCCACTGTATCCAGGCACGGGGCTGATTCTGCCAGCCAAAGTTACGACCCTGCAGTCCTGCTTCAAGATGTTCGGTGGTTGCGCATGTGTGAGTAAAAAAAAAAGAGAAAACTTCTGAAATGCAACAAATTTACACTTCTACTTTGACAGGTAAAAAATGTTGAACTTTATTATTGATTTTGGCAGTGTTCTTGACTCCCTCCAAAATCTTTGATTTAAAAACAATGGCGTCTTTCAGCGCAGATTTGTAAATGTGCGCTGGTTTTCTTAAGTGCGCAGAAGGTTTTTCGGGAGTGGTCAGATACACCGACCTAGGAGGAAAAAATGTTGGCAAAACTGCTAAAAATTGAAAAAAACGGTGCAGACACGTCCCCTATGACGTAAAAAAAAAACTGGCCTAAAAAAATTGTAACTAAGTCAGTTACGCCGGCGCAGATCGCAGGGAAACTTGGAAAAAATAAATACGCCAGAAAGAATGGTACGCGCCAAAAAAACAGCGCAAATGACCAGGGAAGATTGAGGCCTAGGTAAGGGAAAAAGAAGCCACTCTTCCTGCTCCTGACACTTATCCAGTTATTCTGGCTGGAGAGTTTGTTCTGGACCTATACATAGGTAGGATTAGCTAAATTGTGGTACTCCCCTCACCATCCAAACAGCTCGTTGGTCAGTTGACATTGTCTAGGTTGACACATAAAACATGGGCAGTGGGACAAGTTTCTGGAGAGTTGCTGGCATCTATCGAGCAATACTTCAGCATGAGGCACTGTCTGCTTGAAAGGAGGGAAGGAATTTTGAGGGACCCATGGTCATTTGCATGTGTTTGATTTCATCTTTGTATCTTTCTTTGAGAAAAAGAAAAACATTTAAGAAATGCTTTAAAAAAATCTACAAGCATAACAAATTATTTTGCAATTTGTGTAAGCATTTTTAGATAAGTAGCCTCCTGACTTTTCTGTAGTTTCCAGTTAATTGTCACTGTTATCGTAAAACTCTGTAATGGAGCTGGACTGATGGATATCATACCATCTAATAAGCCTGCCTCTATTTTATAATAGGAGCACACAGCAATTTCATTGCCTCAGAATTGCCTTTGGCTTCGCTGATGACATTACACGAGCATAATACCAAAAGTGAGCAAGACTTCACTTACTTGAAACATATGGGCCCTGAAATCTCGGTTTTGGGGGTTCTGGGCGGTTGTCTGAAAAGAAGGAAAAAGATGCACACTTACCTTTTGCACCCACCAGTGATTGCGGTTTTAGGCCGCTTCTGCATGCACAGCGTTCACGTCTGAATGTACCTGGAGCTGGAGGCACGTGGGCCTGGACACCCAATCAAGGTAAAGTATTCTCATTCATAATAAGGGAACTCTGTAAGTAGGAGTTCTCATTCATAATAATGAGAACTCCCCCCACCCGCCCCCAACACCTAAGCACAAATAAAAATTTTTAAAAAACACCCCACATATTTAACATTAATTTAAATTAAAGTTAATAAATGTGTTAGAAAAAAAATATATTTTTCGGATTCTTTTTTAAGTTTTGTAATTAGGGTTTAAAATACACTTATCTTAGTGAGCAGGGTTTTTAGCATAAAAATGTGTTTTAAAATGTTATTTTTATATGTTTTTTATATGTTTTAAAACTCTTATGCTGGTAAAAAATAGGCTATGCGCTTGCTTTTACCAGGCACAAGAGTTTGAAGGATATTCGCTGGGCAAGAGATGGGCAAATAGCCCATGCGAATGTCCTTCTCCCCAAGATGCGTTGGAACTTGACAGATCGGAAAAGCCGGTTTTCAGCGCATGCGCATTGCGCGCCGAAAACCGGCTTTTGAGATACCTCCCCGGGTCTGTACACAATCCGTACGGACCCGGTGAGGCCAGAATTTCGGGCCCATAAAATTCTTAGCGGGCTTAACAGGGTAGATGCTGAGAGGCTGTCGTTTCCCCTCCCCCCCCCACCTCCCCACTCCATCCCCTCTGCCGGCCAGAGAATCTAGAAACAGGGGGGTCACAGTCTCAGGATAAGGGGTCGTCCATTTAGGACTGAGTTGAGGAGAAATTTCTTCGCTCAGAGGGTTGGGAATTTTTGTAATTTTCTGCCCCAGGGTGCTGTGGATGCTCTGCCATTAAGTTTTTTCAAGACTGCGATCAATAGATTTTGGACACGAAGGGAATTGAGCGATATGGAGATCAGGCGGAAAAGTGGAGTTGAAATAGAAGATCAGCCATGCTCTTATTAAATGGCGGAGTAGGCTCGAGGGGCCGAATGGCCTACTCCTGCTCCTATTTCTTATGTTCTTACCACTCACTGAATTGGGAATTAGAATGATTTCAAAAGTTTCCCTTGTGTTTGCTTCATTTATTTATTCCCTTTGCTCTTTTCTTCCAAATGCAATCGATTTTTAAAATATAATTTGCCATTGTAAGACCTCTCCTCTCTATGTGGTATTCGTTAGCTGTGAAGACAAGTTGGAGCAGGCTTTAGACATTTCCAACATTTTAGGCCAAAACTGGTGCTGCTTCTTTTCCCTTTTGCCATCCTAAGCCATAGAAAGATTTAACAATTCATCGCCATGAAGTTCTTCACCTGCTTGAGCCTCGCAGCTTTTTTCTCAAAATTATCAGGTCACCCTAACTAAAGCAGACAGATTTGAGTGACAGAAAATTCTTGACTCAAATCTTCAAATATCTCATCAGAACTTTGGAACAGGAGTACCCATTTAACTCCTTGAGCTTGTTTTTTTAATTGGTTTATGGATGTGGGCGTGACTCGCAAGGCCAACATTTATTGCCCATCCCTAATTGCCCTTGAGAAGGTGATAGTGAGCCACCTTCTTGAACCGCTGCAGTCACTGTGGTGAAAGTACTCCCATAGTGCTATTAGGAGGGAGTTCCAGTATTTTGACCAAGTAATGATGACGGAATAGTGATATATTTCTGAGTCAGGATGGTGTGTAACTTGGAGGGAAACTTGCAGATGCTGGTGTTCCCCATGTCCTTGCTGCCCTTGTCTGTCTAGGTGTTAGAGGTCGCGGGTTTGGGAGGTGCTGTTGAAGAAGCCTTGGTAAGCTGCTGCAGTGCATCTTGTAGATGGTGCACACTGCAGCCACAGTACGCCGATGGTGGAGGGAGTGAATGTTTAAGGTGGTGAATGGGGTGCCAATGAAGCAAGCTGCTTTGTCCTGGATGGTGTCGAGCTTCTTGAGTGTTGTTGGAGCTGTGCTCATCCAGGCAAGTGGAGAGTATTCCATCACACTCCTGGCTTGTGCCTTGGAAATGGTGAAAAGTATTTGGGGAGTCAGGAGGTGAGACATCTGTTGCAGAATACCCAGCCTCTGACCCGCTCTTGTTGCCACAGTATTTATGTGGCTGGTCCAGTTATGTTTCTGGTCATCATCATCATCATCATAGGCGGTCCCTCGAACGAGGATGACTTGCTTCCACTTGAGTTCACAGATGTTTCAATGAAGGACCCGGTGTTCCGTTCTGAACTCCAATTGAAGGGGTGGACGATGCCTGTGCGTGGATTTTTTTAACGTGTGGTGACCGTTGCACATCAGCCACCACACAGGCTTGACAGAGCTAGGCCTTTATCCAGTGGCAAGGGTTAACCAGGACGACTGGAGACCTGCTCTGCTACACGGACCTAGTGCGCACACATATCTCAGTGTGGGCTGGCCCGTGCTGCCCCTGGGCCCTTGGCTCTTCTGGACCCCGTACACTCATTCGCCGCACCTCCGCTCCTCTGCCACAAAAATACTCGCTGCACTTCCGCCACGATCTCCCGCCGCACTTCCACACCAAACATTCGCCGAACCTCTGTCACGATCACCCACCGAATCTCAGTCACAATCCTTCATCGCTCCTCCGCCCCATTCACTCATCGCAAGTCCGCCACGACCTTCTCACTCCTCTGCTGTATCTGGGCCCAGCCGATGTTCCTGCCCACAAAATGTGACTGGGTCCTGATGACGTCACCCAGTCGCCTACCTCGAAACCGTCGCACATTGTGTCGGCTCGCGCTGGAGGCTGCAGTGGCATGCTCCAGCTCTTTATCCTCCCGACCTGCAGTGGTGTTCTTTCGCAGGTCGGGGTGGCCCATGGTGTCCCAGGGCCTGGCGCTCCAGCTCTTTATCCTCCTGACCTGCGATGGTGTTCTGGTTAAGAATGTTGATGGTGGGGGATTTGGCGATGGTAATGCCGTTTAACGTCAGGGTCGTGGTTAAACTCTCTCTTGTTGGAGATAGTCATTACCCGGCATTTGTGTGGCGCAAATGTTGCTTGCCACTTAGCACACTTATCAGCCCAAGCCTGAATGTTGTCCAGGTCTTGCTGCAACCGGGCATGGACTGTCTCATTATCTGGGGAGTTGGGAATGGAACTGAACACTGTGCAGTCATCAGCGAATATCCCTACTTCTGACCTTATGATGGAGGGAAGGTCATTGATGAAGCAGCTGAAGATGGTTGGGCCTCGGACACTGCCCTGAGGAACTCCTGCAGAGTTGTCCTAGGCTGAGATGATGGACCTCCAACAACCAAAACCATCTTCCTTTGTGCTAGCTATGACTCCAGCCAGTGGAGAGTTTCCCCCCTGATTCCCATTGACTTCAATTTTACTAGGGCTCCTTGATGCCACACTCGGTCAAATGCTGCCTTGATTTCAAGAGCAGTCACTCTCATCTCACCTCTGAAATTCAGCACTTCTTTCCATTTTTGGACCAAGGCTGTTATGAGGTCTGGAGCCAAGTGTTCCTGGTGGAACCCAAACTGAGCCTCGGTGAGCAAGTTATTCATGAGTAAGTGCCACTTGATAGCACTGTTGACAACACCTTCCATCGCTTTGCTGATGATTGAGAGTAGACTGATGGGGCAGTAATTGGCCGGATTTGTTTTGTCCTGTTTTTTGTGGATAGGACATACCTGGGCAACAATGTTTCCTTTAAGCTAGCGAACCCGCGCAACCGGCTTTCCGACTTTTCAGTGCTTCTGTATCTACTCTATTGAATCTCTTTATCATTTTAAACAGCTATAGTGCAATCAGACTAGAGTTATCTTGCATAGTTTTAACTTTATTAGGTTACAGCTGTTTAGAGAATCTCCCAAATTACCACATATATATCCACCAATATAATTTTGAAATTGTAGTAAATATATAAGGCTTCTGGCATGTGCAGGTTAATAATTAAGCTAGTAGAATTAGGACCAAAGGGTAATTTGGTCCTGAGGGTAATTGTTTGTTCTTTATTACTTAGAGCAAAGTGCAATACAGTATGATAGCAAATTGATATTGTCTGTGCGCTGTGACAAATAATTAGTTTGAATTTGTTGGCTTAAGTTGTGTACCAGATCTGCTATATCACTTGGCCATTAATGAAAAAGTGGGATACATGAAATTGAATTGAAACCATACATTTTGATCAATCGTATGAAATTGGGCAACTATACTCCAGTAACCTCATTTGTTCTATCCAACTGCTAATGGAGGCCTTAAAGAAGTCAGAACAATTTTCCAGTAATCAGTTCCTTACTTACCACAGATCCTCTTACCATCAGCGATGACTCACTGACATGGCTTATATTACATAGTATATAATTGCTATAGTTGATATTTTTTCTGCTTGAGAGCAATTTAATAAAGGTTCAGTACTGAGGCACAAGCGGCTTTGAAACATAGAAAACATAGAAAATAGGTGCAGGAGTAGGCCATTCGGCCCTTCTAGCCTGCACCGCCATTCAATGAGTTCATGGCTGAACATTCAACTTCAGTACCCCATTCCTGCTTTCTCGCCATACCCCTTGATCCCCCTAGCAGTAAGGACCTCATCTAACTCCTTTTTGAATATATTTAGTGAATTGGCCTCAACAACTTTCTGTGGTAGAGAATTCCACAGGTTCACCACTCTCTGGGTGAAGAAGTTCCTCCGCATCTCGGTCCTAAATGGCTTACCCCTTATCCTTAGACTGTGACCCCTGGTTCTGGACTTCCCCAACATTGGGAACATTCTTCCTGCATCTAACCTGTCTAACCCCGTCAGAATTTTATATGTTTCTATGAGGTCCCCTCTCATTCTTCTGAACTCCAGTGAATACAAGCCCAGTTGATCCAGTCTTTCTTGATAGGTCAGTCCCGCCATCCCGGGAATCAGTCTGGTGAACCTTCGCTGCACTCCCTCAATAGCAAGAATGTCCTTCCTCAGAGGGTATCTGCTTGTATCGACCTGCAAGCTCTGGCAATCCAGCCCTTGAAACCTTGGTTCTCACTTCTCGTTTTTATATTTCTTATTGGCTAGTTTGTCCTCAATTTTGTGGAACTGGAAGTTTTGAAAGGGGCATTCTGAATCAGAACAGCAAGAACTGTTAGTTTGTACAGCCAGAGGTATCTGCAGATTAATGGGAACATGGATTCAAACTTCACATGTGGCCCCTGAGAATCCGTGCTACACACACTATGAGGCCCACAAAGAGGAAACATTAGGACACCCCTGGTTGCTATCAAATCTTACTTTGATCTAGTTTATTTAAGAGCGGTAGTGTAAATAGGCAGTGTTCAGGTGAATTGTCACCTAATGTGGACGTGCCAACTCTCCCTATAACCTACAGAAGGCAGAAACTATTTCCCCATATGACCCAGTTGTCACCTATGCAAGCATTTTCTGAGCTCCACTGCGGAACACAAACAGAAGAAGAGATTTCCTAGCCTGGTCTACTATAGCTTATTTAAGGTGCGTCTGCAGCACTTCAAATGCAGTTGTGTTGAAATTAGTGTATGTTCTTGTTTTTACTGGGAAGGAACGAGAGGGGATTGTAGTGACTTCAAAGATGTAGGTTTCTTTTTACCATGTTGGCATATGGAATAGGGTAGAATTATATGCTGTGCATGAGTTAAAGCCTCCGATCACGATGCAAAGCTAATTTTGTCTTTATTGCCAGTGCTGTGTATCCAGTCTGTTGTCTGCACAGTACAAAAAATACCTCCCTCAGGGAATACTTCAAAAAAAGGACCGTACCGAGTTAAGGAACACATGTACTGCACAGTATAGAGATGGTCTCTGTGTCAGACATGTGTCTAGACTCTGCACTCTGTCGTTGGATTTTTTAAGACACCACTGATTGAAAGGTGTGTTTTATATTATAGTTGGTGGCTGATACATTGGAATTTCCTGTTTAAAACTTCATTTCCTCTTCTAAATCATTAAGAGACCAATAAACTCTGCAGTTATTTGTATATATCACAAGGCAGCGTGGCTGTTTTGTAGGTTGGTACTAATTTAATTTGTTTCTTAAACACCGTGCTGCCTAATTGAAACTAATGGTGCTAGTTAAAACAACAATTTGGCCGTGTTTAATTATTTTAACATTAAAATATATTCATACTGTGTTGCTGAAATTGTTTTATGGAATAACAGTTGATGACATTAATTTCCAAATTTGGGATTTGAAATGAATAAACTTGGAAAAAAATTCTTTATCCTGTGTTTTTTCATAAGTTTGTTAATATCTGTGAATTTTCCGCATAAAGAAATTGGATTACTTGCAGTGTTGAGATGTGGGTGGAGTAGATTCATCTCCCATTTTATATTCAATGTAGTAGCCAACAGTGTTAGAATGGATTTGATACATGTAGGAATATTAATGGCTATTTAGTACAAAGCCATTTACTCATTAGTTTTAGAATGTACCAGAAGATTCCAATTTAAAAAACAAATCTGTAGACCTTTTAAATAACATTTGAAAAATGCCAGTTGACAGGAGACCTGACTTACTGTTTCATGTGATTCTAGTGGAATATAACACTTTAGGTAATGTAAGGTTCCCTCAATGTAAAAGTGGCACAGGTGTGAAAATGTAAATAGTTCCTGCAAAATCCCTACCAGGACTCCATTAAGCTGCATAAGGCTGCTAATGTGATACTTGTCAGCAATAACGATGCACTTTGAGCATAGTCAACCTGTATTATCAGGCCAGTGGCCTGTTCCGTGTCCACTTTGGAGGGCCTTACAGCAACCTGCATCATTCATTCCTAACAAAAAAACAGCAGCAAGGATACCTCCCCTCATGGTAGGGGAGGGGCAGTATCTCTCCCCTACCGAGGGCCAAAGTGGGAACATGGATTCAGTCAACGGTGCTCGGCTGCGGAGGGTCCTGGAGTAGATGCGCTCTTCCACGGTGATTGGCAGCTTGGTCAAGTAGCACGGCACAGATATGGGTTGTTTACTCCTTCATAGAAGTCCCTAAACTGTGCAGGAGTGTGCGGGCTGATTGACGCACTCTTGAATGATTGCATGAACTGCTAATGAGCTACAAAGCTACGTTTGTCAGCAGCTTGTGTGCGGACCAAATCCCAGCACCGGGTGAAGCCTTCAAGCTGACCCTCCAGCCAGCATCCCACCAATTCCACTAGCACTGGCCCCTCCTCACTTACACTCTGTGGTTCAGCATGTGCTCCCTCCTGCCATTCAGTCACTGCCCCTCCCCTACAGTGAGGGGATGTATCCTTGCTGCTGTTTTTTTGTTAGGTGTGAATGATGCAGGTTGCTGTAGGATACTGGGGGCTGGGATTGTTAGTTATGGGAACATCTAGGGTCAATCTGATGATTTACTTTCAAAGTCGATGAGCTGGATTTTCGGCTATTTTGTGCCTCGTTTAGCGCTGGCGGGGCGTTATGGGCGTGATGCCGGGCGTCCAGGATTAAGCTCCCGACCGGGAAGATTCGGCTATTGATTTGCGCTGCCACAAAAACTTACCGCCCCGCCCTCCGTTTTCAGCGTGATTATGACATCAATCGTTGTGCAAGGCTGCGCTCACGTCCCGGATGGAACTTATGGCTCTAATGCCTCATTTAATGACCGTCCCAGGAAACGCCTGAAAAAAACAGATGGTCCCAGGGTGCTGCTGGCGGAATATTTAAATGGAGGTTGGATGATCTTGTCAGTAATTGCTACGGTTGCACGCAGAACGCTGTGTGAGGCTCTGAGTTGCAAACAGCACTTTTATGTGCCATGACACTTTGCTTACAAGGTCAGTGAGAGAGTTCAATGGGGGCAATACTAGTTTGCCAGCGTATCATGCTGGGTGCTATTGGCAGGTGGCTTCAAGCTGTTCTTAGCCTTGTTGGGCCACGGATTTAAAGAGGTTGCAGACGTATGGGGAGGAGGCCTTACCCCCACGGGTTTACAGGGAATATCACTCATACGTCCACATCTGAGGCGCAGTGCGTTAGAAGACTGCGCTTCCGAAAAGAAGTGCTGACACAGATATTCCAGGCCCTACAGGCAGACTTTCGGCCTACCAACGCCAACAGGACTGCGCTGCCTGTCGAGGGAAGGTGACTGTGACGATGGCCTTCTATGCCTCCAGCTCCTTCCAGGCAGCAACAGGGGATGTATGCAGCATCTCTCAGCACGCTGCACATTTCTGCATTCATCAGGTTACAAGGGCACTGTACGCACACAGAATGGACTTCATAAAGTTCCCAATGAGCAGGGACAGTCAGAATGAGAGGGCTCTCGGGTTTGGACGATTTGCAGGTTTCCCCAAGGTTCAAGGTGCCATTGACTGTATATACGTCACCTTGCGAGCACCAATACACAATGCAGAGGCCTTCAGAAACCAAAATGGATACTACTCCCGAAACGTACAGCTGGTCTGCGACCACATGCAGCGTATCCTCACAGTGAATGCCCGCGATCCAGGGAGCACACATGATGCTTTCATCTTGCGTGAGAGCAGTGTCTCACGAATGTTTCACTGACAAAGACAAGGCCAGAGCTGGCTGATCAGGGACAAAGGTTACGGCCTGACCACCTGGCTCATGACCCCACTCCGGAACCCCGCCACAGAAGCCGAGCAGCACTATAATGAGAGCCATGCAACCACCCACAACATCATTGAACAGACAATTGGCGTGCTTCCGATGCCTGGACCACTCTGGAGGCAGCCTTCAATACTTCCCACAACAGGTCTCCGAATTCATTGTGGTGTGCTGCATGCTACATCATGAGGGGCAAGGCATTGCCAATGGGGATTGCAGGACCACCTCAGGAGGAGGAGGACGAGGAAGAGGAGCTTGGTGAGGAACCCATTGTGGTGAGACCACAACCACAGGGGAGGCAGCAGGAGATGTGGCCGCAGCAAGAGCCTTACGTCGGCAGCCCGTCATTGACCGGTTTGCTTGAATGGGGAAGGTGGGGTTGCAGCGTTGACTCGCCACTCAATGCCCATGCCAGCTAATCCACACTTGATTCTGCAGTGAGACACAAGACACCAATTCAACCGTCAAACAAACAATTTTATAGACATGAATAATTAACAATGTTCACCCCCCCCCAAAAAAAACTATACAATCGTTAAAGTAACACAAAACTGCTTCCTGCAGTGAACAAAATGTAAATAGACAATAAACTGCTTCTTACAGCAAGACAATTCAAGTTGAGTCAATTGTTATCAAACAACCATATAAAATTTTTACAACGCTACACACATACATCCATGAGCCCAACTTGTGCCAGGCTTTAATGGTTCTTATCCACACCGACCCAATACATCCATCAACTCACAGTGCATTCCTGTGGTTTCCCTGGACATCTCCACCAAGACAAGTTCCATACCTGCCTGTCGTTGAGCAGACTGACTTTGCCGACTCACCCTCTGGAGAGCTGGCCTGCGAGATTCCCCTTTCGCACTGCGTTGCTGTACGCGACTGGGGCCAGGAGCCTCCTGCTCCTCAAATCCCAGGAAATCAGCATCATTCCCAGATGTAGAGTCCAGACGGGGCTACTGGTGGGCTCTGTGGCTCAGGCAGAACACTCTCTACCCCTCCCTCATCATCTCTCCCATGGCCAGATGTGGAAGGATGCTGCACTTGTGGCTGGTCATCTGCAAGCAGAAAACAACAGAGGTGTAGTTATCAGCAGGGGAGGAGGCAGGGTGACACGGGGAAGGTGGCATTGCACATGTTCATTTGAAGGCCCACCACCACTTCATTATACTTCTCAATGCAGCCTCTTCAGTCGCTCTATCCATTGACATACCATTAGTACCCAAAGGGGGCTCAGCATCGCCCCCGGCAACTGTCCGAGCTGGTACACCTATGAGGGCCGACACCCGTTCCTCGACATCAGTGAGTGCCAATAACTGGGGCGGCCCTCCGCCTGTGCGTAGCTGCTCCCTGCTGTTGTAGGAGTGCTTTGACTGCAAAAGGTGAAATAGGAAGAGTTGTGAAAGGGTTTCTCTGCTGTTGTGGCACATATGCCTACCATAGTACAATAGGTGATACCGTGTGAATGTTCTAGTGGCTTCTGCTCAATCTGTTTGGATGATGCATGTGCTTCATGAGGAATTGTTAGCAGGTTAGAGGGATGTAACATGGGGATTGTAGGTGATCTTTCTGAAAGGCATTGCAGTAGTGGGAGTATATTGTGAGGAGGGATGTAAATGATTGAGTTTACGTGCATCGATCATTAGAAGCCAATGGGTCCAGAAGTAATCCTTAATCTTTCTTATGTATTGTGAAAGTCACCCCACAGACTCTTGAGAGGGACCATATGCAGGAAAAACATTACATTGTGTGAGATTCATATACACTACATCAAATGCACTACCCTCCGAATTACCTCCTCAAAAAATTCAATCAAGTTAGTCGGACATGATCTTGTAATATAGCATCCAATATTACATACTGGGTGGCTGGGCCTCCTGCGGCGACTGGGCCTGGCTATTGGCCCTCCACCCCCCCTCCAGCAGCGATCGAAACACCTCCAGCGGCGGCAGATGGGCCTCTCCTCCACAAAGGAGTCTGGGCCTCCTTGACGACGGCTCGACCTCCTGTGGCGACAGGCGACCACATCCTCAACGGCGACCGGGTAGGCTGGCCTTCCCCCCCCCCTCCTTCAGCGACGACTGGAGCTCTCCTTCCCCACTGGTGATCTGGCCTCCTCGCCTCCTCCAGCACGTGGTGCGTACCATGGCTGTGACCCCCCTGCCTTCCCACTCTGAACCCCAGTGGGCCACTGACCCTCCCAATGCCTGCCCCCAACCAGGCCTCGGACCACCTACCATCAAGGACACCACTCAGCGCTGAGCCTGCGGCCAACATCTCGCTGTAGGCAACTTGGCCCATATAGCAGTGCCTGGTCTCCAGTCGCCTTGGACCCCCTTGCCACTTGACCAAGACCATGCTCAGCTAAGCCCGTGTGGTAGACAGTGTGCAACGACCACCCCATGTTAAAAGAACTCATGGACAGGCATCTTCCACTCCTCTAACATGAAGTTCGGGACCTGTCCCACCTGTGATAGAGATTGTGGTTCTTGTATTGGACTGTACAGTCACCTAAGGACTCATGTTAAGAGTGGAAGCAAGTCTTCCTTGATTCCAAGGGATTGCCTATGATGATGATGATTACATACCAACGTCAACTAATTACCCTTGTGCATTCCCTTGGTACGAGTCTTGTATGTGCATTTGCCTGGCCTAGTGCTCCTATGCTATGCTACCCCACTGGCTGCAGCTTGGCTGGTGGAAGACTGCTGACTTTCAGTAGGGGAGATTGCAGATGGCCTTGCACGACGACCTTGAGCAGCTCTGGGCCTAGAAAGGCCAGCTTCGGCCTACACCACCTTGGCTTGGGCCGCAGCAGTCCAGGCTGGCTGGCTGACCGGCAAAAGAAAGGGCACTGGTGGAGTGGCAGTGGTGGGAGGGCCGATGCTGTCAACCTGACAGAGGACAGCAGGTTCATGCTCAATGGAGCGACTGTGACTCTCCCCGGCAGCGCCATAACAATCCTAGTAAATGTTGGAAGCCAGATTGTTGGACTGCTGGGACAGCCTGCAAACCCCTTTCAACACTGGTAACCTCAGCCACGAAGGCAGCAGTCTGCAGACATTGGGCGGCTTCTGCTTGTGCTGCAATGGAAGCTGAGGCATCGACCATCAGTCGCTGCATTATGGTTGGGTCCACAAGTGCGCTAACGGAGTTGCCCATCACTTATATGCTGGAAAGTATGGGCTCCAAGCGCTGCGCAAAGCCCTGTACAAGGTTGGTGCCAGACTCCTCCATGCTCCTTGACATTGCACTCAGGCTTTCTGACAGGCCTGCCAATGTACCGAGCATTTCATTGTACATACCCACGTTCTTCTGTAGGCCGTCCCATCTGATGGCTGCAAATGTGAAACAGAATGACAGTGCGTCTTCAGCCTTCCTTTTGCACTTGACAGGATCGGTCCAAGTCAGCATGGATTTATGAAAGGGAAATCATGCTTGACGAATCTTCTGGAATTTTTTGAGGATGTAACTAGCAGAGTGGACAAGGGAGAACCAGTGGATGTGGTGTATTTGGACTTTCAAAAGGCTTTTGACAAGGTCCCGCACAAGAGATTGGTGTGCAAAATTAAAGTGCATGGTATTGGGGGTAATGTACTGACGTGGATAGAAAACTGGTTGGCAGACAGGAAGCAGAGAGTCGGGATAAATGGGTCCTTTTCAGAATGGCAGGCAGTGACTAGTGGGGTGCCGCAGGGCTCAGTGCTGGGACCCCAGCTATTTACAATATACATTAATGATTTAGATGAAGGAATTGAGTGTAATATCTCCAAATTGCAGATGATACTAAACTGGGTGGCGGTGTGAGCTGTGAGGAGGACGCTAAGAGGCTGCAGGGTGACTTGGATAGGTTAGGTGAGTGGGCAAATGCATGGCAGATGCAGTATAATGTGGATAAATGTGAGGTTATCCATTTTGGGGGCAAAAACACCAAGGCAGAATATTATCTGAATGGCGGCAGATTAGGAAAAGGGGAGGTGCAACGAGACCATGGTTCATCAGTCATTGAAAGTTGGCATGCAGGTATAGCAGGCAGTGAAGAAGGCAAATGGTATGTTGACCTTCAAAGCTATGGGATTTAAGTATAGGAGCAGGGAGGTTTTACTGCAGTTGTACAGGGTCTTAATGAGGCCTCACCTGGAATATTGTGTTCAGTTTTGGTCTCCTAATCTGAGGAAGGACATTCTTGCTATTGAGGGAGTGCAGCGAAGGTTCACCAGACTGATTCCAGGGATGGCTGGACTGTCATATGAGGAGAGACTGGATCAACTGGGCCTTTATTCACTGGAGTTTAGAAGGATGAGAGGGGATCTCATAGAAACGTATAAGATTCTGACGGGAATGGCCTACTCCTGCACCTATTTTCTATGTTTCTATGTAACTCCATCACTGCCTGGCCAGGTTGCAGTTCTTGGATATTTGAAATAAGAAAGGCACAAGAGTAAGGTTGTGGTTGAGGGAAGGGGAGGGAAACCAAGTGGTGCATGCTTAGACCATCTGGAGCTTGTAAATCAGAAGAGATTGTGGGATGAGGAGGAATTTGGATGTGAGGAGGAGGATTAGGTAGGAGGATATCATCATCTTGGATTGTTTCAGCCAAGCCGCTGGCCATGGGCTCAGCGATGGCTGCTCCAATTATTTCCAACACCGTCTCCTCCATGGGGGTTAGGTCATGCAGGCCCGCCTGTCTCCCTGCGGGTAGCCCCTGCTGCCTCTAGTTATGAGCCAACTTGTCCTGCAAGAGAGAGGAAAGTGTGTCAGTGAGTGTGGTGCAATGTGTTAGGTTGATGTGCTAGTGCTCCTATGCTATACTACCCCACTGGCTGCAGCACGGCTGGTGGAAGGCTGCTGACTTTCAGTAGGGGAGACTGGTTGAATAGTTAGCAGCGTATGCAAGCTATGAGATGTGGGTGTGAGGCGGCAGTAGTGATAAGTGTGTGAGGGTGAGATGAACTATAAATATGAGATATGAGTTGAGATTGAGAAGAGATTGTTGATAGGTGAGTGAAGGGGGGTGGTGGGGGTGAATTGAGCAGTGTCTGAGCCATGTGGTGTAGTTGCAAGGATATGGCTTTGAGGATGAATTCACTGACCTTGACGACTCGTGTGAGGTCTTTAAACTTCTTGTAGCACTGCATCTAGGTACTCGGGGCTACACTGCTGGCAGTGACTGCAATGGCTATCTGCTCCCATTGAATTCTCAGAGTTTGTCTGGAGAGCCTCCTTTCTCCCAGAGGATAAAGGACCTCTCTCCTCCTGTCCACCTCCTGCACCAAGGCTTCCAGTGCTGCATCGGAGAACCTTGGAGTCCGCGCTCCGCCCTGTTGCGTCATTAATCTGTGTTGTTCCGATTCAGATTCTGTTCCCCAGCCAATTGAATCACCTGATATAGCCAGAATGCACCTCCCCTTTAAGAGGTGTAGGCTGCCTTTAAGCAGAGCAGATTAGCTTTAAGTGGTGCTAGCCTCACATGAATTTGGGCCCCCTGCTGAGGTGTGCAGCCACTCAGCAGTGCATTCAGCACTGGACTGCATGCCACAATGATTATAATTAGCAGGCGACATGAAGTTGCCCGCATTATTTTGAACTGGTGTGGGTTGATCACGCATCATGATCCTGCACCCGTTTTCGGGTCAATTGAATTTTAAGCCCTAAGAATCTACAAGGGGTAGAGGAGCAAAGGGATCTGGGAGTACAAATACACAAATCATTAAAAGTAGCAACGCAGGCTAACAAGGCCATAAAAAAAAAACTAAGCAATATGATTTATTTCTAGTGGGATAGAATTGGAAAATAGAGAAGTTATGCTAAACTTGTATCAAACCTGCTGAGGCGCTAAAACATGGTGGAGAGGCGCTGTTGGCGCAGATACATGACCTCATCTCTTTCATCTGGCGGGAGGAGAGCATGCCGGGAGATCTGAGAGATGCAGTGATTGTGACCATTTTTAAAAAGGGGGACAAGTCCAACTGCGGCAACTACAGGGGAATCTCCCTGCTTTCAGCCACTGGGAACGTTGTCGCTCGCGTTCTCCTCCGTCGTCTTCTCCCTGTGGGCGAGGAGCTCCTCCCGGAATCACAATGCGGATTTTGTCCCTATGGGGCACAACATACATGATCTTTGCAGCGCGTCAGTTGCAGGAAAAATGCAGGGAGCAGCGCCAGCCCTTATACATGGCCTTTTTCGATCTTACAGAGGCCTTTAACACTGTCAACCGTGAGGGTCTATGGAGCGTCCTCCTCCGTTTAGGATGCCCCCAAATGTCTGTCAACATCCTTCACCTGCTTCACGATGACATGCAGGCCGTGATCCTTACCAACGGATCCATTACAGACCCAATCCACGTCTGGATTGGGGTCAAACAGGGCTGTGTTATCGCTCCAACCCTCTTCTTAATCTTCCTCACTGCCATGCTCCACCTCACAATCAACAAGCTCCCCGCTGGAGTGGAACTAAACTGCAGAACCAGTGGGAAGCTGTTTAACCTACACCGCCTCCAGGCCAGGTCCAAGATCACCCCAACCTCTGTCGTTGAGCTGCAGTACGCGGACGACGCCTGCGTCTGTGCACATTCAGAGGCTGAACTCCAGGATATAGTCAATGTATTCACTGAGGCATATGAAAGCATGGGCCTTAAGCTTAACATTCGTAAGACAAAGGTCCTCCACCAGCCTGTTATTGCTGCACAGCACTGCCTTCCAATCATCAAGGTCCACGGCGCAGCCCTGGACAACATGGACCATTTCCCATATCTCGGGAGCCTCTTATCAACAAAGGCAGACTTTGATGTGGAGATTCAGCATCGCCTCCAGTGCGCTAGTGCAGTCTTCGGCCGTGTGAGGAAAAGAGTGTTTGAAGACCAGGCCCTCAAATCTTCCATCAAATTCATGGTCTACAGGGCTGTAGTAATACACGCCCTCCTGTATGGATCTGAGGCATGGACGATGTATAGAAGGCACCTCAAGTCGCTGGAGATATATCACCAACGATGTCTCCGCAAGATTCTGCAAATCTCCTGGGAGGACAGGCGCACCAACATCAGCGTCCTCGACCAGGCTAACATCCCCAGTATTGAAGCACTGACCACACTCGATCAGCTTGGCTGGGCAGGCCACATAGTTCGCATGCCAGATACAGACTCCCTAAGCAAATGCTTTATGCGGAGCTCCTTCAGGGTAAACGAGCCAAAGGAGGACAGCGGAAACGTTATAAGGACACCCTCAAAGCCTCGCTGGTAAAGTGCAACATCACCACTGATAACTGGGAGACCCTGGCCGCAGACCGCCCGAGGTGGAGAAAGTCCATCTGGTAGGACGTTGAGCTCTTCAAGTCTCAACGCAAAAAGCATGAAGAGGCCAAGCGCAGGCAGCGGAAGGAGCGCGTGGCAAACCAGCCCCACCGACCCCTTCCCTCAACGAATGTCTGTCCCATCTGTAACAGGGTCTGTGGCTCCCGTATCGGACTGTTCAGCCATCAAAGAACTTACTTTGGGAGTGGAAGCAAGTCCTCCTTGATTCCGAGGGACTGCCTATGAATGAAACCTTGGTTAGAACACACTTAGAGTGCTGTGTATAGTTCTGATCGCCATATTATAAAAAGGACATAGAGGCCCTGGAGAGGGTGCATAAAAGATTTACAAGGTTGATACCAGAACTGCAAGATTATACCTATCAGGAAAGGATGAACAGCCTGGGTCTCTTTCCTCTTTAAAAGAGAAGGCAGAGGGGTGATCTAATAGATGGCTTTAAAATTATGAAAGGCTTTGATAGAGTCGACGCAGAGGGAGTGTTTCCACTTGTGGGGAAGAGCAAAACTAAAGCACATCAATATAATATAGTCATCAAGAAATCAAATAGGGATTTCGGAAGAAACTTCTTTACCCAGAGAGTGGTGAGAATTTGGATCACACTGCCACAGGGAGTAGTTGAGGCGAATGGTATAGATGCATTTAAGGGGAGGCTAGATAAGCATATGAGGGAGAAATAGAGGGTTACGCTGATAGTTAGATGAGGAAGGATGGGTGGAGGCTTGTGCGGAGCATAAACGGCGGCATGGACTGGTTGAGCCTGTATATTCTATGCAATTCAAGGGAGTGTATTTTCGATTTGTTGCAGCCCCTTTTTTTGGCCCGCAGGGGCGGTAATGGCGGCAGAAAGCATTTCCGAGCAGGCAGCCAGCTTCCAGTGCCCCGCCAGGACATTGGGTGCTGGGTTTGCGGGGGCGCGGAGCAGTACCGCCCGGGACAGGCGAACCGGTGTACAACACCCTTGGTTGTGACACCAGCTCGAAATTTGAAACTTGTCTGATCCGTAGCGTCCCACAGCGCGCCCTAGTGGGACCGCCAACAGCGGCTCTCCGCCATATTTTAATTAGCAGAGTGGACAAGGGAGAACCAGTGGATGTGGTGTATTTGGACTTTCAAAAGGCTTTTAACAAGGTCCCACACAAGAGATTGGTGTGCAAAATCAAAGCGCATGGTATTGGGGGTAATGTACTGACGTGGATAGAGAACTGGTTGGCAGACAGGAAGCAGAGAGTCGGGATAAACAGGTCCTTTTCAGAATGGCAGGCAGTGACTAGTGGGGTGCCGCAGGGCTCAGTGCTGGGACCGCCTCTGAAAGCTGCCGGTTCCAGCTGTAGCGGCCGCAGCGAGGGAAAGAATGTCTCTCTGTGATTGTTTTTAATTTTTTAATTTTTGCGATTTATGTGGATGTGGCATCAGTAAAGTATTGGGAATGTTTTTGTTGGGGTTTTTTTCCAGATTTTTTTCCCCCCGGAAATCTCTCTTGGGGCGCTCTGAAACCAGCTGTTTACCTTGGGATTTTCATTTGCTCAGCCGGCCTAGCGCCCTAAAAGAGGTGTGGAACGCCTCCCTTAGCGCTCCGCTCCTCTCTCAGCTGGTGAATTTTGGGGCTGGAGACGCAAACATTTCCCGGCGCAAAATTTACCGCTCCGCCCGAGTTAATGTCGCAACTGAGGCGCGACCGAATTTCCGCCCCACGTGTCTTCCAACTCGTGTGTATTTTAGCAACCGTATATAAATGTAGCAAACCTCATAGTTACAATTAAATTTAAATTGGAAATGTTCTGAACTTTTCTTTCTACATTGTCACGATCCGTTGGCGGGCTAATTCAACAGGTCAGCCTCTCGACTATTTTCTTCTACCACACCGCTCGCATGCTGATACTGAAATTCTTGATGCAGCTTTGCCACAAAAGACTCGAACCAAACCATCAAATTCAACAGCTGCACATTTAATGCCCAAAGACAGATTTAATACCTGGCTGCTGATCCTTGCTGCTAATAGGGGTTGTGACAGTGACAAACTAGCTTACACCCTTGACAGTTGCATATGTTGCAGAGGAAGATGGTAAATTTCCCGCTGCAGTAATAACCATGCATTTGGCCCTTTTGATTTTAATGGAAAATCCATAATGACTAAGAGTTCGTGATAATTTGTTTTACTCAACAGGAATTTTCTTCTAAATGAGTATGGCACTGCTTAGAAACCTTTCATTCAGTTGGTAGCATTCTTGCCTCCAAGTCAGAAGGTTGTGGGTTCATATTCCCACTCCCAGAGACTTGAGCACAAAAATCTGGGCTGACACTCCAGTGCAATGCAGAGGGAGTGCTGCATTGTCAGAGGTGCCGTCTTTCGAATGAGACGTTGGGCCCCATCTGCTCTCTCAGGTGAATGTAAAAGATCTCAGGCTCTTTACATTTCCAAAGCAGTTTTCAACAGAAAGTGTGTTTCACTGGAGAAGTGTTTCTCCTCTTGGCTCTTCAAACTCGAAGAGAGCACTCTGTTCCACCTGATGCACTCCTCCAATTCTGGCCTCATGCGCATCCCCGATTTTAATCGTGCCACCATTGGCGGTCGTGCCTTCAGCTGTCTACGCCCTAAGTTCTGGAATTTCCTCCCTTAGCCTCTCCGCCTCTCTACCAATGTTTCCTCTAAGGTACGCGGCCATGCACTAATTGCGAGGTCGCGCACAGGCCGCTCACCAGCCGCTGGAATAGACACCACACGCCGCGCAGCAAATTTAAAAGTCCCGCGCAGAGAAAAAAAATTAGAGAGAACATTGCACTCTACCTCACTCCTTCTTTAAGACACTCCTTAAAACCTACCTCTGTCCTAATATCTCCTTGTGTGGCTCAGTGTTTGAGTATGCTCCTATGAAGTGCCTTGGGACATTTTGCTACATTTCCAGCGCCATATAAATGCAAGTTGTTGTTGTTGTTGTTGTTGATGAGCATTTCAGAGGAGCAGAGTGGTTTCTCAGGTTTGAAAAGAAATAGAGTCAAGTGAATCTAGTTCAAGTGAAAACTGTGACTCACATTAAAATGTGCTCCTTGGGTGGAGTTACTGATTGCTGAGGGACATGCTTCACTGTAACAAGGTTGTACTGGCATGGCAAATGGCCGAAGTGTTTGCCAACTATTATTAACAATTCTGGAGGAAATTTTCCAAAGCTATAGTTTTCTGATTTAAGATAATAAAAATAATGAAGAGTTGGATTGTGACTGTAGTTTTCTTCAACTGATATCTGTTAAGAAATCCAAAATGGTACAATTATAAATCCATAACTAACATACTGCTAAATACAGAGTTTGTTTCATTTTTGAAATCATTAGTTTGCAATTCTTGAGTTAACTCTTTCCTGTTCTAGACCTTTCCTTGCAAATTGAAAAGCAGTTTGGGGCTATTAACCTATTGTTACTCAAAGGAGCTAACTGAGCTGGAAAAGTTCAAAATCTCTTCAATACAATACAGTATCTAAATGTAATTCATTTTTTCATGTTGCAAAACATCTTTACTTTGTTTTGGGGATGAACATAAAGCGCAGTAGTAGTTGTACCTTGCCACTAATAGCTTAAGGAATCTGAAGGAATTTTGAGTTCTGCTGATATTTGTTTGTGTGTGTGAATTTACCTTACCAGCCATAGATGCCTTGTTGGTATTACTCCTATGCTAGCTGCCTATTGTACTGGCACCTTCTGAGTAGTTAATGTCAGCAGAGCATACCTAGTTACATTGCCTGCCCACACCATTACATGGTGGGGCAGGTTCCTTGCAAGCAGCCTCAAGTATCGGAGGAGAGTCTGACTTACTGGCTTCCTGCACTGTCAGTGTAATTTCTATTGATTTAAAACAGCTGCCTGTCCCTTCAGCTCTTTTCAATCAGAAGAAAATTGAACGGTAGTGTAGAAGACTGTCTGAATTTGAATAACAGGTCAGCAGTGTGCTCGCTGCAACTAGATTGCAGCCAGAACAAAGGAAATGCTACGCAAGAGGTAATCTCACCGAGATTAGGCCAGTGATTGCAGAATTCACCAGTGCTTTGGAGGTGTCATAAGGAGAATTGTGACACTGGCTCCAAAAGCAGGGGTAGCCGACACACTGGCACTCAACCTTGCAAATCCCCATGGAGGACAGACGCACCAACATTAGCGTCCTCGACGAGGCCAACATCCCCAGCATCGAAGCACTGACCACACTTGATCAGCTCCACTGGGCAGGCCATATTGTTCACATGCCAGACACGAGACTCCCAAAGCAAGTGCTCTACTCGGAACTCCTTCACGGCAAACGAGCCAACGGTGGGCAGCAGAAACGTTACAAGGACACCCTCAAAGCCTTCCTGATAAATTACAACATCCCCACTGACACCTGGAAGTCTCTGGCCAAAGACCGCCCTAAGTGGAGGAAGCGCATCCGGGAGGACACTGAGCACCTTGAGTCTCATCACCGAGAGCATGCAGAAATCAAGCGCAGGCAGCGGAAAGAGCGTGCGGCAAACCAGTCCCACCCACCCCTTCCCTCAACGACTATCTGTCCCACCTGTGACAGAGACTGTGGTTCTCGTATTGGACTGTACAGCCAGCTAAGAACTCATGTTAAGAGTGGAAGCAAGTCTTCCCCGATTCTGAGGGTCTCCCTATAATGATGATTACTCAGCCTTGCAGTGGTCTAATGGAGATGTGTCCTGTACTGTCCATTAGCTCAGCACTGTCATTGTGCCCTGAGGTGAAGTGAGTATGCACCGCCCAACAGTGCACCTCCGATACTTATTATCACAACAGGTACTTGGACTGGATTCCAGCCCAGTCACTTCATGCAAGCATGTAAATGAGGCTTTTGTTTTGCTGACAGAAAAGGCATTATTTTCCTTTCATCCCCTGAGTGTTTTGTAGTGAGATTCTGTGAAAGTGGATATTTGCATTGAAAGACTGAGATAATCATCTCCCCAAGTTCTGAGCTATGCAGATTAGCTCTGGAGGGTAACACAATACACACCAGTAGCTGTGTAGCGTGTCCAAGTGAAGACTTTTGAAGTGCTATTCTTCCACTGTTGCTGCTTTGTATGGAACACAGCCTTCTCTTTGTGCTCTGTATCTTTCGGTTCAAGTGGTCGCACTTTGCCACCACGCTGTTTGCCTTTCTAATGAAGTGAACCATTTGTTTCAATATAAAAAAAGATGGTGGAATGTATTTAAACAGCAGCTAAAGTAAACTGTGAATTGTTCAAATAAGCCTTAGTTATCAGGTCTGTAAACATGGAAGGAACTGTTTGCCATGAATGCCCCTTTGGGATAAGGATTCAGGGAACAGTGTAAATAATTCAGAGTTTGGTTATTGGTAATAATTTTGAGCGCTTTGTAATAGGATCCTGCATGACAAGAGTGTAAACTGAAGCTAACCAAAGCCACGCACTATCTTCTTTTGTTTTGAAGCCCTTACTTTTTTGTTTAAAATTGGAATATTTAGATAATCCCCATCATGGTTTACATATTAAAATATTGTACTATCAATCTGAAATCTGTTTTTTGAGAATCAACTAGTTATATCAGCAGAATCTTGTGCAGAAACTATATTGAATCATCATCATCATCATCATCATAGGCAGTCCCTCGAAATTGAGGAAGACTTGCTTTCACTCTAAAAGTGAGTTCTCAGGTGACTGTACAGTCCAATACGGTATTTACAGTCTCTGTCATAGGTGGGACAGACAGTCGTTGAAGGAAGGGGTGGGTGGGGAGTCTGGTTTGCCGCACACTCCTTCCGCTGTCTGCGCTTGATTTCTGCATGCTCTCGACGACAAGACTCGAGTTGCTCAACGCCCTCCTGGATGCTCTTCCTCCACTTAGGACGGTCTTGGATCAAGGATTCCCAGAAGTCAGTGGGGATGTCGCACTTTATCAAGGAAGCTTTGAGGGTGTCCTTGAAACCATTCCTCTGCCCACCTAATGCACGCTTGATGTTTAGGAGTTCCGAGTAGAGCGCTTGCTTTGGAGTCGTGTGTCAGGCATGCAGACGATGTGGCCTGCCCAACGGAGCTGATCAAGTGTGGTCAGTGCATCGATGCTGGCGATGTTGGTCTGAGCGGAACGCTGATGGTGCGTCTATCCTCCCAGTGGATTTGCAGGATCTTGCGGAGGCAGCGTTGGTGGTACTTCCCCAGCGCTTTGAGGTGTCTGCTGTATATAGTCCACGTCTCTGAGCCATATAGGATGGCGGGTTTACTTGTAGGTGTTGTGCCTTATGTCTAATAGGGTCGGCGTTAGGAAGCTAAGCTCCTGATGAGGAGCCTTGCCCGCTGGGTGTGCAATTTTGTAAAATAGGCCCTATTAATCCACCTCTTACAATGCTGTTCTGTATGTAATTTGGTTGTCAGTGGCTTTTTATCGTGAACACTTCTACAGAGTGCTTTTTCCGCAAGGTTGTATAGTGAAAGTCTTGCAGCTTTTAGCTCAAAAACAGTGCCTCAAATTTTTCTGCAACTTTCATCAACTCTGCCATTGCAATTTATCAAAGTTGTGGTTTGTGGTAATTTTGACTTTCTCAGCAAACTTGTGGGAAAGTATGGTTTGATTTATGGAACGGGTGTGGTGGAGAAAAATTCATGCTGTATTAATGAGGCTTGGAACATGATGCTACATAGTGAATGCCTCTGTCATATACATATCCTTAATGTATGGAAACATGTCCTTTGCTAGATGTGTGTGTATATTAGGAATAGTAAATTGGTTCGCTTGCTACTTCAGTGCTGGGGGTGGGAGTGGTGGGGGGCGGGGGCAGGTGGGGGTAGGGAAGTTAGATTATGAACTTTCATAGAATTAGCCAGAGGTGACAGCTCTATTCAAAAAGAAAACACTGATAATCTTAAACAACCTTTCACACGAAGAATAGAGGAGTTGGCCACACTCAGTATTTTCTCAAGTACCTAGTCTATAATCTTGGCTTGGGGAAATTGTTGGTTTAAACAAGAAGCCACAGTCTCACACCTCCAATTACAATCATCATGTTTTGGCTGGGAAATAGGGATTAAGGAGAAAAAATAACCTTTTATCACCAAAAAGTTATGGTGCCCTTTGCTGTTGAGACATTTGGCTGTACAAGTGTGACCCTGATTGCATTCCCACCCCGCTTTGTGCCCCCAACAATTGGGAAACACCTGGATTCCTGTCAATATCCCAATCTGATGGCTTATCCTTAACAGGGGTTCAGTATGAGATGACACTAAATTTTCCTCTAGTAAGTTCAATTCACCTGCCTGAAAAAAAAATCTTCATTTTCCAACAAGTTGGACTATTGTTCACGCTGTAAACTTGGCCCAGTTGTTCAAGGGGTTGTGATTGATGGTCATACTGCTAGTGGAAGACTTCTACATTGAACAATTAGTAAAGGATTGTTAAAAAATATTTGAAGCCTTTTTAAAAAATTCACATACTGCTTTTGTGTAATTAAAATTGTGCTCCTTAAGCCAATGGGCAACTTTGCTGGGCAATTGGATAATACTCTTTGCACTCAGATCCAATACTCCTGAAGTTTGCTAATAAAAGTTAGATTTCATGTGGATCCTATTTACATTTGCAAATCTGTAATATAGTGAATTTAGTAGGGACTCCATTCTGGAGCATTAATGTCTAAATTAACTCGCTTATCCTCTATCCGCACCCCCCCACCCCCTCCCCGCCATGTCTATACACACCAAGAAATGGTGCCTTTGAAGCATTGAAAGAGATAAAATTCTCCTTGCCAGATTGGGGGGCAAGGAGGAGATCAAGATGCAACTTAGTAGACAGATTTTTGAACGATAAGGGAACAAAAGGTTATGGAGAGCGGGCAGGGAATTGGAGCTGAGCCCATGATCAGATCAGCTATGATCTTATTGAATGGCGGCCAGGTTCGAGGGGCAAAATGGCCTACTCCTGCTCCTATTTCTCATGTTCTTATGATACATTTGGTTGGGGCCTGTCGGGAGTGTGAGAAAAGCTGATGGCTATAGGAAAGTCAGATTTCACGCTGAAAATCAGATTGTCCATTATGGTAAGGTTGGAGTATTTACTGTGGATTGAGCCCGAGGTTAGCTGAAGAGCTTAAGTGTTGAGTATGGAGCACCTTGTGTAGTGTAGTGCTGGGAGGAGACCTGTTCAGCAACATTGTACAGCTAGAAACCATCTTCAGGGCAACTGTATGAAAGGTAGGATGTCAGCTTAATTTGTGTGAGTGAGGGGTTGGGTGGAGGAAATTCCTATCGACTGTGGATGTGGATATTAATGGTTGCTGCGGAATATAGGTAATGGTGGTGATGGGTAGGCTTCTGGCTTAGGTTTTGGGTTGAATTGGTTTTGACCAGTTTGAATTTGACTAAAATTAACCAAACCACAAACCAAACCTCAAAACTCTGGTTTTGTTAACCCTACTTAAAACCATTTGAGTGAGCCTTCTCCTCTCAATCTCTTTTTCCCCCCCGAGTTAAAATTATCTGAGGTGAATGGAAAGTTCATCTTTCCTCCCTTTCCTTCCCCCACTCCCACACTCTACTCAAGTCACTGTACCTTTTACGTTACAATGGATCCTTTCTGACGGTGCTGTAGCAGGACATTTGGAAAAGCAAAATTTGGTCAGGCAGAGTCAGCATGGATTTATGAAGGGGAAGTCATGTTTGACAAATTTGCTGGAATTCTTTGAGGATGTAACGAACAGGGTGGATAAAGAGGAACCAGTGGATGTGGTGTGTTTGGACTTCCAGAAGGTATTTGACAAGGTGCCACATAAAAGGTTACTACACAAGATAAATGTTCACGGGGTTGGGTGTAATATATTAGCATGGATAGAGGATTGGCTAACTAACAGAAAACAGAGAGTTGGGATAAATGGTCCATTCTCGGGTTGGCAATCAGTAATTAGTGGGGTGCCGCAGGATCAGTGCTGGGACCCCAACTATTTACAATCTATATTAACGACTTGGAAGAAGGGACTGAGTGTAACGTAGCCAAGTTTGCTGACGATTCAAAGATGGGAGGAAAAGCAATATGTGAAGAGGACACAAAAAATCTGCAAAAGGACATAGACAGGCTAAGTGAGTGGGCAAAAATTTGGCAGATGGAGTATAATGTTGGAAAGTGCGAGGTCATGCACTTTGGCAGAAAAAATCAAAGTGCAAGTTATTATTTAAATGGAGAAAGATTGCAACGTGCTGCAGTACAACAGGACCTGGGGGTACTTGTGCAAGAAACACAAAAGGATAGTATGCAGGTACAGCAAGTGATCAGGAAGGCCAATGGAATCTTGGCCTTTATTGCAAAGGAGATGGAGTATAAAAGCAGGGAAGTCTTGCAGCAGTTATACAGGGTTATTGGTGAGGCCACACCTGGAATACTGCGTGCAGTTTTGGTTTCCATATTTACGAAAGGATATTCCTGCTTTGGAGGCAGTTCAGAGGAGGTTCACTCGGTTGATTCTGGAGATGAGGGGGTTGACTTATGAGGTACTCATTGGAATTCAGAAGAATGAGAGGTCATGCCCATAAAGAGAATTCAGGAGACACAAGTTTAAAACAGGTAGTGAGTAGAGAAAGCACAGGAGATCCAGCAATTAGCCGACACCCACGACGTGCATGGATTCTTCAACACAGTCAAGACCACCTACAGCCCAAACACCAAACACCCAAGGACCTAACCCACTGCTGGCCAAGGTACTCGTCAAGAGAGAGGTGGCCAGTGCCCATTAGAAGGAGCATTTCGAAGATCTCCTTAACTGAGACACTGTCTTCGACGTGAGTGTCCTCGACTCCATCCCGCAGCATGCTACCCGCCATCATCTCAGCACAACCCCAGCCTGGCACAAGGTAGAAAAGGTCATGCATCAGCTGAAGAATAACAAGGCAACAGGAACAGATGGAATTCCCGCCAAAGCACTAAAGCATGGCGAAGAAGCACTATTGGCACGAATACATGACCTCATTTCTCTTCTCTGGAAGGAGGAGAGCATGCCGGGAGTTCTCAGGGATTTATATAGTGCCTTTCATGACCACCGGATGTCTCAAAGCGCTTTACAGCCAATGGAGTACTTTTGGAGTGTAGTAAATGCAGCAGACAATTTCTTCACAGCAAGGTCCCAATAACAGCAATAATGTGTAAGCTCTCTCTCTGCAGGGTCAACAAAGCTGCCAATCGATCACCAACTTCACTTTGCTCTATTCCCTCTTGCTCAGCGCTGCAAATGGCAGAGGTATAGTCAGTGCAGACTAGTCCTGGCTATGTCATTCTTGTGGATAGCAGATGGCCCTGAAATTCCAGTTCTCAGCAGGTCTTCACCATGTCACCCTGGTGTATGAATGGCCTGGCTGCAGTCCTACCACCATACAGTTGCCAGAAAACCTGCACCTCAGCACAAGTCCACAAGGCATTGGAATATTTAGACTGAGGCTGTGTCATAGGCAGTAGAAAGCACTGACCCAAGACAGCAATATTTCTGCTGGTATTTTCAATGGAACTCACTACTGGTTTTCCAGTAAGGATAATGCCACCGCATCCTTTAAGACAAGGGTCAGTCGATACTGTGTCCTTGCAAATTACCACCCCATCTCCAACCACCCTTTCCGCTCCAAACTCTTTGAACGAGTTGTTGCCACTCAAATCCGTACTCATCTTTCCTGCAACTCTATGTTTGAACCCTTCCAATTAGGTTTTCTGCCCTGTCGCAGCACTGAAATTACCCTTATCAAATGACATCTTAAGAGACTGTGACTGTTGTAGCCTTTGACCGGTTGACCACATCATCCTCCATCAATGTTCTCCTCTGTTGTCCAGCTGGTGGGACTGCCCCTGTCTGTTGCCATTCTTATCTATCCAATGGTAGCCAGTAAATCACCTGTAATGGCTTCTCATCCTGCTCTTGCACCATTACCTCTGGTGTCCCCCAAGGTTTTATCCTTGGCCCGCTCCTATTTCTCATCTACATGCTACCCTCGATGACATCATTCGAAAACACAACATCATGTTCTACATGCACTCTGATGACACCCAGCTCTACGTCACCACATTTCTCTGGATCCCTCAATGCAGCCTGGTCCAACAATATTGGATGAGCAGAAATTTCATTAAATATTGGGAAGTCTGAAGTTTTGTTCGGCCCCCGCAACAGACTCCGTTCCCCAGTCAATGACTCTATCCCTCTCCCTGTCCACTGTCTGTGGCAGAAGCCGATCATTCATAACCTTGGTATCCTACTTGACCCTGAGCGAAACTTCTAGCCCCATATCCTCTGCATCACCAAGATCGCTTACTTCCACCTCTGTAACATTGCCCATCTCCACCCCTGCCACAGCTTCATCTGCTGCTGAAACCCTCATCTATGCCTTTGTTATCTCTAGACTCGCCTAATCCAATGCCTTCCTGGCCAGCCTCCCACCAGGCACCCTCTGTAAACTTGAGCTCCTCCAAAACTCTGCTGCCAGTGTACATAACTTGCAACACGTCCCCATCATCACTATTCTAGCTAACATACATTGGCTCAATTTTAAAATTCTCCTCCTTGTTTTCAAATCCGTCTATGGCCTCGCCTCTCCCTATCTCTGTAACCTCTTCCAGTCGTACAACTTTGCAAGATCTTTACACTTCTCCAATTCTGGCCTCTTGTGCATCCTTGATTTTCATCACTCCACCATTGGCAGAGCTCCACTCATTGAATGGCGGAGCAGGCTCGAGGGGCCGAATGGCCTACTCCTGCTCCTAATTCTTATGTTTACCATGGTGTTGATTAAATCCAATAATCTTATTGCCTTCAAGGATATTTGAATGGATTTTGCTACTTCCTGAACATTTGATGTAAAATAATTGTTTTATTAAAGTGCAAATCTACCATTCCCCATTGGAAAAAAATTGGAAGGTCCAGTGGGAGGTGGGATGGGTATGATGGTGCTTTCTCTGTTCATGTGATGATTTACTTTTTACCCTGCTTAATTTCCGGAATTGCAGATGCTTTTCTAAAATAAACACATTGACAAGATTTCCACAACACAAGAAATTGAGCCGGGATTGGGGGAGGAGGAAGAGGAGAGGTGCATTAAATGTCTCTGATATTCTGATTATATAGTGGAAAGGCTTATGGTCCTATAGCTAGAATTGTTGATGAAGATTAAAGGGATTTTTTAGGATCATTTGGCCCAATAAAGAAAGAACTTGCAAACATCTAGCACCTTATCGTTTCCTTAGAATGTTCAAAACCTCTACAAAAAATTAATTATTTTCCAGGTGCTTCTGTTATGTAGGTAACTGCAAAAGCCAATTCTACGCAGCAAGGTCCCACAAGCAGCAATTGAGATGAATGATTAGTTAATCTGATGTTTTTATGGTTTTGGTTGAGGGATGGATGTTAACCAGGATACATGTAGAACTCCCTATTCCTCTTCAGCCATTGAGTCTTTAACATCCACCTGAACATGCAGATGGGGCCTCGATTTAACCTTCTGATTCAAAAGGCAGCACCTTTGGCAATGGATCATTCACTGACTACTGCACTGAATTGTCAGCTGCGTTTATGTGCTCAAATCCTGCAGTGGGGTTTGAGCCCAACAGCCTTCTGACTCAGAGGGGAGAGCACTACCAAATTGAACCAGGCTGATTTACACCAATCAGAAAGTTTGAAATAATAATGCTGCTAGGCCAAAGGTGAGCCAGTAGCAAGCAATCCACTTTGATGGCTTTTAAAAGTATTGGTACAACTAAGAATCAGAGCCAACATCCTGCCTTCCTGAATAATATTTGTTCATTGTTATTATTCATAAGGAGTTAGGTGCACTGCCCTCCAAATTTCTGATAAAATTCTGCACATGTTTCTATTGACCCCACACACAAGTCTACTTCATCAAACATATATTTTTGAAATGCTGTACAATTCCAACAAAGTATGTACTTGCCTAAACCTGTTAAAATTCTTGTGAAATTTATCTTATCTGATTTTTGAAACAATGCTAAAACTGCATCCTAAAATTGTCTAGTACTGCCAGTTTGCACAGTCACCCTGGGCCACCTTACTGTGCCTTGCAGTGTCTGCTTTAAACATAAGGGGCCCAAATTTCCCCAGGAGTTGCTCTGGTTTTTTTTGAGCAACTTGATTTTTCTGGAGTATCTTTTTAGTTGCAGTTCTGGCCATTTAGTTTGCGCCAGTGTAAGTGAGTTAGTTAGGGGTTTTTTTAAGTTTAGTTTTTTTTTCAAAAGGGGGCGTTACCAGCCACTTACGCCTGATTTGGCCATTTAAGCAAGTTTAGGCAACTAAAAGTTACTCCAAACTAACTTAGGCCAGCGTAAGTGGGCACTCTTGTACGTTCAGAAAAACCTTGCGGTGACTTAAGAAATCAGCGCAGGCAGCCAGAGATAGAGGGGGGAAGGGGACTTTGCAAAGCACTAAACACCTTCACAACAACATTAAAAAAGCATAAATACATTTAAAGCACCAAGCACTAAACAAAGCAGTACATTTGCACCAAGCACAAAAAGTAATAAGCAATTAATTAACAAATAAAACATAGAAGGAACTCTGCATCTAAAGCACCAAGACCAAAGTAATAAGCAATCAATCAATCAGTAAATAACAAATAAAAAATAGAAGTCCTACCTTCGGGAACGCAGCGGGCCGCCAATGAGGGAGCCCATTCAGCCAGAGCTAGGGACGGCGTGCTTCGGGCCCCTCCCACACAGCCTGCAGCGCGCACTCACAGATTCGGCCTGCCAGGAGCTACTGCACATGCGCGCAGACTCTAGCGCGCATGTGCAGAGGTCTCGGCACTGTTGTCAGCGCCGGGACGTGGCTCCGCCTCCAATACATTGTGCCACGCCACACCACCACCGAGGAGAGGCTGGGGAGCGGCCAGAATTGGGAGGAAGATTTTCGGCGCGCTTGGAGGTGGACAAAAGCGGCGCTCCTCGGGTGAGTGCGCCAGAAAAAGGGGTTGGGGAAATTTGAGCCCAAGGTAACTGAGCTGGAGATCTTGCAGCTGGAAACTCCTTTAACCAAAGAAACAGAAAATGCCGGAAAATGCAGGTCAGTCAGCATCTGTGGAGGGAACAGACAGGTTAAATATTTTGCCTGTGGGAACTTCTTCTCCAAAAATAAATCTTTACATTTTGAAGAAGGTTCCGCACCCAAAATGTTAACTTGTCTGTTCTTTCTGCAGATGCTGCCTGACCTGCTGTATCTTTCTGCCATTTTCTGGTTTTGTTTCAGATTTCCAACAGCAGCGATATTTTGCTTTGTACTTTCAGCTCCTTTAAGTTGGCAGAGGGGCTGGAAAGCTTTAATATCCTTTTATCTTTAAAAGAGTTTTTTTAAATAAATAAAAATCTAATCCCAATACATTTCACAGTCTTGCATTAAGTGATATTTTAGAATTGCTTCTGCTGAGGACTGAGGCTAATTTTATTCAAACTATTGGGGGAGATGAGGGAGAGAGCAGGGACGATGCTTATTTTGGGTACAATTTTCCATCAGTTTGGCCAGTGACTGCTTGACAACCTAGAGCAACTATATTCAAACTGTACCCTGGAGGCCATATGGTTCCCTGTGCCTTGGCAATCTGCCCTCAAAACCCAGGCATCCCGATCCTATTTACGCTTATTCTTCTTCCACTCTGGTTTGAATTTTGTGGGTCACGAGGTTTGGAATGTGCATTTTTTCAGTGCTGTTGCCTCATTGGTGGATAAATAATGAATCAGAACCAAGATCTGTCATCATCAAAAAAGAAAAAAATTACTTGCATTTATATAGTGTCTTTAATGACCTCAGGACATCCCAAAGCGCTTTCCAGCCAATGAATATTTTTGAAGTGTAATCACTGTTGTAATGTAAGGGACGTGGCAGCCAGTTTGTGCACAAACAGCAATGAGATAATGACCAGATACTTGGTTTTAGTGATGTTGGATGTGGGATAAATGTTGCCCAGGACATCAGGAGAACTCCACTGCTCTTCTTCGAATAGTGCCGTGGGATCTTTCACATCCACCGAAGAGGACGGATGGGGCCTTGGTTTACGGTTTTATCTGAAAGATGCCACCTTCAACAGTGCAGCACTCTCTCAGTACTGCACTAAAGTGTCAACCTAGATTATGTGCTCAGATCTCTGGATTGGGCCCATTCTGATTCAGAGGCAAGAATACTGCCACTGAGCCACGGCTAACTTGAGATCTAAAGAAAGAAAGACTTGCATTTATATAGTGCTTTTCACAACCTCAGGATGTCCCAAAGCACTGTACATCCAATGAAGTACTTTTGAAGTGTAGTCACTGTTGTAATGCAGGAAACGGGGATATGGCTCCATCATATATAACCGAGAGACCTACGAAGGAAAAATATAGCTTGGACATCCCTGGCTTAAAGCTAATCTTATTTCTCATCTGCGCAATTTTATAGGTGCACAAATATGACAAAATGCCCTTTCGATACATTTATATATGTACCATGTTCAGTGGCAAAAGATCCATCTGGTTTGATGTGCTTCGGAGTCCAGTTAGTATTAAAATCCTGAGAGAACTAATTCCCAGAGTAAAATTGATTCTACTGCTTCTCCCCATTACTCTCGCTGTCTTCCATTTAGCATGTTAGTTTCCTGACAGTAGAGTACACAGCACTTAGCAGCTGGTTTGTGAAACCATCAGTCAGGAAATTGTATGATAAATAGCAGGTACGGAGGTTTAGTGGCATTTTGTTCTGCTTCAGCAGTTTTAGCCTGACTTTGGAAAAGTCATCATGTGGCATTTTGTCAAGGGCTGCAACAGAAGATGGTAACAGTACAGTAACTTATTACAGACACTTGAGTTATGATGTTCTCCAGATGTATTGTTCATGTGTGAATAATAAGTCACGAGATGGATAATTATGCTGGATCTAGTCATGCAGGCCACTTCCAGTCACACGGGTTTGTCCCAAGCAGACTATGTAGCAATGATGGACTGTCTCTGTTTTGTGGCTCAAAGCTGCTGTGTGGAAAACGGGGCAGAAATGAACGATTGCTCGAGGAGCTGAGTTCATTTATTTATAGTTGAGTTCTGATGGTAATGAAATTCATTGGTTTTGTTACATTTGTGACAGTTAAAGTGCTTGTGTATGTGTTCAGTTTGCCTTTGGGTAGTTTTATATTTTTTTTGCGAGGCGTTCATTCAATACATTTTTAACATCCCGACTGGTGATGTTAAAGGTTCTGTGTGTTATGAATATTTCTTGTTAGCTGTATTATAATTTTTTGTTGAGTATACAGCGAATCGAGTGCTTCCGTTCCTCATCTTGAGAGACTGATTTTGTGACTGAAGCAGACAAAATTGGAGCCCACTTGGTCCCTGGTCCCTTGAAATGGTGGATCTTACTTGCAGAGTCCATCCTATTGCTGCAGGAAACCTTGAGGTGAAATAAGTTGATGCTACAAAACTGCGACCGGAGTGGGAGGTGGGGTGTGGCGGGGGCAGGGGCAGGAGGGGTTGACAGAACCGTGTGATTGTATGATGTGAACACAGGGCCGTTAGCCTGTTACCAGTTGTGCCCGGCCTCTTGCCATTTGCAAGCCTGTCTGGAGCGAGCACCTTGCTATTTCTTCATTTGCTGGCTCCATGGTTGGGTTGGCTGGTTGTAGATCTGTTCTGGTTGTTGCTGGCTGTATGTGTTGCATTTTGTTAACTGGCGTAACTCCAGCAGCTGTTTTATTTAAGTAGCTGTCCTTTCTCTCTCCCTGTTTGATTGGTTCCATGAGAAGTTGTTTTGCCGAAACTGGATCATAAGCAGTTCTTTTGATACAGTATAACTGAGCGCACTGCTCTAATTCACAGGAGACAGGTAAGAAAACCCATAAGCCTGCCAGCCTGTTACAAATTAGTCAAAAATGTTGTTGAACACGCCAGAAAATGACAGAAGCTCAAAGTAAATCTTGTAAATCAGAAGGTTTGATAATTTACTGGTAATTCATACAGTTCAGTTAAATTGTGTGTCTTAAAGGAACTTCTAGAGCAATCGCTAATGAAGTCTAGTGATTTGACCAAAACTTCTAAAAGTGAAAAGCAACTCTTTGGATATTTTTAAAAACTTGTCTTTTTGAGTAAATATGAAAAGCAGAAAGCAGCTACTTTTCACCAACTCTCTCTGTTAGAAAGATGCAAATGTGAGTAACCTGTCCCAACCTTCACAGCCTAATACGATAGCACCGGCAGAATGTGACGCAGGTATTGCCTTCTAACATGTCTGTCACTGAATTTGACCACAGGACAGACATTGGAGAACAGTGGTTATTTCTCACTCTCTGATCCAGCTGTGAAAGAAAGAACTTTCATTTAGATAGCGGTTTCATGACTTCAGGACATCGCAAAACCCTTTACAGCCAGTGAAGTACTTTTGAAGTGTAGTCACTGTGGCAAATGCGGTAGCCAATTGGCGCACAGTGAGATTCCACAAACAGCAATGAAATAATGACCAGATCATCTGTTTTAGTGATGCTGGTTGATTGGATAGAACACTGGGGGAACTCCCTGCTTTTCTTTAAAATAATACCTGAGAGGGAAGACAGGGCCTCAGTTTAATGCCTCACCCAAAAGACGACACCTTCAACAGTGCAGTACTCCTTCAGTACTGGAGTGTCAGCCTAGATTTGGTGCTCAAGTCTCTCGAGTGAAACTTAACCCTACAACCTTCTGACTCAGGCGAGGATGCTACCTCTAAGCCAAAGCTGACACCACTAAATTGAACTGAAATAAAGTTGCCTCAAGCGTAGTGGCATTAAACAATGTATTTAATACAAACCAGTATTGACCTTTTTCAGAAATACATGTGCCAATGAAATGTTGGCTTATTAATAGTGGTCTATCAGTTAATGCAGCCCTGGGATTCAATGTGATAACGAAGTGTGCTTTGAGATTTGCTTCTAATCTTCTTGCTTCTTGTTTTCTCTCATTTTATAGCTCCACACCCACTTTTCCCGTCCTTCCACCCACCTGTTCCAATCGATGCCAGACATCATGAGGGGCGCTATCATTATGACCCATCACCTCTTGCCCCGCTGCACATGTGAGTATGATTTATCAGTATCCTGGATAACCTTTGCTAAATTAAACTTATAGTAGAATTTGTGAGAATTATTGTTTTTCTGGATCAGGGCAATGTTGTTTGAAAAGCAACTATCAAACATTTTGCGATAAAAAATAATGGTGAGGCCATCAGCGCTCACCATTATTAAAGAGTAAATTGGACAGCAACTTCCAGCGTCTGCACATGCGCAGTTAAAAGCGGAAATCAGGAAGTTGCTGTCAGAAGTTGCCCTGCTCCTTCACAAACTTCGGCCCAACAGTATCACGCCGAGAGACTCGCCATTCACATATATGGCAGGGCGTGAAGTTGCACTACTTGCCCACTAAACACGCCAGAAAAAGTTAGGGCTTGTCCATTCAAGTGTAAGTGAATTTTTAACGGTGTGATAGGTCATATTTACTGCCAAACAACCTTTCTGGCACTGAAAATTTACTTTTAAAAGTGCGGAGTCTCATTCCTTCAGATTTTAATTATTGTTGGACATTTAAAAAAAATTAAAACAAAACATTTTTTATATTATTCTTTCTGTCTCTTTTATCTCTCTCTAATTACATATTTATTTCACAGTGTCAGCTGTGGCTCAGTGGGTAGCACACTCACCTCTGAGTCAGAAGGTTGTGGGTTGAAGTCCCACTCCAGGGACCTGAGCACATAAATCTAGGCTGTGCTGAGGGAGTGCTGCACTGTCGGAGGTGCCATCTTTCGGATGAGATGTTAAACCGAGTCTGCTCTCTTAAGTGGATGCAAAAGATCCCATGGCACTATTTCGAGCAGAGGAGTTATCCCCGGTGTCCTGGCCAATATTTATCCCTCAAACAACGTAACAAAAACAGATTATCTGGTCATTATCACATTGCTGTTTGTGGGCATTTGCTATGTGTAAATTGGCTGCCACATTTCTCACATTACAACAGTGACTACACTCCAAAAGTACTTAATTGGCTGTAAAGTGCTTTGAGACATCCGGTGGTTGTGAAAGGTGCTATATAAATCCAAGTCTTTTTTTTCCTTTATTCCACTTTCTGTACATAGAATCACAGAAATTTATGGCACAGAAAGAGGCCATTCGGCCCATTGTGTCTATGACGGCCAAAAAAGAGCTATCCAGCCAAATCCCACTTTCCAGCTCATGGTCTGTAGCCCTGTAAGTTACGGCACGTCAATTTCATATCCAAGTATTTTTTAAATGCGGTGAGTGTTTATGCCTCTACCACCCTTTCAGGCAGTGAGTTCCAGATCCCCACCACCCTCTGGGTGAACAACGTTCTCCTCAACTCCCTTCTAATCCTTCTACCAATTACTTTAAATCTATGCCCCCTGGTTATTGATCTCTCTGCTAAGGGAAATAGGTCCTTCCTATCCACTCTATCTCATAATTTATACACCTCAATTAAATCTTCCCTCCGTCTCCTCTGTTCAAAAGATAACAACCCCAGCCTATCCAATCTTTCCTCATAGCTAAAATTCTCCAGTTCTGGCAATATCCTCGTAAATCGCCTCTGTACCCTCTCTAGCGCCATCACATCTTTCCTGTAATGTGATGACAAGAACTTTATGCAATACTCTAGCTGTGACCTAACTAGTGGAAAGTAGCCTATATGCCTTCTTAATTACCTTTATCTATCTATCCTGCTACCTGTCAGGGATCCATGGACATACACTGCAAGATCCCTCTGTTCCTCTACTCTTCTCAGTATCCTATCATTTATAGTGTACTCTCTTTAGCCCTCCACAAATGCATTACCTCACATCTCTCCAGATTGAATTAAATTTGCCACTTTTCTGCCCATCTGACATTGATATCTTCCTGCAGTCTACAGCTTTCTTCCTCATTAGCAACCATACAGCCATTTTGGTATCATCTGAAAACTTCTTATTCATGCCTCCTACATTGAAGTTTAAATCATTGATGTATACCACAAAAAGCAAAGGACCTAGTACTGAGCCCAGCGGAACCCCACTGGAAACCGCCATCCAGTCACAAAAAAACCTGTCGACCATTACAGTTTGCTTCCTGCCACTGAGCCAATTTTGGATCCAACTTCCCTTGGATCCCATGGGCTTTAACTTTTCTGACCAATCTGCCATTTGGGACCTTGTTAAAAGCCTTGCTAAAATCCGTGTAGACAACATGAAACGCACTACCGTCATCGACCCTCCTTGTTACCTCCTCAAAAAATGTAATCAAGTTAGTCAGACATGACCTTCCCTTAACAAATCCATGCTGACTGTCTTTGATTAATCCATGTCTTTCTAAATGATGATTAATACTATCCTTCAGAATTTTTTCCAATTGGCCTGTAATTACTCGGTCTATCCCTTTCTCCTTTTTTAAACAATGGTACAACGTTAGCAGTTCTCCAGTCCTCCTGCACCACATAAGGGAGGATTGGAAAATGATGGTCAGAGCCTCTGCAATTTTCCTCTTTTGCTTCTTTTTAAAGCCCGAGATACATTTAATCCGGGCCCAGTGATTTATCTACTTTCAAAGATACTAAACCCCTTAATATTTCCTCTTTAACCATGTTTATCTCATCTAATATTTCACACTCCTCCTCAACTATAATGTGTACATTGTCCCTCCCTTTTGTGAAGACAGACACAAATTAGTCATTAAGAACCATACCCACATTCTTCTACCTCAACACACAGGTTACCTTTTTGTCTCTAATAGGCCAATAACTCTTTAGTTATCTTCTTGTTCTTTATGTATTTATAAAACATCTTTTGGCTTTCCTTGATTTTGCTTGCCAATATTTTTTCATGCTCTCGCTTTGCTTTCCATATCTCCTTTTTAATTTGACCCCAGCACTTTCTATACTCCTCTTGGCTTTCTGCAGTATTTAGCTCTTGGTATCTTACCTTATCCCACCCTGTACACCCCTTGACATCTAGGTGGCTCTAGATTTGGGAGTCTCACCTTTTTTCTTTGTGTGAACATATTTGCTCTGAACCCAAGCTATTTTCTCCCACTTCTCTGACATTGACTTAGGAACATAAGAAATAGGAACAGGAGTAGGCCATTCGCCCCTTGAGCCTGCTCCGCCATTCTATCAGATCATGGCTGCTCAGATCTTGGGATCAGCTCCCCTTCTCTGCCCGCTCCCCATAATCCTTCACTCCCATAACTTTCAAAAATCTGTCTATCTTCACCTTAAATATATTCAATGACCCAGCCTCCACAGTTCTCTGGGGCAGAGAATTCCACAGATTTACGACCCTCTGAGAGAAGAAATTCCTCCTCATCTCAGTTCTAAATGGGCGACCCATTATTCTTACACTATGCCCCCTAGTTCTTGACTTACCTTCAAGTAGCTGTTTCCAGTCCACTTTTTCTAAATCACATATATTAATTTAAACTATTACAAAGCTTGAAGCGCTGGCATTAGCATTAGCGGAGCCAGAGCTGAAGGGACGAATCTGAAGGGAAGCTGGTGGATCCCCGCTCCTCGTAATCCAAATATCAACCAATTCTGGAACCCAATAAATCTGCGATTCAGGCAAGCCAGAATGTTCTGAAAGACATCAAGAATTCGCAACCAATGGTGCTTGGGCACTGCTGGCACATTCTGAGGAGCTGACCAATGATGCTTGGCGGCTAGCTCAGTGCCCCTGATTGTGCTCGGTAACTTGCTGTGTTGCACGCCAGCGTAACTCATGGAGCGTGGCTGTCCTTTTGACCTATGTGAGCAGCCCTAACATCGTCTTTTGTGGATGATAAGCTCACTGCCCCATTAATAGCAATCAGTTTCCAGCTAATATTGGCACGCCTGGTCTTATTCCGAGCGCATGGGATTAATATACTCCTGTGGCAGTTCGTTGGAACTCAGAGCTAGGGAGCATTAGTGGCCCATCACTGCAATTCAGGAATGGTGTTGAGGCCGAATTGGAGGAACTCTTAAGAGAGTGAGAATTTTATTTCAAAAAATTAACTGGCAGTCACAGACATCATAGGTGTAAAATTGCTCTCTATGCTAATTGTAGCACTATGAGTTAAAGGTGTGATGGATTACCTTTTACACTCACCACCTTTTACAGTAATTTTAATAAAGGGAGAAAATTAGTTTTGGGGTGGAGTTGTGCCTTCTGTGTAATACAATTAGTCAGCTTGACTCAGTTAGTAACCTTGTCACCTGAGTTAGAAGGTTGTGGATTCAAGGCACACACCAGGACTTCACCAGGACATCTCAGCTTCAGTGCAGTACTAATCTTGCGGGGTCAGCATTGGTGGTACTTCTCCAGCACTTTGAGATATCTGCTGTATATGGTCCATGTCTCTGAGCCGTATAGGCGGGCGGGTATCACTACTGCCCTGTAGAACTACTGGTTCTATAATTTAGTTCCACTCCAGCGGGGAGCTTGTTGAGAGTGAGATGGAGCATTGCAGCAAGGAAGATCGAGAAAAGCATTGGTGCGATGATGCAGCACTGCTTGATCCCGGTCCGGATGTGGATTGAGTCTATGGTGGATCCGTTGGTCAGGATCACGGCTTGCATGTTATCGTGGAGCAAGCGAAGGATGATGACAAACTTTTGGGGGCAGCCGAAACGGAGGAGGACACTCCACAGTCCCTGCAAATCCACTGGGAGGATAGATGCACCAATGTCAGTGTTCTCGCTCAGGCCAACATCCCCAGCATCGAAGCACTGACCACACTCGATCATCAGGCCACATCGTCCGCATGTCCAACACGAGGCTCCCTAAGCAAGCGCCCTACACGTCAAGCGAGCCCCAGGTGGGCAGAGGAAATATTTCAAGGACACCCTCAAAGCCTCCTTGATAAAATGCAACATCCCCACCGGCACCTGGGAATCCCTGACCCAAGACTGCCCAAAATAGAGGAAGAGCAACCGAGAGGGCGCAGAACGCCTCGAGTCTCATCGCTGAGAGCAAGCAGAAACCAAGCGCAGACAGTGGAAGGAGTGTGCGGCAAACCAGACTCCCCACCCACCCTTTCCTTCAACCACTGTCTGTTCCACCTGTGACAGAGACTGTAATTCCCGTAGTGGACTGTACAGCCACCTGAGAACTTCCTTTGAGTGGAAGCAAGTCTTCCTCGATTTCGAGGAACTGTCTATGATGATGAGTACTAATAGGAGCAGTCCTTCAGAGATGATAAACCATAACCTCACCTGACTGTTCGAATGGACATAAAAGACCCCACAGTACCCACTGGAAGAAGAGCAGGGAGTTTTCCTGGCGTCATGAGCAACGTTCCTCACTCACAATGTCAGCAAAAACAAGTTACCTAGCCATTTATCTCATGGCTGTTTATGGGATCTTGCTGTGTGCAGAATGGCTGCCAAGTTTGCTTGTACCATCACAGTGGTTACAGCATAATGGAATCAAGCTTTAAATAAACAGGCTGTTACAGATCATGGCTTGGAGTGCCGTGCGTGTCTAATGTGAAAACATATACCTAATCATTTCAAAAAGTAAATAATTGGATATGAAGCCCTTTGGGGGTGCTATAGAGCACCAAACCAAACATACTGCCCTGAACCCGTAAAATCTGTACTCGCCCATACTACATGATTTCAGGTGTAAAGTAGCTGGTCCCTGCGGTGGGGGTGAGTTTAAATATATAATTACTGGCTGTTGCCCTGTCTAATTCCTGCTAGTGACGAGGGCTTGTGCCCACTCAGTGGGAGTTAGGCCCTACGGTCATTGGCTTGAGGTTCCTCAGCTTTAGCTAAGCATGCTAATCAAGCATCTCATGCTGTTTGGGTCAGTAACTTCTGAATGCCTGTTCAACCCCAAATGATTTATCAGTGTTCCCTGTTTAAGTAAAAATATTCATGCCAAAAAATGCAAACCAGCAAACCCTCAGCCAAATAGAATTGAGCAATTTTTTATGAATGAAAAGCTGAAAGGATGATTCCCTATTTTCCTCTTGCCTTCTCTGCCCAAGCAGTGCTTTATGGCCAGTTACTTAATGGGGAAAATCAACTGCAGTAAGCCTGTGCTCTGACAGGGTCAATATCGAGCAGTCCTACAGCATGGTATGGATCAGAGTAAGTTTTTTTACTTCAGTGGTGTTGCTTAACCTGTACCTGGTTTCCTTATGGTCTCTGTGGGCGAGTTTCCAAATGCAGTGCTATTTGGAACTGGTTGCTGGATGTGAGACCTATATGGGCTCCGGGTTAAGTAACGCTTCGATTTAAAAATTCTCATCCTTGTTTTGAAAACCCTCTATGACCTGGCCCCTTCCTATCTCTGTAATCTCCTCCAGCATTATAACCCTCCCCCACCCCCGACAAATCTGCGCTCCACCAATTCTGCCCTCTTGAGCATCCCCAATTTGAATCGCTCCACCATTAGTGGCCGTGCCTTATGCTGCCGAGGCTCTAAGCTCTGGAATTCCCTCCCTAAACCTCTACGCCTCTCTACCTCTCTTTCCTCCTTTAAGACTGTCCTTAAAACCTACCTGCCCTAATATCTCCTTATGAGGCTCAGTGTGAAATTTTGTTTGATAATGCTCCTGTGAAGCACTGGCAACGTTTTACTACATGACAGGCGCTATATAAGTACAAGTTATTGTTGCTCGGAATCAATAAAGAATGCCAATGCTCACTGCATCTAGGATCCTTACAGCCAGCAGAAGAGGAAATCATTTTTTTCCCACCTTTCTTCATTGAGTTCCCCCACAGGATTTGGAAGATGACATGATACCGCTGGGTGGTAAATGTACCGATACTGCCCCGTTAACATTGATTTCAACAGGTTAAAATGGACGCCAGTGTTAAACCACTACCCCGCTTTAGGCAGCCGACTGATGGAGCTGGCCGTCTGTTCTGGCGGCAAAGGGGCAACTGCGATTGAAATACGGTCGGCGAGCTGGGGACACAAAGTGGGCATTCCTGACGCAGCTCTCTGGTTTTGGGCCACAGGACTGTCGCCCAGCTGGGACTCTGGTGGCAGCGTAGGTAGATCCTGGTAAAGAGGGAAGGTGGGAGACAAAGCAGAGGTAGAAGAACAATAGCCGCCGTATTTTTGTGGATCCTGAGGAACACCCTCCCCCACCTCCCAAAAAAATTATTTAAAGTTACCGTTCCAGGGCTCCGACCAGTTCACTCCTAAAATGGCAATCCGGATCCAATGTATGTCAGAGGACTCCAATTTGCATATTGAAAGATGTCTCGTTGGGATTAGCTGGGTGGTAAATGTACCGATACTGCCCCATTAACATTGATTTCAACAGGTTAAAATGGACGCCAGTGTTAAACCACTGCCCCACTTAGTCCTCTCTCAAATAGAGCTTCAAACACTGCAAGACATCATAGCCATTCATATTAGAAATAATGAGCATTGTGAGATTAAAACCTTGCAGCCCCGAGGACTCCTGATAATCTTTCTGTGTTTGCATAAATTCTGTGTTCCAGTCACTGAATTATAGTCTGCCGTGATCCTGGAGATGTGGCCTGTTGTACTACTGGTGTCTGCACATTTACTTGTCTCGTGGTGTATTCTCACAAGAGGTTATGTCTTGGCCACCTGTAGCCTCATTAATGGCAGGTCTGTTCTACTAAGTCATTAATTATAGATCAGTTCATTTGAAGTCTGTTAAATTCCAACTCCCAATGAAGAATGAACAATTGCATTGTTTAAGAACAAGTTGTGCTTTCCTCTCAATTGGGGATAATAAAATCTCATACATTTCATTTTTCAGATTTACGAAATCGTATAATCAAAACAAAACTGTACTTGAAAATCTGTGAATTTGATACATTTGTTAGATTTTCGTAAAATTATCATCAAGCGTAAAATCGTTGTCAAAATAACAGTGTGCTCAGGAACAGTAGACTTCGGAGCTGATGATAAAAGTGGAGGGGCTGCTGAGCTCAGTGAAAGACAATTAGATGAGAGATTTTACTGGGACCTCATTATGTTTCATATTTGTCATCATTACACTTGATGTTGTTTTGTAAAATCACAGTCTCTCCTTAAGCACCACTATTACCTATAATGAAAATTTTATGCTGCATTTCCACGGACTCCGCTGTCTGCATAAACAAGCACTGGGTGATTGATGGGGATGTCATCTTAACAAAATAACAAATGTAATACAGCAGTAGGCTTAAAGGAAGATAATAGAAAAGTGAACGAGAGTGCAGGAGATAGGAAATACAAGTTACAGACAAAAAGAGATAAATTTACTATAACTAGACTTTAATAACAGATTTATAGGTCAATAGGTCAATACTTAAAAATATTTTAAGACATATAAATGTAACCATTTTATGGTTAACTGATTCCCTAACACACTGATTGTGTCTATTGAAGAACTGTGCTTATTTAATTTGATTAGAATTGATTAACAAATATAATCCATGTGCCATTGAGTCAGCCTGCATGGATATGACACAGCACTGTGTGTATGTTACATCCAGACGTGCTTATGTTCATGAAATAAGCACTGAAATACATTCATGGCCCTCAGTTATTAGAGGATCAATTGACATGTTATTCTTTTCATATCGTCGCACGCTTCCCGAGGAGAATAGTGTGAAATAGCAGAAGGAGTCGAAAACTGATTAACGGTCTATGCTTCTCCCATGGCCGTAACCACCTTTGCACTAACATGATCAGTTGGTTAGTCCTATAAGGCGGCCGGATTTTATGGGCTCCCACAACCCATACAATGAAGGGGAGCCACCCATATCCACCAGAGGCAAGAATCCTACTGGATGTCAACCCAACATTCAGAGCCAGAACATTAGCTCTGTTCACTGAGACTGTTTAGTGCGGATTTGAATGTTGCACCTTCCGTCTTGGGAGCAAATTCTAGCCAAAGACCCGCTCCCATCAATTGACATGTGTTTGGAATTAAAAGTGCAGTGTGTACAAGCTGTGTAATAATAATAACAACAACTTTCATTTAATTTATATAGAACATTTAACGTAAGAAACTATCCCAAGTCGCTTAATAGGAGCGTAATCAGACAAATATTGATACCGAGCCAAAGATGGGAGACACTAGCATTAAAGCTTGATCAAAGAAGTAGGTTTTAGGAGCATCTTAAAGGAGGAGAGAGAAGTGGAGAGACAGAGACATTTATGGATGGATCTCCAGAGCTTAGGGCCTAGACAGCTGAAGCACGGCCACCAATGGTGGGTCAAAGCAAGTGGAGGATGGACAAGAATCCAGAACTGGAGGAACACAGAATTCTTGGAGGGTTGTATGGCTGGTGGAGGTGACAGAGATAGGGAGAAGTGAGGCCAAGGAGGGATTTAAACACGAGGATAATAATTTTTAAATGAGGATGTTGGCAGACCAGAAGCCAATGTAGGCCTGCGCGCACAGGGGTAATAGCGAACGGCAATTGTTGTGGGTTAGGATGCGGGCAGCAGAGTTTTGGATGAGCTCAAGTTTATGGAGGAAGATGGGAGATTCGTCAGGAAAGCATTGGAATATTTGATTCTGGAGGTAGGAACACCATGGATGAGGATGTCAGCAGCAAATGAGCTGAAGCAGGAGTACATTGCACTGAGACAATGTTTAATCGTCCAATAAACTTCCAATTGAATATTAAATTAATAATTTCAAGTCATGCTGAGAACATTTGATAAAATGTAATGCTGGGCACAGCTCCAAGTTGTATGTCCAATATATTTTGTGTTTTGTAAGTTATGCTTAATGTTCTTTTGACTTTACTGAAGCTTTTGCTGAACTGCACCTTCACATATTTGCTCGGTTCACAGAATGTTCTCTAGTCACCACCTTTACCTCAAATTTGGATGGGTGGAGAAGTTCTAATCAAATTGATGTCCAGAATAGAATTAAAGAAATATGAAACTTCCAGCATACGAGCTCTGTGAGAGCTGCACTTAAATCTCTCCAGCGTAAAGTGTCACAGTCAACATTTAATCATATTTTCAGATCAGGCTTCATTTGTAAGGATGATCAGACATCTTTATTTACTAGAAAATCACACTTAATATTGTGGGAAATGAGTCATGTTATTTAGATGGCACCATGCATACCCATGGCAATCAGTTACCGCACAGTAATTACATGGACTTTGTGAAGAAAAAATGAAATTGTTTTAAAACAAGTCTTCCATGGTGAACAGAAGGAATCATTTTTAACCCATTTAACTAAGCGCTAAACACATGCCTAATATTTTACAAATACTTTTCAGATCAGGCTGCCATTGCAGACTTGTAATTACAAAGCAAATGTGCCTGGAGCTAGGTAATAAATCTGATGTAATCTCTATGTGCATTAAGGAGAATAAAGGGGGGCGTTTGTGTATTAAACTCTGAGAAATTTGTGAGCACATATATACCCTGACTAATGCAGACATCCCCAACTGATGTTCAATGTCATAGTCTTGTTATTCTGTTATTAAAGATTGGTCCAAAAGGTTTACACAGAGCTGGCTAATCCGGATAGAGCTGGCATCCATTTAGTGCATCAACAATATGAAGCAAAATTAAATTAAAAGCTCGTAAAATGAAATATGTTTCGTATTAGCCGCTTGACACTTAATTTGCCTCTGAATAAGGAAGGAAATCGCAAATTAACCTGCCTATGTTTTTCTAGGCAGGGCTTATTAGAGTTAGTAATAACTGCAATTATCTCTGTGATAATATTAACCTATGTGTGTATGAATATGTACTCAAGTGTGGCACCTCTGATGCATTTCTGAGTCAAGTGCAACCATCTCGTCTCGGTTCATTAAGCAGAATTATTCTCGCAACAGAACCAGTGCTGTGCAGCACTATGAAGAGGCATTGGACTTGTTAAGGCCTCAAACTTCAGCTACTTAATAAACGTACATTGCCTTAAGTCGAGGCTCCTGTTGCTCTTGCTCTTTTTTTTAAACCTTGCTGGCCTGAAGTAAAGGCCAGCAAATGTTGTCCTTTTGCAAAGTCATGCAAAGCATATAGGCTTTTTTTAGAGCTGGATTTTGCTGGCGTCCGCAGTGCTTTGTAATGCATTTGGCTGCTGGCTCGGCGGGACTGAGTGTGTACATTGTCAGCCTCAACAATAGCGGTGAAAGAGAGCAGTGAGTTTGTTTCTCCAAAGGTGCTTTGAGACTTATCCTTCCGTTTGGGTTACACAATTTCCCCGCTGATTTATTAGGAGTTTTTTAAGTACTCTGGGAGACTCCTGAGCGGCAATCAATGCTACCAGCAGTGTACCCCACTTCCAATGCAATGCACCATAATGTTAAGTGCAGTATAGAAGTAGATTCGCAAAAGATTAGGGGGAAGGGATTATAGATTGGGCAGCAGAGTTTGGGGGCGGAAACGATCCACGTGATTACTTTCTGGCAGCTGATTGAAACCTCTAGGTGTTGTCAACAATACCCGCCAAAGGAACGGAGCCTAAAAATAGCTTGTATTTGAAGAACTGTGCAACAGCTTCTTGAACTGAATTCCGAAGTTATTTGTGCTGTAGTGAGCAGTATTCGTCGAGCAAGGAGATATTGAGTGAAACATTCATATGCACTGAACCAGAATTAAGCCTCGCTCTACAGAGGCCTCCGTTAAACCTGTTGCAGCCCCTAGACTGTGAGGAAGTGGACTGTGACAGGCTTCTCAAAACACAATGTTCCCAACGAGTATTAAAAGCAAGGACATCTTCCAGCAGGGCAGTGCAGAAAGCCAAGCCATTATGTTCCTTTGGTGTGTAGCTTAGGTATGTGAATGAAAACCTCGACCGAACAGTCCTCCCAACTTTCAACTGACTTCCCCAATTGCCCGAGTGCCTATGGATAAATTGCACAAAGCAACAGGCTCGGCTTATAGCTGTGTCCCCGTGTATTCATGGTTTTGTTGAGTTCCCATTGTTCTGCTGATCCTTATTTACTCTGATACTCCGTGGTAACCAGAAAAAAAATATTTATTTACTGCCATAGTGAAGAGATGCTAGTTAGCGTTTATACAACCCGGGGCGGGGAAAAAAATCTCAAAGTTCAATTATTTTCAAAACAAAGTCGTCTTTAAGATTCTGCGGGAATGCGTGAAAGAAGGAAATGTTGCTTGTTATTGCAGGTAACACAGTAGTTGGGGGGGGGGGGGGGGTCCGCACTGCTCCTCCTGGGAAGATGCAGAACAGAGAAAGTAAAGTCGTTGTATTTCAAAGCATACCATATTGATCTGTCCGAAACAAAACCAAATTCAGAATTAATTGTAAAATCATTCGGGCTTTCTTTTTGCCTGTAATAAACATAAGATGGGAGGATAATTACAATGGAGTTGCAAACTGGTGCTGGAGAGTTGCTAGGGTTTCAGGAGAGTCAGACAACTGAAAACTTGATACTATTAAAGTACAAAGAATTTTTAAAAAAGGCCTTAGTATTGCCCTCAACATCACAGAGCAGACATTGAAGGCCATGTTCATTTGTTGTAATCTGAGAGTGTTTCCAGGCTTCGAGCCAGAATAAAGCATGCCTTCTGTACTGGTCTCAGAAGAATGTTGAAGGCGGAAGAAAATGTCCCATTTGTTGAATTATTACTGTATCTTAACCAGAGATGAACAAAAGGTCTGCATTTAGTAGACCTCCGTCAGCAGCATCAACACTATTGGTCCTATTGGTGACTCATGCTGATTTCTGTCTTTCCCTCGTTTAGTTTACACAAAGTACTTTAAAATAAAAAAGTCACACGATTGTTGTTTTCTCGAACGAAGGCTATAACCTTCATATAAAATCAAAATAAACACTACTGAGTGCCACAAATAATGCTATTTGTAAGGTGCAAAATTTGTCAGGATATGCAGATGATCGGGTTCCGTGAGGCATCCTACAATTACAATTTGTTTGACTTATTAAGCACTTATTTCAACTTCCCTATTATATGCTTATTTGTTCGAATGGCTATTGGACCATTCTGGAATATTATAATAACCCACGTGCTTCTGTAACTGTCTCACTCGGCCCTTCGTGTTTCTGTAACTGTCATTTATTCTTTACGATCTCACAAACACAGATTCCAAGATGGCTGTTAACTCGGGAACTTGTCAGGTGACCTGAACTGGTTATTCTTGTAAACAGCAATGGCTACACTACCACAATAGTCCACTGGGTGGAGCAGTAGTCCATAAAGTGGAACTATATTACATTTCTCCCTCCTTAATGAAGAAATAATTACAACAAACAATCGTCATACATAACCTGCATAACAAAAGATATGGACTTATTTTGCTATATTTACAAATCAAACTTAACCACTGATTTTCTGTTTCGAAGAGGATACCTTCGCTCTCGAACAGAATTTTCCAAACATGGTGTCGAACTTAGACTTATTCTAGGCTGATCCTGATTTACATTTGAACTCTCTACAACTTCAGACTATTTGTCTGCCTGACTCGGATTCAGATTTAAATTCTGACTTTCTCTTGGACTTGTTTCTAGTACATTTGATGTGGGTTTTGCTGCTGGTACTGTACTTGTAATAAGACTATCTGATGAGTCAGAAATAATCGAATCATTCCAACTTTCAACTCCTTCCACATCTGTAGGTAAAATATGATCAATGTGAACAAACCTAACCTGTCCATGATCAAACATCTTGACCAAATATATGCGAGGACCACATATCTTCAGCACTCTTCCTGGTAACCACTTTAACCATTTATGGTGATGATTCTTCACTCTCACTTTCTGATTTAATTTCACACTTCTCTCTCTTACTCTACCTCCATCATGATTCTCTTTCTGTCTTAATTGTTTCTCTTCTACTGACTGTGCCAAGTTTGGTTTTAACAACGAGAACCTGGTTCGTGGCTGTCGTTTGAGAAACAACTCTGCTGGTGTTCTACCAGTAGTTGTATGAGGAGTATTACGACAAATAATCAGAAAATTGGCCAATTTGTGGTCCAACAACAACTGCCATTTCTTTGGATTTGGTTCCAACATTTGTTTGATGAGAGCACGTTTTACAATTTGTACTGTGTGCTCTGCTGCACCATTTAGAGCAGGGTGATACAATGGAACCTTGGAATGTTTCACTGCATTTTTGCTTGTGAACTGTGCAAAGTCTTCTGAACAAAATTGTGGTCCATTATCAGACACAATTTCTTCTGGGAGGCCATATGAAGAAAATAATCGTCGCAAATCGCCTAGTGTTTTACTTGTTATTTTCCGCATCGGAAACACGTCTACCCACTTCGAATGGCTATCAATCACAATGAGCAATCACTGTCCTTCTAGCTCAGCAAAATCGATAAGTAACCTTTGCCACACAATGGGAGGCCATTTCCATGGCTGTAATGGTACTGATGGTGGTTTCTTGCTTACCGATTGACATGTTGTACACTGACTAACGATGTACTCTATATCTTTATCTAGACCTGGCCACCATAAGTAACTGCATCAAAACTCTTGGTCAAGCACATTCCCAGGTGCTGGTCATGAAGATCTCCTAATAATTTGGACCTGAATTTACTTGGTATAACCATTCTTACACCCCACATGATACAATCTTTATCCACTGATAATTCATTCCCACAAGTGAAGTATGGATGGATATTTTTCTCTAATACCTGGTTTTGCCAGCCATTTATGATGTAATCATACACCTTTGACATAACTGGGTCACGTTTGGTTGCTCTACCAATCTCATCAGCTGTGACTGGCAGTTCATCAATGTATGAAAAACAGAACACTTCTTCCCTATCGGGTGTAACTTGTGATGCAGAAAGCAACCTAGACATAGCATCAGCATTACTGTGATCAGCTGATCGTCTGTACTCAATGTCATATGTATATGCTGACAAAATCAAAGCCATCTCTGCATTCGAGCTGCAGCTAAGGTTGGAACTTGGGACTTTGGATGGAAGATTGCTGTCAGGGGCTTATGGTTCATGACAATGGTAAAATTTTGACCATACAAGTATTTGTGGAACTTCTTGACCCTCAAAATGAATGCCAAAGCTTCCCTTTCGATTTGCGCATAATTACGCTCACTGGCACTGAGAGTGCGTGAAGCAAAAGCAATTGGTCTCTCGTCCCCACTACGTAGTACATGAGAGATTACTGCCCCAACTCCATACGGAGAGGCATCACATGCTAGCTTGATCTCCTTAGATACGTCATAGTGAACTAACATGGTGCTCTCTACCAATTGGCTTTTACACTCCTTGAATGCTGTATCGCATTCTTCTGACCACTTCAACTGGCACTGTTTTTTCAACAGCTCATTCAGTGGATGTAACACTGTAGCCAAATTTGGTAGGAACTTCCTATAATAGTTCAAAAGTCCCAAAAATGATTGAAGTTCAGTGACAATCTTAGTAGTGGGCGCATTTCTAATTGCATCCAGCTTTCCGTTGCTTGGATGTAAACCATCTTTGTCTACTCTGTGCCCTAAGTACTCCATTGAGTTTTGAAATAACTCACACTTGCGAGCAGTCACTTGTACTCTGAGCTTCTCTAGCCGTTTGAGCACTTCATTCAATATGTTATTATGGATTTGCCTGTTTGGTGCTGAAATGAATATGTCATCTAAATAACATACTACCCCTTCAATCTCTTGCAAAATCTGGTTCATCACCCCAAGGAATATGACGAGGGCAGAAGACACTCCAAATGGTAGCCTATTAAATTGATATAGGCCTAGATGAGTATTTATAGTCAAGCATGATTTTGACTCCTCATCAAGCTCCAGGCATTTGTAAGATCCAACTTTGAGAAGATCTGACCACCTGTCAGTGTTGTGAACAAATCTTCCACATTTAGCAATGTATTGGGGAGATTACTCTCTAGAACCTTGTTTACAGTTACTTTATAATCACCACTCAACCTTACCTTACCATGTGACTTAGGTACAACAACAGTGGGTGTAGCCCAATTACATAAATCTATTTTCGAGATAATGTTCTCGGTCTCTCGTCTTTTGAGTTCTTGCTCAACTTTCTCCTTGAGTGCATATGGTACGGGACGTGTCTTGCAGTAAACTGGTCTAGCGTAATTCTGTAGTCTGACACTTGCCTTGAAGCCTTGGATCAGACTGCTTTGCAGAACACCTTCGGATACTTCTTGATGACATCATCCATCGATGCAAATCTTGTTTCAACATGAAAAATCTCACTCCAATCCAGCTTCAGTGATCCCAACCAATTTCTACCTTGTAAAGCAGGCTCGTCTCCTGCCACTACTAAGACAGGCAAGCTCTGAAATTGATCCTTGTATTTCACCAGTATGGTGATACGACCTACCACAGAAATGTTCTCTCCTGAGTAGCCTCGCAGCTCTACCTTGGATGTCTCCAATGGAAAATCACTCAACTTGTAGAGATCATCATCATCATAGACAGTCCCTCGCAATCAAGGAAGACTTGCTTCCAGTCTTAACATGAGTTCTTAGATGGCTTAACAGTCCAATACGAGAGCCACAGTCTCTGTCACAGGTGGGGCAGATAGTCGTTGAGGGAAGGGGTGGATGGGACTGGTTTGCCGCACGCTCTTTCTGCTGCCTGCGCTTGATTTCTGCACGCTCTCGGCGACGAGACTAGAGGTGCTCAGCGCCCTCCTGGATGCGCTTCCTCCACATAGGCCGGTCTCTTGCCAGGGTCTTCCAGGTGTCAGTGGGGATGTTACACTTTATCAGGTATAGCGATTCTGGTACTACGCTCATGATGCACCAATGTCGATTTCCATGGGTATCCTGATTCCTGCAACATCTACGTAGATGATGATACTTTTCAAATCACTGTTAGTTACCCTCATGCTCCTGATGGCGTGTATCTCTTCATCCTGTTCCTTTTCTTCCATGCTAGGTACTCTCCAGGGATTTCTACTTATAACCCCTGGAAAGTTAGTTTACTCTTCAGTTGGCATGCCTTTGTAAGATGCCCAGTTTTCCTGCATAAGAAACACTCTGCCTTCACGTATGGACAACTTTGAGCAATGTGTTGTCCCAGGTACCGACAGCATGACTTCAATGTATTGTTATCTTGGCCAGTTGCTGAGGCATTGGGGCCCAACTGCCTTTTACTTTTAAACTGCAGGCGATTCACCTCGGTTGCCTGATGACTGGAAATGGTGCGAAATTCTCAGGAATACTGGTTGGCCATATCCATTGACATAGCTGTCTGACAAGCTAAATTAAAAGTCAAGTTAGGGGTTGTCAATAACTTTCTTCTGATTGCTTCATTTTTCATCCCACAAACAAAGCGGTCACACAATGCTCGGTCCTGAAAGTTTCCGAAATGACAGTGAATAGATAGCTGCTTTAATGCTACAATGTACTCACTGATACTTTCATCAATTAATTGATCTTATGTTCCAAAATGATAACTTTCAGCAATTTCCAGGGGCACAGGACTATAGTTCTATTCTAATTTGCTTAGAATCTTCTTAAGTGATGTGTCCTTTGGCTTGACAAGAACAAGCACATTTTTCAGGGTTTCATACACCTCAGGGCCTGCTTCAGTCACGAAAATAGCCCGTTTTCTTTCCAACACCACTTGGTTACAGTTTTCATCATTGGGGACTTTGATGATACTGTTCGCAGTGAAAAACATTTCTAGCCGCTCCAAATATGCTCCAAAAGTTTCACGGTCATGATGAAATTCACCCAAGCGCCCTATTATTTCCATAGGCGCAGCCAACTGGACTCTAGCTGTTCAATCAAGTGTGCTTGTAATTTACCTTGGATTTTTAGCTGTTCTTCAAACAAAGGACCTCTCTAGTCTCTCTGGCTGGAATCATCCACCAACAGAAATTTCAACGAGGGTATCCAGGAATCCTATCCCTCATCACCAATGTGATATATTCTTTATGACCTCACAAACACACAGACTCCAAGATGGCTGTTAACTCAGAGCTTGTCAGGTGACCTGACCTGTTTATTCTTGTTATCAGCAATGGCTGCATTACCACAGTAGTCCACTAGATGGAGCAGTAGTGCAACTATGTTACAATCTCACTGTGCCTCACTCGGCCCCTCGTGTTTCTGTAACTGTCTCACTCGGCCCTTGTGTTTCTGTAACTATCTCACTGTGTCTCACTCGGCCCTTCATGTTGTATCTTTCTTGTTTAGTTCCCCTCAATACCACATTTGAGAGGTTGGATCTCAGTAGTTGTCTTTAAACTTCCAAGTGGGAATTTAGCCCCTTGTATCCCTTGAGCTAAGATAGTACAAAAGTAGATAAGACAAAATAAAACTTGAACTATTAGTATTGTAAAAGTTTCTGAATAAAATATCTCTTACTCATTCCCTGTCTTATGAACTCATTAATTGTTTCCATTGTGCCTATCCATCCTCTTGATAAAATACTCCATTAATAGAGTTTAGGTATGAAGCATTTCTTTGATCTTCCAAATGAGAGTCCATCTGTAGTATCCTCATAACTGAAGACACTCTACAACAAGTAGAGTACAAATGTTCTTTCTTTAATTTGGATCCATCAGATTTATTTAAGTCTATGTGGGAGAACAAGTATTTTATGAATCAAATTTAGAATGAAGTCTTCTTTCTTACTACTTTAACACTTTAACTTTTAATTCATAAAAGACTGCAGCAGATTCATATTTACTATAATTGCAGCTGTGTCCTACTCATTATGCTATCTTCAGTTTCAAGTGTTACGATGTCAGTCAGTTGGTTATATGTCAGAAAGAAATGTTGGTGTTTTTTTCCCACTCACTTGTCTGATGACCAGCTAATGACAGTCCTCCTTGCGTGGTGGTGGGGGGGGGGGGGGGGGGGGCGGGTGGGTGGTGGTTGCTGGTGGGTGTTGAAGATAGGTAGGATCTCTTTCGGTTTGAGCTGGCTCCAAAATCATATGCCAAATGACGCACATTTGCTACCTAGTTGAGCATTGTTGGCAGATTTAGCAATCTAATACCTGAACAAGACCTGCTCACACGATGCTCCAGTGCACCATTGATGATCAGTTAGCCTGACTCACTAGTGAAACCTGGAGGGCTAGACTTGTCCCTGGGGGTTGAGATTCTTCCCACTTGGCTCCAGATAACCCTGCAAGCAACAGGGCACTTACGAGTGATCTGTTCTGGTAACCTTTATGTTTTGCATTGGTTAAACTCCAGCAGTCCCGCTCTTTATACCTGGAAGTCCCTAAGCCTTGGCTCTGCCAAACAAAGCTGTCTTGGTCTTGGGTAAATGCGCTGTGTTACTGTGGGAAGAGAGTGTAGTTCAAATATATGCCCTTATAATTGGTATTGATCTATCCGTAGCTTGATTTGAAGACTCTTAAATATGGTGATTGGTTTTCTTGTGTGTCAGACAGCCTCCTGACCAGAAAAAAAATTCTTTGATGTGATTTTGCTAGCGGGTCTGTCTTCACCAAAACATATTATAGATCACCTAGTGAACGGTTACAGCAAGAGGCTTGGCAACAAGTCACCTGGCAGTCCATTTGTGCAAGGCATAGCAGGACATCTCAAAGGACTGTTCATAAAAGGAAAAGGCAAAATACTGCAAAAAAAAACACACACACACAGGTCAGTCAGTGTCTGAGAAGAGAACAGGAAAGTTAACATTTTGGGTATAATCCCTTCATTGGAACTGTTAACTCAACTGTTCTTTCCACAGATGCTGACTTACTTGCTGAGTGCTTTAGCATTTAATCCTTTAATAAGGGTTGTGAGAGAGTCATAAAAATTACAGCACAGTAGGAGGACGTTTGGCCCATCATGCCTGTACTGGTGCCAGCTTTTTATCTGGAGATACCTACTGTAATCCAATTTAGGAAACCTAGAAACATAACTATCTGATGAAACAGGAGGGGGACATTTTAGCCCTTCCTATATGCATTGCATTTCAGCCATTCTTGGGAGATTGATTTTCCAGTCCCATTTTCCTGTTTTTCCAGTCCCATTTTCCTGCTTTTCCCCACTTTTCCCCACACCCTTTTTCTTTATTCAGTATCTTTTTGAACACTGTAATTGACTTAGCATCAATCACCACTTGTGACAAAGCATTCCACGTTCTGATAACTCTTTTGTATGAAAAGGTTTCTGCTGATCTCACACTATAATTTCCTTAGCCTTTGATCAAATCATTTTACAACAACAAATGCTGGGGCTTTCAACTTTGGCGAAGGTGGGGAGCAAAAAATGGGTGGCAGTGGATCATCCACTCATCGTACATCCCATCTGATTTTCATTACTTTTGACGTCAATAGCAAGGAAAATCCGGTTATATGATGGATGGCCGATCCGTTGATGTCTGTTTTGTTCCCCTGCCAAAATTGAAAGTTTCGCCAAAGTTTTCATTATTACATCCAGGTGCACAGAGAGTGATTTGAGGTCACTTTTTTTGAAAAAGAAAATGGTGTTGCTATAAGCAGATAATTTAATGTGTCAGCCTTTGCTCTGTGGCAGCACTCACATCTCTCAGTCAGAAGGTTGTGAGTTCAAGTCGCACTCGAGAGACTTGAGCACATAATCTAGGCTGACACTCCAGTGCAGTACTGAGGGAGTGCTGCACTGTTGACAGTGTCGTCTTTTGGATGAGACGCTAAAAATTTGAGCTCTCGGGGGTACATAAAAGATCCTGTGGTACTATTGGAAGAAGAGCAGGGGAGTTCTACTGGTGCCCTGGCCAATATTTATCCCCATCCAACATCACTAAACCGATTATCTCATGTATCTCATTGGTGTTTTTGGGACCTTGCTGTGCGCAAATTGGCTGCCACGTTTCCTATATTACAACAGTGACAACACTTCAAAAATACTTCATTAGTTTGAAGTGCTTTGGAATGTCCTGAGGTCATGAAAGGCCCTATGTAACTGCAAATTCTGTCTTTCTAATGTGATGTAAGAGGAATTGTACAGCACTGGATAAATAGTTAACTCTCGGATATTGGGCCAGGGAGGAATGGCCGAACTCATGATTACTTACTTAGTAATCATTCCCCAAAAGTCTGTAGCTGACGTGTGTGAAGGGACTGCTTGGAGCAGCACAATACATTCATGACTCCTAGCAAATGGAGAGTTAATTTTGGGTTTCTTGTCTGGGCAGCCAATCCCATTGTGACTACCTCACCTATCAGATGGTGTTCTGGGACTCATCAGTCATCATGGGGGTGAGGAGAGAGGGAGATATATTTCTGTTGGAGATGTCTTATCAGATAACATAAGAGGGTATCTGCCTGTCTCCACTCTGTTCAAGCCCAGAAATCCTGAACTAACTTACTGGGGAATATAGTATATGACTGGCTATGTGCTGCTAAATCATTCCACTCATCACTTCAACTGCAGCTCAGTGGAACTAAACTCTGTCCAATGACGTAGAATGCCCAAAATAGAGGTAGAGTGTGTTAACTGCATGGTCGCACTTTTATGTCAAGCAGCAGCTTACACGCTTGGGTTAAACTGATTTTCAAATTGGTTAAAAACATTCACCCTCCATTTTGGGGCTGCTATTGGCTCCTCTCTGCAACATTAGCAGCCAGTAGTTTCTCACCCATTGATGCCAGTTAAATTTTAAACCACAGCTACTTTGCCAATCCTATTTAGTATTTTGATCTAAGTTTATGTTTAATGGGCTTACTCTCTTGTTAGGCAATAGGTTAGCCTATAATGTGTGTGTGTATATAATGGTCAATATCTGTCCCTCAGCCAACATCAGTAAAGTAGATTATCTGGTCATTATCACATTATTGTTTGTAGGACCTTTCTGTGTGCAAATTGGCTGCTGCATTTCCTACATTGCTACTGTGACTATACTTCAAATAGTATTTCATTGTCTGTAAAGTGCTTTGGGACGTCCTGATGTTGTGAAAGGCGCAATATAAATGTGAGACTTTAAAAAATACATAATTGGTCAATTTCTGCTAAAAAATTGAATTATCCGAAGATTTAAATTAAGCAATATAAACAACAAAACAATGGGAAAATATAAGGTAGAGGTTTTGCACAATTGGGAAATTGCGAGCAAATTGCGTGGGTTAGGTTACAGTTCAAGTTTCTGGCAAATACATTTGCGCAATCACAAACGTGAAATCTTCTGCAAACTAGTGTAATAGAACATAGTCATTTTGTTTCTTGCATTAAAAATATTCATTGACGTATTTAAGAGTGGTTTCCTGGTGCAGTTTTATGAATACAGTTGAAAATGGGGTTATCACAAAAAAATAAGCATTTTTAATAAGCGTGCCTAATCTTCTATCTGTGGGTAACCAGAATTTAAATAGCTGAAAATGACTTTAAAAAAACTATATTGAACCATTTACTAGTTTCATTGGTGTACACTAATCAGTTTCTTCATCAATCAAATGTTTTAATGTGTAAAAACTTTTAAAACATGCGCCTAAGAAAACAACCTCAATTTGAAGACCCTGCTCAAACGGGCACAATCAGCGGAAACTCACCAGCCTCATTATTTTGATCCGGGGTCGTGGCCAGTTTTGTGGGCGGACATTTACGCTCCACGTAATTTAGCTTAAATGTCCGCGATGTTTTGGCTGATTTCACCCGGATTGTGCTGGTAAAACTAATTCCGAACTTTAGGCTATAGCGCTTAAAAGTTTGAATGATCAGATAATTTAAATCAGCAGCTCGGAATGGCGAGCAGACGGCATGGCACTGTGTGTTTACAGCTGCTTTTTCTGTCCTCAAATGAACACTAGTTTGCTGGTCAGATCGATTTTCGAGACCGGGAGCAAACATTACTAAATTGTTGCAAGCTGCTTGTTTGGTGGTGGTGGTGGGGGAGGAAAGAGAGTCAGGTCTAGATCTTGTTAGAAATACATAGAAATGTCCTTGGAACACAGAAGGAACAGATAGAAAACCTGTAGACAATAAACATCTAAAGCAGCATGTCCAGCCTGTCGGAGGGAAACATTTAGCAAATGCTCCAAACCCTGGATACCTACCTATTTGTTTTTGTTCATTGATGTTTTACTTCTTAAGAGGCGTCTTTGGATTGGGTTGCCATATCCAGCGCTGAGGATTGAATGTATTCAAGCGTACGAAACACCAGCATTTGACTGCCATTGTTTTCTTTCGCTGAACTGTTTATTTTTGTTTCTTCCCACGCTGTTCGCTGGCCTCACTTTGACAACTGCTTTTCTGCATGATTTACATTCCTCGGGACTGTGAGTCTCCTAATTCTTCCAGTTGATTTGCTTTTGCTTGCATGATTACTTCTTCACTCGCCCTGCAATTATCAGCTAGTTGTTTTCTGCCATGTGCTCCACTCAGTTGAGCTTTATCTATAACTCATATAGCTGCTTTTACCTGCAGTTGGAAATTAAGTTTTATTTTAAGGGGGCGGGAGTGACGACTGGGGAAAGGAATGAACCCTAATAAGTGAGCCAGGCGTCAGTGCTACACTCTTAGAAACAGTTGGGAAGTAACTGCTCCGTTGATGGAAATTTTTGAGTGCGCAATGCTTTGCTCAGTCTGGGCGAACTTGCACGTTGCTTCACTCGGGCTTGTTCTAGCCGCTTGGCGTGGCCCCTGAATGGAATGGAACTGGGGGCTGTGCTCCGCTGCTCTCTACGTCTGGCGGTGAATGGGGAACGAGATGGCATCTGTCATGTTTCCCAGCATCATTAGAGTCTGTTTATATGGTGACCATTTTCTTCCCACTCTCACATTACAGGTTGGGAAAGTACCTGAACATACTACAAACTTGCACTTAGAGATCTGGGCGTCCGTTTCTTTTGAGTTGGTGAAAAACTTTTTTTTGCTACCTGGAGCCGGAGAGTGCGTTGCAATCTATTTTACACATTGTATGGAAGTAATTGGCAATAAGTGCCTAAGTGTGGCCCCTAGGTGGCGTTGATTCTGACAGCAGCTCATTCCTTCTCCGCCAGTTTTGCACCTTTATAGAATCAGGGACTTGTCCAACGTGCACTGCTGACAATTACATGTTCTTTCTGCTCCTATGAATAATGTAACTTAGAGATTACAATTCGTTTCATCAGTATGGGTCAAACTAGCTTAAAAAGCAGGCAGGAGTGAGGCAAGAAGGCACTGCTCACCTCCAGCTGGCTCCTTAGAAAGCCCTGATTGCAGTATATATGCTGAATTCAATTGCTGGGTCTCAAATGACGAAATGAACTGCCTTTAAAACTTGCTGCGAGGAGCTTTAATTTCCTCCCTTCAAGGAGAACCATGGGTTAAATCTTGCATTTCCGCTGGGTCCTAAAATCCACCAATTCAAGAATGGTAATGCTCAATTAAAAAAAACAATATGAACTCCCTAAATCTTCTCCCGCTGTGCAAATCATTTTATTAATGTATCTACTTTTTAACATTCCAGTAATTTAGAATTTTTAATCAATTAGTTATAAAGTGGCAACACAGAGCAGTTTGTGCTGTAAACTGCGTTGTTTTTCTCTTTATATTCCCTTCCCACAGTTGTAATCCCACCCTCCTCCATCTCTAGGTCCCGTAGGCATCATTCCCGAACTGGGTTGACAGGCAGGAGATCCGCTCCCTGGCTTCTATCTATGTTGCTTTAGTCCGAGTACTAGGAGGCTCATAAGGATGTGTCTATTGATTTCTCTATTACTACTTTCCTCAGCTGGGTTTCCTGCCCCAGAGGTCTGGCTGAGATCATGTGCTGCAAACATTACAGTTGTAAATTAATCGGCATCTTATCACTGCAAAGTACAACTCCATTATTTAAAGGACGATGTTCGAACCCGTCTGTCCTTACTTGTTCCCGTAGGGTACATTTTCCCCTCACATGTCCTCATTCACCAATCGGCAAAACTTACGCTTTCCCTTCCGTTAAAATGAATGGGTAAAAATTGTGCGTACAGTTTCCTGATAGGCGCTCCCAGCGGGCGAAGCTCCGCGCCAGGAGCACGCAGACATAAAATGTACTCTTTATCCCTTGGCAATAAATGGTGTTGCCGGCATCCCAAGATTTTTTTTTACCAAACATGTCGTTCAGTGATACTGAGGAGTATTACTGCCTGATGTGAGAGACCTGGGGGTGAAAGTCTTGTCAGTAATCTTACCGCGAAAGTCATCATGAGTAGAGAGCAAGACTTTCCACCGCGGACTCACTTCATCCATTAATGAAAGGAATTTCAAACCTACTGTGCCCTCTCCAAGTTGTCAACTTTAATAATAATACATTTACTCAAAACATAAAATGTAACTGTTTCTGTGCGTGATGCATTCTCCCTTAAGTCAGTCGTGCATTAAAAAGTACCGGCCTTTAATTTAGAGCCTTTGGTTACTCGCTTCCCTTACAAGAATGCTCTGCGTAGACCTCATGAAACAACATTGCATTCCTGTGACAGAATTTATAATTCACTGCCCCCTTTCCCTTTTTGCCTCCCGTCCCCTTCCTTCCTGTGATGGTCGCTCCATTTCCAGGCTGGACGCGTTATATTCGTAGGCCGGTGGTGCAGTGTGACAGGCCTGTACAGATTGATGCAGGGAGTTTTGTTGCAACACCCAAGTCTGTTCGAGTGTCCTGTGAATTTTTTTCAAGGAGGTGCAAGTGGCTTGAACGAGCTGGGTTGTCAGAATAAATATCTCCGAGCTGAAGTGTTTCCTCCCTTCAGTTGTGGCGCACATCAAGCCGAGGTTTTTAGTTTAATCAGAGCAAGACTAACAATGAAAACTCGAGCCCCGTTTTAAGCATTTTTCAGGAATCCTGACGCTCTTCGGTGGTTAAGTTTGGGCTCTCCAAAAATCGGCTGAATTTAGAATTTAATTTTCTTTTGAGAAAATTAAAAATTGCAAATGTTTTGTCATTAGGGCTGGAGTGTCGCCTTTTGCAAAGTGCAGCTTTTAAGTACATTTCTTTATACAATAGAGATTTCTGTCTATAATAAAATCGAGGACTAGGAGCGTGCAGTGATGTAGCCACATTAATTTAGAAGGGAGAAAAGAGAGCTCCTGCAATGAATGAAACAGCGACAGGGAAGAGAGCGGGTCAGTTGCCATTTGCAATTGTATGTGTGCAGATCAATGGGACAGCTACTGAGATGGCAAGACTTCATGATTAATGGCGTTTATTCTTGACAGAAGCCCCTTTATTTATCTGCAGCGCAGTTTAGTGATTGTATCGGTTACCTGAATGAAAAATATTCAGTCATACCAATATTGCGGTGTAAATTGAGTAGAGTCACTTTTTATTCTATCTTTAAGCCTTATCGCCTGCACAGTAATTTTCTTGCTGAGGCTTGATATGGAGAGGCAGGATTTAGCTGTACTTGACACAAAGCTGCTTCAATTTCCACTCGAAGTTAGAGCTGCTCGCGGAAATATATGGGGAACGTGTCTCTTCTTGGAATAATGCTGATAAGTATTTCATTAAATATGTAAACAAGTAATAGCCTTGGAGTTTTTGGATCTTTCTGACACTGCGATGCAAACCCAGTCGCAGCTTGTTTGCATACAGCGCTTGTAGTTCCACTTTCTTCCAATCAATCATCATCCAATTCCAATCAGCATGCAAGCAGACACTATCATTCATCCTGAGAGTAATTTTTGAGCTGGACACACTGAGCTTATAATGACCATACGGCACATTAGTCACTGCGATAACGGCTGACGATACCCGCTGAAAAATTCTCCACATTCTCATGACGTGCTCGGAAATGAGAACAAATGTTAAACAAATGTTTATTCGATTAGCTGGCTTTAACTGCATTAAGTGTGAGGGGGACTTATGACATTGAAGTGACTGAATCTTTTGGAAGTGCAGTTGCTTGTTGTACTATCCTCACAATGTGGCACTGACACGCTGCTCTCATCCGCTGTGACTCCGGCAACGTGATGAGATTCAGGACCTCATGGGGTTCTGCCTCTTCCGAAGTTTTAAAAGGACCCCCTGAAAATGAAGCTACCTCTTCTGCAGGGTTATTGTGTGTGCTGGTTTACTTGAACCCCTTGTGAGCTGCACTGTTTCTAACAAGGTTTGAATGCTTTAGTTAGAACATCCAATGTTTGGGTTCTTTATATAAAAAAAATAGCAGCCGACTTGAGCTGGATTTCATTCACACTCTGTCGTGTTAAATAGGGACTGTATCCACTTCCCTCTGTTTTTGGCCCTGTTTGCAGACTGCTGTTGCTTATCTTTCTTTACTTAAGCACAGCCAGATAGGCGGGCATGTTGCATTGAAATCGGCCGCGACGTTTCAAACGTACTCTTCAAATGGATTGCCGGGTCACTTAAAGCCCATTCCGCTGATTCAGCCAATAAAGCAGGCATCATTCTGAGCAGGAATAAAGTTTCAATGTAGCAAGGGGATCTCCATGGATCGGCCATTTAATCAAGCGAACGGCTCAACCCCACTGCTCAGGAGGGTCCCACGTTTGACCCGCCACCCCTTACTGTCTCTGTTGAGTGTTTCTGCCTCTCGGGCGGGACGGAGAGGATACCGCCACTAGCTTCATTCCCCGGATTGGAGAGGAAAATCAGCCGTTCCCCATCGCTGCCTAGTCACCCCCTCTGCCAAGTGCTTGGAGCGAGGGCAGGATGCACTCAGTTCCAGTTAACACATGCAGGATGGTATTTGGCCAGGTACCAGAGGGCGAGTGTCCGTGGAACCAACAACTTGTATTCATATAGCACCTACAGCAGAGAAAAACATCCCAAAGCAATTCATAAGTATTTATGATTTATTAATATTTCCTACTCCCTTTTGCGGGGTGAGAGATCAGAATTTTCTCTATTACATTAAAAAGCTATAGTTTTCTGGCTGAAGTCGTATAGTGTGGAGCAGGCAGCCTGAGAAAGGAAATGTTCTTTCTAATTTTCTTGTGTTTACAGGATTGTGTGTGAATTAGCTGACTTGCTGTTTGTTACGGGAATGTGGAGCATTACGCAGTAGTTGCTAATTAGTGCTTAGAGTAACTCTGTAAATGTCAATCAAGCCATTAGGTGTAATTAACTGCACCACTTCAGAAACAAGCTTCCAGGTAGTAAAATGTGTTTCTGTTTCCCCGCAATTGGGTGCTTTCAGAATCCTAAGATATTACAATCAGACTAAAGGCGGTATAGTGTTGCATTAGAAAAAAACGACCCGGCATTTATATAGCGCCTTTTGCGACCTTGTAGCACTTTACAGCCAATGAAATACATTTAAAGTGTAATCATTGTCGCAATGTGGGAAGTTCGACAACCAATTTCTGCACAGCAAGGTCCCACAAACAGAAATTACCATATAATCTGTTTCACTGAAGTTGGTTGAGCGATAAATATTGTCCACGAGGCGGGAGAACTCTCCTGTTCTTTTGCATCCACCTGAGAGGGCAGACTGGGTCGGTTTAACATCTCATCCGAAAGACCGCACTTCCGCAAACAATGTAAATGGGGCTGGTTCTACAGCACCAAGAGCCTCAGCACATTGCATAAACAATTCTGGAGGAGCCAATTTGGCTCTGCGTCAAAAGGTTCTATTCCCACTCCAGGAATGTACTGAGGGAGTGCTGGAGTGTCAGCCTCGACCGTGTGCCCATGTTCCTGGATTGGGACTTGAACTCACAACCTTCTGACTCCGAGTCAAGAATGCTGTCAACTGGCACCTCAAAAAGTGCTTCTGCAATGTGCTGAGAGTCTTGGTGCTGTAGAACCAGCTCCGTTTATAATGTTTGTATTACACTCCTTGTGGTGGTCATCTGTGGTGTCACAGTCACTGATGCCACCTCACTTGTATTTGATGCTGAGGTTGGGTCTTGCCAGCTGCTTTATAATATAACTGGAGCACGAGAGCAATTAAAGTATTCTTCATATTTCCCTTCCTGTCTTCTCTTGTTCCAACACCACCATCTCTGTGGTATAGCTTCATTAATGGCAGTCACCCTCCAATTCATTGCCCAGGTTGGGGTTGTTGGATAGTAAATAGGCGCAAGAACCTCAATCAATTTTTCCCTTTGCTAATGCAGGGGCACTAAGTCTAATTGTAACAACCTGAATGTTACTCTGGCTGGGAACAGCTGATTCAGCACGGTTCCTGGCCCTTTTCGTTCTATGTAGTTTGGAGGCAAAGACTTTCTCTGATGAGTAGTTTTTATTCTTAAGAGTAAATGAATGGGTTTGGAGTTGTAGACCAGTGGTTGCCTTTGCTAGGAGCTCACAGTATTCATATTTATCCCCTTATTAGACTTGCTTTGATAAGATTCAAAGGATTTTTGATACAATTTTATGTAAATACATTCCAAATACTTCGTTTGAAGCTATTTTCTCCAAATGAAACTAAATATAAAAAATAAAACGTAAAATTTTATTTTTTGATGGACTTAATAGATTAATATAAGTCTTGATACCTTTTTTGAAGTTATTTTCTCCCAGTTCTGCACATTAGCCATGAGTGAGTCAATGTCTAATCTTGGGCTTCAGCCAATGCTGCACTGACCCAGTGTGTGAACAGCAACAGATGACAGCATTTCCTTGCTCTGTGAGAGAAGTGTCTTGCTTGTGGCTGCTGCACACTTCTGCGATACGGCCAAGACCAAGAATTCTGCGACTCAGTGATGGAGTCCGTAGTCTCCCGTTGAGTCTATGGATGAGTCTCAGTTCTGTAGGTGTGGTGATAGTGGGATGAATGGATGGCATTGGAAGCCAGGTGAGGTGGGTACAAGAAATGCCTTGTCCACCAGGCGCTTGGCATCCAGATCTCGTGTCTTAGTGGTGCTGTATATAACTGCTTCAGATGTACTATGCCATACAATTTTTAATTACATTTTATTGTGAAGTGAAGGACCACTCATTGCAGTCCTAGTAAATCTCTTATTAGGAATACTAGTTGTAAGTGTGAAACAAAAGACATTCTTTGTAAGTTTCAAGACTGAATTTCCAGAATAGGGGGAAAGCATTTTCCAGCTTGTTCATGCCTGGTAAGGACTCATGATTAAAATGGCCGTTGTTATGTGTCTGAGATTGACAATGGGTATTGCACCTCTGGATGAAGTCTGGTGAACTGTGAGGTTAATGCAAGCACAAATCATGTTCATATATCTGAGGACTGAAACTGTTGGACCAATGAATAGAAGCGGAAATATGGTATCCATGAATTATAAATCCAGGTTCTGATAAGATCTTTAATTTCAGCCAAAGTAAATGAGGCAGTTTCATTGGCAAGCTGAATGACTCTATGAGCCATCCTTCCTTGCTAATTTGGCTGTAAAAGTGCTGAGGAAATCAGTGCTAGTGCACATGGTTTAATCTCTATCTTGTTCTCGCTATGTGTCACAGTAGTACTCTACATTGCCAATCACTTACATTTGGCCAATGATTCCAATTGTTCCAGAAGAGACTCTAGTGTGGTTTTTGAGTGACTGACATATTGCTCTATTATGTTCTGCAACAGTTGGCACAAACTAAGCAGAAGCAGAGTAGAATTTGCCAACAGATTGTTACTGTACTGTCAACTGGATGTGTCCAACAGTCTTTGGCCAAGTAAGTTGATTGATAATCAACTAATGGAGCCCCCAAACACATCAGCGTGCAATGGAACGGATGGATCTGACTGGGGTTATTTCATGATGTTGGCTCAGTGAAGAGCCTGGGTATGGTCCATTATGAAAGTATTTGTTTTGATGGACAGCCAAATGTACTGTCACTTTCAAGAAACCGGTTAAAACAATCATTGAAATGAATCACAAATAGTTTATTGTGAAGCACAGCTGTTGCTATCTTGATATATCTTAATTTATCCAGTTTACATCCAATGAGTCCTGTCTTGTATTGGCAGAAATTTCTGCTGCTAATGCTGTATGACATGGAATCATGTGATCCACAAATTACATTTTCAAACAGAATCCAATAATGTAAGCATGTTGTAAAATATCACGGTTTAAATTAACATTAAAAAATAACATTCAATATCATCAGCTGAAATATTTTATCCTTTGTTTGGGTGAGGGGGGAGGGATGGGGTACCTGAGCCCTTCAAGAATTTGTAAAATAAGTCTGAACTGCAATAGACAAAGAAAGGACAATGAAAAAGAGAAAACATAAATTAAAGAGGGGAAATAGAGAAGATGGAGCAGACCTTCAAACGAATCTCTGCAACTTTAGAAACAGATCATTTCCCCAGCCCCATCTAAGCAGTTGGTCTGCAAAGCTCAGGGGCCTGTTTATGGGGTCACCCAGTTTATTTATTATGTACACAGATCTTCAAGTTCGTTTTAAACTCATTGTTTAAAATGATTTGCATGGAACCGTTTTAATTGTGCTTGATTCTGTAGTTGAAAGGGGTCTTTTGATATTGAAGTCAATAAACCAAATAAAGAGAAACTAGGGAGGCAAAGATAGATTTTTCTTTGTGTAGCAGCATAATAATAGATAGTGAATGGAATATTTTATCATTTTCTCTTTTAACCTTTCACACTGTGCAGCTGATACTGTTGTGTACTGTTATGACACTTTTGCTCATCAGTTGTAATGGGCAGAATGTAGCAATGGAAAAGGTGCAACATAAGATTGGGGGAATTATGGTTATGAACAAAGACTTGAGAAGCTAGGGATTTTTTCATTAGAATGAAAGGAGCGAGAGGTGGCCAGCTAAGGTATTCAAGTCTGTGAAGGATTAAATAGTGAGAGTGTTTCTACTGGTTGATGAGGAGGTAATGAGGGTAGAAATTTAAGATGATTACAAAGAATCAAAGGAGAGGTTCGAAAACACATCTTTTCACAGAGTGGTTAGAATGTGGAATTTTATGCTATTGACGTAGCGCCCATTAATTCTTTTAGATGGGAATCAGATAGTTGCTTGAAAAAGAGGAATATTAAAGAGTGTGAGGAGCGGGCAGGAGAGTGGGGTTACATTAGGTGGCACATGTGGAGAAAACAGCAGCACAGATTTGATGGGATGAATGGCTTGTTTCTATGCTGAAATATTCTATGAATCAGTGATAACAGCTCCAGTACCCGGAGCTATAATGAGATGTCACAAGACTTTTGGATGCATTTATACTTCATATTCTGCCGGCCAAAAGCCTGTTTATAATGCTTGGTCTCAGCTTGGCTGCAATTCTAGCCTTCCAGCCCAGGAGAGAGTAATCTATGCACAGAGCTTCCTCCCAACAGTTAGGAACTTAAATATTTAACAAGTGGGGAGAAGAAGAATTGAGGTCAGGGGACTGAAATTCAGGGCCGCCAGAAAGCTGGCAGACCTACCTTTTTCTTGAAGTTTTTTCCGCTGGAATCGTTGAGGTGGCCTTTCCGTCGATTTTCGTGACTTTGCTGTGTTTTTTTAAGTTGGACCGGAAGTCGGGCAGAAGTGAGGCAGTAAGGCAGGCTGAGGGGCGAGATCGGGACTCCGCCGCTGTCACTCAGCCGTGGGCACTAGTTTGCCGGCCGATCGGGAAGTCGGTCAGCCAAAATAAAGACATGGTGGCCGCAGCAGTGGGCCCTCCCCTTGAAGGACAACCGCGTTGCTGGGCCGCACATAGTCAGCAGAAGGTGCACCAACAGATAAGCTGCCGGGGGCACCGCACGGTGGGGCAATGATTTTTCAGGTGAATTTGGATCGGTGTATTCTGAAGGTGAGGGATAGCGATGGTGCATGCTGTTATGACGCGCTTGCAGTGGTTGGCAGCAGTGGGGCGAAAGTGGGTACAGGCTGAAAAATCCTCGACCTGATTTTGGGTCGGGGCAGCCAGTTGATCACAAAGCGGCGGCCACGGGATTCTGCCGCACGGCTGCCGCAAATGGGCAATAACGGGTCTGATTGAGATCCTGAATTTTGGCACCAAGGTACCTTTCAAATATGCCAAGTACTTTGCAAGCACTGGATTCACACTCTCCTTAGTATTGTCGCACAGAAGCAGTGCAAGACCACCAGCTCCAGGGGGTCGCCCGCCGCTTTGCTCTGGAGACGGATCAGGCCCGGGCTCCACTGACCCACAGCAATATTATCCTAGAATGGTGGGTTTCCTCATTAAAAGGGCAAACGCATTGGAGAAGATGGTACTAGAATCTCCCAGTAGGCAAATGCAACAGAGAAATTCATTTACTTATGAACCTTGCTCTAAATAGTGCCAAGAGTGGCTTCTGCGAGATCAGGGGTTCTCAACCTTTTTGTTTCTGAGGCCCCCCCTGTCCGTGTTACAAAAATTCTATGGACCCCCTGTAATACAACACAAGTATTTTTTTTGTATAAAAAATAGTTATACAATGAAACATATATATTTATTATTATTTTTGATTTACTTACTTAATGTGACTGAATTAGGAAGAGAATATATATATATTATCCCACCCCCTTTAATCGATAACTGGAAATTAGATGCAATTTTATTTTTCCACGACCGTCATATCAGAGACAAACTGACACAGGATATGACCTGAACCAGGCCCTAAAGTCCAGCATTACTGGCACCCACCGGAGTGAGTGGGTGTAAAGCGGAAGCTCTCCTTTGGGGATGCAATTGTTACTGCTGGCTATTTATTATTCACTGGTTGCTGCTCATTACCGAATGAATTGAGGAAATCCACTATATTTTTCATGCTGCTGGTGATGACCGCAATTTACTCCCTGCTGGTCCAGTCCTGGTGTATCTTTCTGCCCTGGATCACCCTGTCTGACAATGTCTGAAGCACAATGCTGCACTGGTTGACTTTGCATCGGCTGTCCAAAGCGTCTAACAACCAAAGTGGCCACATCTTACCCGGAAGTGCAAGTTAGGCAAGGATTATTGGTCAGGATGGCGGTGGATTGAGATGACGGATGAAACAAGAGTTTCTATTGATTAAATATGAATGATGGATCAGACTTTGGAGCAAAAAAAGAATCTGATTGGTTAATTGATTGACAAGAGGTTACATCTGGATTTCGATTGGTTTCATTGAAGAAGCAACGAGAAATATGATTGCTTTAACTTGGTTAGCGCCATTTTGGTGGACCCCTTGAAACCTTCTCGTGGACCCTTAGTTGAGAACCAAGTTAAAGCAATCATATTTCTCGTTGCTTCTTCAATGAAACCAATCGAAATCCAGATGTAACCTCTTGTCAATCAATTAACCAATCAGATTCTTTTTTTGCTCCAAAGTCTGATCCATCATTCATATTTAATCAATAGAAACTCGTTTCATCCGTTGAGAACCCCTTCACATACGTACGTTAGCTTCTCTGTTGAGTGTTGCGGTGTGTGAAAGAGTGGGATTTGGTAGGATAAACTTGTCTTGTGTCTCCTAGTAATACATTGTCTACGTGGTTCATTCATTCCCTGAGTGCCTCTCTGTGCTGTCATTATAATTTCAGTAAAAACAAAGATGGCTGTGTGAAGTGTTCATGTTCTCTCTATTTGAACTATGAAAAGTACCCAGTACCCAAAAGTAGATTTATGCCTTCAACTCTTGGGTGGTGCTTGGAGAGAACAATTTTGGCAACATAACACAATGAAGTACTGGTTGTTATAGATCTCACTGGTAGTGGGAGTAATTTGATATGATGAAATAATACTACAAACCATGACCTCATATTGGGTTACGTGGGTCTTTTTTCTACTAGGGGTTTATTTTAGGAGTTAACTATCCTGGTATGTGCATTGGAAGCACAGATCGGAAATTTGAGTGTTAAAATCTGCATGCCCAATTCGCCAGTACACTTTCCCACCCATTCCCCTTTGGCTCGATGTTAGACAAATCTTCAGATATTCATTAAAAGCGTGCATTCAATAGTGTATTTGCAGTGTCGTCCTCTCACCCATCTGGGACCTGGGTTTGAATCCAATCCGAACTCGTGAGATGAAAGTCTCCTCTTAGTGCCGGTTTAGGGGACCCGTCATGAAATGAGCACTGGGCAGTCACAATCCCGATCCAAGTGGAAACAATTTACAGCACAGAATTGCCCAAAATTCAGCACAATTCAGCATTGTCCCTTGAAGAGATTGAAATGGTAGTGAATGCGAGGAGTGAAAAATAATCTCACACTGGTGCTGTGGTGGGTACTCTTCTGAGGTTGGTGTTAAGGGGCAAAAGAAAGGGCCTTCATGCTGCACCTGGATGTGCTGAACCCAAGCTCCGGATGCATGTTATCCACACTGCGATACAAGTAGGAAACATGTTACACTCACCAGCACTGATATCCCTCCTCTTCAGAAACAAAAAAAATCACCAGATATAAGTGCCTGCATAGCATGATAGTGGAACTGAATTGTATTGTCACTTTGAAGACTAGTTGGCTTTTTGGTCTCCTCACCTTGAATTATATATATATTTTATTGGCTATCCCTGCATCCTCCACCTGCAAGTACTGATTTGTTTGCCACCTCATCGATCCCATGTTGCCCATGAGCCACATGCAACATGAGATTGGGGTTAGAGACAGAACTGCAACTTTGTGCCTACATTCTCCAACACGCACTCCCTTCTGAGTGCATTTCCCCACTGGGAGTCTGGGACTGAGTTTTACCCCTTTAATGTGTTTAATCTTTAGTGAAACTTTTGCTCCCCTATTAGTCGGTCCAATTAATTATGCACACAAAAATAAAATGATGCAGCAGCGCTGCCACTGAGAGTTCCTTCAAGATAAATGTGGTTTGTGTGCTGAACAACATAAGGAATAGGAGCAGGAGTAGGCCAGACGGCCCCTAGAACCTGCGACATCATTTAATACAATCTTGGCTGATCCAATCATGGACTCACGTCCACTTCCCTGCCCGCTCCCCATAACCCCTTATTCCTTTATCGGTTAAGAAACTGCCTATCTCTGTCTTAAATTTATTCAATGTCCCAACTTCCACAGCTCTCTGAGGCAGCGAATTCCACAGATCCACAACCTTCTGAGAAAGGAAATTTTCCTCATCTCAGTTTTAAATGGGCAGCCCCTTATTCTAAGATCATGCCCTCTAGTTCTAGTCTCCCCATCAGTGGAAACATCCTCTCTGCATCCACCTTGTCAAGCCCCCTCATAATTTGATACATTTCGATAAGATCACCTCTCAATTTTCTGAATTCCAATGAGTAGAGGCCCAACCTACTCAACCTTTCCTCATAAGTCAACCCTCTCATCTCCGAAATCAACCTAGTGAACCTTCTCTGAACTGCCTCCAAAGCAAGTATATCCTTTCGTAAATATGGAAACCAAAACTGCACGCAGTATTCCAGGTGTGGCCTCACCAATACCCCGTATAACTGTAGCAAGACTTCCCTGCTTTTATACTCCATCCCCTTTGCAATAAAGGTCAAGATTCCAGTGGCCTTCCTGATCACTTGCTGTACCTGCATACTAACCTTTTGTGTTTCATGCACAAGTACCCCCAGGTCCCGCTGTACTGCAGCACTTTGCAATCTTTCTCCATTTAAATAATAACTTGCCCTTTGATTTTTTTCTGCCAAAGTGCATGACCTCACACTTTCCAACATTATACTCCATCTGCCAAATTTTTGCCCACTCACTTAGCCTGTCTATGTCCTTTTGCAGATTTTTTGTGTCATCCTCACCCATTGCTTTTCCTCCCATTTTGTATCATCAGCAAACTTGGCTACGTTACACTCTGTCCCTTCCTCCAAGTCGTTAATATAGATTGTAAATAGTTGGGGTCCCAGCACTGATCCCTGCGGCACACCACTAGTTACTGATTGCCAACCCAAGAATGAACCATTTATCCCGACTCGGTTTCTGTTTTCTGTTCGTTAGCCAATCCTCTAGCCATGCTAATATATTACCCCCAACCCCGTGAACTTTTATCTTGTGCAGTAACCTTTTATGTGGCACCTTGTCAAATGCCTTCTGGAAGATGTTACCAATTGTAAGTCTGGACTCAGTCTGCGTGTGAATATTTAAGACAATCTGAATTGGGCTGAGATGGGAAACAGAACATTCATCCTACTATTTATTCAGGCACAGTGGTCTAATGTGGAGCATGCATTATACAGGGAATCAAAGTGAAATCACTTAAATATGAGGAACTGGAACTAATGAAGGGTCATCAACCTGAGACGTTAACTCTGTTTCTCTCTCCACAGATGCTGCCTGACCTGCTGAGTCTTTCCAGCATTTTTTTGTTTTTATTTCTGATTTCCAGCATCCACAGTATTTTACTTTTGTGTTTTGTGTGAGAGTCTGAAGATGCCTGGTTGTAAATTCACCTGCTTGTTTATTAAAAACTTGTGACTGACTGTAACATATCAGTGGTTGAATATAAGAATTAGGAGCAGGAGTAGGCTGTACGGCCCTTCGAGCCTGATCTTCGACTGCAACTCCACTTTATCGCCCTATCCACATATCCCTTGATTCCCTTAGTTTCCAAAAATCTATCGATCTCTGCCTTGACTATACTCAACAACTGAGCATCCACAGCTCTCTGGGATATAGAATTCCAAAGATTCACAACCCTTTGAGTGAAGAAATCTCTCCTCATCTCAGTCCTAAATGGCCGACCCCTTATTCTGAGACTGTGACCCCTGGTTCTGGAATGTCCAGCCAGGGGAAGCAACCTCCCAGCATTTACTCTGTCAAGCCACTTAAGAATGTTATATGTTTCAATGAGATCACCTCTCATTTGGATGAAACAAGATGGATGAAACGATACTGCTCTTATAGGTTACAGCTGGTTAGTCGTTTCTGATTGGTAGGCAGTTGCTTGAAATTGATCATTGAAGCTCCTCACCCACTTACACATGTTAAATCCCAACGACAGGCTTCCTATGCATGTGCAATTTGTTTTATTTCCTCTAAAAAAAAAAAAATCTTTTTGAACTATCCCTTTCTCCCCCATCCCACCTGAAAATTGGAAAAGATATGGTAGATGTAATCTGATCTTGTGTAAATTTCGGCTTCATAAAGGCATCCACTCAAGAATCCATGTTGCTTTAGTGTAAATGGTGTTCATGCTGAGGGAGCATGTTTACCTCAGGAAGTTAGTGAACCCTCCGAGAACTCAGCGTTCCTCCAACTCGGGCCTCTTGTGCAGCTCCCACTTCCTTCGCCCCACCATTGCCAGCCATGCCTTCAGCCATCTTGGTCCTAAGCTCTGGAATTTCCTCCCTAAACTTCTCCGCCTCTCTGTTTCCTCCTTTAAGATACTGCTGAAAACTTACCTCTGTGACCAAGCATTTGATTACCTGTCCCAATGTCTCTTTCTTTGGCTTGGTGTCAGTTTTTGTCTGGTTATGCTCCTGTGAAGCATGTAGGGACTTTTCACTGTGTTAAATGTACTATAGAAATGCAAATTGTATCTGTTGTCATTTTGGAAATCTCCTAATCAAAACGAGTAGCATTTGGAAATCCATCTAGCTATAAATGTCTTGGATGGGGGAAGAATGTTTCTAAAGGATTGTACTGATTTTTAAGGTGTCTGGTTTGGGCTGTGATAATGGATGGTAATAAAAGCTAAAAATAAAAGTTTGAAGTGTGCAGAGGAACTGTTTGTTGCCACTAAAAACAGTTCCTTATGAATCTTAAGATTCACTCCATCCCTGCATGGTCTGTGGCAGCTCATTTAGTTTTGTGACTGTCACATGATACCACACCATAGGTATTCATCTACTATTTTTTAAAGATGATTTGGTTTACTGGAGTGTGAAGGAAAGAGAGAAACCGCTGAACATTCAAGTAAAACTTGCAAAAAGATTGGTTATGAGGGAAGCAATCGGAGGCCAGGCTCTCTTTAGCCACTATAGCTAATCCATTACAAATGCAGTTAGCCTAAAAGCTATTCTGAAGCAGCACAAGGGGCCAGCATGTTTAGTAAAGAACCCTTCAACTCTGAAACCACCTTTATTATTGCTCTTCAAATATTACATGCCAATGTCAGAACTACATCACATCATGGTTCCATCAACACGACACTGGTGCAATTGCACTGAATTATTATGTGTATTGCTATAATTGAAGGGGTTTGAAAAGGTATAATTATAAAGTTTATATTTAGTTCTCAGATCCTTAATATATAAGTGACTACAAGCATTTCATAATGTCTATTCAATCACATTTTTGTGCATTGCCATTAGCCATTTTGCCAGGATTGTGTATCATAACTGATAACCCTTTCCATATGTATAGAAAAAGGGCAAAATATGTAAATAATTGAAGTATCTAGCGTGTAATGTTATAGACAAGTGAAGAATAACAGTGAGTTGGTATTCGCCACATCCTGACCCTCCGAGTTTGTTTTAGTGAGTTTTAGTTACCCTGGAGATTAGCTTTGATCTTTGTCAAATTCAGATATTTCGAGTCCCTTGTAACTGATAACTGAGTGGAATTGGCTTCTCACATCAGATTACAGTCTGTCATGGTGATTGGTGCCAACAGCAAACACTTATGATCACGGTCTGCAAAAATCTGCTGCTACATTCTCATAGCATCAAAGGAATGTGCTCCCCCCATTGCTCTCACAGCTGCTCCCAGTGGCTTTTTCTTACACAGTAAATTAATTGGAAAAACAAGGGACAAAAGGCATTAGGTGGGGTCAGCTCGCTGTGTCGTAGCTAGCACATGACAGGCTTTAATCACTGTCTTTTCGAGAGGACCAGGTTACGGGAGCCAGAAGCCCTCCCCGAGAGAGGAGAGCAGGAGGGAGAGCTCTGCTGATGTCTTAACGTGATCACTGGCACTCAGCTTTAAACACAGTGTTTCAGTATGAGGGTCTGACGACAGAACTGTGTCAGAATGCCTGCTTACCTCCACTGTAGCATAAATCAAGTTGTGGCATTCTAAAGATTTTTTTTTTAAAACTATGCATAAAGCTATTAGTGTACCAGTATTATAACATCCTTTTACTCTGAAAGAAATGGCTAAATTTCCTGCCCATGGTTTTGACTTCAGAGAACATTCTGCTAACAGTTCACATATCGGCAGCACCTTCATGTACAGCACCATATGGTGTGTCTCATTTGTTCAATTTGTGGAATCGAGCTTCTTTCGATGAAATAATTCTAAAACTACTCTTTTAAATTACTGTCATAACCGGCTGTTCTCTATGATTTCTGTTTTCCCTTTCAGGTCTCCCTCCCTTTCAGGTAGTCCAGCATTTTCCGACATCTCGCTCATCAGAATTTCCCCACACAGAACTCCTGTTGGCACCTCAGAACCGGTGTTTAACCCGCCGCACCCATACATTAACCCGTATATGGACTACATTAGGTCTCTACACAGCAGCCCCTCTCTGTCAATGATCTCGGCGGCCAGGGGACTTAGCCCTACTGACGGTGAGCACCATGTAAAGTTTTGCTTCCTTAGAATGGATTAGAGACAGTGATGTAAAAATATGTGTATCAATTTAATGAGTTACAAAGATAACGCTGTGAATATTTCACAATTTAAACTTTTTAATCAAAGCATAATGTTCATCATAGTGCAAAATTTTAAAATGATTGTGTATTTATGGTGGCTTCTACATAATCAGCTATTTATTTTATCACCTTGGTGACCTAATGTATATTAAACCTTCTGAGCAGATTATAGTTTGTTGCTTAAGTGAAATCCTGTTTTACTAAAGACGTGTCTAATTTTTTTAACTATTCCTGCTGCATCTTATTCTTCTCAGTGTTGTTTTGAGTCCTAGACGTTTCACTCTAGGAACCCTGCAGTTTCACTAATGGCACTGAAAGACCTGAGTTGCTGGGACAGGAGAGGGTGCTTGAATCACAACTTTAACATTTTTTTTAAAGTAATCAGACTCTGACTTTTGAATATTTATGAGCCTGTCTGAACTTTAAGTTCATGTTCCTATTAATTTCCACAAGTCTCAAGTTGCTGATGGTAACAGAATTTTGCATTACAGTTAGGATTCATCCACTGATAAGGCGACTTCAGTAAAACAGCTCTTTCAAAACCTCAAGTTCAAAGAGAACAAATCAGCCAATAAGAAATATGAGCACAAATAGGACTGAGTTGCCTAAGCTTCAAGGGCATGTGGGCTGCAGGTTGGCCACCTCATTTGTAATATACCACCTCATTGCAGCAGCTGCACAATTCATTTCAAACAGGTCTGTATTATGAACACAAGGGAGGTGGGGTAGCACTGAGTCATATAGCATTGACACCCAATGTCACGTAACAGAGATGAAGGTGCATGTGCTTCCAATTTGTGCCGTGTGGCAGTTACAGTACCTCCCAGAATTCTCAGCACCTCCATGCGGAGGGAAGGACATTGCAAGGGAGAGCCTTGTCATGCCCATATGGTCCCTTGCAGTAGCTAGTGACATGGTTCATTGACAAAGGTCTGGGGTTAGGTTATGTGCCTGTCCAGAAGCATCAAGTCCAGACAAACCAAGAATGAATGACACAAAGAAAAATTACATTGCGGAGAAAGTTTTATTTTTTTTAAAATGTGACTCTGATGCGTGATTCCAGCTCTACGATCCATCACTGTCTATAATCTGATACCATCCAAGGCAATCACTGTGCAGCACTGGGGAGTAGGTAACATATAAATACTATGGAGATGGAATTCAGTTCAGAGCATGGTAAGGTGAACTAGATTTGATTTCCTGTGCAAAATAAAGACAGCACTCCCCCGAGTCAAGACTGTCAGGGATGTTGGGAAGCACCTGCAAACTTTCAGAAGTTTTACTTTGTGAGGTTGCCACTGATTGCATTAATAGATTTCATTATTATAGTTGAAGCGTATATCATTGAAAACAAGCCATACAGCAAATGATTTCACTCATTAGGAAAAGTTTACTGGGTCGCTCTTTTGTTTCCAATGAGATGAGCACTTGCAGGTTCTGCCTGGTCTTTGCTGCTTCCAACTTCCCTCTTACTGCCCTGAACAATATCCCTTTTTACTTTGTCTCTCCTACATCCCCCCCCCCCCCACCCTGCTCACTCCAAGATCATCCCGTTCACGAGACCCACCTCCTGCACCCTTGACCCCATTCCCACTAAATTGCTGACCACCCTACTTCCCCTCCTAGACCCCATGCCAGTTGACATTGTAAATGATTTCCTCTCTTCAGATACAGTCTGCCTCCCTTTCAAAACTGCCATCATCACTCCTACCCCTTCAAAAAACCCACACTCGACTCCTTTGTCCTTGCAAAGTACTGCCCATCTCCAACTTACCTTTTCTTCAAAGTTGTTGTACATATTTTAGTCTCCCAAATCTGTGCCCAGCTTTCCCACAACTTTGAATCTCTCCAGTCAGGTTTCTGCCACTGCCACAGCACTGATATGGCCCAAATCAAAGTCACAAATTACATCCTCTGTGACTGATGCAGTATCCTTCCTCAATCGTTCTGCAGCCTTTGGCATGGTCGACCACACCATCTTCCTCCAATTCTTCTCTTCCCACCCTCGCTCCATTATCTCTGCAGTTCCCCAAGGATCTATCCTTGGTCTCCTCCTCTCTCTTAACTACATGCTGTCCTTTAGCAACATGATATGGAGATAGCTTCCACATGTACGTTAACCTCTCCACCACTTCTCTCAACCCCTCTACTGTCCCTATGATGCCATCTGCTTGTCCAACTTCCAGTCTTGGATGGACCACAATTTTCTTCAGTTAAACATTGGGTAGACTCAAACCATTGTTTTCGGCCCCCGCCATAAATTCTGTTCCCTTGCTACTGATGCAGTCCCTCCCTGGTCACTGTCTCAAGCTAAACCAGACTGTTTGCAATCTCAGCATCCTATTTGACCCCGAGTTGAACTCCCACCCATGCATTATCTCCATCACAAAGACTGCTTACTTCCACCTCCACAATATCATCCATCTCCACACCTGCTACAGCCCATCTGCTGCCAAATTCCTCATTTTGTCACCTCCATATTCGACAATTCCAGAGTTCCCCAGCTGCCTTCCCATTCTGCACACTTTGTAAACTTCATCTCAATCAAAAATCTGATGTCTGTTTCCTAGCTCGCACCAAGTCCTGCTCACCCATTGCCTTCAATTTAAAATTCTCATCTTATGTTCAAATCCCTCCATGGTCTTACCCCTCCATATCTCTATAACCTCTTCCAGCCCTACAACTCCATCCAGAACTCTGTGCTCCTCTGAATATTGCCTTTTGTGCATTCCCCCTTTCACTCCAAGATTAACGACCATCTATGCCCTACACTCTGGAATTCCCTCCCCAAACCTCTCTGCCCCTCTACCTCCCTCTCCTTTAAGACCCTCCTTAAAACCTATGTCAAAACACACTATATAAATGCAAGTAGTTGTTGTGTTTATTCTAAATGGATAGACAAAAAGTAGAAGCATTTTGGATGGACTGGTGACTTACAGCAGGAGGTCTCCCTGCATCAACTTCTCCTGGTTTCAGCTTAAAGCTGACCAACAGGTATGCAAAGCTCCTGTGCGCAGTGCGCAGCTGTAAGGAAAATCCAAATGTGCGTGTGAATATCATGGTAACACGCTGCAGAAAATAACTCTGTCTTGTGCCCTTCTGCCACTGAGGTGCTTACATCACCGTGGCTGTGCTGGCTGCAAGAGGCCAGAAATAGAATAGTAAAAGTTCTGAGAGTCCTAGAAAAAAAAAAACGCTGGAAAAATCAACTCAAAAGTTTCAACAGAAGCTGCAAGTATTAGACTGTAACAGCTGGCTGCAATCAAATGTTACACAAGTTATGACATAACTTCCAGGTTCATGTGACTTTATAGACTACTGGATGTTTGCTATTTACAGTTTGTGTCACAGATTAAAATAGTCCCCAAAAGACATCCCGGTATCCTCCTCCATGGAACAGAAGAGGCTTGTAGAACTTCATTGTACCATCAGAATGAAATGAATTTGTTAAGAAGTGCCTTCATTTGCCATTTTGTATTTTAAATCTTTAGAATTAAAGCACATGTCTGCAAGGATGCATTCCACTGAAATCAAACATATCTTCTAGAACAGTCTGACAAATGCTAGGAATTGCCTTTACTAGTTGGTAGAGAATGTATAGTTTTGTAAATGCAAGCCTGTCATTAGACTGTAGGTGACACAGTTCTTTATATATTTGGGGGAAAGATTTTGTCTCTGTGCTGTTTGTGATGAAATAGGAAATGTTTATAAAGAATACATTTACAATTTAATTACAGATAGTGTACAGAGGAAACACTCCCATTTAATTTGAACAAAGTTCTGGTTACTGTCATGTAGAATGTCCTAGAGTTTTAGAGAGACCTGATCAGTGTTAACTAAAAATTGGCAGGCACCCAAATCCGTTGATGTGTGTGAAGAGTAGGTTTGAAGTAGTTTCTAAGAATACAATTTGTGTTCAGCTATTGGTGCCTCATTGAACAACCTTGGTGGCAATCTGAAGTCTGTTTGCTTTTGCAGTACCACATGCTGGAGTTAGCCCAGCAGAATATTACCACCAGATGGCTCTGTTGGCCGGCCATCGTAGCCCGTACGGTGAAATCCTTCCTCCAGCTGGCACAACAACTGCTGGTGCTCTTCACATGGAATATCTCCACGCAATGGAGGGTAGGTAACAACCAAAAAAAAACATGGTCGTATATTGAAAATTCATCATGTAAAAGTTTCCATTCAAATGTTTTAAAAAAGAAATCTGGCAAAATTTCAGTCATAATAACATATAAAAGCAACCCAAAAAAAGAATTGATATTGGGCTCTGTCACAGAAATTCGTAATTTGAGGGACCTGACATTAATCTGATCTGGTCTTATTTTGGTGTTGATTGTTATCAGAGGGGTGACTGAGATTTAACTACTGATGAGCCATTGCCAGGTTTAGGAGGGTGAAGCACTGAATTGCATTCACCAAAGTGGCAAGCAGCACCTTGGAGTGGCAAGTCAAAGCCTCCCTTCCGAATTGTCACAGAAGATGAATCTTCAGTCTCAGCAGAGCCATGTACAAAAACCTGGCTCCCCGATAAAGGGGCAGGGATTTGGGGGAAAATTCCTACCCGTGCCATTCTAATGCACTTCCTATGGGGTTCAATACAGCAATACTGGCCAGGAAATGAGCACCCCTACTTTCCATTCAGTTGGGAAATAGGACATGACATTGGAAAGGAAGGTCAAGAAAGGTCATAGAAAATGGTAATGAGAGTGGGCTGTTGTAACTATTCCTTAGTCCATGTCGCTATAGCTGTATGAGGGGATTGCTGCGAATTGACAAGGTTTTGGGTTTTACCATCATGACTCTCCACATAGATTTTTTTCTCAATCTCAGTCAGGCTGTCAAGTGAAGTACTTCATTGGAGGCAGGCTGTGTAAGCCAATGCGCCAATGCACCTCCCAGTGGCCAACTTCAGAACTGCAATTGCAGAAGCTTCATAGCTGAGAACTGGCAATGGTGTACAGCTCCGAGAGGAACAAGAGAGGAGAAATGTTTTTTGGTAAAAAAAATTCTAACACTCCAAATGCTTCTTTTTTGTTTAAATAACAAAGAGGTAATGAATATTTCAAATACCTGATTCTATTCTGGACATTACTCAGTGTTTGAAAAACTATTTAAACATTCTTTTGAATCTAAATTCAGTGGTGGGCAAGACCATATTTATTTATTATATAAAAACAGTTTTAAAGGTTATTGTCGCCTCATTGTACTGTTGAATCCAAAACAAAATCTGTGGCAAAGCTCACAATAGTTCAATTCAGGATCAATAAACTCAGCAATGTGCCCGGAGCCTATTAAATGTATGCTTTGCAAAAAGGAGAAACTAATTTTTAAGTAGGATGATATGGAAATACCAGCCAAGTGTGAGATTATCAGTTTAAATGCGATAGGGGGAGGAACATTTTGCATTACTTTTCTACACAGAGAGGGCTATTATGAGAGCAATTTCTTTTAACTGAAGAAAAAAAAACTAGTTCCATTAAAATTCAAGTATAGCAGCAGCAACATTTAAATTAGGCATTGTTTTAAAGTGCGGGGCAAATATGCATAGTTATATTATGCAAATGAGTTATTTTGTAGTGTAAATAGAAGATTAAAAGAAGAATGCATTGTGGGAAGGTCGCTTAACCTCACCTTTTTCCAGCTGATGTGAGTCTATTTAGTCAGTACTTCCTTTTAATCTAAACAGGTTGAATTTACCCTTTTTCTTTGTACAAAGCAATCAAAGGATCTAAACTCCAGTCGCTGTCAAACTTCAGTCTGGATTAGGTGGTGATGTGTTGCCCCATCATTCATCTCAGTATGACTCTATTCTTCTGTTACAGTTTAAGAATAATATCCTGAAACTGAAACTAAATTATTTATCCATTAAAATATCTGTTATTGTACTCACCACAGCTTTTTAAAAAATCATTTATCTTCATCTTTTTGAAGTAGTAGCTGGTAGAAGTGTGTTTTTTAGATGTTAACAATCATTTTTTATTAATTTTTATAGCTTACTGATTTTATTATACGGCAACGGTTTGCTTTCTGCACTATTAATGTATTCCTATATAAAGTGAGTTAATATTCAGTCATTTAATTTAAAAACTGAAACTAATTCGATGAATTATCCCGAATTGTCAGTAAGGTCCAATTGATCCTTAAGCATAAGATTCCCTCTATGTCTTGCTCCATTTGGCACTGCAATTGGAAATGACTGCTATCTGTAAAGCATGAGATATTGAGTCAGATGTAAAAAGCTTACAGCTGTGATTAAATAACATGAATGCACTGTCTTCTGTTGGACATGTTGGAAAGGTGAGAGTTAATAATGACATGTTGTTGTGAACCATCGAGGAGGAAGGAGGTTGACATCCCCCCCAAGTGGAAGAGAGGCTGAAGACCAAAGGGCTATAATGTTAATCTCATTCCACAATAGGGAAGGAGGGATTGATGGATATGTGAGATCAATCCAAATTGGGGCAAAGGATCTTTTCCGGTTCCTTTCTTATGTTCCTATTTGTCTGTCCCATCCATTTCAGTCCCTGAGGAAACGTTCTGCAAAGTTTCTCCATGCTCCACTCTCCCTAAAGGTAAATGGAGTGTAATTCAAAAATACACATAATACAAAGAAAGAAGTTGCATTTATATAGAGCCTTTCACAACATCAGGATGTCCCAAAGTGCTTTACAGCCAATGAAGTGCTTTTGAAGTGTTGTTACTATTGTAATGTAGGCAGCCATTTTACACACAGCAGGCTCCCTCAAACAGCAATTAAATAAATGACCACATCACCTGTTTTAGGTGTAGGTTGAGGGATAAATGTTAGCCAGGACACCAGGAGAACTCACCTTCTCTTCTTCGAATAGTGCCGTGGGATCTTTTACATCCATCTGAGAGGGCAGACGGGGTCTCAGTTTAAAATCTCATTTGAAAGGTGGCACCTCTGGCAGTGTAGCACTGAGATGTCAGCCTAGATTATATGCTCAATTCTCTGGAATGGGACTTGAACTCACCACGTTCTGACTTAGGCGAGACGCTACCACTGAGCCACAGCTCAACATCTATTCTAAACTTGAATTCTACACTATAAATGCTGATCCAGTTACTTTGCTTAGTGTGATACCTCCATGCTTCCATCATGTTTTACACAGTGAATCTTCATCCATTTTCATCTTTATGAGTCTCAATTCCATTCAAAACAAACTATTTCTCCAGTTCTATTTTGCCCCTGACATTGGCAAATAGTCACACTACAAGAATTCTCCTCCCACCATTATATTTTGAAAAGCACAGGGCTCAGAACATGTGGAGCTCTGCTGGTCCCTACTCTCCCGACAGAGCTTTTTCTCTATTTCTCGTGAGCCTTCTGATTTCAGCAAAATCATTTCCATGACTTAGATGACAGTGATTATGTAATATTACATTGAATTTTACAGCACAGGCCCAACAGGTCTATGCTGATGTTTAAGCTCCACACGAACCTCCTCCCACCCTACTTCATCTCACCCTTTCAACATATTCTCCTATTCCATTCTCCCTCATGTACTATCTATCTTCCTGTTAAAGATATCTATGCTTTTCGCCTCAACCATTCCATGTGGTGGTGAGTTCCACATTCTCACCACTCACTGAGAAATAATATGCACCTTCACATGCTCAAACTGATATCAAACCTCACTTCTAAGATCACCATCACTATTATGGGGATTGACAATCATTGTAATAAAGTTTATTCAAAAAATGTTTTTTTCTGTCAGTGGGTTAAATCCATAGTCCTGATTGATAACAATAGATGGGTCAGGAGCTGACTGATAGCATCTGACGCAAAATAATTGTTAATTTAGTTTTTCAGAGGTGTTTAGCCAGTTCAAACTTTTCATCAGGTCTACTGGTGATATTCTGATGCTTAATGTATCCCTGCTTCTATTTTTCTTGACGGTTTGTTGAAACTCCTTTAATTAAGGAGGTTTCTACTGGGATTTGTATGTAGGTTTATTACATTTATAGTTTAGAAAGACCACTTCTTGGCCTTTAAGTATGCAATTTAGAAGACAAGAGTGGTTCACAAAACTTTGAATTAATTATAATAGTACAGGTAGTATGAGGTAAAATAATTATCAAAGTGTTTGTTTTATTCAGAAATGGTGATTATAATTTCTACTAAGTTTCAATGATCCACATAAACAGTGAGGAAATCTCTAAACCGATACCGATAACAGATACAACTTAAAAAAAGACTCGTCATGGGTAATCACTGAAAAATCTGCTTTATAATTGTTGGCAACTAGATATTCTGGCCTAAAATGTAATTACAATCCTACTGGATAAAGTGTTATTGTCTCATGTTAAATTGATAATGTCTGCATTTCCCAACCAATTTATAAAGAGAAAGAATGCTCAGAGCCTGCTTAATTAGGGTGAGAAGACAAATGGGTGGAATTTTACCCTCATTCATAATGAACCGGCAAAACTCTGCTAATATTACCCTGAAAATACTTTGACTCTTTCACTAGTTCAAATTTATGCTTAAATTTATGAATAGTGTGCTATTTTCGGATCCTTTTCTGTTTGAAAAGTTCTATTAAATTTGTCTTTAATAGAATGCCATTCCTCGGTATTATCTGAATGAAATGGATACAATGAAATAAGAATTGTGAGCTAAAGTAAAATTTAAGTGTTTTTAATTCAGCAGCAGACTAACATTTGCATCACTGGTAGAAGGACGCAATTACAGTCATGTCTGATGGGATCTATAGTCAGGCAAACATTAATGCTTCAGTTTTGCATTGCCAGTCAACTGGAATTTACACAGGCACAAGACTGAGTTTTGGCACGTTTTCATTACAGGAATTGGGCCCGTCATCTGCATCCTTCGACCCAGACTCCCACTGCTCCCCCCCCCCCCAACCCCCCACCTTCCTTTTGACCACTGGGACCCAGATAAGACTTATTTCAGTCAGTCGTGACCTATGGTTCCTACCCTCTTTGGCACCAGTCAATCTTATTTATCCTCAGTATTTTAGCCCCCTGATCAAAGATGTAGAGATAGATATAAAAAGCCATTTGATCATTCAACTTTAAGATTTCAAAAAAATGAAATGAAAATCCATTTGTCAGTGTGTGCTCCCTATATCCTTCCTTCATATGCTACTGGAAAGAATGGAAACTGAAGCCTGTGTGTACTAGCTTCATTTATATCTGATTATGTACATCAAATATACTGCACAGGAGAGGGGGAGAAAAGCAGATTTTCATTCTTATAGAATTGACTGCAATTTTGTGTACAAATTTGCAACTGTATAGCATATGGGTAAGGTTAGCCCTTAAGTGACTGTTGGAAGCAGTAAATGTGCCATAGTTAAGTTATTACCCTGGTCACACTGATTATTCCAACAAGTATAAAAATAATTGTCACTGCCTCGGAGAAGCAGTTTCTCAACACTTCCATCTCAAGCAGCAGCCAACGGTAGCTGTAAACTCTACAACTTAATTCCAACTTGAAATTTCTCAACTTTTATTTTCTATTCAGTCAGCTATTGTTCTGAAGGTTTCCTTATTGCTGGTACAGGTCTGAACCACTGTCTCGTGGTTGTGGTGAATTAATGATGTGAATGTCTAAGCAGCCGTCACATTCATAAATCACTAGAAATGAGAGGGGCAATACATAGAAGCCTTTTCTTTTTGTTTAGCAATTTATCATTTTGCTTGCACATTAATAAACAGAGCTCCCCTGAGGTAAGGCAGTGGAAGATAAATTCTTCTTCCTAATTTTCCTCAATTGTAGCCAGTAGATCACAGGTGAGCAGTAAGCCGCTTATCAGAGAAAGTCATTTTTTTGAGCCTCCTTCTACACATTAGTTGGGCATGATGAATAAATGGACAATTTGAACATGAAGTACTACATGGTACTCTGCTCTAATTCTCTTCTTTAATGCAACAGGCTCTCGATTTCCCAGTCCAAGGCTGTCAGCCAGGCCAAGCCGAAAGCGTACACTGTCTATATCTCCATTGTCTGATCCCAACTTTGACCTTCAGACTATGATCAGAACTTCCCCCAACTCTTTGGTCACCATACTCAATAACTCCCGCAGCAGCTCCTCCACCAGTGGCTCCTATGGTCACTTATCTGCCGGTGCAATAAGGTAAGAAGAATTCACTGTTCCTTAGGGTTCATCAAATGTGTTACTTTGTAAATGATAAAGATTTATGGTTTGTTATTTGTTTATCCATTTATGTTCCATGATTTTTTTTTTCCAAATCCTTTTTTTCTTTATGCCTATTTTCTGAAGATCTCGAAACGATTGTGTTACTTGGTCCTGGTTTTTGTTAGTAATTTTGTGGAAGTTACTCCAAATGCAAATAGTTTGTCAGTGAAATAGCACTAAGGGAAAGGGTAGGCTTTCTGCCATTGTTTAGTTGAACAATTTGTGTTTGTTAAAGGGTCGCCATCTTTATGAAGCAGAACTAAAAGCACCTTTCATGTCGGGAGAGAGAAGAGCCGTTCATTATTTCCGTGTTTCTTGTATTTCTGTGAAAAATGTACGTTCCTTAAAATTGTTGTAGAGTGTTTCTGTATCTTGGATTCTGCTTTTTTTCTGGTCTCCTCAATTTCTGTCGTAAAATATCTGAAAGGGCTTGGTCATAGACCTTAGCAAATACAGTCAGAAGAACACAGAGATTAGACTGGGTAAAAGTACCTGCTAAAGATCCCCTTTGTGTTCCAGCTGTTCAACTTACGTGTGAGAGAAATGCCTGTAGCCTCACTCTAGACAGCTGTAGATGAGCGTGTCTTACTCATTTCTTCCACTGCTAATATCTTGCTGGATGAACAAGGTTGGGGTTTAAATGGCACCATTGAATTAATGCCCGGATCGAACTAACTAACCTGGAGAGAGAGAGAAACAGTACCACAATGGGGCTTTACTAATTGGAGTGCTATCACCTGCTGCAATGGTTTGTGTTGTGCTAGTGCTTAACCTTCCTCCTGATGATTAGAAAATGTAAACGATTGTGTGCTCCTGACCTTTCTTCCTGTTTTGCCATTTGTGAATTAGTCTGATTGCATGGCTGTGTTGTGTTACAGAATCATGTGAAGCTCCTTTTACGAAGACTGTGGGTTGAAGTCTGTTGTTGAATGTGGCGTCTGTTGTGGCTCTGTCAAGCTCACAGCACAACCAGGAATAGCTCGAGTTTCCAGAGTCCCGAAGGGGTAGCAAGTATTTGAGTTGCAGCATTAGAGAAGGCAGTGACTGCCAGCGTATTTTGTAATTTGAGAGAAGACATGTTTAGTAATCTGGCTGTTTGCATGACTTTTTCTGAAAAGAAAAGCCTAATTTGAAAAACACCACTAAGTCATTTATCAATGTACAGGTGTTTTGTGGAAAGTCGGGTGCATTTGACTAATGCTAATGTGACCTTGTTGCCATGTGTTGTCATTCACATTTGTTTTGATTACAATGATTTTAATCTGTTAATTAACTAGAAGAATATTGTTTGGGTGGGTGGGGATGCAAGTGAGGCCCAGAACCTGAAACACCATTGCTGATAACAAAACTGTCTTAATTTAATTCTTGCTCTATATTAAACTTTGAGGGCAATTCATAGCGGCCTCTTCCATTTCAGAGTTGTTCTTGCCCATTGTAAATTGCCTGATGAGTGCTTTCTACACTGTCACAAGTTTACATAAACAGTAGTCAAACTAGCTTTCAAGGTAAAATCCGTAGATTGCAATGGAGTTTGCAGTTTGGCAAGAAGAAACAAACAACAAAGCAGAATTTTAACACTGCACTGAGCTGGCGACTAACACCAGTACACACCCCTACTGTCTGTAGCTGATCAGATCAATCTGTGTGTGAAAGTACAAAAACCGATGCAACCGTGCAGATTAGGGAGCGATTTTTGTTTTATGGTCATGTATGTAAAATAAATAAATTAACCCTTCGATAACTTAATCATCTGAAATATAATGCTGTGGCACATGGTCAAAGTCTCTATTACTTTGTTGGATAATTGAAGAGGAGAGAGTTAAGTCACTTTGTTCTTTGATGAATGGGGAGCACGTTGAAAAATAAATTGGACAAACTGCCAGTGAGCTCGGTGAACACGGAATTTACCATTAGAAGTATGCTCAAGAACAAATTTTGAGTCTGATATGCATCTTCTGATTAATACCCTATCAATCATACATACTGTCTGCCACAGCCTCAGTGCATTGTAATAATTCATGACTACACACACACACACACAATCACAATACAACATGGGTTTTTGAGGCGAATGTTTTTATACATTCTATTGTGAGAATTAGATGTTTTTTCTGATTTATTGTTTGCCCGCTTCCTTCCCTCTGTTGTGGGTCATTGATCGCCTTTGTGGCATTTGACCCCAAGGACCCCTTGTTGAGCAAGGCTAAAAGAAGACGTTCACCCATGGTGCAAGCCTGACCAAAAGCAAGTTTCCCCCCCGCCCCAAGGCTGGGATGACTCATTGCCACAGGTAACCCAGAGACCATCAAGTGCAATTGCTGCATCACCGGCGCTGGTCGTAAATCTTCCCCCAACTTGGTATGCCCCACCATAGCGCTTGCCCTGCCCGCCTACCTTATGCTCACATTTACTTTATTAATTTTACTCGAAAACCTTTGCTTAGCGCCCCGTCCTCCCAGTTTGTTTCTGATTCCACAGCACCTGCTGCTTCCAGCAACATTACAGTCACAATATTCACTTCACTAAACAAAGTCTCGCGAGCTTGGTTTGGAGTGTCCTTTCAATTGTCCCAATTACTTCCTGTGTGACTTTTACCAATAGAAATTCCATCAGAAATGTTCCACTGAGCGATATGGCCAGGGCCCCTGGTTTAGTCTGCTTTTATTACAAGAGATTTCACAATTTTGTGGGTTGCATTTGGCAGTTCTGTCTATTTATTACTAGGATCGCTGATTCATTATGACCCAATAATTAAAGTTCCTTTTTTTTATTATATGGTATTCAGGAATTTTTACTAGTGAATTGAGGATCATGTTCTGCAATTCTTTCAATTTTTTTCTGTAAAAATTTTAAACCAGTGACCTTGCTCATAGTTTAATGCTTATCATGCCGAGTTGTATCATAATCATCTTATTGGCAGGCGTTCCAAAGCACTGAACTTTCAATAGAACTTTACGTTTATTTCTGTTAACTGATGCCAGTTTGCTACAATTAGCCTGAATTCCTTTCTCCTTGAGTTACCTTCTACTGTCCCATCATAGAGTGAGATACTGAATAGCTAACTGTCCACAGGCCTCTGCCAATGTTGCCTTTGAATTGCAATCTTGGAGCTGCAAAATAGTGAGCCCAATTGTCTTATTTTTGGAGATCCCGCTTCTCTTCTGTTCGTTAATGTAAATGCTGGGGGAATAAGAGGGGGGGATCTTAAAACAATCACTATCACTAGAGAAAAAGTACCTGGCAAACTAATGGGACTAAAGGTGGACAAGTCCCCTGGACCTGATGGCCTGCATCCTAGGGTCTTAAAAGAGGTGGCTGCAGAGATAGTGGATGCATTGGCTGTAATCTACCAAAATTCCCTGGTTTCTGGACAAGGCCCAGTGGACTGGAAAACTGCAAATGTAACACCCCTAGTTAAGAAAGGATGAGACAAAAAGCAGGAAACTATAGACCAGTTAGTCTAACATCTGTCACTGGGAAAATGCTGAAGTCCATCATTAAGGAAGTAGTAGCAGGACATTTAGAAATACATAATGTAGTCAAGCAGAGTCAGCATGATTTTATGAAAAGGAAATCATGTTTGACAAATTTGCTCGAGTTCTTTGAGGATGTAATGAGCAAGGTAGATAAAGCATTCAATAAGGTGCCACATAAAAGGTTACTGCACAAGATAAGAGCTCACGAGATTGGGGGTAATATATTAGCGTAGATAGAGGATTGGCTAACTGACAGAAAGCAGAGAGTCAGGATAAATGGGTCATTTTCAGGTTGGCAAACTGTAACTAGTGGGGTACTACAGGGATCAGTGCTTGGGCCTCAACTATTTACAATTTATATTAATGAGTTGGATGAAGGAACCGAGTGTAATGTAGCTAAATTTGCTGATGATACAAAGATAGGTGAGAAAGCAAGTGTGGAGGACGCAAAGAATCTACAAAGGGATATAGACAGGCTAAGTGAGTGGGCAAAGATTTGGCAGATGGAGTATAATGTGGGAAAATGTGAGGTTATCCATTTTGGTAGGAAAAAAAGCAAATTATTATTTAAATGAGGAGCGATTACAAAATGGGTACTACAGAGGGATCTGGGGGTTCTTGTAGATGAAACAAAAAGTTAGCATGCAGGTACAGCAAGTAATTAGGAAGGCAAATGGAATGTTGGCCTTTATTGCAGGGGGAGTGGAGTATAAAAGCAGGGACGTCCTGTTACAACTGTGCAGGGTATTGGTAAGACCACACTGGCATACAGTTTTGGTCTACTTATTTAAGGAAGGATATACTTGCACTGGAAACAGTTCAGAGAAGGTTCACGAGGTTGATTCCTGAGATAAAGGGGTTGTCATATGATGAAAGGTTGAGCAGGTTGGACCTATACTCATTGGAGTTTAGAAGACTTAGAGGTGATCTTATTGAAACGTATAAAATTCTGAGGGGGCTTGACAGGGTAGATGCTGAGAGGATGTTTCCCCTCATTGGGGAATCTAGAACTAGGAGGCATACTTTCAGAATAAGGGGTCATCCATTTAAAACGGTAATGAGGAGGAATTTCTTCTCTCAGAGAGTCGTGAATCTTTGGAACACTATCTCAGAGAGCTGTGGAGGCTGGGTCATTGAATGTATTTAAGGTGGAGATAGACAGATTTTTGAAAGATAAGGGCGTGAAGGGTTATGAGGAGTGGGCGGGGAAGTGGAGTTGAGGCTAGGATCAGATCAGCCATGATCTTATTGAATGGCAGAGCAGGCTCGAGGGGCCAAATGGTCTACTCCTGCTCCTATTTCTTATAGAAACAGAGAAACATAGAAAATAGGTGCAGGAGTAGGCCATTCGGTCCTTCGAGCATGCACCACCATTCAATAAGATCATGGCTGATCTTTCACCTCAGTACCCCTTTCCTGCTTTCTCTCCACACCCCTTGATCCCTTTAGCCCTAAGGGCCATATCTAACTCCCTTTTGAATATATCCAATGAACTGGCATCAACAACTCTCTGCGGCAAAGAATTCCACAGGTTAACAACTCTCTGAGTGAAGAAGTTTCTCCTCATCTCAGTGCTAAATTGCCTACCCTTATCCTAAGACTGTGTCCCTTGGTTCTGGACTTCCCCAACATCAGGACCATTCTTCCCGCATCTAACCTGTCCAGTCCCGTCAGAATCTTATACGTTTCTAAGAGATCCCCTCTCATCCTTCTAAACTCCAGTGAATAAAGGCCCAGATGATCCAGTCTCTCCTGATATGTCAGTCCAGCCATCCCTGGAATCAGTCTGATGAACCTTCGCTGCATTCCCTCAATAGCAAGAATGTCCTTCCTCAGATTAGGAGATCAAAACTGAACACAATATTCCAGGTGAGGCCTCACCAAGGTCCTGCACAACTGCAGTAAGACATCCCTGCTCCTATACTCAAATCCCCTAGCTATGAAGGCCAACATACCATTTGCTTTCTTCACCGCCTGCTGTACCTGCATGCCAACTTTCAATGACTGATGAATGACACCCAGGTCTCGTTGCACCTCCCCTTTTCCTAATCTGCCGCCATTCAAATAATATTCTGCCTTCGTGTTTTTGCCCCCAAAGTGGATAACATCACGTTTATCCACATTATACTGCATCTGCCATGCATTTGCCCACTCACCTAACCTGTCCAAGTCACCCTGCAGCCTCTTAGCGTACTCCTCACAGCTCACACTGCCACCCAGCTTAGTGTCATCTGCAAACCTGGAGATATTACAATCAATTCCTTCATCTAAATCATTAATGTACATTGTAAAGAGCTGGAGTCCCAGCACTGAGCCCTGCGGCACCCCACTAATCACTGCCTGCCATTCTGGAAAGGACTCATTTATCCCGACTCTCTGCTTCCTGTCTGCCAACCAGTTCTCTATCAGTACATTACCCCCAATACCATGTGCTTTGATTTTGCACACCAATCTCTTATGTGGGACCTTGTCAAAAGCCTTTTGAAAGTCCAAATACACCACATCCACTGGTTCTCCCTTGTCCACTCTACTAGTTACATCCTCGAAAAATTCCAGAAGATTCGTCAAGCATGATTTCCCTTTCATAAATCCATGCTGACTTGGACCGATCCTGTCACTGCTTTCCAAATGCTTTGCTATTTCATCCTTAATGATTGATTCCAACATTTTCCGCACTACTGATGTCAGGCTAACCAGTCTATAATTACCCGTTTTCTCTCTCCCTCCTTTTTTAAAAAGCGGTGTTACATTAGCTACCCTCCAGTCTATAGGAACTGATCCAGAGTCAATAGACTTTTGGAAAATGATCACCAATGCATCCACTATTTCTAGGGCCACTTCCTTAAGTACTCTGGGATGCAGACTATCAGGCCCCGGGGATTTATCGGCCTTCAATCCCATCAATTTCCCTAATATAATTTTCCGCCTAATAAGGATATCCTTCAGTTCCTCCTTCTCACTAGACCCTCGGTCCCCTAGTACATCCGGAAGGTTATTTGTGTCTTCCTTCGTGAAGACAGAACCAAAGTATTTGTTCAATTGGCCTGCCATTTCTTTGTTTCCCATTATAAATTCACCTGAATCTGACTGCAAGGGACCTACGTTTGTCTTCACTAATATTTTTCTCTTCACATATCTATAGAAGCTTTTGCAGTCAGTTTTTATGTTCCCTGCAAGCTTCCTCTCGTACTCTATTTTTCCCCTCTTAATTAAACTCTTAGTCCTCCTCTGCTGAATTCTAAATTTCTCCCAGTCCTCAGGTTTGCTGCTTTTTCTAGCCAATTTATATGCCTCTTCCTTGGATTTAACACTATCCTTAATTTCCCTTGTTAGCCACGGTTGAGCCACCTTCCCCGTTTTACTTTTACTCCAGACAGGGATGTACAATTGTTGAAGTTCATCCATGTGATCTTTAAATGTTTGCCATTGCCTATCCACCGTCAACCCTTGAAGTATCATTTGCCAGTCTATTCTAGCCAATTCCCGCCTCATACTGTCGAAGTTACCTTTCCTTACGTTCAGGACCCTAGTCTCTGAATTAACTGTGTCACTCTCCATCTTAATAAAGAATTCTACCAGATTATGGTCACTCTTCCCCAAGGGCCCTCGCACAACAAGATTGCTAATTAGTCCCTTCTCATTACACATCACCCAGTCTAGGATGGCCAGCTCTCTAGTTGGTTCCTCGACATATTGGTCTACAAAACCATCCCTAATACACTCCACAAAATCCTCCTCCACCGCATTGCTATCAGTTTGGTTAGCCCAGTCAATATGTAGATTAAAGTCGCCCATAATAACTTCTGTACCTATATTGCACACATTCCTTATTTCTTGTTTGATGCTGTCCCCAAACTCACTACTACTGTTTGGTGGTCTGTACACAACTCCCACTAGTGTTTTCTGCCCTTTGATATTCCGCAGCTCCATCCATACCGATTCCACATCATCCAAGCTAATGTCCCTCCTTGCTATTGCATTAATTTCCTCTTTAACCAGAAACGCCACCCTGCCTCCTTTTCCTTTCTATCTATCCTTGCTAAATGTTGAATACCCGTGGATGTTGAGTTCCCAGCCTTGGTCACCCTGGAGCCATGACTCCGTGATGCCAATTACATCATATCCGTTAACTGCTATCTGCGCAGTTAATTCGTCCACCTTATTCTGAATACTCCTCGCATTGAGGCACAGAGCCTTCAGGCTTATCTTTTTAACACACTTTACCCCTTTAGAATTTTGTTGTAATGTGGCCCTTTTTGTTTTTTGCCTTGGGTTTCTCTGCCCTCCACTTTTACTATTCTCCTTTCTACCTTTTGCTTCTGCCTCCATTTTATTTCCCTCTGTCTCCCTGCATAGGTTCCCATCCCCCTGCCATATTAGTTTAACTCCTCCCCAATAGCACTAGCAAACACTCCCACTAGGACATTGGTTCCGGCCCTGCCCAGGTGCAGACCGTCCGGTTTGTACTGGTCCCACCTCCCTCAGAACCGGTTCCAATGTCCTAGGAATTTGAATCCCTCTCTTCTGCACCACACCTCAAGCCACATATTCATCTTAGCTATCCTGCGATTCCTACTCTGACAAGCACGTGGCACTGGTAGCAATCCTGAGATTACTACTTTTGAGGTCCTACTTTTTAATTTAGCTCCTAGCTCCCTAAATTCGTCTCGTAGGACTTCATCCTGTTTTTTTACCTATATCGTTGGTACCTATATGTTCTTATGTTTTCGAATGCTTATCTCAAAATTTTTTGTTTTGGCATCAAATGTTCCCTCTTCACCTTCCACCCCTTCCCCACTCCAAATCCTGGAACTTCTTCTGATGTCTCCCATCACAGCCAAGCTCTAAATGTGGTTGTACCTCTGTATCCTTCAATGGCTTGGCTGAGATCACCATCTCCCTGTTTGGGAATTGTGGGGTAGGAATTGTATTCTGCCACTCATGCTATAATGTACCTGCGTGCTGCATTGATGCTAATTCACAAACTCCCTCAATCCAGAATCCTGCAGTGTAATAATAATTTTTAATGTATTCTCTGAATGTGAGCATCGCTGGGAAGGCTGCATTTCTTGCCCATTCCTAGTCACCCTGAGAAGGTGGTAGTGGGCTGCCTGCTTGAAACGTGGTGGTGTTGGTGCTCCCACAGTGCTATTCAGTAGGGAATTTCTGAATTTTGTCCCAGTGACGATGAAGGAACGGCAGTATATGTCCAAATCAGGATGGTATGTGACTTGGAGGGGAGCCTTGAAGGCGGTGGTGTTCCCATGCATCTGCTGCCCTTGTCCTTCTAGGTGGGGCAGGTCGCGCGATTGGGAGGTGCTGTCGAAGAAGCCTTGGTGGGTTGTTGCAGTGTATCTTATAGATAGGATGTGCTGCAGAGCAACATAACAGTCAAGGCATTAGGAGTTGTGGGTAGTTATGTGTAGTTTAGTTCAATTAGTATTGCATTGGGACGCACATAAAAGCTGAATTATAACCTAGATTTAAGAAGTTAATTAATTTTATTAGAGATTTGCTATTCAAAGAAAATGTTTTAAGCCATATTAACTTGTTCCTCAAGAACAGAAGAGTAGCCTGGTTAAATTAAATGAGATGATGGAGAGGCATTGGAATAAGATGATTGCCATGAAGAGGGGCATTAACGTAACAAACAGATGCAATGGGTTAGGGATTGAATCATAGAAATTTATGACATAGAAGGAAGCCATTTGGCCCATCATGTCTGTGCCGGTTGAAAAAGAGTAATCCAGCCTAATCCCACTTTGCAGCTCTTGGTCCGTAGCCCTGTAGGTTACGGCAATTCAAGTGCATATCCAAGTACTTTTTAAATGTGATGAGGGTTTCTGCCTCTACCACCCTTTCAGGCAGTATGTTCCAGACTCCCACCACCCTCTGGGTGAAAAGTTACTTTAAATCCCCTGCCCCCTGGTTATTGACCTCTGTTTAGGGAAATAGGTGTTTCCTATCCATTCAATCTAGGCCCCTCATAATTTTATACACCTCAATTAAGTCTCCCCTCAGTCTCCTCTATTCCAAAGAAAACAAACCCAGCCTATCCAATCTTTTTTCATAGCTAAAATTTTCCAGTCCTGGCAACATTCTCGTAAATCTCCTCCATACCATCTCTAGTGCAATCACACATTTTCTATAATGTGGTGACTAGAACTGTACGCAGTACTCCAGCTGTTGCCTAACTAATGTTTTATACAGTTCACGCATAACCTCCCTGCTCTTATATTCTATTCTTGGCTAATAAAGGAAATTATCCATTATGCCTTCTTAACCACCTTATCTAACTGACTTGGTACCTTCAGGGATCTGTGGACAAGGTCTCTCTGTTCCTTTACATTTCTCAGTATCCTACCATTTATTGTGCATTCCTTTGCCTTGTTAGCCCTCCCCAAATGCATTACCTCACATCTCCCTGGATTGAATTCTATTGTCACTTTTCTGACCAGTCCATTGATATATTCCTGCAGTCTACAGCTATTTTCCTCACAGCTATCAACCACACAGCCAATTTTTGTATCATCTGCAAACTTCTTAACCATACCTCATACATTGAAGTCAAAATTATTGATATATACTACAAAAAGTAGGGGACCTAGTACTGAGTGTTGCGGAACCCCACTGGAACAGCTTTCCAGTCACAAAAACACCTGTTGACCCTTTGCTTCCTGCCACTGAGCCAATTTTGGATTCAACTTGCCACGTTCCCTTCAATTCCACGGGCTTTTACTTTTTTGCCAACCTGTCATGTTGGACCTTGTCAAAGGCTTTGCTAAAATCCATGTAGACTACATCAAATGCACTACCCTCATCGACCTTCCTCCAAAAATTAAATCAAGTTAGTCAGACACAACCTTCCCTTAACAAATCCATGCTGACTGTCCTTGATTAAACTGCGACTTTCTAAATTACGATTTATATTGTCCCTCAGAATTTTTTTCAATAATTTGCCCACCACCGAGGTTAAGCTGACTGGCCTGTAATTACTCGGTCCATCCCTTTCTCCCTTTTTTAAACAATGCTACAATGTTAGAAGTCTTCCAGTCCTCTGGCACCATGCATGCAGCCAGAGAGGATTGGAAATTGACAGTCAGAGCCTCTGCTATTTCCTTCCTTGCCTCTCTTAACAGCCTTTGATATATTTCATCCAGGCCTGGTGATTTACTTATTTAAAAAAAAGCTAAACCTCTTAATACTTTCTCTCTCTCTACATTTATCCCATTGCATTCCTTCTCCTTAACTACAATGTCTGAATTGTATCTCTCTTCTGTGAAGACAAACGCAAAATATTCATTAAGAACCATACCCATGTCTTCTGTCTCCACACATAAGCTACCTTTTTCATCTCGAATAGGCCCTACTCTTTTCTTAATTATTCTCTTGCTCTTTATATATTTATAAAACATCTTCGGGTTTTCCTTGATTTTACTTGCCAATGTTTTTCATGCCTTCTCTGCTTTCCTAATTTCCTTTTTAATGTGACCCTTGCACTTTCTATACCCCTCTAGGCTTTCTGTAGTATTGAGCTCTTGATATCTGACAAAAGCTTCCCTTTTTTTCCTTATCCTACCCTGTATGCTCCTTGACATCCAGGCAGCTCTAAATTTAGGAGTCCCACTCTTTTTCTTTGTGGGAACATATTTGCTCTGAACCCTCACTATCTCCTCCTTGAATGCTTCCCATTACTCTGGCATTGATTTACCTTTAAGTAGATGTTTCCAGTCCACTTTTGCTAAATCACATCTCAGCTTAGTAAAATTGGCCTTTCCCCAATTGAGAACGTTTACACCTGGTATATCTGTCCTTTTCCATAACTATGTTAAATCTAACTGAATTATGATCACTACCACCAAAATGCTCTCCCACTGATACCCCTTCCACCTGCCCAGCTGCATTCCCTTAAACTAAGTCCAGAACTGCCCTTTTGTTGGGCATGTAGTGTACTAGCTAAAAAAAGTCCTCCCAAATGCATTTGAAGAATTCTGTGCCCTATATTCCCTTTACACTAATTCTATCCCAGTTAATATTAGCATAGTTGAAATCTCCTACTATTACTGCCCTATTGTTTTTGCAATTTGCCGACATATTTGCTCTTCTATCTCCCTCTGACTATTTGGGGGTCTATAGTACACTTCCAGCAGTGTGATTGCCCCTTTTTTGTTCCTCAGTTCAACCCATATGGCCTCATTTGATGATCCTTCTAACATATCATCTCCCCATCACAGATGTAATTGTTTCCTTCACCAATATTGTGACCCCCTCCCTACTTATCGGCATCTTTATCTCATCTGAAAATCCTGTAACCAGGAATGTTGAGCTGCCATTCCTGCCTTTTAAGCCATGTTTCAGTAATAGCTATAATATCATACTTCCGCATGTCTATCTTCAGCTCATTTGACTTGTTCACCAAACTCTTTGCATTGAAGTATGTACCATTAAGCAATACCAAACTCCTTTGTTGTCCATTTTCTAGCCTGTGCTTCTTCTACCTTCCAAACTCACATACTAATTTACTGCCTTCTATTTCTAATTTTACTTCTCTCCCTACAACTCTTCACTCAGATTCCCATCCCCCTGCCAAGGTAGTTTAAACCCTCCCCAACAGCACTAGCAAACTCCCCCATGAGGAGCAACCCGTCCGGTTTGTACAGGTCCCACCTCTCCCAGAACTGGTCCCAATGGCTCAGGAATCTAAAGGTCTCTCTCCTGTACCATCTCTCCAGCCACACATTCATCTGCTCTATCCTTCTATTTATGTATTCACTCGCATATGGCATCGGGACTAATCCGGTGATTACTACCTTTGAGGTCCTGCTTACTAATCTTTTTCCTAGCTCCCTAAAATCTGCCGGCAGGACCGCATCCTTTGTTCTACCTATGTCATTTGTAGGGTATTTGTTTTTCACTCTACTCTGATTCTTAGACCTCGGAACATAAAGGGGAAAGGACAATACGTGGCACAAAATTTAGGTTTAATCCAGTGTCAGTTTTATTACGCAAAAAATGACTAAAACTACAGGACGAGATTTCTGAGGGAAATCGACTGAAAACATACAATCACGCTTCTTGGCTGTAGCTGTTGTAGGTTCGTGGTCATTGGTTCCGTGACCGGTTGGTTCTTCTGGCCGTTCTCTGCAGTGCCGTTCCTTCCATGTACGTCTCGTACCTCACTTCGCTGTGGTACCCCTCTTCTGTTTCCCGCAGAACGATACTGGACGACTGGTGGAGTAAACCGCTGAGCTGTTTCTGGCTCGACTGATGGAACTGGTCGCTCTGGGCTGCTTCTAGCCCAACTGATGGAACTGGTCACTCTGGGCTGCTTCTAGCCCAACTGATGGAACTGGTCACTCTGGACTGCTTCTAGCCCAACTGATGGAACTGGTCGCTCTGGGCTGCTTCTAGCCCAACTGATGGAACTGGTCGCTCTGGGCTGCTTCTAGCCCAACTGATGGAACTGGTCGACTCGTGGTCTCCTCGTGGTCTTCTGAGCTGCTTTTAGCTCGCATATTTATATCCATGCTATGACTGGTCTCCTGTCACTGTGGTGTTGAGACTGTGTTTGCATCGATACATTGTTTTGTGGTCCCCTTGGTTGATTGATTGCAATAATGGACTTGTCTGTTTTCCCATTTGCACACTGAGTCTGCAAGGCTCAAGTTGATTTCTCATATTAACACCTTGTTCCCAAAAAATATGCACCTGGTGTGGTTCCTTTGTTGTCCGGTCTGTTTACAGACTTGGGTCTCCAGTGAGCTTGTTTTTCCCCACCCTGGTCAATCAAGTTCAGGGCCTCATGTAACAACTCCATTGTCATTATGCATGAAGTCAGTTTTGGTTCCAGCAGCAGTTTATTCTGCTGGTGCGGTCTGCCCATATTGTTAGCTGCTTCCTAATGCAGCCCCTTCAGCGTATCATACAGATCTCTGACAAACCTATCCCGTGTGACCTCTTTAACCTGCTTTTTGGTCAGGACTGGTGCTAGGATATGGGTCGGGGTCCTCATAAGTCTCCCTGTCATCAGCGCATGTGGGGAGTGTCCCGTACTCTTAGAGAGACTGGCTCAGTGGCTCATCAATATTAGCGGTAGGATTTCATCCCATTTCTTCGGGGTATTTCCTATCTCCTTTCTAAGCCTCTCTTTTAACGTCCAGTTTGTCCTTTCTACTGGACCTGACGATTGGAGTTATATGCCACATGCCATTTCCCCTGTATCCCTAACAGTTTTAAGGTGGCCTGCATTACCACTCTGGTGAAATGACTCCCTTGATCTGATTCCACTATCAGGGGTAGTCCCCATCGAGAAAATACTTCTCGCACCAGAATCTTTGCAGTAACTACTGCAGTGGCCGCCCTACAAGGAAAAGCTTCTACCCATTTTGTAAAGAGATCTATTAACACCAAGCAATATTTATTGCCTCTGCCTGAGGTGGGCCGTGGCTCTATAAAATCTATCTGTATAGACTGCCATGGCCCCGCTTCCCTCATTGTGTGTCCCAACGGAGCCTTTCTCCGGTGGGAGTCTGGATTGTTTGCGGCACATACCAAACAATTCTGCCAATAATCCCTTTCATCACTTCGAAGCCCGGGCCACCATCCCATGGCTTCTACTTTATTCCACGTTGTTTCTTGGCCCTAGATGTCCACCTCCTGGACCCCGATGCGCTAGTTGCAAGAATTCTTCCCTGCACTGCCCTGGCACGATCCAACTATTTCCCTTAAACAACATTCCCTGCTTTACTACTATGTCTGCAGCCCCCAAAGGTCCCGCTACAGACTTCCCGTCTATCTTGTCCCGAATCACTGCTCTTAAGGTCTGCATCCCGTAGCTGAGCCTGTTTTAAATCAGGCGGCAATGGTACTTCTTTGGGCCCCTCTTGCCTGTTACAGTCATAATCTGTCCACAGTGATATGGATCCCAAGGTGCCCCTTCTCCTGCCCCTGTTTTGGCCAGTGTGTCTGCTCTTTCATTCCCTTTCTACTTGGGCTCTGTCTTGGAGTGTGCTTTGACCTCTTGGATGTAGTAATCTTTCTGGGTACTAACCGTGACGTCCAAAATGACTTTTAACAACGGAGCCATCACCAACGGCTTTCCATCTGAGGACTTAAACTCTTGCCTAGCCCATATTGCTAAATACACTGTACAGGAGTTACAAATGAACATGGAGTCCAAACATATCGTATAGGGAGTTGGGAATTTGTTCTGGTGTGTGACTGCGTATGCTACTGCTGCTAGCTTGGCCTGCTGCGCACTTAAAGTGTTGGGGAGTTTTATAGCTTTCTCTAACCCTGCTTCAGGATCGTAAATCCCACAGCCTCTTTTTCTCTCTCCTTTTATTACTGAACCAGACCCATCTACATAGATGTCCCTGCCTGTCGGGTGTTCTCCAGCTTTGAATCCCACCTCTACATCCCACACTCCTTCCACTGAACATACATGAGCTGCCCCTGGATAAACCAGGTTCGGGGCTAGCTTTGGTTCTCCTAGCCTCTCAACCTTCAGGTCTAACTAAGTAAGCAACAATGTCCAGTAAGCAATCCTGTTACTGCTCACTGTCCCATCTTTCATTCTATCATCCAGTAACATTTGTGTCGTGGTGTGACAGGTCAGTAAAGTTACTGTAGCTAACCCTGTGAGTGACCGAAAATGCTTTACTGCCCAAAAGTTGCTAACAGATGTTGTTTGCAGTTTGAAAAGCTCTTTTCTACTTCAGTAAGAACCCGGGAGGTGTAAGCGGTCTCAGCTTGCCATGTCACTCCTAGAGTAACACTGCACTCAAACTGTCCCCAGTTGCTGCTACCTCCAGACTAAAGTCCTGGTCCCCGTTTACTGCTCCCAACTGGTGCTGTCTGTAACACCCCGTTTAACCGAACAAACGTTTCTTGACAACTCTCACTCCATTCCCACTTTACTCCTTTCCTAAAAAGCCTCAACAAAGGAGCTGTCATGGCTGCATATCCCTCTATGAATTCCCTGCAGTAATCCGTTATTCCCAGGAATGACCTTACTCCAGACACATCCTTGGGAACAGGTAGTTCCTGGACTGTCCTTCTCTTAGTTCCATCTATGGCTCTCTTTCCTGCCCTAATGGTCAAACCTAGAAACTGCACCTCCTCTTTGTCTATTTGAGCTTTCTTGGGATTTACTTTAAAACCTGCTTCCTTCAACAAATGCAATAACTCGTTCAATAATGGCCCGTGGTCCTCCGCACTTTCGGAGAATAACAATAGGTCATCCACATATTGGACCAACCGATCTGGCTGACTAAAACCTTTTAATGCCTCGGCCATACTTTGGTGAAAAATCGAGGGGCTATTGTAAAACCCTTGTGGAAGTCATGTCCACGCATACTGTTGACCCTTACAGGTAAAGGCAAATTTATACTGGTCCTCCCATCTCAGGGGAATGGACCAAAACCCATTTGAAATGTCTAGCATGGTGAAAGTTGTAGCAGCTGCAGGGATACTCCCTATCAAATCTGCTACCACCACTACCGTAGGTGCACAGGCTGGAATATTTTTATTCAGGACTCAGTAATCTACCGTGGCCCTCCATGTGTTATCAGGCTTCTTTACTGGCCATAGGGGTGAGTTTACATGTGTGGCTATGGTGCTCAACACACCTTGATCCACCAGGGAATTTATAGCAGTTTCCAAATCCCTTTCTGCTTCCCGGGGAAAATTATATTGTTTCTGGGGCCGTGTCATCAGATCCCCGTCTATCTTCACCTCTACCCCAGTTACTCTCCCGCAATCATGCTTGTGCGTGGCAAATGCATCCATATTCTCCCGTACATACCCTTGATACCTGGCCGGAATGTTATCGACTAATCTTTCTAAGTCATAACTCCCTTTCGGTTTCATCGTGCTGGCGCTGCCTTTGTCTGTACTGTCCCTGGGAATCACTATGATCTCTCCCATCCTATCTGCATCAACTGCCCCCCATAGACAATTGTTTTTCATATCCACTATGGTGTGGTGTGCCAACATGCAGTCGGCCCCGAGAACTCCCGAACCGGGCTGTTCCCACTTCATTAAAATTCACTCCCTTCTCGTTATGTTAGATCCTAACTATGGTTAAGGGTTTTGACACTGCCCCAGCCTGCCCTTTACCCGTAAAGCACGCCATTATAAATGGGACTCCGCCCGACCACGGGGAAGAGGTCGTATTCGGTGAATGGACAACTGTGCTAGAGGCTCCTGTATCTACTAAATATATTTCCCTAACTGTTTCCACCTTCACATCCACACATCGCCTGCCCCACTCATCATATATGAGCGGACGCAGGTATTCTGGCTGGGCGCAACGTCAAAGCGGGGGTGCTGACGCATTGTGTCCCTTTTCTCCCACTGCAGCGTCCAGCTTTCCTCCACCCGTGCCCATAATCTGCTGTAATGCAGCCACTAAAATCTGTACTGGGTCATTGGCTACCTTCTTCTAGCTTTTTCCTGCCTCAGCACCCTCGTACCCTGGCTTCCCTCCTTTTGAGAGCCTACAATCCTTGCTCCGGCGTCCCAACTTCCCACTGTTAAAACACTCGCCTTTAGATCGACCCGCATTACCTCCCTCTTGTCTCCATTCTTTCTTTTGCCTAACCTCTCCTTTAACTTCGTGCACATTCCCTTTTAGTTTCTCCTCCTCCCCTTGCCTGGACTTAAAAGCTAGAGTTAATCTTCTCAGCAACCCTGCCTCTGTATTCTGGAGATCGTCTGGGTCAAACCATCTTCGACCTTTGCTCTGAGCCGTGGCAAACCAGTATGGTTCTCAGCCAGTGGTTTCTGGGTTCCCCTATTAAGTCTGCCCGTACTAGATTTCCTCCAGTGGTCCTTAAATAAGTTGGCCACAGTCTATATTCAAACGTATCGGGTGATTCGTTTACTTGCTGCCTAGTCTGTTCTACCTGCCAGAACGGACTACCCTGACTGTACCCTAGCGCTGCCATGATTTCCTCCTTTAAGCCCTGTGGGGTTCCTCCATCTAACTTGGTTGCTATCGACAAGCTCTGATAAAGCTTCCCCTCCAGCGAGAGCAGTGTTAGCTTCACTTTCTCCTCCTCGCTGCAGTTATTTATACCCCTATCTGCTCTATATTAGCAAAATGAACAGAGGCATTTCCTACTTGCTTTAACTTTACTACACCCGTCAGCATCTCCTGCAGCTGAAGCGGCGTGTATGGGATCACATAGTCGCTCTGTAATTGAGCCGGACCACCATATGGTGGGGATGGGCCAAATTTTTGCTGTCTCAAAGGACACATTGGTCTCGGGGGTCCTGGTGCCTCGCTATCCTTGAGCCCATCGTCTGACTCTTTGCCCTCTGGATCCCAACCTTCCTTGCCTGTTCCGGGTACCCTTTGGCCCCGTCTAACTCTGCCGTTAGCTGGCGGATCTTTTCCTTACAAGGTCCATGATCTGCTCTCTCATAACCCTGTTTCTGCGCTACCTGATATGCTATCTTTATCTTTCTTAGCTGTTCTTCTGCCTCTTTGGCTTTTTCTAAGTGCCTTTCACTTTGCGAGATGTAGGTCTGTTGCTGCTTTATACGCTCGGTCACCAGGCACTGTAATACTCTAAGTGATTCCGCACCGTTTCCTCCCTCATAACTTGGTCCTGCCTTTCTTTCTCGAAACTGGCTACCTCGCCTTTTAACTTTTTATTCTCCTCCTCCAGCTTTCCTACTCTTTCTCTTAACAGTTGTGCTGAGCCAAATCGCCTTCTCTTTTGACCCTTTGTGGTTACTACTAACTGTCTACTCTGCCGCTTTTTCCTGCGGATCCCCAGACTGCAGCATTTCCTGTGCCCATGGCTGTGAAATGTCCAACTTGTTGCATATATATGCAGCTACCTTAGCCTCCATGGACTTTCTACGACTGCTCTTAGCCGCGGGCTCCACCGCGTTTTGCTGTGGTGAGTCCATTTCCAGTGCCTCTGGCTGAGAAATTCTCCCTGACTACCTTGATCTCCCTTGAGATCACCTCGCAGTGACCTGCAGTTCCCATTACCCAGGCTTTTCTCCGTGACTACCCTGGTCAGCCCGAGACTACTCCAGCCTGTCAGAGACTGTTTCTCTCCTGGTCCCCTAGTCGCCCTTGAGATCACCCTTGGCCTACCTGAGACCCTTTTTCTTTCGCAGATGACCCGCGACTACTTCTCCCGGTGGCTGCTCTAGTCAGCCGGAGCTCTTCGGCTACCCTAGTCGCCCTTGGGAGTACTTGGATCTCCCTGAGACCCCTTCGCAGACTACCTGCGGCCTTCTCGGTGGCTACTCTAGTCAACCCGCGATTACTCCAGTCTACCCAAGACTGTTTCTCTTCTTCTGCTGGCTGCCCTAGCTGCCCTTGATAAGATAACTTTTGGTCTTTCTCAGACCCCTGCACAGACTACCAGTGACTTATTTTCTCGGTGGCTACCCTAATCAACCCGGGATTACTCCTGCCTGTCAGAGACTGTTTCTATCCTGGTCCACCCTTGAGAAGATAACTTTCAACTACCTTAGCTGACCTTAGACTTAACCAAGCCTCCCTCAGGGTTCTTGCCCCGGTTTTGTGTCCGTGATCCTATTCCCAATGCTGAGATCCTGCCACATTCAACAATTTCTGTAGGGTGTTTGTTTTTCACTCTACTCTGACTCTTAGGCCTCAGAACATAAAGGGGAAAGGACACCACGTGGCACAAAATTTAGGCTTAACCCAGTGTCAGTTTTATTACGCAAAAACCAACTAAAACTACAGGACTAGACTTCTGAGAGAAATCGACTGAAAACATACAATCACCCTTCCTGGCTGTTGCTATATTTTGGCTGTGACTTTGTGAACTGAGTGTCAGATTGACTAGTAGTTCACCGCAGCACTACAACAATTACGGTCCAGATCTCTGAGTGTCGAGAGTAATTGAAACAAGTCTCATCTATTCCAATGAAACACTTTAATAGAAAATAGTAAAATACAGACAAGCAAACCACACAATCCCCACACCTTGTGTACTATATAACCCATTTAAACAGAAGTGATCGGTCTCCGCTCTGGTGTCCCGCTTCAAGTTCCTAGCTTGAGGCCCCTGCTTCTCGAGGAGTTGCTCCTAGGTTCCCTATGGTTGACTAGCCCTTTCTCTCTACTTTTATATCATTCTTAGACTTAGTCTACATGCCCCAACTTGCCCATGAGGTGACTCATATCTGAGGCCACAGTCTTCCAAAACATCTTGTGATAGTCACAAGGCATCTCAGGTTTTCTTTGACCGGATTATACACCCTATGGTTAGATGAAGGTTGGTGGCCTATGACTTTCTGTTTGTTTGCTTTTGATGTTAACTTGATTACCACATCCGGTTCCGTTGTGACTTGTTGTCTCGTATATGCAACATGTCTTGACCCTATAGTGGCTGCAATATTTTCCACACTGGCTGTAGCTATTGTAAGTTTGTGGTCATTGGTTCTTCTTCTGGCCGTTCTCTGCAGTGCCGTGCCTTCCATGTACGTTCCGTACCTCACTTCGCTTTGGTACCCCTCTTCCGTTTCCCGCCGAACGATGCTGGACGACTGGTGGAGTAACCCCTGAGCTATTTCTGGCTCGAGTGATGGAACTGGTCGCTCTGGGCTGCTTCTAGCCCGACTGATGGAACTGGTGGTTTTGGGCTGCTTCTAGCCCGACTGATGGAACTAGTGGTTCTGGGCTGCTTCTAGCCCGACTGATGGAACTGGTCGCTCTGGGCTGCTTCTAGCCCGACTGATGGAACTGGTGGTTCTGGGCTGCTTCTAGCCTGACTGATGGAACTGGTTGCCTCGTGGTCTCCTTGTGGTCTCCTGAGCTGCTTCTAGCTTGCATATTTATATCCACGTTATGACTGATCTCCCGCCACTGCGGTTTTGAAAATGTGTTTGCATCGATACGTTGTTTTGTGGTCTCCTTGGTTGATTGACTGCAATAATGGACTTGTCTGTTTTCCCATTTGCACACTGAGTCTGCAAGGCTCAAGTTGATTTCTCATCTTCGCACCTCGTTCCCAAAAAATGTGCACCTGGTGTGGTTCCTTTGTTGTCCGTTGGCCGCGGAACCACGAGGTCCCCGACCTGTGCCGAGGCAAAGCCTCTTTGCCCAAGAGTAACGGAGCCAGCCCAGCAACCTCAGCCCAAATTAAAGCAGAGGGAAGCAAATCTACAGCACCAACGGCAGCGCACACGCTCCGGTCTGTTTACAGACTTGGTGTCTCCAGTGAGCTTGTTTTTCCCCACCCTGGTCAATCAAGTTCAGGGCCTCATGTAACAACTCCATTGTTGTTATGCATGAAGTCAGTTTTAGTCCCTGACCACAGGATGTCCTTAATTGTCCAGCTTAATTCCAAAAGCTTGTATTAAACTCCAAAAGCTTGTCTTAATCAATTTTTAGTTCCAGGTTTCCTTCTGTGCTTTTCTGAAGATTAGTAACCTTATACATTGGACCCAATATGAACCACGACCTCTGGCAGCAACCGAGAGTACCGGGAGCTCGAAATGAGGATCATATGAGGCTGAAAGAGCTGGCTATAAGAAGTGAGGAACAAATGACTTGTTTTTTTAAAATCAAGGGCAGATTTTGATGATTTTTTTTATTTTGCAAGGAATTGGAATGCTGGGAAAATAGTGATCATGGTGCAGTATGGTGGGCTTCAGATCTATCTGTGCATTAGGCTTCACCTGTGTGAATGTAGAGTAGTCACATGAAAATGTACTCTAACCCTGATGGCAGCCCACTTCTCCAGAGGCCACAGCTGAGATGCCAGCCAGAATTTCTGGAGTGTGTGTTAATCCAGGGGTGTTTTTCGTAGGCTACATGGTACAGATAGCAACAGATCTTGATTGCCAATTTGGGAGTTAGTCACCAATGAGACAACAGTGTTCAAAATGGACCTTTGCAAGGCTCCAAGCCAGCAAAGTTCAAACAAGATCAACCAGTAAATAAGAATTGTAAACTCAAATAGAACAATGTAGCCTGTCCTTTGAGGGTCAGATTGCCAAGACATGGGTAGGGGTTGGGGTTCGCTTGGAGCCAACTGCCTGCATTGTGGACACCCTTTTGATAGCTTGAGTTGCTCATTGACCCCACTGTACACTTTTTCGAGTTTTTCCAAGCTCCTAGCAATTACCAGGATCAATTTCAAGATGTTTATGTCCTTATGGTTGTCACCTGTTGCACCCAGTTGTAATGTTACCCAATGTGGAAAACAAAATCTGCTTGGCAAATCTATATTGCTCCTTGAGAAAGACAGTGAATCTAATGATGGCACAACTGGTTAAGTGCAGTAAGTAGTTGAGGCATTCAGACCTGAAAGATATTGGGGCAAAAATTCTGGCCTCATCAGGTCCGTACAAAGGGTGAACGGACCCGGTGAGATTTCGCAAAAGCCGGTTTTCAGGGCGCAATGAGCATGTGCAAAAACTGGCTTTTCCAATCTGTCAAGATTTCTCTTGACTAACCATTCGCATCCCTGGGATAAGGACATTCGCGCGGGAGAAATTGGGCTATTTGCGTAACTCATGCCCAGCGAATGTCCTTCAAACTTTTACGTATGGTAATAGCAGGCACATAGCTTACTTTTTCTAGCATAAGAGTTTAAAAACATATAAAAATTAAATTTAAATACACATTTTTATCGTGAAAACCCTGTCCATTAAGGTAAGTTTTTTAAACCCTATTAAATCATGTTAAAAAAAAATATATATTTTTTTTCTAAAACATTTAATTAACTTTAATTTCAATTAATTTTAAATATGTGAGGTTTTTTTATTTATTATGTTGTGTTTCTTGTTTTAGAGGTTTATTCTCATTGATAGCAATGGGAACTGGAGAAATGGAGTTCCTATTATTATCAATGAAAATACTGCAGAGTGATTGGTGGTCCAGGCCCACATGACTCCAGCTCTCTCGTACGCACGGGGAGGCCCTCTCCCTATACTCTACGCATCAAATGAAGGCTCCGACTGGAAACGAAGGCGCCTCCGGCACCACCAAGTATTTTTGTGAAAAGATTTTGGGTCGGAGGTGTTCGTCCGAAGGAAACCACCGACCGCAATTTTACCCCCAATAGGTTAGATCTGCACTGAGTCAGTTGGTCTCAATTTTAAAGGGCGTGCAAGAAGAAAGAGACCTGGAGCTTCACATAACTCAAGTCTTTGAAAGTGGTAGGACAGGTTGATAAAGCTGTTAAAAAAGCCTCTGGGATCCTTGGCTTTACAAATAGAGGCAAAGGGCTGGATTTTAGGCTTTTCTGTTTTCGGGGCGATAACGGAGGCAGGGCGGGAAGGTTACCAGCTGGGAATAGTTTGTACTTTAGTATGTAAGTGTTGGCCTCTGGGCCCTACGCCAGGGGATGCAGCGCTAAGGGAGGTGTTGTACACTTTTCAAGGTGCAAGGATGAGAAACTCACGAAGTAAAGTGCCGGGCCGTGTGCACTCCGAGAGAGGCTGGGGTCGGGGTGGTAGGGGGGGAGGGGGGCCTTAGAAAAAACACAAGAACATTCCCAAAACTTTGCCCACCCCACCACAACACAAATCGCTAAAAAAATTTAAAGAACAAACATTTGCACTTACCTTTGGTGTACTGCCGGCTAGGCTGTGGCGCACTTCCGGGCAGGCGGATCGGGGAAAATTCAAAACTACTACCGATGTCACAACCAGAGGTGTTCCACACCCGCCACAGCTCTTTCTGGTAATGCTGCTCAGCTCTGCCGCAAAACCAAACGGAGGATCGCGTCGGGGCACTGGAGACCTGAACACCGGCTTTCATGCCACTCCGGAGCGAAACCCGGAGCACATAGGACCGGAAAATCCAGTCCACAGAATAGAAAAGCAAGGAAGTTATGCTAAACCTTTATAAATCACTGGTTAGGCCTCAGCTGGAGTATTGTGGCCCATTCTTGGCACTGCACTTTAGGAAGGATATCAAGGCCTTGGAGAATGTGCAGAGGAGATTTACTAGAATGGTGCCAAGGGTGAGGCACTTCAGTTATGTGGAGGGGCCAGAGAAACTGGGGTTGTTCGCCTTAGAGCAGAGAAGGTGAGGCGGATATTTAGTAGAGGTGTTCAAAATTATGAGAAGTTTTGATGGAGTAAATAAGGAGAAATTATTTCCACTGGCAGGAGAGTTGGTAGGAGAGGACACCGGATTAAGATAATCGGTCAAAGAACCAGAGGAGAGATGAGGAGAAAATTTGTTATGATCTGGAATGCACTGCCGGAAAGGATAGTGGAAGCAGATTTAATAGTAACTTTCAAAAGGGAATTGGATTTATACTTGAAAAGGAAAACTTTGCAGGGCTATGGAGAATGAGCAGTGGAGAGGGACTAAAGGCTGTCTCAAAGTCCAAGCAAAGGCCAGATGGGCTGAATGTCAGCCTAAAATGCTGTAAGATTCGTGGATTATAACTAGAGTGGCAGTAGAGGCATGATAACTAATTTGAATCCCAGTGGGTTAATGAAGGGGCAATTGGCCAGGTTTTCCACTTCTGATCACCATCAATGACCACTGCAAGGTGTGCTTGGATGTCTGGAGAGGTCAGGATCAGGCTCTGTCTCCGATGATCAACTAGCTTGACAACCCTTGACAACATGAAGACTGGGCATTTGGGCAAGGTACTACTGAAGGCTAATTTTCCTGCAAACTGTACCCTGGAGAGAAGTCAATGTGTCTGGAAGAAGTGTGCAGTGTCATGGTCACCTGGAGGACTCTGATTAGTTTTGGTCAACAATGAAAGAACTTGCATTTACATACCGGCTTTCACATCCTCAGGACATCACAAAGTGTATTACAGCCAATTCAGTTCTTTTGAAGTGTAGTCACTATTGCAATGAAGGCAAATGTGGCAGCCAATTTGTCCACAACAGGGTCCCCCAAACAATAATAAGATAAATCAACATTAATCTGTTTTTAGTGGTGTTGGCTGAGGGATAAATATTGGCCAAGAAACCAGGAGAATTGCCCTGCTCTTCTTCAAATAATGCATGGGGGCTTTTACGTCCACCTGAGAGGGCAGACTGGACTTCAGTTTAATGTCTCCTCCAAAAGACGGCTCCTTCGATAGTACACCTCCAAAATGTCAGCCTAGATTTTGCACTCAAGTCCCTGGAGTAAGATTTAAACCCATGAGCTTTTGACTCAGAGGCGCGAGGCAAGGCAGCAAAGAAATCTTCAGAGAAGCCTAATCAGGAGTATTTCAATGATTGACAGAATACGAGAACAATGGGATGGTGAAGATGTTGTTATATATGCAGACTATAGATATACTCTCTGTGTAGTCACTGTATAGTTGCATAAGGTGGAGACTTGTTTACCTGACGTACTATCAATAAGGTTTACACTGTGTATATACATGCTGGCACCACTAGAGGGTGCATCTGGTGGAGACTGGGGTTTCTTGCCCTCGTGGCAGGGGCTGTGAAAAGGGGAGCCACCATACGGCTGCCTCACTCTGGAGTTACGAGTAAAGGACCAAGTCACTACAGTTTTAGTCCAACACATTGTCTCATGGAGTCAGTCATAAACTACAGACATACACTACACTACAGGGAGTGTTTAAACTAATATGGTAGGAGGATGGGAACCTATGCAGCGAGACAGGGCGAAGTAATATGGAGTCAGAAACAGATGGTAGAAAGATAAAAAGCAATAGTGGAAGGCCGAGTAAACAAAGGAAAGAAACAAAAAGAGCCACACTACATCATAATTCTCAAAGGACAAAGGGTGTTAAAAAAACAAGCTTGAAGGCTTTGTGTCTTAATGCAAAGAGTATCCGTAATAAGATGGATGAATTAACTGTGCAAATAGATGTTAACAGATATGATGTGATCGGGATTACAGAGACGTGGCTCCAGGATGATCAGGGCTGGGAACTCAACATCCAAGGGTATTCAACATTCAGGAAGGATAGATTAAAAGGAAAAGGAGGTGGGGTAGCATTGCTGGTTAAAGAAGAGATTAATGCAATAGTTAGGAAGGACATCAGCTTGGATGATTTGGAATCTATATGAGTAGAGCTGCAGAACACCAAAGGGCAAAGAACGTTAGTGGGAGTTGTATACAGACCTCCAAACAGTAGTAGTGATGTTGGGGAGGGCATCAAACAGGAAATTAGGGGTGCATGCAATAAAGGTGCAGCATTTATCATGGGTGACTTTAATATGCATATAGATTGGGCTAACCAAACTGGAAGCAACACGGTGGAGGAGGATTTCCTGGAGTGTATAAGGGATGGTTTTCTAGACCAATATGTCGAGAAACCAACTAGGGGGGAGGCCATCTTAGACTGGGTGTTGTGCAATGAGAGAATTAATTAGCAATCTCGTTGTGCGAGGCCCCTTGGGGAAGAGTGACCATAATATGGTGGAATTCTGCATTAGGATGGAGAATGAAACAGTTAATTCAGAGACCATGGTCCAGAACTTAAAGAAGGGTAACTTTGAAGGTATGAGGCGTGAATTGGCTAGGATAGATTGGCGAATGATACTTAAGGGGTTGACAGTGGATGGGCAATGGCAGACATTTAGAGACCGCATGGATGAACTACAACAATTGTACATCCCTGTCTGCCGTAAAAATAAAAACGGGAAGGTGGCTCAACCGTGGCTATCAAGGGAAATCTGGGATAGTATTAAAGCTAAGGAAGTGGCATACAAATTGGCCAGAAATAGCAGCGAACCTGGGGACTGGGAGAAATTTAGAACTCAGCAGAGGAGGACAAAGGTTTTGATTAGAGCAGGGAAAATAGAGTACGAGAGGAAGCTTGCAGGGAACATTAAAACGGACTGTAAAAGCTCCCATAGATATGTAAAGAGAAAAAAGGTTAGTAAAGACAAACGTAGGTCCCCTGCAGTCAGAATCAGGGGAAGTCATAACGGGGAACAAAGAAATGGCAGACCAATTGAACAAGTACTTTGGTTCGGTATTCACTATGGAGGACACGAACAACCTTCCGGATACAAAAAGGGTCAGAGGGTCTAGTAAGAAGAAGGAACTGAGGGAAATCCTTATTAGTCGGGAAATTGTGTTGGGGAAATTGATGGGATTGAAGGTCGATAAATCCCCAGGGCCTGATGGACTGCATCCCAGAGTACTTAAGGAGATGGCCTTGGAAATAGCGGATGCATTGACAGTCATTTTCCAACATTCCATAGACTCTGGATCAGTTCCTATCGAGTGGAGGGTAGCCAATGTAACCCCACTTTTTAAAAAAGGAGAGAGAGAGAAAGAAAACGGAATTATAGACCGGTCAGCCTGACATCGGTAGTGGGTAAAATGATGGAATCAATTATTAAGGATGTCATAGCAGCGCATTTGGAAAGAGGTGACATGATTGGTCCAAGTCAGCATGGATTTGTGAAAGGGAAATCATGCTTGACAAATCTTCTGGAATTTTTCGAGGATGTTTCCAGTAAAGTGGACAAGGGAGAACCAGTTGATGTGGTGTATTTGGACTTTCAGAAGGCTTTCGACAAGGTCCCACACGAGATTAAGGTGCAAAGTTAAAGCACATAGGATTGGGGGTAGTGTGCTGACGTGGATTGAGAACTGGTTGGCAGACAAGCAGCAAAGAGTAGGAGTAAATGGGTACTTTTCAGAATGGCAGGCAGTGACTAGTGGGGTACCGCAAGGTTCTGTGCTGGGGCCCCAGCTGTTTACATTGTACATTAATGATTTAGACGAGGGGATTAAATGTAGTATCTCCAAATTTGAGGAGGATGCTATGAGGCTGCAGAGTGACTTGGATAGGTTAGGTGAGTGGGCAAATGCATGGCAGATGAAGTATAATGTGGATAAATGTGAGGTTATCCACTTTGGTTGTAAAACCAGAGAGACAGACTATTATCTGAATGGTGACAGATTAGGAAAAGGGGAGGTGCAACGAGACCTGGGTGTCATGGTACATCAGTCATTGAAGGTTGGCCTGCAGGTACAGCAGGCGGTTAAGAAAGCAGATAGCATGTTGGCCTTCATAGCGAGGGGATTTGAGTACAGGGGCAGGGAGGTGTTACTACAGTTGTACAGGGCCTTGGTGAGGCCACACCTGGAGTATTGTGTACAGTTTTGGTCTCCTAACTTGAGGAAGGACATTCTTGCTATTGAGGGAGTGTAGCGAAGGTTCACCAGACTGATTCCCGGGATGGCGGGACTGACATATCAAGAAAGACTGGATCAACTGGGCTTGTATTCACTGGAGTTCAGAAGAATGAGAGGGGATCTCATAGAAACGTTTAAAATTCTGATGGGTTTAGACAGGTTAGATGCAGGAAAAATGTTCCCAATGTTGGGGAAGTCCCGAACCAGGGGTCACAGTCTAAGGATAAGGGGTAAGCCATTTAGGACCGAGATGAGGAGAAACTTCTTCACCCAGAGAGTGGTGAACCTGTGGAATTCTCTACCACAGAAAGTTGTTGAGGCCAATTCACTAAATATATTCAAACAGGAGTTAGATGTAGTCCTTACTACTAGGGGGATCAAGGGGTATGGCGAGAAAGCAGGAATGGGGTACTGAAGTTGCATGTTCAGCCATGAACTCATTGAATGGCGGTGCAGGCTCGAAGGGCCAAATGGCCTATTCCTGCACCTATTTTCTATGTTTCTATAATAACTGGCGACGAGAATACGGACTTTCACGCGATTATGGCTACCTTTGGCACACTAAAAGACTTCGCAGAGGGTGATGATTGGGATGCCTTCACAGAAAGGCTCGAGTTATATTTCATGGCTAACGACTTGGCAGGGGAGACGGACGCATCGGCGGAGAAGCGCAAGGCTATACTGCTGATCAGTTGTGGGCCCGAGGTCTACCGCCTCGTCAGGGACTTGCTGGCACCCATGAAGGCCAAGGATAAGACATACGATGAGCTGACTGAACTAATTTGCAACCAACGCAAACCAAAACAGAGCATCCTCACGGCCAGGCACAGATTCTACACTCACCACAGACCTGAGGGCCAGGAGATTGCAAAATATGCTGTTGACCTCAGGTGACTTGCGGCACTGTGTGATTTTGGCACGCACCTCAACGAAGCATTGAGAGACATCTTCGTTATAGGAATTGGCCACGAGGGCCTCCTTCACAAGCTATTATCTGCCGACACCACAGTCAACCTGCAGAAGGCCATCAGCATCAGTCAGGCGTTCATGACCGTGACCTGCAGCACCAAGCAAATTATTCATCCTGTGGACTCAAACCCGGCAAGTACTGTACACAGAATGGTGCCTTTCACAGGCAAGACTGCAGAATGTGGCTCTGCCCAGGGCAGAGAGCACAGACCTTATGGTTCCAGAACTCAGAGTCTGCCGAGGGGCGCTAATCGAGTAACACCATGCTGGCATAAGAACATAAGAATTAGCAACAGGAGTAGGCCATCTAGCCCCTCGAGCCTGCTCCACCATTCAACAAGATCATGGCTGATCTGGCCGTGGACTCAGCTCCACTTATCCGCCCGCTCCCTATAACCCTTAATTCCCTTATTGGTTAAAAATCTATCTATCTGTGACTTGAATACATTCAATGAGCTAGCCTCAACTGCTTCCTTGGGCAGAGAATTCCACAGATTCACAACCCTCTGGGAGAAGAAATTCCTTCTCACCTCGGTTTTAAATTGGCTCCCCCATATTTTGAGGCTTTGCCCCCTAGTTCTAGTCTCCCCAAAACCAGTGGAAACAACCTCTCTGCCTCTATCTTGTCTATCCCTTTCATTATTTTAAATGTTTCTATAAGATCACCCCTCATCCTTCTGAACTCCAATGAGAAAAGACCCAGTCTACTCAATCTATCATCATAAGGTAACCCCCTCATCTCCGGAATCAGCCTAGTGAATTGTCTCTGTACCCCCTCCAAAGCCAGTATATCCTTCCTTAAGAAGGTGACCAAAACTGCACGCAGTACTCCAGGTGCGGCCTCACCAATACCCTATACAGTTGCAGCAGGACCTCCCTGCTTTTGTACTCCATCCCTCTCGCAATGAAGGCCAACATTCTATTCACCTTCCTGATTACCTGCTGCACCTGCAAACTAACTTTTTGGGATTCATGCACAAGGATCCGGAGGAGGCGGGGGTCCCCGATGGAGGGCACTCTACGCAGGGGTCCTCCCACTATTCATCGGGGACTTGGCCTGGAGGGTGGTGCATGGAGCAGTGCCGTGCAACAAATTTTTAAGCCGGTTCACGGACTCCCAGGCCGCCTGCAATTTCTGCGGTCTGGAGGAGTCCGTGTTCCATGTTTTTATTGAGTGCACAAGGTTGCAGCCCCTGTTCCATTATTTGAAGGGGCTGCTCCTGAAATTCTGGCTGCACTTCAGTCCCACTCTCCTGATCTTTGGGCACCCTGTGCGGAGGGGAGCGGGTAGGTCCGAGGGCCTCCTCGTAGGACTGCTCCTGGGCACGGCCAAGGGTGCCATCAGCCGGTCCAGGCAGCGGGCGGTCGAGGGGGTCGTTCAACCTGACTGCCTGCCTCTCTTCCGCTCTTACATCCGGTCCAGGGTGTCCTTGGAGATGGAGCACGCGGTGTCCACCGGTACGCTCGCGGCCTTCCGCGAGAGGTGGGCACCGGAGGGACTGGAGTGCATCATCACTCCCGGCAATCAAATTTTAATTTGATTTTACGTTTTAAAGTTTAATTTGTTTTAATTGCCGGTGCTTTTAGTGTCCCCTTCCCCTTTTATAGGGGGCCCTGGAAAAATGTGATTTTAGCGCCCAAAAAAAAACCCCAAAAATTTAAAACACAAAAAAAAACAAAAAAAGGAAAAAAGGGCCTTGTAAATGTCTGGTGTGTCACCCAGGTCGGGTGGCACGGTTTAATGTTTTATGTTTTTGCAGGTAGACTCTAAAAGAGTTTCATGCACAAGGACCCCCAGGTCCCGCTGCACCTCAGCATGTTGTAATTTCTCCCCATTCAAATAATATTCCCTTTTACTGTTTTTTTCCCCCCAAGGTGGATGACCTCACACTTTCCGACATTGTATTCCATCTGCCAAACCTTAGTCCATTCGCTTAACCTATCCAAATCTCTTTGCAGCCTCTCTGTGTCCTCTACACAACCCGCTTTCCCACTAATCTTTGTGTCATCTGCAAATTTTGTTACACTACACTCTGTCCCCTCTTCCAGGTCATCTATGTATATTGTAAACAGTTGTCGTCCCAGCACCGATCCCTGTGGCACACCACTAACCACCGATTTGCGGAGGAAACCATAGGGCTCACCAGTATCGTTTGCAGAGTACGTATGCAAAGCCTCTAACACGAAGGGCCACCTCCAGCCTATGTGTAAAAGAAATACGACCCTCCGTCTAGCAGAGGAGTCGGTAAATGACTTTGAATCCAGCGGGGAGTGTGATGATTTGGCCAGAGAGGCAGCTCAGCCTCAAGAAGAAGTATATGGAGTGTATACCTGCACCACCGATTCTCCTCCAGTGAAGATGGAAGTCGAGATAAACGGCGTTCCAGTCTTCATGGAAGTGGACATGGGAGCGAGCCAGTCCGTGATGAGCCAGGATGCCTTTGAGAGGCTCTGGAACGAAAAACGACCCGAGCTGGTTCCGGTGCAGGAAAAGTTGCGCACCTACACCAAGGATCTGATCCCAGTCCTTGGTAGTGCGGATGTAAGTGTAATCCATAATGGCGTGGTGCACAAGTTACCTCTGTGGATTGTGGCAGGTGATGGTCCAACGCTACTGGAAGAAGGTGGATGGGGAAGATCCAATGGAAATGGGAAGACCTCTTCACTCCAGCAATCGATGTCCCCTGTGCTCAGAGGCAGAGCAAAACCTCATCTTCGCTTGGATCAGGCACCAGTGAATAGATGAGTGCAGCACCTGAGGCACAGACCGTCCATCACGAGTGCACGGCAATGATCCGACCAGAACGACCTAAAAGTACCTTCCCGGCTTCAGTGGCAAGACTTCTGGGGAGGAAAATCGAATTCACAGGCACTCTTCCAGCTTTTGTGGCAGAATCGCGGGAGAGAAGGATCAAGACAGTCGACCTCGAGGACAGAGGCAAGATGGCGTCCCTGCTGCAGCGAGGTGCAGCGTGGCTGAAAAAAAAGATGGCCGCGTTGCAACGCTGAGGGACCAACACGTGGTGTCTAACAAAGCATTTGATTGGGGTAAAGCCAGCAGGGTTCTCTTAAAGGAGACCTGCAACCAACTGAACGTAAAGAGACATTGTATGCATGGCAATCAATGTAACGAACCGATTAAGAATGTAAAGAACAAAATGTTGTTGCGAGATGTCGGGAATAAAGAGTCACCAAAAGTCGCAAGTGAGCGAATTCGGGAGGGTGAAGGCACTGATCCTGATACCCTGCCCAGGTCTATCCCACGCTGCAGGCACCCAATGGCACTATTCGCCACGGACCTGGAAACTAAAACGGTGCCAATACTCGCAGTCGGCTGCCATTGCCCACCACCCGGGTGGAGACGGCGCAGCCCCCAGACCCAGTCACTACCTCGGCCATGTCCGGGAGCGAAAGGTCAGAACCAAAGAATTCCCCAAACGGGACCTGGTACAGCCAGGTTCCCAACACGGTTAGAGACCAGGCAGAAGATTCTGCAGCCCTCAAAGGAGGATAGGTAGGCCACCACTAGGCAATGGCAAAGGCCCTGAGTCCTGGCAAGGTGAGCGAACCAAGCCCACCCCGCTAGCGGATGACTAGAACCCCGATCGGTTGCTCTGGAACCAGCGTCCTCGGATACCTGTACTGCTACCTCAGTACTGACCATGACTGAACCATGAATGCAATCTACCCAATCATGGCACACAACCGTAAAACGTAACGAATGTAAGTCACTGAACCAAGGTGTCACGATACAAACTGTAAAAAAACATTTTCTTTTCTTCCTTTCTTCGTACTTGCACTGTGCCTGATCTTGTATGTTAATGTACGGGTCAGCTGCATGACCTCGCTGTGGGGTGGGGGGCGGGGGGAAGTGGATGTATGTAGCCATGGACACACACATGGATCACACCCCGAACCCACTGGAACCTCCACTGCATCATCGAATCATCCAAACTGGTAACCACTACCCAACGTTGTGGCAAAAGGACTTGGGGGTTAACAGGGAGAGAGCCAAGCCAAAGCACAGCCAAGGTGCAAGGGTTATTGGCACTTAAATCTGGGGAGAGCTAAGCCAGAGCACATAGTGCAAAGGTAATTGGCACAAAGGACTTGGGGGAGAATGATGTTGTATATGCAGACTATAGATATACTCTCTGTGTAGTCACTGGATAGTTGCATAAGATGGAGACTTGTTTACCTGATGTACTAGCAATAAGGTTTACACTGGTGGAGACAGGGGTTTCCTGCCCTGGTGGTAGGGGCTGTGTAAAAGGGGAGCCACCATGCGGCTGCCTCACTCTGGAGTTACGAGTAAAGGACCAAGGTCACTACAGTTTGAGTACAACACATTGCCTCGTGGAGTCATTCATAAGTACACTACAGACATAATAGATGTCAAGAAGATTTCTTACTGAAATATTTTAACATTTGGAAAGGCTTCCTGGGTAGCGCAGTGGAGGTGCAAACCTTAGGTTTGCTCAAGCATCTGTTAGATGATACGATAGGGGAGGGGTGTGCAATAACATTGGTCTTTTATTCCACATTGATCTACTGACATGGGCCGAATGGCCTTGCTCATCTGCTATCTGTGCAGGGTGGGGGGAAATTTGGTGGAAAAACGAAAGGTAATGAATGTCCAAAATGTGAGTTCCTGATTACTTTAATTTTGATGATTTTAAACATTTTGAAAAAAGTCATTGGAGCAGTTGTTTTACTCAATCTTGTTAACAGAATTATTTTTGAGGTTACATATTTGACATGCTAAACAAAAGAATTACCGTCCATTGTGAATAACAAATAAGGTAAAGAACTGTCAAATTTCAGCTCCGGAAGCTGGAGAGAAACAAATCAAAGTTATAAAAGTTCTATCATTCATAGTTCTTTTTAATAGTCCTATTTTTTTTAAGTGTTTAAAGTTACAGCCTAGGTTATTAGAATTTTTAATGAAATGATTTAAGCTGACCCACAAGATGGTAATTATTTAGTAATTATTTAGTAATGTTTTGCTTGAGTAATAACTATTGGACTGAGCAGAGTCCGGTAACTGAATACACAGCAGGGAGGAATAGAGTTGCTATATTGTGCTTTGCTAACTGGTTTTGACAACTAATATAAGCTTCATGTAGGCTGCAGCATAGTCTTAATATGATTTCCTGTGTACTAACAGTGGTCTGAGAGTACAGTCGAGTAATGAAGTGATGACAGGTATTAGCATGTGTAATGTGCTTTAATAGACGTTTAATGACATTTAATTCAAGGAGGGAGAAAAGCTTTCCCAATGGAATAGTCTATCATTGAAACTCATTGATCACCAATTTAGGCAGTTTCATAGTGGAGAGGTTAATCCATCAATTCCTTTAACTAAACAAGTCTGATGGAAATTCTGTAGGTGACACTCAGTATGGTCTGAGCTTTCTGTCTTCACAAGTGAATGAGTGATATGACAAGCATGAAGCTCACAACAGATTTAAATGATTGATTTTTTTTTCTCTGTTTGTAATAAGATCTAGAGACATATGGAAAGACTTAGCTCATGCCAGGATTGAAATGTACTGCATTAAATGGAAAATGAAATATGAATATATGTGCAAAAGTGTACTTCACTGACATTAAATCAACTGCATTTTGCCCTGCAGTTGTTACGTTTTTGCAAAGTGGGAATTTGACAAATATCCTAATTAGCCTGTGATAAATGTTGTGTAACCTTGGCAATATTTTTTAATGGGAAGAAGGTTTATTAATTGTGTTGCTTTTTTGATGGGTAATTTCCATGACCTCATAATGAAGTTTCAAGTTTTAATTGAGATTTGATTTCTCCCACCCCCACACACCACGCACGTGCACGCACACCAACACACAAGTGTGCACACACCCACACACCCCGAGAGAGAGAGAGAGAGAGACACACACACACAAACACACTCACTTACTCACTGGTTAAGTCTGGATGGCTGACTTTGGTTCAAAATATTGCAAGTGGCTTATGAGATGACTCCCTATCTGGTAGTCACATTAAACTCTGCTCATGTGGTTGTAGTCCTTCTGCCTCACGACAGTTGAGTTATTCTAAGAATTCCTCAGTCCCTGATGACTAGTACAGTTGGATAACATTTACACTTCAGTAATCATCAGTTTAATCTTTTTCTCTTCACAGTTCTGTTTTATCCTGAGCTAAACCCATTCATCTGGGTTTCCTGGCCACTAAACTGCTCCTCCTGTTCTCTCCCCGCAAATATCGGGGCTATTAATTTACAAAATTCAGCAAGAACGTTTAAAATATCACCAACTCCTGTGGATGAATTGCACTTGATGAAAATGAATAAAATCTGAAAGAGAAGTTGTATTGACTCCAGAAAGCCCTGGGGAACTTCCTAAAAACCATTGAGATGCTTTCAGTTTTTAAAAACTCATTCATGGGACATGGACGTTGCTGGTAAGGTCAGCATTTATTGACCATCTCTAATTGCCCTTGAGAAGATGGTGATGAGCTGCCTTCTTGAACCGCTGCAGTCTGTACGGTGAAGGTATTTGGACAGTGCTGTTAGAGAGGGTGTTCCAGGATTTTGACCCAGTGACAATGAAGGAACGGCGATATATTTCCAAGTCAGAATGATGTGTAACTTGTAGGCGAACTTGCAGGTGGTGGTGTTCCCATGCGTTTGCTGCCCTTATTCTTCCAGGTGGTAGAGGTCGCAGGTTTGGGAGGTGCTGTTGAAGAAGCCTTGGCAAATTGCTGCAGTACAATTGTAGATTGCAGCCACGGTGGAGGGTGGTGGAAGGAGTGAATGTTGAAGGTGGTTGATGGGGTACCAATCAAGCGGGTTGCTTTGTCCTGGATGGTGTCGAGCTTCGAGTGGTGTTGGAGCTGCACTCATCCAGGCAAGTGGAGAGTATTCCATTGCACTCCTGATTTGTGCCTTGTAGTTGGTGGAAAGGCTTTGGGGAGTCACGAGATGAAACAGTCACTGCAGAATACCCAGCCTCTGACCTGCTCTTGTAGCCACAGTATTTATATGGCTGGTCCAGTTAAGTTTTTGGCTAATGGTGGTCCCAAGGATGTTGAGGGTGGGGGATTCGGCGATGGTAATTCCATTGGATGTCAAGGGGCGGTGGCTAGACCTCTCTTGTTGGAGATGGTCATTGCCTGGCACTTGTATAGTGCGAATGTTACTTGCCACTTATAAGCCCAAGCCTGAATGTTGTCCAGGTCTTGCTGCATGCGGGCACAGACTGCTTCATTATCTGAGGTATTGCGAATGGAACTGAACACTGTACAATCATCAGCGAACATCCACACTTTGGCTGGAGGGAAGGTCATTGATGAAGCAGCTGAAGATGATTGGGCCTAGAACTCTGCCCTAAGGAACTCCTGCAGCGATGTCCTGGGGCTGAGATGATTGGCCTCCAACAACCACAGCCACCTTCCTTTATGCTAGGTACGACTCCAGTTGACTTAATTTTTGGACTCTGACTCATCCTCCTTATCTGGTAGTCTGGAATAGTCCCTTATCAGGTAAATTTGCTAAATAAAATTAAACATACACATTTATTCCTGTGCCAACCAATACTTAAGCTTCGATATTGATGCAGGAGTCCTGCAATTCCAGGTCTTAAGTGGTGCAGACCCTTCTTTGTCTTAGTACTGGCTTTTCAATATTATGTGACTGGCAAAGCTCAAACAAATATACCAGGTGCTTTTTGCTCTTGTCTGAAGGCTAGCAATATGTTTCCTTTATATCTTCCAATCAAGAATTTGTACAATACAATTCAAAAATAAATTTTCCAAGATCTAGTCACCGATGCCTATCAGCATTGGGTGGACCATCCTTAACAGAAGATGCAGAATTGTGATTCTCCATCAATCTCAACCATAATGGTTCACTTGCTACAGTATTTGTCTTGTCTCATATAGGCAGTTCGACAGATGTTCTCTGCCCCATTCCCACACAGGAGTAGGCTGGAAGAATGGTTACTTGGAGTCAAAGTCAATTCACATGGTGTAAGAACATAAGAACATGAGAATTAGGAGCAGGAGTAGATCATACAGCCCCTCGAGCCTGCTCTGCCATTTAATACGATCATAGCTGATCTTCATCTTCAACTCCACTTTCCCGCTCTATCACCATATCCCTTGATTCTGCTAGAGTCCAAAAATCTATCTGATGCGTTCACAATAAAGGATGAAACTGAATACCGTGTACAATGAGCAAGTGTGACCTTAGCTCCTTTTATATGATTCCAGAGTGCAGGTACCTCGTGAGTGGCCTGCTTATATACCGTGCTCCCAAGGGATGCTGGGATCCCATGGGACTCTAAACAGGTAGGCCCTCTGGTGGTAGTGTAATACAGGTTGCAAGGGGTTAAATACATAACACTATCTATCTCAGCCTCGAATATACTCAACGATTCAGCATCCATAGCCCTTTGACGTAGAGAATTCCAAAGATTCACAACTCTCTGAATGAAGAGATTCCTCCTCATCAGTCCTAAATGGCCGACCCCTTATCCTGAGACTATGACCTCTAGTTCTAGACTCTCCAGCCAGGGGAAGCAACCTCTCAACATCTACCCTCAATCCCCTCAGAATCTTATATATTTCAATGAGATCACCTCTCATTCTTCTAAACTCCAGAGAGTATAGGCCCAATCTACTCAATCTCTCCTCATAGGACAACTCTCTCATTCCAGAAATCAATCCAGTGAACCTTTGCTGCACCACCTCTAAGGCAAGTATATCGTTCCTCAGATAGGAGACCAAAACTGTGCACAGTATTCCAGGTGAAGTATCACCAATGCTTTGTGCTGTTGCAGCAAGACGTTCTCACTTTTGTACTCCAACCTCCTTACAATAAAGGCCATCATACCATTTGCCTTCCTAATTTCTTGCTGTACCTGCATGCTAACTCTCTGTGTTTCTTGTACGAGGATATCTAAATCTCTCTCAGCACCAACATTTAATAGTTTCTCGCCATTTAAAAATATGCTGTTTTTCTATTCTTCTTGTCAAAGTGAATAACCTCAGATTTCCCTGCATTATACTCCATCTGCCACCTTATCGCCCACTCACTTAACCTGTCAAATTGTTTTATCTCATAATGCTCCTTGGGTCGTTTCACTGCGTTAAAGGCACTATATAAATACAAGTTGTTGTTGTTTTCTGTATCACTTTGCAGGCTCTGTGTCCTCCTCACAGCTTACTTTCCCACCTATCTTTGTATCATCAGTTATTAATATAAATTGTAAATAGCTGAGGCCCAAGCACTGATCCTTATGGCACCCCACTAGTTACAGCCTGCCAACCTGAAAATGACATGTTTATCCTAACTCTCTGTTTTCTTTCCATTACCCAATCCTCTATCTATGCTAATACATTACCCCAACCCCATGAGTCCTTATCTTGCATAATAACCTTTTATGTGGCACCTTATCGAATGCCTTTTAGAAATCCAAATATACTACGTGCACTGGTTCCCCTCTATCTACCCTGCTAGTTACATCCTCCAAAAACTCTTAATAAATTTGTTAAATATAATTTCCCTTTCATAAAACCATGTTGCCTCTGCCCAATCATATTATGATTTTCTAATTCCCTGTTACCTCTTCATTAATAATGGATTCCAGCATTTACCCGACAACTGATGTCAGCCTAACTGGCCTGTAGTTCCCTGTTTTCTCTCTCCCTCCTTTCTTGAATAGTAGTTATGGATTAGAAATGCAAATTATGATAGCTACTCCAATGGCTCAGTGAGTCTGTCCAGTGAGATGCTGAGCTGTACAAATCAGAGAGGTCTCACAGTTGATCGGCACTCTGTGATATCTTCACTGATCTCAGTCGGGGTGACAGTAGACATGCCATAGACATCTTCCATGCCACACGTTACCAAGGCCCCACTGTTGATTGCTGGCCAGCAACAGTTGCTGGAAGTGTGGAGTCTTGTCACCGAGAGCATGCAGAAACCAAGCGCAGGCAGCGGAAGGAGCGTGCAGCAAACCAGTCCCACCCACCCTTTCCTTCAATGACTGTCTGTCCCACCTGTGACAGAGACTGCAATTTCCATATTGGACTGTTCAGTCACCTGAGAATTCACTTTTCGAGTGGAAGCAAGTCTTCCTCGATTTCGAAGGACTGCCTATGATGATGATTGTGTGTGTGTGTGTGTGATATTTAGTCTGAAGGAAAAGATATGGCTGCTAGCAGTTACTAAAAGAAAACAAATATATCAAGAAATTATTTGTAAGAAAGACTTGCATTTATATCGTGCCTTTTTGTTGAGGGATAAATATGGGCTGAGGATAACTCCTCTGCTTTTGTTCTAAAAGTGGCATGGGATCTTTTGCATTCACCCAAGAGGGCAGCAGGGATCCTCAGATTAACGTCTCATTCAAACGACAACATCTCCAACAGTGTCAGACTAGATTTTCTGCTGAAATCTCTGGAGCGGGACAATAAAAACAGCACATGGATGTTTTAACAGTTCTTGGGAATGAAATTGAGCCACGCACCAAATGGGACTCGCCTACGTTTTTTTTGTCCCCAGTCCATGAGGCGGAGATACTGGAGAAATTTTTGAATTTTTTTTTTTTGCCTCGGGGCGGTGTTTCGGTCGGCTGCGGGGCGAAAGTGCTCTTCCAGTGGGTCCACCGCCCCGATCCGTCATCAGGGCCACGGTGAAAGGGGAGGGTCGCTGCGAACTCTGCAGCCATTTTAGTGGCAAATACTGAGTCACCAGGGAGGGTTTCAGCCCGGCCAGCGGCCTGGCACCTAAGGGGGTGCCAGACTGCCTGTTGGCGGCCCGACCGAACCTGCAGCCATTATCATTGGTCCGACCTGGCAGTCAGCCGACAAAAAAAAACATGGCGTCGCCAGCAGCGCCACCTGCCCTTTAAGGGCGCCCGCGCCGCCAAGCCACAGAGAGTGTACCGACAGCAGAATCTTTCGGGGGCACCGACCGGCGGCAGGGCATTTCCAGGAAAGTGACAATTTCCAGAGGGGAAATTTCGGGAAGGGGTCGCCATCAGTTGGTAAGGGGTCAGCGCGTGCATGCCGTGGCGGGAAAATAGGCGGAGTGGTCCTCTACACCGCTCCAAACCTGAGGAAGGGCAATTTTTAAAATGGCAGCCATTCCGCACCAACGTGTGGCTGCTGCTTTCAGGTGGCCAGAGGCCTTATAGAAAGGGGCGATTTCGGTCCCCTTGTCTGCAGTTGGTAATATTCAGAGTGACCTTTATTGCATGTGGAATATTTAGAGATTTTATTGGTACAGGCAACTTTCAATTTGTAAAAGTTTAAAGTTGTCTCCATTTAATTTCAAGCTGCTTAATTCAAATGATCCGATAATAATTTTTAGCACTTAATTCCCACTTTACTACTTTTTTATTTGAGTCGCTCAATTCAAATTATTGAACATTCTTTTTAGTGCAGGAAAAGCTGAGTTATGAACCATAGACTGTAAAGCATTCCCAATTAGTAAAGAACAGCATTCGTAATGTGAAACTGAATTACTCTGTTTACTTTTTAGTGCAAAAATCCTTTCAAATTGAAATTCCGTTCAATGGTGTATGTTAATTCTAAATGGACTGTGTACATCAGGCACATTTTAACATAAAATTTAGAAAGAAAAATGTTTCTTTATTCATCCTACATGCCCACCTAGTAATTCTCTTCCATATCTTGTTTTACGTAGTCCCGCTCTCAGCTTTCCTTACCCTGCCTCGCCAGTCGCCATCCAACAAATGCACCACCAGATAATGAGCCGTCAGCAAACTCTGGGCTCTGCCTTCGGCCACAGTCCTCCTCTCATCCATCCTGCTCCAACGTTTGCCCCTCAGCGCCATGTGTCTGGCCTGTCCACTGTTCTGACCTCTGCACAGATCACCTCTTGTCCTTCTGAATCTGCACAGGTAAGAGATCACAAGAGGAAAGTAAAAATCATAATTAGAAGGCTGGTTATCAAGTGTAAAGGAATTCTTCAACTGTTAGGCTATTGAATCGCAGCTATGATTGTATAATACAATGACTCAAGCACCGGATTCTGTTATTTTAATAACTAACCATTTGTGTTAATGTCATTATTCAATATGGACCTTATAACCTTACATGTCGTGTTTCATTCAGTCATGCTTTAAAATAAGTTTTCTTTCATCTTTTAGAGTAAGCCCACGGGTGAGTCTGCAGTGAGCAGCACAGGTGACCCAATGCAAAATAAACGCTCAAGGATTAAACCCGATGAAGAACTGCCGAGCCCAGGTGGCGGGAGTGAGCAGGTATGGCAGCAAGTTCAATTCATCAGCCCTCCGTCTTCTTTGTAGCAGAGGCATTCTGTAATACACAGCACATCCACCAGAGTGCTGAGGGACCAATTACAGAAACTGTTTTGGCCTTCATATTGTTTGCTTTCCCTTTAATATGAAGGTGATTAAATATGGTGTTTAAATTTGGATTGCAGCTTCAAGAAGTGTTTTAGGTGGTGTATGGGGATGTGTTGTAGTAGTAATACCATGTTCAGTCTATGTAAACCATCTCTGCCTTGAATCAGATGTGGATTTGCAGTGCAAGTGTTCTGTCAACATAGTAAAAAAAGAATAGAACAACAGTCACTCGTGCAAATCTTTAAGTCACTGTTTCCAGCCTGCCTTCCAGTGCAGTAAGGTTAGTGCTTTGGATTCTCCAACGATCATCACTGGGATGAAATTCAGTGTATTTTGGAGTCAGGTCAGTGATCTGACACCCAAAAGCACCAACGCTGGTTGGTGTGTGACCATCTTTGGTAGGTAGGCATCACATTCCCCCCGGGCTTCACATCTGGTGCATTATATCTCCAGTCCGGTGCCAAGCCATGTTTTAAAGTGCCCCACCACGGGTCCATCGCATCTGCCATGAACTTATTTATCCTAATGTGGAACATCTTTAATGCAATGAGAGAGCTGATGCTCCCATTTATTCTCTTACAAGATTAAAATCAACCAGCTGAGGAGCAGGGCTGAGCGAGGCATAACTGGCAGCATAACTTGGATCTGCACGTTATACATCATGCTCTACAGTGAATGTCCTGAGACCGGTTTCTGCCATAAACAGCATCCTTCAACTGCATTTCGGAGTGAACTATGCCATAAAATTGGTGCCACCTGGAAATGTTAAAAATAAATGCTTTTGCCTATATCTATTGTTTGTACAGTTGCCAATTGAGAAACCTTTGGAAATGACTTTTCTTCAATAGTAAGTTGGGAGCATTGCATGAATGCTTCACATCAATAACTCCCCAAATAGATGGGCAAACTAACAACTTGCTCATTTAGAAATTCTGGCCGAGTCTGTAAACTGTCTCCTGCGATGTTTCTGTTTAAAAAAAATCCTTCCTTAGTTACGTATCTGTTACTTACAGCTACATATTAATCAATTCTGTCGTGTCGGCTGGTGTTTATGGTGATGTTTTGTCACAGTAAATGTGGTACCTTTTAATTCAACACTTTGGATGACCTAATTTTTTTTCATTGGCTTTTATGACTGAGAAATGCAAAGAGGTTTTAACCTTGCAATACTTTGCATTGCTCAGCGAAGATCTTAGAACCTGTTGTATCTTGGATAAGGAGTCAGAGTAGATACTGCAAGCTCGAGGTAAGAGTGACTGTAGTCTTTTATTACAAATCTCAGAGTGCCTCTCCAGCCTGTGAGGCCTCCTTATATACAGGTGCTCCCAAGGGATTGTGGGATCCCTTGGGACTCCAGGGGATAAGCCCTCTGGTGGTTAGACATGGTAATTACAGGTTTACATACATAGCAACACTACCCGCCCGCACCCCCCCCCTCCAAAGTCAATCATGTAACTATTTACAATGTGAGTCGATCTGGGGCCTTTCCCTGGTTGATCGTCTCAGTGCAAATGCTGGTGTTGGTGAGTCGTTTGTTGGGCCTTCACTGGGCTGCTGGGCTGCTGTGCAGCTGGCCTTGCTGGACTGCTGGGAGTGGTGAGTCCTGCTGGGCTGCTGTGGGTGATGGATTCTGCTTCGTGGTCAACCGCTGTGTCGGTTGCCACTTGTGTGTGCGTTAGAGGATCGAAAAAGGTAGAGTCTATTGTGGGTTGTTCTGGATAGTCCGTAAATCTGAGTTTGGTTTGGTCCAAGTGTTTCCTGCTGGTGGGTCCATTTGCGAGTTTGACCACAAACACCCTACTCCCCTCTTTGGCCAAAACAATGCCAGCAATCCACTTGGGACCTTGTCCATAGTTCAACAGGATCATTTACTTCAATTTTGCATGACACACTTGCGCAATCATGATATGTATTCTGTTGAAGCCAGCTGCTCTCTACCAGTTCGTGTAGATCAGGATGGAATAACGAGAGGCTTGTCTTAAGTGCCCTTTTCATGAGCAGTTCAGCGGGAAGGACCCCGGTGAGTGAGTTGGGTCTTGTGCGGTAACTAAGCAGGATTCGGGAAAAGCGAGTCTGCAGTGAGCCTTCAGTTACCCTTTTCAAGCTCTGCTTGATTGTTTGAACTGCTCGTTCTGCCTGACCGTTGGACGCTGGCTTAAACGGGGCAGACGTGACATGTTTGACCCCATTGCGGGTCATGAATTCCTTGAACTCGGCACTGGTAAAGCACGGCCCAAAGTCACTTACAAGGACATCAGGCAGGCCGTGCGTGGCAAACATGGCCCGTAGGCTTTCAATGGTGGCAGCAGACGTGCTTGCCGACATTATCACACATTCAATCCACTTGGAATACGCATCTACAACCACTAAAAACATTTTTCCCAAGAATGGGTATGCATAGTTGACATGAACCCTGGACCACGGTTTGTAGAGCCAAGACCATGAGCTTAGTGGTGCTTCCCTGGGTGCATTGCTTAACTGGGAACATGTAGTACACTTGTGCACACAGGACTCTTAAGTCTGCATCGATACCGGGCCACCACATGTGGGATCTGGCTATCGCTTTCATTATTACAATGCCTGGGTGGGTACTGTGGAGATCACGAATGAAAGTGTCCCTGCCCATTTTTGGCATAACTACCCGATTACCCCATAGGAGTCAGTCTGCCTGTATAGGCATTTCACCGTTGCGTCGCTGGTACGGCTTTATTTTTTCCTGCGTCTCTAACGGGACACTAGACCAACTCCCGTGGAGCACACAGTATTTTACTAAGGACAGCAAGGGGTCCTGGCTCATCCAGGTTCTAATCTGTCGGGCGGTAACAGGTGATTGCTCACTCTCGAATGCTTCCATTACCATAACTAAATCTGCAGGCTGTGCCATCTCCACCCCAGTGGTGGGCAATGGTAGCCTACTGAGAGCATTGGCACAGTTTTCTGTGCCTGGCCTGTGGCGGATGGCGTAGTTGTATGTGGACAACGTGAGTGCCCATCTCTGGATGCGGGCTGATGCATTCGTATTTATCCCCTTATTTTCAGAAAAGAGGGATATAAGTGGCTTATGGTCGGTTTCCAATTCAAATTTGAGCTCGAACAGATATTGATGCATTTTCTTTACCCCGTAAACACACGCTAATGCTTCTTTTTCAATCATACTGTAGGCCCTCTCGGCCTTAGACAGACTTCTGGATGCATAAGCAACTGGTTGCAATTTCCCAAATTCATTAGCTTGTTACAATACACACCCGACTCTGTACGACGACGGATCACATGCTAGTGCCAAACGTTTACATGGATCGTACAACACAAGTAATTTGTTTGAACATAACAGCTTCCTAGCTTTCTCAAAGGCATTTGTTTGGCTTTTACCCCATACCCATTCATCTTTATGCAGTGAAGAGTGCAGGGGTTCTAACGATGTGCTAAGACCTGGTAAGAAGTTACCAAAATAGTTCCGGAGTCCGAGAAAAGACCGCAGCTCCGTCACGTTCTGTAGTCTTGGTGCATTTTTGATTGCCTCCATCTTCGAATCGGTGGGTCTGATGATGCCCGCCGCGATTCTTCTCCCCAGGAACTCCACTTCAGGTGCCAGGAAAACTCACTTCGAGCATTTTAGCCTGAGCCCCACATGATTAAACCGACTAAGAACCTCCTCCAGGTTCTGCAGGTGCTCAACGGTGTCCCGACCTGTAACCAAGATGTCGTCCTGGAAGACCACGGTGCGCAGGACCGACTTTAGCAAGCTTTCCATGTTCCTCTGGAATATCGCCACGGCTGATCGAATCCCAAACGGGCATCTGTTGTAAACGAAAAGACCTTTGTGCGCGTTGATGCAGGTGAGGCTTTTCGAAGATTCCTCCAGCTCCTGCGTCATGTAGGCCAAAGTCAATTCCAGCTTCGTGAATGTTTTCCCTCCTGCCAGCGTCGCAAATAGGTCGTCTGCCTTTGGTAGCGGATATTGATCCTGCAGTGAGAAACAATTGATAGTTACTTTGTAATCACCACAGATTCTGATGGTGCCATCTCCCTTGAGGACTGGAACAATCGGACTGGCCCACTCATTGAATTCGATTTGCAAAATTATGCCCTCTCATTGTAGCCTGTCCAGCTCAATCTCCACCCTCTCTCTCATCGTGTAAGGTACTGCTCTCGCCTTGTGATGGTTGGGATGTGCCCCCGGAATCAAATGGATCTGCACTTTTGCTCCTTGGAACTTCCCGATGCCCGGTTCGAACAGCGAGGGGAACTTGCTTAGGACCTGGGCACATGAGGTGTCGTCGACAGACGAAAGCGCTCGGACAGTGTCCTAGTTCCAACGTATCCTTCCCAGCCAGCTCCTGCCGAACAGCGTGGGGCCATCGCCCGGTACCACCCAGAGTGGTAAATCGTGCACCACTCCAGCATAGGAGACCTTTACGGTAACACTGCCAATTACGGAAATCAGTTCCTTTGTGTACGTTCTAAGTTTGGTACGAATGGGAGTCAGGACTGGCCTTGAAGCCTTGTTGCACCACAACTTATCGAAAGTCTTTTCACTCATTGTGGACTGGCTTGCGCCCGTGTCCATTTACTTCAGCCTTCAGCATTATCACGGGACACTTTGTGGTAAATGTGTGCACCCCATATACCTCTGCCTCCTCGGTCTGAGGCTCTGGTTTGTCATGATCTACCGTGGATCTGTCCTCCTCTGCAACATGGTGGTTTGCAGGATTAGCAGGGTTTTCAGCTCGTCTGCACATACGTTGGAGGTGTCCCATTGTTCCACAGCCCTTGCAAACGTATTCTTTGAAGTGGCATGAATGGAATCGATGATCACCCCCGCAGCGCCAACAAGGTGTTAATTGCCTTGTATTCACCACCCTTGATGGTGACTCTGAGTCATCTGCGGACGTGCAGCTACAGGCATGTAAGTCCTGCCCTGTACATTTCGATTCGAAAACAACATTACTTTGTTCACAGTACTTGCAGCAGCACAAGTATGCTGGGAAATTTGTTTAGTATTGTCACTGGTGGAGATAAACGCCTGGGCTATCGCTATGGCTTCACTCAAGGTTGGGGTCACGACAGTCAAAAGTTTGCGAAGTATTACTTCATGGCCAATGCCAAGTGCAAAGAAGTCCCTGAGCATATGCTCCAAGTGTCCTTCAAATTCGCAATGTCCTGCAAGGCGCCTTAGCTCGGCGACGTAGCTCGCCACTTCCTGGCCTTCAGACCTCTTGTACGTATAGAACCGATACCTCGCCATCAGAACGCTTTCCTTCGGGTTTAGATGCTCTCGGACCAGTGTGCACAAATCATCGTACGACTTGTCTGTGGGTTTTGCTGACGTGAGCAAGTTTTACATGAGGCCATATGTTGGTGCCCCGCAAACGGTGAGGAGGATCGCCCTTCGTTTGGCAGCGTTCCCTTCTGCTCCCAGCTCGTTGGCCACAAAGTATTGGTCAAGTCGCTCCACGAAGGTTTCCCAATCATCTCCCTCTGAAAAGTTCTCCAGGATGCCCACAATTTTCTGCATTGTTGTATTGGGGTTCGTTATCTGTATCTCATCGCCAGTTGTTGTATTTTGGATAAGGAGTCAGACTAGATACTGCAAGCTCAAAGTAAGGTGTGACCGTAGTCCTTTATTACAGATCTCAGAGTGCCTCTCCAGCCTGTGAGGCCTCCTTATATACAGGTGATCCCAAGGGATTGTGGGATCCCTTGGGACTCCTAGGGATAAGCTCGTTGGCCACAAAGTATTGGTCAAGTCGCTCCATGAAGGATCTGGTGGTTAGACATGGTAATTACAGGTTTACATACATAACAGAACCTGTGCAAAAAAACTGAACTTATCCTCAAGGCAAATTATTCGGCCTCTTCAAGGCCCCAGCATGAAGCACAAAGTGCAGCAGTGAAAGAATAAAAGTGGCTGAGGCAATGTGGGAACTTACAGCATAGTGGGGCAACAGAGTGAAATGTGCACTAGAAATGCAGAGCATTGGACATGATTGGTGGCATTCGACAGGTATGCATCGAGATGCAGAGGTAAATATTCAACTTGCTGCCTTGGCATGAGCCTGATGTTATGGATTGCCCAACTGTTACAGAAACCATTGAAACAATGAAATCGTGCGGTTTCTATAAAGGAACAGCTGATCTGCATCGCAGCTATCCCATTGTGTCATGTTTTCATATTCAGAGAGAAACAGGGAGAAGGGGGTCGGTCATATATCTCTGTATTTCAATATTTTGGATCAACCAAAAGTACAATTAGTTTCCCCTTAAAAGAAAGAACTTGCATTTATATAGCACCTTTCATAACCACAAGATGACCCAATGTGCTTTACAGCTAATGAAGTTATTCATCAGTACTGCAATGAATTGTTAGCCTGGATTATGTGCTCAAATCTCTGGAGTGGGACTTGACCCGACAACCTTTTGACTCAGGCAAGAGTGCAGCCATTGAGCCACAGCTTGTCACACTCCTGAACCATCTAAACTGTTTAGAGAATTTCTCTGAAGGCCATGCAGGTACAGTACCAGCCACAGAGTCCCTGTGTGATCAATGTGCAAGAGTCGACAGTGATGTGTCCACTTGAGCAGCAGAGGTTTTGAAACTGTGCAACTCATGGATTTCTCTATCACAGGAACAGCCGGAAGGACTGACACTGGTCAAAGAGGAGGTGGACAAAGATGAAAGCAAGCAAGAGCCGGAAGTGGTTTATGAGACGAACTGCCACTGGGAAGGATGCACAAGAGAATTTGACACACAAGAACAGCTAGTCCATGTAAGTAACAGCAGCCAGGGACTGCTCCTGATTGTATACCAGGCTTTGTGGAGGTCACGTTCTTTGACCTCAAAGTGTCAAGTTTCTTAGCCGGGAGCACTATGAACTAGAGAGTATTATTTGTTCCAGAGAACTAAACGGCTACAAAGCTTGACCAATTCAGACATCTGAAGCCTAAAGGAAGCCTCTGTCAAACACACTACAAAGGATGTTTGTGTTTTGGGCCGGTGTAAAGGAAAGGGTGAATGGTTTGAAAAGGGAAATGGTGGTCATTGTCACCTAATACCCTTTGCACCATCTCTAAAAGTGAGACAGTTAGCTTTTAAGATGAGTCTAGTTGTTAAAAAAAATACTCAATTATTTCAATAAGTGGATAAGTGAATCTAAGAATGTAACCTTGCTACCCAGAGGATCTTGGTCTGCAGTAACCCCTTATTCACAAACGCATTGTGAATTTTGAATGGCTGGATTCTGCAGGTTCTATCTACAGATCTACACTGGTATATGTAATGTCTCTGTATTATTCCAGCAGAGAGAGAGAGTGTGTGTGTGTGTGTGTGTGCGTGTAACTGATCCTATACTTTTTTTGACTGACAGTGTTGGGTTGAGTTGTGTCTCTGGACTTTCTGCCTCTAACGACTGACAGTGGTGGGTTGTTTTACAGTTGTGATTAAAGAAATTGAAAGTTCAGAGAGTGATGAACTTTACTTGTATATTATTTTCTACAAACAGGAATGGCTGACAGATTGGTTTTGAACCAGTGACTTATTATCTTATTGTTTTCAATTAAGGAAACCTGCTTCTTTGAAGCATGCGAGTCATGAATTTAATGAATTAATTAAATACATGTTTAGTAGTTTTTTAAATTTGATATTTTCTACCAGTAGTCTAACCTCCCCACTGCCTCTGACGGAGCCAACTTCTGTTGGGGTAAAATTCCACAGGCTCCGGATTTTATCCGGTGCCTTTCCCAAGTTGAGCATAGATGGTGATTTAGACTACAAAAGCTTCACAGCCAAGCTGGAGCCTGTCCTCACCCAACAACAAGTACAGGAAGCTCATGGACTTCTCTATCACTAAGATTGAGACATTCCATTCTGTTGCTTACCCCCTTCCCTTTTGCCCACCAAGTCAAAGCTCCTCCCAAGGCTACCCGCTGCACCCAGCCCTGAGCCCATATCTTTCTTATCCCCCATATGCCCTCTTCAAGCCCATTTGACCATCTCCTGGTCCTTTGACCCCATACCCACTAAACTGCTGACCACCTAACTTCCCTTCTTTCCCCTTAGCTAGCTGACTTTATAAATGTTTCTTTCCCCTCACTTTCAAAATTGCAGTTGTCACCCCACTTCACAAAAGAACAACCTTTTGTCTTTTCAAACTACTGCCCCATCTTCAACCTGTCTTTCCTCTCCAAAGCCCCTTGATGATGAGTTGCATCCTAAACCCGTGCTGATCTTTCTAATAATGCCATGTTTAAATCTCTCCACCCCTGCCACAGCACTGAAACAGCCCTAATCAAAGTCACAAATGACCTCCTCTGTGACTGTGACTGTTGTGTATGCATAATGTATGTACTGTAACACGAGACCACTGAATGTATCTCCACACTGTATACACCATAGTCGTACCACCAGAGGGTGCTGCTGGTGGAGACCTAAGGGTCACCTGCACACTGCAGGTAACCAAGTATAAAAGGGAGCTCACCTCACTGCATCCTCACTCAGGGAGCTACAATAAACGAACTAAGGTCACAACAGTTCAAGTGCAATACCTTACCTCATGGAGTCATTACTAGAGTGATTACATACATAACAACTGGCGATGAGATTTGAATTTCCACGCGCAACATAGCTAACCTAAGCAACTTTCAACAATTCGCTGATGGGGAAGATTGAGATGGCTTTGTGGAAAGGCTCGAACACTTTTTCATCGCGAACGACCTGGCTGGAGACACACCGACCTCGCTGGCTGATAAGCGCAGAGCTATCCTGCTCAGCAGTTGTGGGCCCACTGTCCATGGCCTCGTCAGGGACCTGCTAGCCCCAGCGAAGACGACAACCAAAACGTACACGGAGCTCGTAACAATAATACAGGAACAGCTCAAACCTAAAGAGAGCATCCTCACAGCCACACACCGGTTCTACACCCACTGGCGGTCCGAAGGCCAAGAAATCACACGGTGCAGACCCGAGACGATTGGCTGCACCGTGTGATTTTGGCGACCACCTCACCGAAGCACTGAGGGACATCTTTGTTATTGGAATCAGCCACGAGGGCCTCCTCCACAGGCTGCTCTCTGCGGACACTACGGTCACCCTGCAGAAGGCAATTAAAGTGAGCCAGATGTTCATGATTTCAGTCTGCGATTCCAAGGGGATGATGACTCACCCCCCCAGGACTCTAACCCGACAAGTACCATGAACCGAAGGCGCCTTTCAGAGGCAAAGCTGCTACCCTGAGGCCCGCAACTCTGAGCCCGTCACATGGGGCCAACCTGCTAGCCCCATGCTGGCGCTGTGGAGGAAATCACAGAGCCCACCAGTGCCGATACAGAGACTATACTTGCAAAGGCTGTAACACTAAAGGTCATCTCCAGCGTATATGATGAAGAAATTTTACTCACCGAGTCGCTGAAGAGTTGGCCGATCACCCGGGCTCCAGCGCTGATGAAGACGAAGAGTCTATGAGGCAGCTCAGCCCCTGGAAGAGGTGTACGGAGTGTTTACCTGCTCCACCGAGAGTTCCCCATTGATAATGGAAGTAGAAATCATTGGTGTTCCAGTCTCGATGGAGGTAAACACAGGAGCGAGCCAATCGCTGATGAATCAGACGATCTTCGAGAAACTATGGCTCAATCCCGCCGAACGACCTAAAATGCTACCAATCCAGATGAAGCTGCTCACCGACACAAACGACACCATCCCAGACGTTGGCAGCATGGATGTCCAGGTGTCCCATGGCGGCGCGATGTACAAGCTACCTTTGTGGATCATTGCTGGTGATGGTCCAACGCTCCTGGGAAGAAGATGGATGAAACAAATCCAATTCTGATGGAGCTGGGAAAGCCTCCAGGCCCCGGCAATCGACGTCCTACGTGGTCCCAAGTTTGGATCCATCACAACACCTGAAGATCCTACTGTTCAACTCGACTGCGTGGCGACGACACAGACCGTACAACTCAACGGCCCCGAGATGATCCAACCCAAACGACCAGATCTCACCTTCAGGACTCCAAAGGAAGAAGATAGGCGCAGAAGGTAAATTCCCGGCTTCAGTGGCAGAACCTGGGGAGTAAAGGGTCAATGCAGCCTACCTCATGGAGAGAAAGAAGATGGCGCCTGCCCCACGAGGTGAAGCATCTGAAATCAAGATGGCCGTGACCAGACCCCGAGGGGCAGCGTTGAGGGAGCAACACGTGATGCCGAGCAGCGAACGGGATTGGGGTAAAGATTACAAGGCCCTTTTAAAGGAGACCGGCAATTAAAGGGACATTTCCACTCTTTGTTCAGCGATGCCGGTGACACTAATGAAAAGGATGTAATTAATATATGCAAGTATCTAAATGTACTGTTGAACAGCGATGCTGATGATATTAATGAAAAAGATGTAATCAACAAATGCAAGTATCTAAATGTACCGTTGAACAGCGATGCCGGTGACATTAATGTAAAAGATGTAATCAACAAATGCAAGTATCTAAATGTACTGTTGAACAGCGATGCCGATGATACTAATGAAAAAGATGTAATTGACAAATGCAGGTATCTAAATGTAACCTTGCACAGAGATGCTGATAGTACACAAGAAAGTGATGTAATTGACAAATGCGAATTTGTAAAGACAACTAACAATGTCGAGTCGGCTGATTGCGGTCGGAGCCAATGTATCATGAATGTTAATGATAAAATGATATTTAATGCCGGGTTCTACATGCACGCCGACAAAGCTAAGGGCAACCTCCTGTGGGAAGCACCCAGGTCCAGCGGGCTACCTGATCATGTAGCCTGCGCCTCCGGGACCAATGTGATACCCCAGGGAGTGTGGCCACACACACAGTGGGAGCATACCCACTGCAGCGCCAGCGATCAATGGACAGCACAGGCACCACCACTGGCACCCTGCCCCAGATTGACCCTACCCCTCTGGCCACCAGGGCCAGCACCGAGAGCAGGAGGCCAGCACCCTCCGGCCCTCCTGACGGAACCTGGGATGACCAGATTCCCACCACCGCTGAAGGGCAGCAGGGAGATCGTGCAGCCCTCAAAGGACAGGGAGACCACACATTCCGGTGGTTCTGCCTAGCAATAAGCAACGGCAAAGGCCATGAGACACAGCCGGGTGAGCAATCCGAGCCAACCAACTGGCAAGGGGGCACAGTCCGGTTGCTCCGTAATGAACGTCCTCATCCACCTGCACCCACACTCCAGGGGCAAGACTGTAATACCACGTATGTACCTTACCTGTAATATGTACTTGTTCCACCAGTGCTGAACTCAAAACAGTGATATAACTAATCCTATCAGTCATCCTCTGAACATGTACGCCAATACAAATGTCGAGCTCCACATGGTCTATGTATGGTGGGGGGGCGGGGTGGGGGGAATGGATGTATGTAGCCATGGACACACATGGATCACACCTAGAACCCACACCAACCCTCACCACAACCTCCAACTGTCCACTGCTGACCATTTCCCAATGTCGTGGCAAGAAGGACTTGGGGGTCTACAGGGAGAGAGCCATTCCCAAGCACAGTCAAAGTACAAGGGCTTTGGGCACTCAAGTCGAGGGCCAGAGCACACAGTGCAAAAGTCAGTGGCACAAGACTTAGGGGGGAATGATGTTGTGTATGCATAATGTATGTACTGTAACATGAGACCACTGAATGTATTTTCACACTGTATACACCATACCTGTACCACCAGAGGGTGCTGCTGGTGGAGAACTAAGGGTCACCTGCACACTGCAGGTAACCAAGTATAAAAAGGAGCTCACCTCACTGCATCCTCACTCAGGGAGCTCAGGGAACTAAGGTCACAACAGTTCAAGTACAATACCTTACCTCGTGGAGTCATTACTAGAGTGCTTACATACATAACAGTGACCATGGTGCATTTTCTTTCCTTGACCTCTGTGTAGCTTTTGACATGGTTGACGACTCCATCCGCATCCAACGACTCTCCTCCATTGTCCAGTTCAGTGGGATTGCTCCACTCTTGCCTATCCAATTGTAACCAGAGCACCTCGTGCAATAGCTTCTCTTCTTGCCCATTCATCATTACCTCTGGAGCCCCCAGCAATCTATCTTTTTCCCCCACTTCCTCATCTACCCGCTATCCCTTGGCGACATCATCCAAAGAATTGAAGAAAGGTCAGATTCCACATAGATGCTGGCAGCACCCAGCTCTACCTCTACACTACCTGTTTCGACCCTTCCATTGCCTCTGTATTGTCAGACTGCTTGTTCAATATCTAGGGCCCGAAATTTATGCACTCAGTGTCCACTGCTGCCAACATTCCTCCTCGGGTTCCACCCAGTGCCAATTTCAATCTGGTCTGGAGTGGGCTGGAGGGGAGAGCCACCGGGAACCGCCCGCTGACGTCAGCGGACGGCCGAGTGGCGTAACTGGACTCCCGCCCGCCGAGATGCCAGATTGGTGCGGGCAGAAGTCGGCACCAGAACGGGGTTGGACCACTGCAAGGAGGCTAGTCTGTCTCCGATGGTAGGTATGAAGAGCTGAAAAAAAAGGTGAGTAAACATTTTTTTTTTTTTTTCTTTACAGGGACTTACCTGTATGGAGTCCCCTGAAGGTGTTGCGGTGTTTTTTTTTAATGCTTTTTCTTTGCAGGTCTTCGACCCTCCGTGGGCCCAATTTCATCCTCAGCGGCATTAGGGCGGCAAGCACCTTTGCCGCCGAGATTGGGAGCTGCCGCCAAGATTGGCATAAGTCCCTCATTTGCCGCCCGCCGACCTTCGAGTGACCTTGTTGATGAAAACCCCGTCCAAAGAACCGTCAGGTACCTCGGCGACCATCGGCGGTCCTTTGGGCGGCACTTGGGTGGGCGGGGGCCTTCATCAAATTCGGGCCCCTGGTCTTGGATAAGCTGCAACGTAAACATTGAGAAGGCCAAAGCCATTAACTTAGGCCCCCACCACAAACTCCGCTCCCTCGCCACCATCCACTATCAGACTTTTTGTAATCTTGGCGTCCTAATCGACCCGAGTTGAGCTTTGAATCCATATCATTTCCATCACATAGACCACTTACTTTCACCTTCATAAATCACCTGTGTCCGCCCCTGCCTCAGCCCATCTGCTGCTGATACTCTCATTCATGCCTTTGTCACCTCCAGACTTGAGTATTCCAATGCTCTCCTGGCTGGCCTCCATCATCCACACTTTATAAGCTTCAGCTGATGCAAAGCTCTGCTGCCCATATTCTAAGTTCTGTTGCTCGTAATCTAACTCGCACCAAGTCCCGATTACCCATCACCCCTGTGCTCTTGATCTACATTGGCTCCTGGTCCACCATCTCCTCAAATTTAAAATTCTCATCTACGTGTTCAAATCCCTTCCCGGCCTTGCCCCTCACTGTCTTTGTAACCCCCTGCAGCCCTTCGACCCACTCAGAACTCTGTTCCTCTGACTCAGGCCTCTTGTGCAGCCCCACTTCCTTCCTTCACCTCAACATTGGTGGCCGTGCCTTCAGCCACCTAGGCCCCACACTCTGGGATTCCTTCCCTATACCCCCCTGTCTCGCTACCTTGCTCTCCTCCTGTAAGGCCCTCTTTAAAACGCACCTCTTTCACCAAACTATTGGTCGCCCCTTGTAATATCTCCTTCTCTGACTTAGAGTCCATTTTTCTCTGATTATGCCTCTGTGAAGTGTCTTGTGATGTTTTTCTACATTAAATGTGCTATATAAATACAAATTGCTGTTGTGTACTGGAATGCCCTGAGGTAAGTCACTAGAATTCTCTCACTCTACATCAGCTCTGCAGGTAAGCCCTCAGCATTCATTCAGTTATTCCTTTTGATTGTACAGCTGAGGACAAGAGGGTAGACAAGTGGCACACACCATGGGTCTTGCCATTTGACTCTATAGTTGGCTGCTACCTTCATGTATGTTTATGGTCCAGAGTAATTCATGCTCCAGTTGCCCTTTTTACTCTTTGTAGTGATGTGGGTGAGATTGCAATTATTGATGCAGTGGCCAAGATAAAGACAGAAATAAGAACTGCACAGTCTTGACAGCTGAACCATATAGACCAAGTTTGACCCCTCCTCTGATCTCTATTAGGGCAACGGTTGAGACGGTGCAGTTGATCTCAGTGCCCCTGAGTTTGCTATCCAGTGATCTCTCTTAGAATTGTGGGTGTGTGCGGTATGAGGTGCGAATATCATTGGGTCAACTGTGAAACCCTTGCAGTTGAATAGCCCACTATCTGATCTCTCTCCCCCACACTGTCTCCTCCTCTGTCTCTCTCCCTCTGTCTTTTTCTCTGTCCCTCTCTCTCTCTCTTTCAGTGTCTCACTCTCTCTCTGTCTCTCTTGTATCTATCTCTTCTCTCTCTCCCTCTGCATCTCTTTCTCTCCCTCTGTTTCTGATTCTCTCACTCTCTGTCTTTATTGCTCTCTCATTGTCTCTCTATCACACTCTCGCTGTCTCTCTGTTTCTCTCTCTCTCACTATCACTCTCTTTCTCAGTGTTGCTCTCTCTGTCTGTGTTTCTCTCTCTCACTATCGCTCTCCCTCTGTCTGTGTTTCTCTCTCTCTACCACTCTCCACTTCCCTCCACCAAGGCTCACACGAGAATGATGGGCATTTTCGGCGAACTACCAGAGGACGACCAGCGCTTGTCAAAATTAGCCCATGAATGAGTTGGTGCCTTTGAGAGGGGCGAGGGGGAAGAAGAAAGGAAAACAAAAAATTTCTCTACTTTGTCACTGGTTTGTTATGTGGGCTTGGCCGGCACACTGCATGAGCAGCACTGGGTTAGGTTACTGTTTCACAGTGCTACAAATATACAGCAGCAGCAGCCTGGATTCCCTGCTTTATCTCACATATGGTTTTAACTAGTCAATTGCCTTGGGACCATAAGTGTCGATTGGACTATCTTTTCTAATCAGAGAGATATATTTGTTGAGCTTACAAAACATATTTTATCCAGGCTTTTTTTTTGTTATAGAAAGCTGACCGAACCATTGCCCTGTTGTGTTTGCTGCTTTATGTGGTAAAATGCATTGGACAAGTTTTAGGTTAGCTGCATATCTGAGGGTCAGCTCTCTGTGGAGCGTGCACAGTTTAAGTTACGTGCTGGCTGTTTTTATAAATGCAGCGTACACAGAAGTGCAGCCTTTCAAAGTTCTAATTTCTGTTGGTGCTTAAAAAGCCCTTCTTTACGGTTAATAGAAAAATTTGTGGATCTTCATGGCTGTCCATCCAGTGCCTGACAGTACCAGCAGCTCGCTAAAGTCATCACTATCTATAATTGATATCCTTCAATGGAATGGGGTTGCTGACTGCATTTCAAGGTCTTTGCTAAAGGTTTTCAACAATCCTGACAACTTTTGCCCTCATTGGTGCACCTTTTAAACTACTTTGTTGGAATGTCAAAGTCGTTGAACCATGGTGCAGAGGCTACATGTGTTTCACATTAGTCAAATCACAAACATTGATGGAAGCACGAGAATTCCTCCTATGATTGCATGCCAGAACAGACTCATTTACATCAAGCCTGCGAGTGGGAAACTTTTGTTGCATTTATATTATTAAACGGTGGGCTGAATGCTTCAAGGTTTTAATAAAAGTCATGTCAATGTTTTAATTTATGTTGAAAAAATCCATATGGGCAGCTGGAGGGTTTTCTCTTTGCTCTGTGGCATTAATACTGACTCTGTCTGTGGAATAAGCTCATCCGACCAGATATTTGTTCAAGTTAATACATAATCTATGGGGGGTGGGGGGTTGGCGGAGGTTGAAAACAAAGACTATTTTGAATATGATTTAAATATGATTTACAAGTGGTATGCAGCTTAGATAGAATATGTAACTGTGTTTCATTTTTCCTGTAATTTTTAGTAATCACAATTTGTAACAATTGTCTGGATCATAATGCATAACCCAATTGAGCAGATTTGATCAAGTCTAATTTCACTGTTCCTCCATATATTTCCATTACTCGCCATCACCATGCTGTTATGGCTCTGTTGCAATGCTGTACAGAGTGGCTTGTAATGACAGAACTGGCTTGTCTTGTTAAAGCTCCTTCAGAAATCAGTTTTGGGAGACCATGCTGAAGATTATTATTCTGGTCTCCAATAAAAAAAGAATGCATATTATCAAAATTGCCCCTTTTTATAACACACAGATGATTTTTTTTTGCTCAACCTCTTCCTTTCAGTTCTGCATGTATCCCCTTTTCCACTAAATCTGATCCCTTGTGCAAAGCCCTGTGTTGTTTCAATGTATTTTTTTCTAGTTGATTGCCATACTGCCTGATATTATAATTCTTCTGGTCCCACGAAGTCTATCATTTTATTTCCATATTAACTGTCCTGGTTCTTTATTTTCCCTTTACTGTGCTTTATTAATTGCTGTCAGTCATAATTGACTTATTTGGTTGTAATTTGAATGATGATATCGGCTAGTGTAGTTAGTATGCTTATTTCAGTCATCAAGGTTGTCAAAGTATACCCCATGAAAAGTGAAATAAAAAGTGAAAACTTTATTAAGGGATAGAGTGTTCATGTTCCCGACTAGCGCCACTGTTTAATTATATTGAAAACATTTAATAGGATCATGGGGGTTGGGGGGATGGGGTGGAGTTTGACAGATTTCTCTCTTGTTCTCTTGTCTGCGTTAATTGATGCCAGTAGCCAGGGGTACCAGTAGCTCTCTGCTACCTAAGTGGTCATTATACATGTGTGCGCCTAGGCAGTAAGTGTTGTCAGACTATTCAACTGTGCAGGGCATCTCAAGCCTGAACCTGTTGCTGTCCAACAGTCCCACATGTCCACTTTTTACCAGGGTCACTAAGCTCCACCTCACCCCCTGCTACATACACACACTTTCTCAGGCTCATCCTAATTGCTCTTGCAGTATTCATTTAAATTCATTCTTGCATCCTCATCCTTCATCCCATCATTGGTGGCTTTGCCTTCAGTCACCTGGGCTCCCATGCTCTGGAATTTCCTCCCTAAAAGCCTCTGTCTCCCCATTTTCTTCCCCTCCTTTAAGATCCTCCTTAAAACTAATTCATTTTGACCAAGCTTTTGCTCACCCCTCCTAATAACTCCATCTTATGCTTGGAGTCTATTATTTTTGGTTTGCTTGCAGCGAAGAGCTTTGGGATGTTTTTCTCGAGTTATTGTTAAATAAAATTAGTTCTTGCATCAGCCCACTATCAATTCTTGCACTTCATAATCACAATAATGCCAACCCACTCACTGTCTCATAAATCATGAGACAAACTCTTAAAAATCATGAGATTTGATAAGAAATTATGAGTGGCTATTTTTTGGTTTATTTAATCTCTAACATGTCACAGCTCTCTACAAAAACTATATTACTGAATCTGAAAAAACTTTACAAAAACTTTTAAAAAATCCTATCTATTATCACCACCCTTCACCTGTTGCTCAACCACCATGCAAAGCAAACCCTGCAGCTGCCAACCAAAGGTAAGTTTGGGGAATAAAATCAAAAATACCCTCCCATGGAGACAAGAGTCGTGATGTTCAGGAAAAAGGTGAGTTGGAATTGCTTCACAGCTCCACCTCTTCAAAGTTTACCTTGTCTGTCAACCTCATCCCTCACCACAGAACAGCAGCCTGCTGGTTATTGTAGTTCTACTTACCCACTTCGACCCAGCGTGGCCGCACAGGTGCCATGTCCGGGGATGTGTGGTAATGTCCTGATGGCCACTCGGAGCTGAGACCGAGTGCGGTTCCCAGGGAGACGCTGTTGCTCCGAGTTAAATCTTTGTCAGGCACTCACTCTTGAAGCTTCCCCCAACCCCCTGCTCTTCCCCAGACAAAATTAAAATAATGATAATAATTATACCTCCATTTGAAGTGAATGCTCTTGAGCCTTTCTAAATTAGCTTTTTTTCTCGAAGCTTCTCCCGTCTGTGGCTGGAAGTTACCGGTTCGTGGACTTACTCAGTGAAGTTGATGCACTGTACAGGCTACTGCTTCAGTCTCACTGAGGAGCAGGACAAGACAATGCATCATATGTGGTGAAGTACCAGTGTTTCTATGTAACAGCCTGGCCATGTTGTACTCCAACACTGCTGCTAACAATTAGAGTCAAACACCCTTGAGAAATACCTAAATCTCATGATAAAATGCGATTTGTGCATAGACGAAAAATATAAGCAGTCCACGCATGCTTAACTCACGTATTTTTCTGCGCATGTGCAAATTGCCTTATTTTTTCCCCCAAAAAAGACGTGAGATTTAGGCATTCCATCGCAAGATCGTGAGTGAAGCTTGATTTCAATCTGAACTCATGTCTCTCGCACTGGAATCCCAAGAGTTGGCAATACTGTGAACATTACAAAAGAGGAACTACTTTACTCCATTGCTTACTTCATTGTCACATAAGAGGTTCCTTCTCTTTCTTTAACGAGTACATGTTTGCCTGAACTCTTTGAACCAGGATGTTCTCTCGATATTAGGAACATAGGAACAGGAGTAGGCCATTCAGTCCTTCCAGCCTGCTCCACCATTCAATTAGATCATGGCTGATCTGTACCTCAACTCCATTTATTCGCCTTAGCTCCATATTCCTTGATATCCTTATCTAACAAAAATCGATCAATTTCAGCATCTACTGCTTTTGAGGAGAATTCCAGATTTTCACAACCCTTTGTGTTTCCTGATTTCTCTCCTAAATGGCCTGGCTCTAATTTTAGAATTATGTTCCCTCGTGCTTGATTCTCCTACCAGAGGCAATAGTTTCTCTGTATTTACCGTATTGAATCCTTTTAACTTTTTAAACAACTCACTCTTCAATCTTCTACACTCAAGGGAATAAAGCCAGATTTATGCAACCTGTCCTCATAATCAAACCCACTAAGCCCCTGTGTCATTCTGATATTGCGATTAGTAACTAGTTAGTGCTGCCAGCTCCCAATGTGTGTGTTGTGTGCAGCTGGTGGCAACGCTGAAGTAACCTGCCAGATTACTTAAGGCTGGGAGGACCCATTCTTTGTCAGATCTCAATGCCCCCTAGCTGTAGTAAATCTGGCCAGTTTACTTCACTGTGACTTCCAATTGCTCAAGCCCACACATTTTCAGGAAGTGCCAGCATTAGTAGGTTACTGGGTAATGACTGACATTTCCATTGGGGAAGGGGATTTCTAATTATCTGACGGGGAAGGGGATTTCTAATTATCTGACAGTGAATGAGTCAGGGTGATGGAAAGCAACTCGGCTGAACAACTTCTCAGTAATACTGAACCCTAGCTGTACTCACATGCTGGATAGATGGGCCATATAGCCAAGAAGAATTGAGTTCATTGTAGCATAAGAACATAAGAAATAGGAGCAGGAGTAGGCCATTTGGCCCCTTGAGCATGCTCCACCATTTAATAATATCATGGCTGATCTGATCTTGGCCTCAACTCCACTTTCCTGCCCGCTCCCCATAACCCTTGACTGCCCTATCATTCAAAAATCTGTCTATCTCTACCTTACATATATTCAATGACCCAGCCTCAACAGCTCTCTGGGGTAGAAAACTCCAAAGATTCACGACCTTATGAGAGAAGAAATTTCTCCTCATCTCCGTTTTAAATGTGCGACCCCTTATTCTGAAACTATGCCCCCTAGTTCTAGATTCCCCCACGAGGGGAAACATCTTCTCTGCATCTACCCTGTCCAGCCCCCTCAGAATGTTTCAATAAGATTACCTCTCATTCTTCTAAACTCCAGTGAGTATAGGCCCAACCTGCTCAACCTTTCTTCCTAAGACAACCCCTTCATCTCAGGAATCAACCGAGTGAACCTGGTCTGAACTGCCTCCAATACAAGCATATCCCTCCTTAAATAAGGAGACCAAAACTGTATGCAGTACTCCAGGTGTGGCCTCACCAACACCCTGTACAGTTGTAGCAAGACTTCCCTACTTATATACTCCATCCCCCCTTGCAATAAAGGCCAACATTCCATTTACCTTTCTAATTACTTGCTGTACCTGCATGCTAACTTTTTATGTTTCATGTATAAGGACCCCCAGATCCCTCTGTACTGCAGCATTTTGTTGTCTCTCCCCATTTAAATAATAATTTGCTTTTTTATTCTTCCTACCAAAGCGGATAACCTCACATTTTCCCACATTATACTCCATCTGCCAATTTTTTCCCCCACTCACTTAACCTAGCTATATCCCTTTGCAGATTCTGTGTGTCCTCGTCACAACTTGCTTTACCACCTATCTTTATATCATCAGCAAATTTAGCTACATAACACTCTTTCCCTTCATCCAAGTCATTAATATAGATTGTAAACAGTTGAGGCCCCAGCACTGATCCCTGTGGAACCCTGCTAGTTACAGGTTGTCAACCTGAAAGTGACCCATTTATCCAGACTTTCTGTTTTCTGTTAGTTAGCCAATCCTCTATCCATGCTAATATATTACTTCCAACCCAGTGAACTCTTATCTTGTGCAGTAACCTTTTATGTGGCACCTTATTGAATGCCTTCTGGAAATCCAAATATACTACATCTACTGGTTCCCCTTTATCCACCCTGCTCATAACATCCTCAAAGAACTCTAGCAAATTTGTCAAACGTGATTTCCCTTTCATAAAACCATGCTGACGCAGCTTAATTGTATTATGATTTTCTAAATGTCCTGCTACTACTTCCTTAATAATGGATGCCAACATTTTCCCAATACCAAATGTTAAGCTAACTGGTCTATAGTTTCCTGCTTTCTGTCTCCCTCCGTTCTTGAATAGGGGCGTTACATTTGCGGATTTCCAATCTGCTGGGACTTCTCCAGAATGAAGGAAATTTTGGTAGATTACAACCAATGCATCAACTATCTCTGCAGCCACTTGTTTTAAGACCTGAGGATGAAGGCGATCAGCTCCAGGGGACTTGTCCACCTTTAGTCCCATTAGTTTGCCTAGTACTTTTTCTCTAGTGATAGTGATTGTTTTAAGTTCCCCCTTCCTATAGCCCCTTGATTATTATTATTGGAATGCTTTTAGTGTCTTCTGCCATGAAGACCGATGCAAAATATTTGTTCAAAATCTCTGTCATTTCCCTGTTTCCCATTATTAATTCCCGAGTCTCATCCTCTAAGGGACCAATGTTTACTTTAGCTACTCTCTTTTTTGTAAACCTGTAGAAGCTCTTACTGTCTGTTTTTATATTTATTGCTAGTTTAGTCTCATTACACAACACTGCTTGTACAGTGAGACGTGTAGAACTTGAAATCTCTTTTACAGTTATAAAGCTTTTCCTATTTAGTTAAGATGAGAGAAACGTGGCACCTTTTTAAACCAGTTTCTAACCTTCTGCATCTCCCCTGAAAGCACTGATTCCTTGCCAGGAACAATTCCACAGACACTGATCCTTGCTGAGAATAGTTCCATAGGCACTGACACCTTGTCGGGAACAGTTCCATAGGCTCTGACTCCTTGCCGGGAACAGTTCCACAGACACTGATCCTTGTCGGGAACAGTTCCATAGGCACTGGTTCCTTGCTGGGAACAATTCCATAGACATTGATCCTTGCTGGGAACAGTTCCATAGGCACTGACACCTTGCCGGGAACAGTTCCACAGGGACTGACTCCTTGCCGGGAATAGTTCCCTACGGACTGCCTCCTTGCCAGGAACAGTTCCACAGGGACTGACTCCTTGACGGAAATAGGTCCCCAGGGACTGACTCTTTGCCAGGTGTAGAAGAAGAAGAAGTATTTGGTTTTCTATAGTGGCTTTCACAACCTCAGGACGTCCCACAGCGCATTTGAAGTATAGTCACTGTTGCAACTGACTCCTTGCTGGCAACAGTTTCAAAGGTGCAAGTCGCCCTCCAGTACCTTGGGCAGTTGGGAATTATTCATGTGCATGCCTGGACATTGAGCATCGGCAGGCTTGTCGACCATGGGGGATAACCTAGCCTTTCTTGACACAAACAGTTCTATCTGGAGTGGCTGGAAATCAATCAGCAGTGGAAGCTCAGGTTGATGTTCTGTTCTGCACTGAGGCCAATTATAGTGTGCTCACTGCTGCTTGAACAGAGATCAACTCATGAGACAGGCTGAGGATAGAAGCAGTGAGCTTCCTGTTCTGTATGAGTAATATTTTTTATGATAATTTTAAGCACGGTTCATATTTATTCACTTGTAGTTTCAGTGGAGGCATTTAGTTTGTTGTCACGTCTGACTGAGATGACAGATTAAAAATCCCATTTGAATGAACAGTAAATTTAATTTTAATGTCTTATAAGAGGCAGTGATCACTTGTGGGTCAGTCAGTTTTGTTTTCTGTTTGATTATAGGCGTACATTTTAGCCTAGATGGTGACATTGCTCTCTTAAAAGAATATTTACAAAAACAATGCATCTACACATACAAGTACCGTGTCCCACAGACTACTGAGATCCTATATCCAGTGGAATAAGATAAAAGTTGTCAGTTGAAAATGAAAGAACGTTCTCACCCATTCTCCCTCCTTGTGTTCAGGCGAGATAAACTGCAGTGGAGTCTGAATGCTGTTCCATTTTGCTCCTGGCAGGGACTTTAATTGGTATAATGCAGATTTTTTTTTTGATCAGCAAGGATTATTCTGCTTATCTTTCCTTAGTATCATAGTTTGTGATGAAAAAGCCTTTGGTGAATCACAGATTCCGAGTTTCCAAGCAAAGCACTTTAGCGATTGACATCTGAAAGAAAAAGTCTGATTTATTAGCCTTTAATTGATAACATTGAGGGGTAAGTAGTAATCCAGGTCCGACTGATTTGTGAAATTGCTTAATATGAAGTCTCTTTGTGATTATAATATACAAACTCAGTCTAGCTGCTGGAGTAGACCCTGTGCATCTTCTGGGATACTTGGGTGTTTTAAACTGCTAAATCTATCTTGTGCTTTTATAGTAGTTGGCAGATAAACTGGCAGGGTAAAGATTAATAACCAGTGCATTGCTATCAGTGCCTGCTTGTCGATTTTCTGGGAATGGGCTGTCTATTCAGTATGAAAATTATTGATTAAATAAAACTTGTTAGTAGGGCAGTGTATGATCCATAATCACAAACAATAGTGGACATCGTTCTTCCCAAGTCATCCTCATGCATCAAAACCTTCCACAATATTTCATGTCACCTGTTCTAGTCACTTTGTCCTCCCAGTGCTAGACAGAAATGTGTCACCCTGATTCCATCTGTGTAGGTATTGCTCTCTCAAAAGATATGGACAAATGCACTGATGTGCCACTCGTGTACGTTACAACTGCATGCAAGCCTTTCTAACTCTACCAAGGAAGGTGTAATTGTATCACGTAGAGACACAATTCACAGTTTCTTTCAGGCAAGCTGCAGTGTGCTCTACCTATTCAGAATGTTTTTGAAGAACCTTTTCTGCTAAAGTTTCATGCCTTTAAGATGGAGTGATTACTTAGTTTGCACGCCTGAAGGGTAATTCTACTCTCGTAATGAATACAGCACAAATACTGTAGAGACAGATTAACCTTTTAACTTCACTGCTTTTACTTTACAATGAGGCTTCTCTTATTCAGGTTTTGAAGTTTGTGTTTATGTGTTTTTGTGTGTGTGTATGAGTTTGTGCTTTCGTATGTGTGTTGCTTGATAGTTTTGTGGTGTTATGGAATTAAAGTTTGTTTCCATCGTAACTGTAGAAGTGACTTTGTATCCCTTTTTAATAATTTTTAAAGATTTTCTGTACTTTTAATTATCTAAGAATCTCTTTGTACAATTATTTTGTAATCCAGGACAAAAACATTCCCAAATTTTATATGGTGTGATGTAATTAAACTATGTCCATTTAATTATATTACAAGCAATGTTTGTGTGTCTTTAAAATGATTATTGATAATTTATCCCTTATTTTAAGCCCGCTTGGATTATAAAACAGGCAGCCTGCTTCTGGACGTCTGCCACAAATCGGTTTGATCGGCAAATAAGCAATATATATAGATGTGGTGTTACTGCTAAAAAAGCTAGACAGAAAATAGGTTAAGCAATAGAAAGCATAAGGTGATGATAAATGGAGAAGACTCCATCTGAGAGACAGTGACTAGCGGAGTACCATGGGTGCCCTATATTGGGGCTTCTTTTGCAAACACATAAATGCAGTGGAGGTGGTTCTGACTTTCTAAAGCTTGATGACAACACCAAGTTGTGCCATCAACTGTCCAATGTAGAAAGTAATCAAAATGACAAATTACCTAGATGGACCAAAGAATAGCAAATGCAGTTTAATATGGGGAAATGTGAAGTAAGATGTTTTTGGTACAGATTGGTACAGGGAAACAAGAATTGTGTGTATACAATGAATGTGTTTACATATATAAGAGTGGAAAAGGAGAAATATTTGTGTCTGATTGGCAATCATTCAGGGAAAGAACTAATTCATGTGAGGCCGTTGGGTAGTTATTTTAATAATTTAATATTTATAACAGATTAGGTGGGGCCCTGACAGTGTAGTTGTGCATGGTACATTAGAATGAATGAGCAGAATGGTTTTTACCTGGTTTCTTACCTTCTTTTGAGGTTACCCAAGCAGAGCCCATATTTCTTACCTCCCCTCCCCCACCCCACCGCCTTCCCAATAAGGAGAGTATTGTGTTCCTAACACAGATGAGGCTGCACACAGGGAGGTTAAAGTAACAGTGACCTCAGTCTTTAATAAGACACTCCAGAATGAGGAACAGGCCTTAGGGGCCGGCTTATATACAGTGCTCCCAAGGGATGCTGGGATCCCTTGGGACTTCAGGGGATGAGTTCCCTGGTGGCGGAACATGGGAGTGCATGCTTTACAGATACACAACATCACTTCCCCGCCCCCCCAAAGTCAAAGTGAAAACTATTTACAAGGTGAGGCGGTCGGGAGCCTTTCTTTCCCTGGTGGACTGCCTCGGTACAAATGTCTGTTCTGGTGTGTTGGCTGTGCCCTCGCTGGGCTGGCGTGTTGTTGGCCCTGCAGGGCTGCTAGGTGAGCCTGGCCTTGTTGGGCTGTTGGGCGTGATGGGTTCGATTTCCTTGTCCGGCGTGGTGTCATTGATCCTTTGGGTGTGTGTTGTGGGCTCAAAAAAGGTGGTGTCTGCTGTGGGTTGTTCAGGGCAGTCTGTGAATAGCAGCCTTGTTTGGTCCAGGTGCTTTCTGCAAATTTGTCCACTGTCTAGTTTGACTACAAACACCCTATTCCCTTCTTTAGCTATCACCGTGTCCGCGATCCACTTGGGACCATGTCCATAGTTTAGCACATACACAGGGTCATTCAGATCAATTTCCCGTGACACAGTAACGCGACCATCGTTTACATTTTGTTGCTGCCGCCTGCTCTCTACCTGATCATGCAGGTTGGAGTGAACCAGTGAAAGTCTGGTTTTAAGTGTCCTTTTCATGAGTAGCTCAGCTGGGGACATTCTTGTGAGCGAGTGGGGTCTCGTGCGGTAGCTGAGCAGTACTCGGGACAGGCGGGTTTGGAGTGAGCCTTCTGTGACTTGTTTAAGGCTCTGTTTGATGGTTTGTACTGCCCGCTCTGCCTGCCCATTGGAGGCTGGTTTAAACAGGGCTGAGGTGACATGTTTGATCCCATTGCGGGTCATGAATTCTTTAAAGTCAGCACTGGTGAAACATGGCCCATTGTCACTGACCAGTATGTCAGATAGGCTGTGGGTGGCAAACATGGCCCTCAGGCTTTCAATGGTGGCGGTGGCGGTGCTTCCCAACATTATTTCACATTCAATCCATTTTGAAAAAGCATCCACCACCACCAGGAACATTTTACCGAGAAATGGGCCTACATAGTCGACATGGATCGTCGACCATGGACTGGAGGGCCAGGACCACAAACTTAGTGGTGCCTCTCTGGGCGCGTTGCTCAACTGAGCACATACGCTGCATTGCCGTACACAGGACTCTAAGTCAGAGTCGATACCGGGCCACCACACGTGGGATCTGGCTATCGCTTTCATCATTAGCGTACCCGGGTGTGTGCTGTGGAGATCCGAGATGAACGTCTCCCTGCCCTTTTTTGGTAGCACTACGCGGTTACCCCACAACAGACAGTCTGCCTGAATGGACAGCTCATCCTTTCGCCGCTGGAACGGCTTGATTGGCTCTTGCATTTCAACGGGGATGCTGGCCCAGCTCCTATGCACTACACAGTTTTTTACTCGGGACAGCAGAGGATCTTGGCTGGTCCAAGTCCTAATCTGGCGGGCCGTGACAGGTGATTTATCATTTTCAAATGCTTCCATGACCATCAACAAGTCTGCGGGCTGCGCCACCATCAACAAGTTTGCAGGCTGCGCCATTTCTACCCCCATGGTGGGCAATGGTAGCCGACTGAGAGCATCCGCACAGTTCTTGGTGCCTGGCCTGTGGCGGATGGTATAGTTATACGCTGATAGCGCGAGTGCCCACCTTTGTATGCGGGCTGAGGCATTAGTATTTATCCCCTTGTTTTCAGCGAACAGGGATGTGAGGGGTTTATGATCGGTTTCCAGCTCAAATTTGAGGTCAAACACGTACTGATGCATTTTCTTTACCCTGAACACACGCGCTAATGCCTCTTTCTCAATCATGCTGTAGGCCCGCTCGGCCTTAGACAAGCTCCTGGAAGCATAGGCAACAGGTTGCAACTTCCCCGCAACGTTAGCTTGTTGTAATACACACCCGACTCCGTACGACGACGCGTCACATGCTAACACGGGTTATACAATACAAGCAGCTTGCTGGAGCATAAAATGTTTCTGGCTTTCTCAAAAGCAATTACTTGGTTTTTTCCCCCATACCCAGTTCTCACCTTTGCGCAATAACACATGTAGGGGCTCTAAAAGGGTGCTTAACCCCAGTAGGAAGTTACCAAAATAGTTGAGGAGTCCCAGGAACGACCGCAGCTCCATGACGTTCTGTGGCCTGGGCGTGTTCCTAATAGCCTCTGTCTTGGCGTCTGTGGGCCGAATGCCGTCCGCCACGATCTTTCTCCCCAAAAACTTCACTTCTGTTGCCATGAAGACGCATTTCGACCTCTTCAGCCGCAGCCCTACGCGATCCAGTTGCTGGAGGACCTCCTCCAGGTTTTACATGTGCTCGGCGGTGTCCCGACCCGTGACCAATATGTCGTCCTGAAAGACCACCGTGTGTGGTACCGATTTTAGTAGGCTCTCCATGTTTTTCTGTAAGATCACTGCAGCTGACCGAATTCCAAACGGGTATCTGTTGTAGATGAACAGTCCCTTGTGTGTGTTGATGCAGGTGAGGCCCTTCGAAGACTCCTGCAGCTCCTGCGTCATGTAGGCCGAAGTCAGGTCGAGCTTGATGAACGTTTTGCCTCCTGCCAGCGTCGCAAAATAGGTCGTCTGGCTTAGGTAGCGGTCCTGTAGCGAGAAACGATTAATAGTTACTTTATAATCATGCAAATCCTGACCGTGCCATCATTTTTGAGTACTGGAACAATCGGGCTGGCCCACTCGCTCAATTCCACTGGGGAGATGATGCCCTCGCGTTGCAGCCTGTCCAGCTCGATTTCCACTCTCTCCCTCATCATGTGAGGTACTGCTCGCGCCTTGTGGTGAATGGGTCATGCCTCTGGGACCAAGTGGATCTGCACCTTCGCCCCGGAAAAGTTTCCAATGCCTGGCTCAAAAAGGGAAGGAAATTTGTTAAGAACCTGGGTACATGAGGCCTCATCGACATGTGATAGCGCTCGGATGTCATCCCAGTTCCAGCGGATTTTGCCCAGCCAGCTCCTTCCAAGCAGTGTGGGGCCATCGCCCGGTACAATCCAGAGTGGCAGTTCGTGCACTGTGCCCTCGTAGGTGACCTTGACCATGACGCTGCCCAGGACAGTGATAAGCTCTTTGGTGTACGTTCTCAGTTTCATGTGGATGGGGCTCAGGGCTGGTCTGAATGTCTTGTTGCATCACAGTCTCTCAAACATCTTTTTACTCATGATGGACTGGCTAGCGCCAGTGTCCAGTTCCATGGCTACGGGAAAGCCATTCAATTTTACGTTTAGCATTATAGGTGAACATTTCATTGAAAATGTGTGCACCCCGTGTACTTCAGCATCTGCCTCCTCTCTCTGAGGCTCAAAATTGCTTTGATCCACCATGGACCGATCTTCCTCTGCCACGTGGTGGTTAGCAGGTTTTGCAGAGCTTGCAGCTCATTTGCAAGCTCGTAGGAGGTGCCCCATTGTTCCACAGATCTTGCAAACATACCCTTTGAAGTGGCATGAATAGGCTGAATGAGTGCCTCCACAACGCCAACAAGGTGTGAATTGCCTTGCATTCATCATTTGTTGGGGACTCTGAGTCACCTGGGTCACCTAAGGCCTGCTGGCAGTTGCAGACTCGTGTGTTCTGCCCTGTACATTTCTGCTCGCAAACACAGTTCAAGTTAATTTATGAACATTGCTAGCACTTATGTGCTGAGAGATTTGTTTGGTGTTATCACTGGTGGACATAAACGCCTGTGCTATCGCAATGGCCTTACTGAGGGTCGGTGTCTCTACAGTCAAAGGTTTTCGTAGGATAGTCTCATGGCCAATGACCAGTACAAAAAAGTATCTGAGCATTTGCTCCAGGTAGCCATCAAACTCACATTGTCCCGCAAGTCGCCTTAGCTCGGCGACATAGCTCACCACTTCCTGACCTTCAGATCGCTGGCATGTGTAGAACCCATACCTCGCCATCAGCACGCTCTCCCTCGGGTTAAGATGCTCCCGAACCAGTGTACACAGCTCCTCATACGACTTATCTGTGGGTTTCACCAGAGCCAGAAGATTCTTCATGAGGCTGTAGGTCGGTGCCCCGCAGACTGTGAGGAAGACCATTCTCCTTTTTGCAGCGCTTCCTTCTCTGTCCAGCTCGTTGGCTGCAAAGTACTGGTCTAGCCGTTCGACATAGGCTTCCCAGTTCTCACCCTCCGCGAACTTTTCCAGGATGCCCACAGTTTGCTGCATCTTTGCGTTGGATTTGTGTACTCGGCGCCAGTTGTTGTGTTCCTAACACAGATGAGGCTGCAGACAGGGAGGTTAAAGTAACAGTGACCTCAGTCTTTAATAAGACACTCCAGAGTGTGGAACAGGCCTGAGGGGCCGGCTTATAGACAGTGCTCCCAAGGGATGAGCTCCCTGGTGGCAGAACATGGGATTGCATGCTTTACAGATGCACATCAGAGAGGCTGCGGCCTTTATCTGGTGTCTCTCTGCCCAGTGGTTCAGGAACCGAGTGGAATGTGTATTTGACCTTCCTGCCCTTTTCAACTCAGGGCAGTATGCACTAGTCCTCCAACATGAAGTGTCACCCAATATAAAACGTGTTGTTCTGCACCAGTTGGGTAAAAACCAATTAGGCAGAGTTCAGCATCAATTTAGCACCAGAAAATTGAAGGAAAATCTTTTACGTTTTTCATTATTTCATATCTTTTTTAAAATCTGTTTATCCTTATAGCTTTGCTTGATTTAAAACTATTGTGATCGGTGTCCTGTTTGTATTACACTTGGTAATGGATCCACATAATGAATAGAGTTTGGAAGAACTAAAGACTGATGTAAGTGAGGACTGAGTGGATCAGCATACTATTGCTAGCTACAGGTTAGACCGATGGGATTAAATCCCTTCTATCTGCAAGAATCTCATGCAAAATGACTTTGGCAGTCTCAACACAATCCACAGTAGGAGTGGGATCCTAACTGAAATGTGCTCATGATTAATGAACTAATTGGTACTAAATTGTCAATCTCGTTCAGAGAGTTAGTGTGGGAAAAAAAATCACATTAGAATGCTCTTCAGTGGTTGACACACATGACCAGGGCAGAGCAGAGGAGTTTTATACTGCGTCTAACCTCTGCTATATCTGACGTGGCAGTGATTGATGCTGGGTGTTGAATTGTGTTCCATACCCCAGACTGACATCCCTCAAAAATTCATTAAAAGCAACTTGGAAAGGAAAATAATAATGATAAAATGGCTTCAAATAACCTTCCACCCATCAATTAGTGAGTGTCCAATCCTGTAATATTAATTTCTAAATGGACTGTACATTGCACTTCACAACACCAATATTTGATTCTGAATAATACATTCAGAGTTACTTCAGGTTCTTAGTCTGAATGTGTCTTTTCCAAATGATATTATCTATAATTGTATATCAACACCACACAGTGCCTGTATAAAGAGGCAGAGGTTTATTGTATGCTCAAAATCATTCCTGAATCCAGGCCATTTGTTTTGTTTTTCTTGTGCTCTTTTCCTCTCCTCCTCTTCTGACCCCACTGAAAGAAACTGGAGCACACTTTTACATGCCTGTTGCACTTTGATACCTCACTCGGATAATCGTACTTCAGACGTAAGTGTAGACAGTGAATGTTGGCTAGCTGTTCAACTGTAGTGGACATTGCAGCCATATCCTCACTTGACATCCCCACAGACCCACTTTTCAGCAGAGATGATGCAATTCTAGCCTAGCCAAGCGCCACTAAAGCTAAATATTATGTTCCTACATCAGCTAAAATTAGCTCACTCAGTGTAGAGCAATGAATCAAACCCAGAACATTTTTCAAAAGCTTTTATTTTCTTTCCCTCATTGGGTCATTTTTTCTGGGGCTTCAACCACTGCGACTCTTGAGAGCATGACTAGGAGGTCCATGAGAGGGGCTGGAGTAGTTCTTTCTTTGTGATGAAATGGCTGACTTCAACTCAGCACGTCTCTTAATTAAGCACTGGAGACTGTGAACTTATGATGTGGAGCATAAATTCCTGTGTCACCACTCTATTGCGTTCATAGAATCATACAGCAGAGAAGGAGGCCATTTGGCCCATCATGTCTGTGCTGGCTCTTTGAAAGAGCTTCCCAATTAGTCCCACTCCCCTGCTCTTTCCCCATATCCCTGTAAGTTTCTCCTTTTCAAAGATATAACAATTCCATTTGAAAGCTACTATTGAATCAAAGGAATTCATAACTAACCTTGAAAATTCGCCAACCAATTCAAAATGATTTCATTTTAAAGTATTAAATTTAAAAGAAAAAATGTTGGCTGTATCATTACTGGAGCGGATATATTAAATCCTTTCATGGCCACTCCTAATCTCCTATTGCCCCCTGGACACAATCCTTCTCCATGGGCTAAAATGTATTGCAAGTGTTTTCCATTTCTGAATATTCTGTCTGGTTCCTGAGAAGGATCCTGTGTACAGTCTTTTCTTTGTATTGGGACCAGATATTGACTTTATCCTTGAGTGTTCCAACGCTTTGTCTGTGTATTTAATTCTTAGAGCAATGGCCATTATCGATGAAATGCATTCCTATAAGTTTAACTCATACATGTTTTCTAAGATTTTATGTTGTATAGGTACTTCTTTAAAGATTGTATTCAACATTTTTTTAAATTTGTACATTCATTCCAATAATTCGGTTGTCTATGAGTGAAACTGCGTTAAGATAATCGCTACTGGCGCCTGCAAAAGTTGCAGTTTGATTCAGCCCTTGCTTCTTACAAGGGCAATAGTGTTGAATAAGCCCTTTAAATTCTATTCTTTGCTGAATCGCCATGGAAACGGTGTTTTAAAAAATCTTCAGACTGGCATAGTTTCCTGCCAGTGGCTCAATTATGCTGCCAATTCTTTTTGGCCAAGTTTTGGTTCTTGGTCCATTCACAGCATTTGAGGCTGTGAAAAGATGTTTGTTTCGAGTTTTAATGATGTGAAAACTGGTCAAAGCATTTGTATTGTTAAGAGGAATTGTTATTGGTTGCATGTAACCAATGAAGCTACAGTACTTACAGTGTACTTGATTTACAAGTGGAGCTCTACTTATACAGATGCATAGAGAACACGGACACCAGGGATTGGTGATAGGAAAAGCAAACCCCAACCAGAAATTTCCTTGGTAAACTTGAGGTGATTCAAAATTCTACTGCCCGTGTCCTAACTCGCACCAAATCCCGTTCACCCATCACCCCTGTGCTCGCTAACCTACTTTGGATCCCGGTTAAGCAACTCCTCGATTTTAAAATCCTTGTTTTCAAATCTCTCCATGGCCTCACCCCTCCCTATCTCTGTAATCTCCTCCAGCCGTACAACCCCCCAAGATATCTACGCTACTCTAATTCTGACCTCTTGAGCATCCCTGATTTTAATTGCTCCACCATTGGTGGCCGTGCCTTCTGCTGCCAAGGTCCTAAGCTCTGGAATTCCCTTCCTAAACCTCACCGACTCTCTACCTTTCTTTCCTCCTTCAAGATGCTCCTTAAAACCTAATTCTTTGACCAAGCTTTTGGTTGTCTGTCCTAATAATCTCCTTATGTGGCTCGGTGTCAAATTTTGTTTTATCACACCCCTGTGAAGCACCTTTGGATGTTTTACTACGTTAAAGGCTCAATATAAATACATGTTGTTGCTGTTGATGGTGGTGATTCTACCAATCGGCTGCCGTAACAGAAGATCGGCAGCAACATAGAATCGTACAGCACAGAAGGAGGCCGTTGAGCCCATCGTGTCTGTGCTGGCTCTTTGTAAATGCTCTTGAATTAGTCCCACTCCCCTGCTCTTTTCCCATAGCCCTGCAGATATTTCCTTTTAGATGTATATATATAATTCCCTTTTTGAAAGTTACTATTAAATCTACTTCCACCACTCTTTCAAGCAATGCATTCCAGATTTTAACAACTCGCTGCATAACAAAATTCTCCTCATCTCACTTTGGGTTCTTTTGCCAATTACCTTAAATCTGTGCACTCTGGTTACTGATCCTTCTGCCAGTGGAAATAGTTTCTCCTTATTTACTCTATCAAAACCCTTCATGATTTTGGACACCTCCATTAAATCTCCCTTCTCTGCTCTAAAGGAACAACCCCAGCTTCTTTAGTCTCTCCATATTGATACGTCCTTACTACACAGTATAAATGCACACGAGGCCCATGCTTGAGAGACGGTCAGTCTGTGACCTGTCCTGTATTCCTTAGCACTCAAGTGATGGAGTGGGTGGAGCTTCCCCTTTTATATCTGAAGGTCCAGGTTAGGAGTGTCTCCCACAAGTTCACCACCTTGTGGTCATTGTTCTCACAGTGTACAACTTAGGTCAGATTATACATGGGTTACAATGCTGGTTGAATACATGACATCACCTCCCCCCCCCCCAAAGTCTTATTGGGATCACAGGTTGAGTCTCTCTGGTGGTTTACGCTCTCTTGTAGAGCGCCTGAGTTGGGGCTCCGGTTGTTGGGCGCTGGCCTGAGTGTCTGCTGTTTGCGGTGCCTCAGGCCTGTCCGGACTGCCCACAGTGACTGGGCTCTCCTCCACTTGGTTCCTGTGTTCGGTCACCTGTGGAGGAGTGAACTCTATATCGTGTTCTTCCTCTGCTTCTTCCATGGGGTTGCTGAACCTCCTTTTTGTTTGATCCACATGTTTGCAACAGATTTGTCCATTGGTAAGTTTAACTACCAGAATCCTATTTCCCTCTTTGGCAATCACAGTGCCTGCGAGCCACTTGGGCCCTGCAGCGTAGTTGAGGACAAAAACAGGGTCATTTACATCAATACATCGCCCTCTCGCATTCCTGTCATGGGAGTCATATTGTGACTGGCGCCTGCTCTCGACAATTTCTTTCATGGTGGGGTGTAAAAGGGATAACCTGGTTTTGAGCGTCCTTTTCATTAGCAGCTCTGCAGGTGGGACCCCTGTGAGCGAGTGTGGCCGGGATCTATTGGCCAACAGGAGGCGTGATAAGCGTCTTTATAGGGAACCCCCTTGGATTCTGAGCATCCCCTGTTTGATTATCTGCACTGCTCGTTCTGCCTGGCCTTTTGAGGCCGGCTTGAACGGTGCCGTTCTGACATGGTTAATTCCATTGCCTGCCATGAAGTCCTGGAATTCAGTGCTTGTGAAGCACGGGCCATTGTCACTGACCATGGGCAGCGAACATTGCCCGTAGACTTTCTACCGTGGCAGAGGATGTGCTTGAATTTAAAATGTCACACTCGATCCATTTGGAGTAGACGTCTACTACAACCAAAAACATTTTTCCGATGAAAGGACCTGCGTAGTCCACATGGATGCATGACCATGGCTTGGCGGGCCAGGACCAGGGGCTAAGGGGGGCTTCCCGGGGCGCATTGCCCAGCTGGGAACACGTGTTGCACCTGCAAACACAAAGTTCCAGATCTGCGTCTATCCCTGGCCACCAAACGTGTGACCTGGCAATTGCCTTCATCATGACAATGCCCGGGTACTCGTTGTGGAGTTCTCTGATGAACACCTCTCTGCCCATCTGGGGCATGACTACTCAGTTTCTCCACAGTAGGCAATCGGCCTGAATCAAGAGTTCATCCCTGCGCCGGTGAAATGGTTTAAATTCCTCAGGGCATGCCCTGTACGTGGCTGTCTAATCCCCATTCAGGACACATTTCTTGACTAGAGACAATAGCAGGTCTCTATTTGTCCAGACTTTAATCTGACGGGCTGTCACGGGTGAGCCTTTGCTTCCGAAAGCTTCAACAGCCATGACCATCTCAGCAGCATGCTCGGTAGACCCCTCAGTGGTGGCTAGTGGGAGCCTGCTGAGTGCATCGGCGCAGTTTTCAGTGCCCGGTCTGTGCTGAATTGTGTAGTCATAGGCGGCTAACGTGAGTGCCCACCTCTGTATGCGGGCCGATGCGTTTGCATTTATGGCCTTGTTGTCGGCCAAAAGGTACGTTAGGGGTTTGTGATCTGTCTCCAGCTCAAATTTCCTGCCAAACAGGTACTGGTGCATTTTCTTTACCGCATATACACATGCTAGCGCCTCCTGTTCTACCATCCCGTAGCCCCTTTCTGCCTGGGACAGACTTCTGGAGGCATAAGCTACCGGCTGTAACTGACCCTTGGCATTGACATGCTGCAACACACACCCGACACCATAGGACGACGCATCGCACGTTAACACAAATTTCTTACATGGGTCATATAGCGTTAACAGATTGTTGGAACATAACAAATTGTGTGCTCTATTCAAAGCCCTTTCTTGGCTGTCCCCCCAGACCCATTCGCGATCTTTGCGTAGGAGCACGTGTAGTGGCTCTAGCAGCGTGCTCAATTTGGGAAGAAAATTCAGGAGCCCCAGGAATGAACGCAACTCCGTTGTATTACGGGGTCTGGGTGCTCTCTGGATCGCTTCCGTCTTGGACGCAGTAAGGCTGATCCCGTCTGCTGCTACCCTCATTCCCAGGAATTCTACCTCTGGAGCTAGGAAGACGCACTTTGCCTTTTTCAGTCACAGCCCTACCCGGTCCAGTCTGCGTAGCACCTCCTCTAGGTTGTGGAGGTGTTCTTCAGTATCGTAACCCGTGATGAGGATGTCGTCCTGAAAAACCACCGTCCCTGGAATCGACTTGAGGAGGCTTTCTATATTTCGTTGGAAGATCGCGGCGGCCGAGCGAATCCCGAACGGACATCTGTTGTACTCAAACAGCCCCTTGTGTGTCGTGATGGTGGTCAGCTTCTTCGACTCACTCGCCAGCTCCTGGGTCATGTAAGCTAAGGTCAGGTCCAATTTTGAAAAAAGTTTGCCACCGGATAGTGTCGCAAAGAGGTCCTCCGCTCTCGGTAGCGGGTACTGGTCTTGGAGTGACACCCGATTGATGGTGGCCTTGTAATCACCACATATCCTGACCGACCCATCCGCCTTGAGCACCGGCACAATCGGGCTCGTCCAGTCACTGAATTCGACTGGCGAGATGATGCCTTCCCTCAGCAGGCGATCCAATTCACCTTCTATCTTTTCCCGCATCACGTACGGCACCGCTCTGGCCTTGTGGTGTACTGGCCTGGCGTCCGGGTTTATGTGAATCACTACCTTGGCCCCCATGAAAGTGCCAATGCCGGGTTGAAATAATGAGTCAAATTTGTCCAGGATCTGTGAGCATGATACTCGCTCCACAGAGGAAATTGCATTGACATCACCCCATTTCCAGTTCATGACAGCAAGCCAACACCTCCCCAGTAGTGCGGGACCGTCCCCCGGGACAACCCAGAGTGGCAACCTGTTCTTCAAATCTTTGTGGGTCATGACTACCGTGGCGCTGCCTAGCACCGGAATGATCTCCTTTGTTTATGTCCGTAGCTGTGTGTCAATCGGCGATAATTTTGGCCTCCTGGCCTTGGACGCCCACAACTTGTCGAACTGTTTGATACCCATCAGGGAATGGCTGGCCCCTGTGTCTAGCTCCGTTGATACTGGGATACCATTGAGGAGCACTTTCATCATTATCGGTGGCGTCCTGGTGTATGAACTGTATACGTGTTCCACATGAACTCGCTGAACTTCAGCTTCCAGCGATTTCCCCCAGCGTTCATTTCTGCAATTTCTTCAGGTATTTTGCTCATCTCTGCAAACTCCGGCTGAGTGTGTGCCTCCACGCCTCCAACATGAGCTGCTGTTTGAAACAAAAGGTCCCTTGCCAGTCGATCGTCCCTGACTGCCCCTGTGATTGTCCTAGAGTGCGCCATTAACAGATGTTGATTGCCCCATTACTGGCCGCATTGTCCCTTGCAATGGCGTGAATCGCCGTTCAGTTTGCCATTGTCTCTGTCGAACTCCCCCTCTGGGTTCGACTACATGTTGGGGCATGCTAGATTGCCCTTGTCTGCCTGGAGAACTGTGTGCTGCTTTAACAATGTTGAATCTCTGTCCCAACCATTCCTTAACACAGTACCTCTCGTCTGTTCTACTAGTGGCCATGCTCGCGTGGTTTAAATCCCAGTTTCTCGTTGCCATTGATACGTCCTTACTATACAGTATAAATGCACACGAGGCCCATGCTTGAGAAAAGGTCAGTCTGTGACCTGTCCTTTATTCCTTAGCACTCAAGTGATGGAAGTAGGTGGAGCTTCTCCTTTTATATCTGAAGATCCAGATTAGGAGTGTCTCCCACAAGTTCACCACCTTGTGGTCATTGTTCTCACAGTGTACAACTTAGGTCAGATTATACATAGGTTACAATGCTGGTTGAATACATGACACATATAACTGACGTCCCTCATCCCTGATACCATTCTGATAAATCTCCTCTGCCCTCTCCAAGATACTTGGCATCCTTCCTCAAGTGTGGTGCCCAGAATTGGATCCAATACTCTAGATGAAGCCTAACTAGTGATATATAAAGGTTTACCATAACTTCCTTGTTTTTGTACTTAAGATACTATTTATAAAGCCAAGGATCCTGTAGGCATGAAATTCATAGATGTCCCGCCTGCTGCCACCGAAGTTCCGTCGGAAATGGCCGTTTTCTGGGCCATCAAGGATCCGCCCGGTGGAAGATTGGTAGGTAAGGGTTCTGCCCACGTCACAGTGTCCTGCCCGCCCATGCTGGATGTCAGATAATCGCCATTTTGATCACTTTTGCTGCACTCCCGCTGACCTGCCGCCCGCCAGAAGGACCGCTGAGCTGGGCGGCAGTGGACCAGCAATCGCACATTGGGTGGGAGGGAGCATTGCGAGTGGCTTGAATCGGGAGGGAGGGAGGCAGCAGATGAGCGGCGTCAGGCGGGAGGGAGGCAGCAGTATGATCGGTATCAATTGGGAGGGCAGGAGGGAGGGAGCGAGGGAGGCAGCAGTGTAAGCGGGCAGCAATCGTACATCGGGTGAATGGAAGGGAGGGAGGGAGAGATGGAGTGCATTGGGGCAGCTCTGGCACATCGGCCGGGAGGGAATGCTAGTGGTCATCACATCATGGCAGCCAGTCGGATTTTGCATCATATCAGTGGAACTGCTGGAAAGAAGTTAGGTCAATGTTGCATTACTTTCTTGTTGATGGTGATGTTTAAATTGGATGTGATAAAACTGATTGAAATGTCTCTGAGCTAATGGAGGCTTTTTTGTTGCACCTTGTTGAAAGTCCTTTATTGAGAAGACCAATGGCAAAGGGAAAATTATTATGAGTGACTGAAAAGTGTTCAGCATCTCACATTTTGTACATCCAAGCTGATTCATTAATTGTCTCTCAGAGTGTACTACAATATAACTGATGACCACATCATCTCAGGGGTGGCACCCCTCCATGTTTGGTCTCGCAAAAAGAGGGTTGAAGTGCAAGCCTTAAGGTCTGCCCTACAACTTGGAGTAATTGAATGACAGCCTTCCTGCATTCATTGTCGTCTTGCAATGGCCTGATGACAGGACCAATTATACACTGCAGTCAGATGTGGATGGGAAGATATTCTTGATGAAGCAGATGACCTGAGGGACAGATGTATGATTGCGCAACGCACCACACATATGACATTAAAATGACACACGCACAAACAGAGGGTCAACAATGTGAGTGTATTTACAAGTGCACAATGACAAACGTTACATAATATGACATATACAGACATTTAGACGAGGAAGCAACACCCACCCCTCTACCCGGCACCACCACCTCTCTTTTCCCCCCCGCTGCAGCGATGCCCACTTTCCTCTTCCTCCCCACACCTACACACTGGAGAGGCCCTCCCCTGCCCCTCGCTGCCTCTGATTCAGGAGGTTGTGCAGGAGGGCAGCGGGATGTGTGCAGACGTGTGCGTCTCGATGGCAATGTACGTTACGGGACCGAAGGCGCTGGGATCTCCTGCTCCTCCACATCTGTGTGCCTTGAGGGTGTGGGGTCGGGGGCTTGCAACACGCGAGCAGAAGCCATCTCCTGCCTTATGGTCTTGACGCTTTCTGATGTGCGCTCCAATACTGTGAGGAGGCACTCCATCCTTTGATCATGCTGCTGGGTGAATGTGGCGATGCTGGCAGCTATCCCAGCCATGGTCTGCTGTATTTCGCGACCTACCTCCACGCCAGTGGTTGAGAGTTGGACCATCTGGCTCAATGGAGCGAGCTGTCCTGCATCCGCAGGTGGTTGCTCGCTACTGCTGGGTGCTGGGGCCTTGCTTCCCTTTGCGGCACGAACTCTGCGCTTGCTTGAGCTTGCTTGAGTGGAGTCTGTTGGAAACCCCAGGAAATCTGATCCCGATGCCGAGTATTGCGGACACTTGGCTGACTTGGCAGGGGGCTGATGTCAGGCGCTTCCAGATCCTCCAGGTGAAGGGGCACAAATATGGGCCCTTCTCCTTCCTCTCTCTCCTCTTCTTCCTGGCCCTGGGTGGCGGAGATGGGAGCGGTGGACATGGGTGATGTAGGCTGGGGGTGCAGGAAGGATCTGGTGTCCTTGGGTGTGGAGAACGTCGGGGTGGGAGATGCAGGGGTGTGACGGCATCTGTGAAGACCAGAGGTCGATGGTCTCTCCAGATCTGTGGTGTCCCGAGTCAGCATCTGTAAGTAGAGGACAACATTTCAGTCTGTAATTGGGGGGGGGGGTGGTTGGTGAAAGTGAGATGTGAGCCATTCCATCTCACATTATGCCAGCAAGGAATCCCATCTCTACATGGCCACACCAATAATGGGCGACAAAGTGTGCGTGCGACCGCGAGTGCATTAACATTGCAAGTACTTTCATGCCATGAGCATCGCTGACACCAGAGATGAGTGTAGCCTTACCCTGCGGTAGCAGTGGATCTGCAGAAACATTTGTGGTTGGAATGAGTCGATGGCCCACCAATGCCAACGCATGCTGCTCCAGCCTGGTCAATTCCACCACATCTTGTGGGCCTCCTCCGGTTGCACTCAGGCTTGCCTGTTTGGCTGCTTGTTTTCTCTGCACAAAAAAACATTGCAGCCTTTACTCCCTTTGCTCATGGCCCGCCCCCCCCCCCGCGCACACACACACACATCGTATGCACAACCTTTTTGGCCTTGGGACAGGAGGGGGCGAATAAATTTGTACTCACTTTAGCTGCCGCCACCAAATTGTTCAGCCATGCAAATTGATCAGCCATGATCTTATCGAATGGCAGTGCAGGCTCGAAGGGCCGAATGGCCTACTCCTGCACCTATTTTCTATGTTTCTATGTTCCACCGTTTGCAGCATTGGTCACCATCCCGCTCCACGTTGCCCATTGCACTGACCATCTGACCTATGTCCATCCAAAGATGTTGGTATTGGGTTGGTGGAGGCTTGCCACACCCATCCCGGGTGAATTTGCTGTACCTGCGCTCCACCTCTGTCACTAGCTCCTCCAACTTCTGCTCATTGAACCACGGAGCTCTGGGCCTGGTTCTGGCAGTCTTCATTAATGCTTTCTGGCCACTCATCCTCTATAATGAGAGAAATTGCTGCTCAACAGTCTGATTATACATTTGTCACACTGCTCCCTCTGCAACTCAGACTGGCCCCTCTCCAATGCCACCTCTGCTCTCGAACCTCCAACTCTCTCCTCTCTCTCTTTCTCTCTCCTCTCCTCTCTCCTTCCTCTCTCTTTCCTCTGTTCTCTCTCCTCTGTATTCTCTGTCTCTCTCTCCTCTCTCTGTCACTCCTCTCTCTCTCTCCTCTCTCCTTCCTCTCTCCTTCCTCTCTCTCTCCTCTGTATTCTCTCTCCCCTCTCCTCCTTTCCTCTGTATTCTCTCCTCTCTCCTCTCTTCTCTGTCTCCTGTCTCTCTCCTCTCCCCTCGCAGTTGAAATTGAGTGGTGTCCTTTTATGGCCCTGAGCACTTACTCAATTAACGTGCAAGGGCCACAAAAGGACTACAACAGGCTACACAAAACTACAAAAAAAACCTGCCTAAATCCCGCGCATGCACAGTGGAGGCCTTCCAAAAAAACCCGAGTGGAGAGGCCTACACCTGATGCATTCTGATGATGCTTGCCGCCGAGTCCCGCTCGCCGACTTGCGTCCGCCAACTCACGTCCGCTGCCGCCCACACAACGGCAATCAAAGCAGCTCCCGGCGGCAGCGGACGCCAAAAACGGACCTCCCGCCCAGTGGCTGCCGAGAAATGGGCGGCCATGAATTTCGAGCCCTGTATGTTTTTAACAGCCTTATCAACTTGCCTTGCCATGTACATGATTCCCAGGTCTCTCTGTTCCTGCACCCTCTTTAAAATTATACTATTTAATTTCTATTGCCTCTCCTCATTTTTCTTCCAAAGTGCATCACTTCACTCTTCTCGCCATTTGCCTGCTCACTTCATTAGTCTGTCTATGTCCTCCTGAACTCTGCTACTATCTTCATCACGGTTTACTACATTACCAAGCTTTTTATCACCTACAATCTTTGAAATTATGTCCCCTATACCCAAGTCCAGGTCATTGATATATATCAAAAAGAGCAGTGGTCCCAATACTGACCCCTGGAGGTGTTGACACCACCATATACTTCCCTCCAGTCTGATAAAAAAACATTCACCACTAGACTCTATCTGTCTCTTAGCCAATTTTGTATCCATGCAGCTACTGGCCGTTTAATCACATGGGCTTCGATTTTGCTAACAATCTATTAATTTGGACATTATCAAATGCCTTCTGAAATGCCATGTATACAACATCAGCTGCACTACGCTCATCAACCCTGGCTGTTATTTTATTGAAGAACTCGATCAAGTTTGTCCGACACGATTTGCTTTTATTAAACCCCAGATAAGCCGGGTAAACGGGATATTGTGACAACGTTACACTGACCGAACCCCCAAGGAAACTGGGGGCTGGTGTTGTGTTAGCTGTATAATAAGTTGTAACCTCTGTTCTTCACAGCTGAACCAATGGTCATGCACCTTACAATACCTGATCAAGCTCCAGGAAAAGGAATTGTTTTTCCCTTTTTTAAAATAACATAATGTGTTGTGCAGAAATGTGTTAGTGCTGATGGCTCCATTGTCCATCAGAAATCTCTGTCTTCTTACAGAGGGGTGGGGGTGGCAGTGCAGATTTATAGATTGTACTGTCATACTGGGAAGCCTAGAAGACATGTGGAAAAGTGGGGAGTAAAAAGGACCAGAACAGGGAAATCAAAACTATTCATAATTACGCATGACTTTAACATAACAGAACATCTCAAACCACTTCCCCATTGGGGGGGAAGGGAGGTGGAGAAATGGACATCAGCCTAAGAAGAAGCATTTAGAAAAGAAACAAAAGAAACAGAGCAACTCGGGGAGGGAGGAAGGAAATTGTGTGCAGATACACAACTCATTGAAGGTTGCAGCCCAAGTAATAAGGGCATAGAAAGGAATCCCGGTTTTGTGTTTCGAGACAAAATACAAAGGCAAAGAGTTAAAGTCATGCAGGATTTTACAGAGGCTGATGCTAGAGTCTGTACAGTAATGGAAAAGGTGCAACCCAGATTAACTGTTACAGTTATGAAGAGAAAATTAGTACATTGGATTTTTCTTCCTTTTGAGTGGCGAGGTTGAGGGATAACCTGACAGACGTCTTCGAGATTATAAAGGACTGTGATGAGGCAAGTGGTGATAGGTTGTTTCTAATGGTCAGTGAGACAGAAATGATAGTGGCACAAGATGATTAAGATAATCACAAAATGAATTAAAAGGGAGATTAGAAAAAAATGTCTTTACACAGAGAGGGTGTTTAGGATGTGGAATTCTCTGCCACAAACCTTGGTTGAAATAGAATCCATACATTTTTTCAAAAGAGAATTTGTTACTTAATGGGACTAGCAACCCAGAGGTTGTGAGTTCAAACAGCACCAAGGCAAGTTGTGCAATTGAACTCAATGTTCCGGTCCTCTTCACCCCGTTTTTCGCCCCGGAGCGGTGTGAAAGGGGGCGGTGAGGCCTCCAGCGCCCCGACGTGATCCTCCGGTCGGGTTTTGCGGCGCCGCTGAACAGCACTGCCGGGAAGAGCTGTGTCGGGTTGCACCACCCACCCACCCAGAGGTACACCGCAGTGACCGCCTGGGAAATGAGAGCGGTCCAGCCATGCCGGCGGCAGAGAGGAAGGTAAAGGACTGCAAAGGTATGTGCGAGTGATAGGTCTTTTAATTTTTTTGCGATTTGAGTTGGATTGGACATTGTTTTGGGAATGTTTTAGTGTTTTTTTTTTAAAGTATTCCCCTCTCCCCACCCCAGGCCTCTCTCTGAGCGCTCATCGCCCGGCACTTTAGTTCGCGAGTTTCCCATCCTTGCGCCAAGAGAGGTGTACAACATCTTCCTTGGTGCTGCAGCCCTGACGCAGGGCTCCGATGCCCAAACTTAAGTACCAAGACGCAAACTATTCCCGACCGGTAACTTTCCCGCCCCGCCTCCATTTTCACCCTAAAAACAGAAAAGCCTAAAATCCAGCCCAATAAATTTGGTACCATAAAGGTTATTAAAGGGCTTGGGGAGCAAGCTGGGGAGTGTTATTGGACTATTTAGCTCTTGTGGAGAAAAACACCAGGACAGACCTGATGGGCCAAATGCCTGTTTCTGTTTTGGAGTGTTCTAAGGGTTGGTGGGCTGGGACAATGTACGCACTCCAGCAGCTGCAAGTAGTACTGAGAAACCACTGCAGATAAACATGAGTGCAGCAGTGATTGTTACTGTTTCTTTTTACAGTATCTTTTTTCATTGTCTATCAGTTATGAGTCAACACTGTCAAAAATGGAGACATGCTTAAAATATATATAAACTTTAAAAATCCTCAAAATATATATGTCAATTTATTTTAAAGCAATGATTTCAGTAACAGATGGTAACGTATTGTGACCTATAGCAGCTGCTCCTTCTAAACATTTATCTTGTCATTCACTAGTTTTAATTAGAATTAGCATTGCACTTTGGAGTGAAGCTGAGGTAACTGTACAATAAAGAGAGCTATCTACAAGTGTAAGGATAATGAGAATGGTGGCATAATGCTAATGTTACTGGACTAGTAATCCAGTGGCCTGGACTAATGATCCAGAGATGTGAGTTCAAATCTTACCATAGCAGCTGGGGAATTTAAATTCAATTAATTTATTGAAAATCTGGAATAAAAAGCTAGTGTCAGTAATGGTGATCGTGAAACTGCTGGACTGTTGTAAAACAAATCTGATTCACTAATGTCCTTTAGGGAAGGAAATGTGCCAGTCTGGCCTATATGTGACTCCAGACCCACAGCAAATAGTTGACTCTTAACTGTCCTCTGAAATGGCCTAGCAAGCCACTCAGTTGTCAAGGGCAATTAGGGATGGGCAATAAATGTTGGGTTTCCCTGCGGCGCCATCATCCCATGAATGAATTTTTTAAAATTCCCTAATTCCAATGACTGGCGATCTCATCCTCTTACTAATATCTGTTTTCTATTTCCTTTAACTTCATGCTGAGTATCCGTCTAGTTAGTATGAGTTGTGGTCATATATATATATATTTTAAATTTCCATTTCTAACTTAACTTTTACAAAGTCATAGAAACATAGAAAATAGGTGCAGGAGTAGGCCATTCGGCCCTTCGAGCCTGCACCGCCATTCAACAAGATCATGGCTGATCACCCACCCCAGCACCTCCCCCCACGCCCCCTCCACACCCCCCTGACCCCCCCAGCTGCAAGGACCACATCCAACTCCCTCCTGAACACATCCAATGAACCGGCATCAACAACTCTCCGCGGCAGGGAACCCCACAGGCCCACAACTCCCCGAGTGAAGAAGTCTCTCCCAATCCCAGCTCCAAACAGCCCACCCCCCATCCCAAGAGCGTGCCCCCCCCCCCCCGGCTCCGGACCCACCCAACACCGGGAACACTCCCCCCCAAACCCAACCCGCCCTGTCCCGTCAGAATCCTTCCCAAATGCCGAACACCCCCGGATGTCGAGCCCCCAGCCCCGGCCACCCCGGAGCCACGCCCCCGTGACGCCAACCACACCACATCCACCAACCGCCATCTGCGCAGTCAACCCGTCCACCCCACTCTGAACACTCCCCGCACCGAGGCACAGAGCCCCCAGGCCCGCCCCTCCAACACACTTCGCCCCCCCCAGACCTTCGCTGCAATGTGGCCCCTCCTGTCCCCCGCCCTGGGTTTCTCTGCCCCCCACCTCCACCACTCTCCCCTCCATCCCCCGCCCCCGTCTCCCCTCATCTTCCCTCTGCCTCCCCGCACAGGCTCCCATCTTGGGGGCGGTAACCTTCTGGGACAGGAAATTTTAGCCCCCAGCGTGGAAATCCTGCTCCCGCCACAGAATTGGCCTTACCACCCCTCAATGGAAGCGGAGTGCAATTTCCCACACTCCACTTCCTTTGGGGGCAGTTACCGGGGCACGACTGGATGCTGCTGTGACAGTTGGAACTGGTGCTCTCTTGCAAGTCATTTTACTCTTGCAAGCAATTCTGGCATAAAACTGTTGAGATAATTCCTTTTATCTACTTTCTCATAAATTATCACAGAGTTTCTATAAACTGCATAATTTTTTCAATTATATGTAAACATCCTTAGACCATCTCTTTTGTGAGGTTTATAGATTCTACCATTGTAGTACAGCGTAGATACAGTGCATTGTGAGTTACTGTATCGATATCATAGGACTGATTCCTTAACTGTCCATCCCAGGCGAGGAGCAGCACACGCAGGATGACCTGGTCGTGAAATCGGCATGCCCACAGCCTCTGATTTCTTGTTCGTTTAAATTGACGGATGGGAGTTCAGGTCTGCAGGTTCATGAATTCCTGACCTCGGTTTCCCATAAGCATTGCTATACATTGGGAGTTCTCACTTTGAAAATCATCCCTCTTATTTCAGGGTTCTGATTCTTAATGTGTAAATTGGAAATGTGTTTGAATGATCCATGAGGAACGCAGATCTAGGAGAGATTACCATGTATTGTGATCACGTGAGCACTTGGAAGGCACAGCTGCACTGAGCATTAAACGTTGACATTGTATTAGCCTTTTCATTGCTGGAAGTTCTCCTTCAGCTTTCTCCACACAGTACCTGCAAAAACATTGTTTGCATCGACATTTCATTGTTTTCCCAACCATCAAAGTAAGTACTTGCATTTATATAGCAGTTTGTTATACCTTCAGGATGTCTCAAAGCTCTTCATAATAGAGAAATTATTTTAGAATTGTCATCACTGTTTTGTGGGCAAATGAGACAGTCAATTTGAGCACAGCAACTCCCACATAAATCAGATCAGATGAATGACAAGTTGAGCTGTTTTTCGTGCAGGTGGTTGAGGGAGGAATATTGACCAGGGTATCAATAAAACATCTCGCTGGTCTTCAAATAGTGCCATGGAATCTTTAACATCCACTTGGACCATTGGAACTTGGTATGAAGACAGCACCTCGGACAATGCAGCACATGCCGCAGTACTGCATTGCAGTGTCAGCCTAGATTATATATTAGAAAGGTGCATACCCACAGAAGAGTTTCTATAATTTTTTAAAAATTCATTCTCATGGGTGACACTGGAAAGGCCGTATTTACTGCCCATTCCTAGTTGCCTTGTGAAGGTGGTGCTGGATCCCCTTTGTGAACCACTGCAGCCCTGTGCTGAACGTGCTCCCACAATGGTGTTAGATAAAGGAATTCTAGGTCATTGACCCAGCGACAAAGAAGGACATACTAATTGTCCTTCAAAATAACCGTGGTCATTTACCACAGTGCATTTTTGAATCAGCACACTTGTTCAGTCTTGTATGTTGCTGTAAAAATACTGCACGGCGCTTGTAGGATATGTCAACCACTACATTTAATCATGCACCTCCGTGTTCCTTTTTCATTGGAACTCCAAGCCACGACATTTGAAAAATTCTTGTTTTCAGAGGGGTTTTATTTTGGAGCAAACATAATGATTGGAAGCAGCAGACACATCTGAATGGTAATTCTGTTATCATAACAGATTCAACACAAATATAATAAATGCAATGGAAAGGCACGAACGACAGAGAATAGTCTGACCTTTTAAGTCGAAAGCTTTTTATTTTTCAACGAGGCTCCCATTACTCAGGTTTTTGAAGTGCGTGGGTAATGTGGCTGCTTATAGTCACATGGGCTTTAAGTAAGTTTTCTTTTACCTTGCCTTCTCAATCAATGAAATAAAAAAAAGGTTGCAATTTCATGGGCATATAAATGATGTGCTATAGTTTGAATGAACTATTAAAGGTATAACATAAAATAAATGTTGAAATGCTTTTTGTGCGATAAAGTATGGCTTAAGAAATCCTTCGCTCGTGTTAGATTTGTACACCTGCCTTATCGTAGTGAAATCTGTGCCAGTTACAGTAGTTCACTGTTTATAATACTAGTAATGCATGTGATTCCGAAATTGTGATTTCAAATTCAATATATCTGGTATTTTGGGGCAGAAAAAGCTATTTTGTATTAAATTGGGTACTTGGGGCGCACGTTTCATTGAAAGAACCGGCAGTACCTGTTACACATGTAGGTAGCATTGTGATAGGTGTTTTCAATGTTAAAGATGCCTCGCTATGTGAGTTACAATAGTTGGTGTATTGTATTTTATACCGAGAGAATAATCTACACCTATTATACATGGATTTGATTTTCTTCTTCCCTCATCTGGAGATTTTTAAAAGCCCCTGTCAGACCACCAGCTGATTGTTAACATCTGTCTGTTGGTTAATGGTAGTCTTGGCACCCTGACCATTGGCCCTGCTAGCTCTTGCACCCCAGGTAGTGATGGTTAATTATTTTATTTTGCCAGTAGAAGCTCCTGGGAGTCTCAAAAAATGTATTGCCTCCTCCCCGGTCCCCCTTCCCACACCGCCCTTTGTTGGCTCTTCCACAACAAGGAGAGACCGTGCAAACAATTTTCCCTGAGAACAAGAGCCACTGATATCTGGTCAGCTGGGAATTCCAATCCCACTCCCAATGCACACCATTCCAGGCAAGAGAGCAGGTTGAAGAGCCGCCGGCAAGGAACCTCGGTACTGCTGCACACCATCATCCAGGAGCCTGGACTGGAAGCAGAAGTGTGAGAAGAAGGAATGTGAAACTGGGCTGGAGACCGAGTAACACCTGCTTACTGACTTTTCCCATTCCCCTCCTATCCTTCTTGCCTACTCCCCCTTGTGTCCCTCCCTTCTCTTGCCCTTTCCCTCCATCACACCTCATCCCTTTCCCTTGTCTTTTCTTCCCCTCGACTCAGATTGGGTTCACAATACTGGTGTCACTGATTGCAGAGGCGTTGCTGCATTTCGGCAGCCTCTGCTGGCCTTCTGACTCTGAGGCGAGAGTGCTATCACTGAGCCACGACTGACACTTCGTACATTAACACTGAGTGCTGCAGGTGCTACTTCAGAACACTTGCTTTCTTTCGATCCTCTCAGTGTCTGCTGGAGTAGTTTCCTTGACCCTCCAATGCGGAGTATTTAAATGGATGACTGTGCACAGTGATGGAGCACTTTTCAATGCACAGTACCCAAGGTGGGAATAGACTGAAAATGCTGCTGCTGTTCTCAAAGAAATTAGACATACATTTTGAGTGTGAATTTTCTGATTTTGCATGCTGCCTGAAGGGAGGGGGTGGGAAGGAAGAAGTGCAGCATACCACAGAATGCTTTTACAAACTATTTACATTATCATTAGACTTTTCACATACTCATATCGGAATGGGACAATATGGATTATTATAGTTTAGATATCAGAACAAAGTAGATTTTGTAAACTCCAGGTAATCTTGCATTACCCAACTCAGAAAACAATTGAAAGTAAATTGGGCAGTAAACAGCCAGCATTCAATCTAATCGATTATAGCAGGTTTCTTTTTTTTTAAAGGGCTTTTGCTGTATTTGCTTAATGTGCTTATCAAGTTAATCTGCTATTTTCATACTTTGAATCTCAAATATGAAGATACGACATATTTATTGCTGAAGTATTGAAAATATCCTGGCCGCAAAATTCGGCACCTTAGTGCCGGCAGTTAAAGCCAGTTTGAAGATAAAAATGGCGTCCACCTCGCATCCGCCCACTTTCAGCACGGTCTACGCTGGTCGCCATCCTGGTGAGGGCGATAGCACAGGCAGGGCGTGCGTGTGCGGCAGAGTGCAGAGCAGGCAGATCGTGACCTGGCGCTGATTTGACGCACAACCTGTCATTTTGGACGTCGCCATTCCAATCAACGCCTTCTCCTAAACACACACAGCTGAACATGCTGATGAAGCTGTCAAGTATTCAGCGGAAGTTATAAACCATTGGACAACTGAGCATTGCTGAACTTTCTTTACTGTCGGTGAGTGCGCTCAGACCATTCTGTAGGCTAATAAACGATAAAAGGAGCGACTCTCATCAAGAAGCACATCTGTTTGCCGTAGGGGCTGTCTGGAGTGGCATGTCACTAACACCACTTAATGCTTTTTAATTTGTGGTTTAGCATTGCTTTGTCTGGCAACATACTTAATGTGTACTCCAGAGCTTAGCACCTCTTGGTTAAACTGAAGGATACAAGCGCAATGGGGGAAAATGTGACTGGAATTTGGTGTTTTTAAAAGGTGCAGGTACAGAAAATCCATTCAGATACCCTCAGGTTTACTTCTTCCTTTTCACTCACAAAAGTGAAACTAATGGGCCCTCTTCTGGTATAATTATGGTACTGCAAGCAACTCTATCATTTCTGGCAGACGGTTAATGTTGCAACATTTTCCCAACCAGTGATTCAACAACATACCACTCAAGCAACTGATGCACAAGTGTTTTTAAAAAACACTCTGGTCATTGACGGCATGAATGAGAACTTTGACAGATTTTCATGGTACTAATTTTAAGTTTTATTTTGTTTATTTCATTCACAGGATGTGGACGTCGCTGGCAAGGCTGGCATTTATTGCCCATCCTTAATTGCCCTTGAGAAGGTGGTGGTTCTCTACCGCATTGAACCACTGCAATCCGTGTGGTGAAGGTACTCCCACAGTGCTGACTTTGTTGTAGCGGTTTGGTACAACTGAGTGGCATGGCTGTGGGTCTGGAGTCACATATAGGCCAGACCAGTAAGGACAGCAGATTTCTTTCAAGGACATTAGTGAACCAGTTGTGTTTTGCTGACAATCCAATAGTTTCATGGCTTTTTAATTCCAGATTTATTTAATTAACTAAATTTAAATTCCCCCAGCTGCCGTGATGGGATTTGAACTCATGTCTCTGGATTACTAGTCCAGTAACAAAACCAAAATACTACTGTATCCTTGAAGTGAGGTCCTTATTTCTGAAGAGACTGAAACTCTTAACAGTTCTGAGAGTTGTGTTTGGATTGTCATTGGTGTAATGTGCTGCTGTCTTTGTTTGTAGCCCTGTCCAGTGTGGTATCAGCCTGGTTTAAAATAACGTGCATTGAAGAGCTGACTGGTAAATATCTGTAACATTTTTCAGCAGTGAATTCACAAACTACACCCAATGTGAATTTGTAAAAACAAGTCCACCAGTTGACTTTTTAAGCACCGTGTGATTAATTAACTAACCATACATAAAACTGATGTTTTCATTTTTTTAATAAATTAAACATTTCTTTTAATTTGGATATCTTTTAAGGCAATGGCTGTTTTCTTGCAAAAGTTACAACACAGTATTGAGGTAGAATTTCTACGGGGTTTCCCGATCTCAGGCTATAACTTTGGTAGAAGATTGGCGTAAAATCCGGAAAAGTGGTATAAACAGCCGCTAATGCTAGTTCTGCGGGTTTTCAACTGAAGTTACAGCGGACGATCAGAATAACCCCCGAGGAGGTTGGTCTGAACTAAAATAATGGTGAGGTATCCAATAATTTGAATCAAGCAATTTTGAATTAAGAGGAGTGGGCTGTATGTGTTTGACATATTTTGAATTTACAGGTCCCAGTGTGTAGGAAGGTGTGAATCAATCCTTGTTTGTAGATGAGGTAATGAGTTGTGCACTGATGGTTTGCCTTTCTATTTCCCCATCCAGCACATAAATAACGATCACATCCACGGAGAGAAGAAAGAGTTTGTATGCCGGTGGCAGGACTGCTCTCGAGAACAGAAGCCATTTAAAGCCCAGTACATGCTTGTGGTGCATATGAGGCGTCACACTGGGGAGAAGCCACACAAGTGCACTGTGAGTCTGTTCATTGAATGCTCGTTATTCACCAAAGGTTGCTGTCCTGTTGCCAAGAGCAAAATGATCTTCACATCTACATATTTAAGCAAATGCATATTCACCCCTGTATACAAAGCTTTTTTTTTATGTCTACCTAGTGCCAGTGAAACAATCTTGATGTATTTTATTCCTTGATTTATTCCAGGAATAATGAGTAACTTCTTGCACACTTCCGCCACTTGAGTTTGGGAAGAGTCCTGTCTCACAGCCCATCCACTACCTTAAATATTGACTCCCTCCATGTCTGCAGTGTGTACTGTCTACAGGATACACTGCAGCAACTCACCAAGGCTTCTTCAGCACCTTCCAAACCTGCAACCTCCACCATCTAGAAGGTCAAGGACAGCAGGTGCATCGGAACACCGCCATCTCCAAGTTCCCCTCCAAGTCTTTAGTTTCCTGAACAATTGGGACCGCTTCTGGGGTAGGTGGGATCTGTACAAGTCGGACAGGTTACACCTCAACAGAGACGGAACCAATGTTCTCGCGAGTTGTTTTAATAGTGCGGTTGGGAGGGCTTTAAACTAGCTTGGCAGGGGGATGAGAACCCAGGAGAGGGCTCTGAGCTAGTTAGAGTGGGTGAGAGCTCAGATGAACAGAACCCCAAGAATGAATGCAAAAGGCAGGAGGCAACAGAGCAGAGTAGCACTGGGGTAAGTGTAAACCACAAGGTGATAGGAAGGGACAATATGTATGAATATAAAGGGGCTGCAGGAGGGGTCAAGACTAAAAATCATGGTTTAAAAACTAGTATTAAAACACTTTACCTAATCGCACGTGGCATTCGAAACAAAAGTAAATGAGTTGACGGCACAAATCATTACAAATGGATATGATTTGGTGGCCATTACTGAAACGTGGTTGCAGGGTGGCCAAGACTGGGAATTAAATATACAGGGGTATCTGACAAATCGGAAAGATGGACAAGAAGGGAAAGGAGGTGGGGTAGCTCTGTTAATAAAGGATGATATCAGGGCAGTTGTGAGAGACGATATTGGCTCTAATGAACAAAATGTTGAATCATTGTGGGTGGAGATTAGAGATAGTAAGGGGAAAAAAGTCACTGGTGGGCGTAGTTTATAGGCCCCCAAATAATAACTTCACGGTGGGGCTGACAATAATCAGGGGAATAATGGGGCATGTGAAAAAGGAACGGCAGTAATCATGGGGGATTTTAACCTACATATCGATTGGTCAAATCAAATCACACGGGGTAGCCTTGAGGAGGAATTCATAGAATGCATACGGGATTGTTTCTTAAAACAGTATGTTACAGAACCTACAAGGGAGCAAGCTATCTTAGATCTGGTCCTGTGTAATGAGACAGGAATAATAAACAATCTCCTCGTAAAAGATCCTCTCGGAATGAGTGATCACAGTATGGTTGAATTTGTAATACAGATTGAAGGTGAGGAAGTAGTGTCTCAAACGAGCGTACTATGCTTAAACAAAGGGGACTACAGTGGGATGAGGGCAGAGTTGGCTAAAGTAGACTGGGAACACAGACTAAACGGTGGCACAATTGAGGAACAGTGGAGGACTTTTAAGGAGCTCTTTCATAGTGCTCAACAAAAATATATTCCAGTGAAAAAGAAGGGCGGTAAGAGAAGGGATAACCAGCCGTGGATAACCAAGGAAATAAAGGAGAGTATCAAATTAAAAACCAATGCGTATAAGGTGGCCAAGGTTAGTGGGAAACTAGAAGATTGGGAAAATTTTAAACGACAGCAAAGAATGACTAAGAAAGCAATAAAGAAAGGAAAGATAGATTACGAAAGTAAACTTGCGCAAAACATAATAAAAGTTAGTAAAAGCTTTTACCGATATATAAAACGGAAAAGAGTGACTAAAGTAAATGTTGGTCCCTTAGAAGATGAAAAGAAGGATTTAATAATGGGAAATGTGGAAATGGCTGAGACCTTAAACAATTATTTTGCTTCAGTCTTCACAGTGGACGACACAAAAACCATGCCAAAAATTGCTGGTCACGGGAATGTGGGAAGGGAGGACCTTGAGATAATCACTATCACTAGGGTGGGGGGTAGTGCTGGACAGGCTAATGGGACTCAAGGTAGACAAGTCCCCTGGTCCTGACCAAATGCATCCCAGGGTATTAAAAGAGATGGCGGAAGTTATAGCAGATGCATTCGTTATAATCTACCAAAATTCTCTGGACTCTGGGGAGGTACTATTGGATTGGAAAGCAGCTAATGTAACGCCTCTGTTTAAAAAAAAGGGGGCAGACAAAATGCAGGTAACTATAGGCCGGTTAGATTAACATCTGTAGTGGGGAAAATGCTTGAAGCTATCATTAAGGAAGAAATAGCGGGACATCTAGATAGCAATAGTGCAATCAAGCAGACGCAACATGGATTCATGAAGGGAAAATCATGTTTAACTAATTTACTGGAATTCTTTGAGGATATAACGAGCATGGTGGATAGAGGTGTACCGATGGATGTGGTGTATTTAGATTTCCAAAAGGCATTCGATAAGGTGTCACACAAAAGGTTACTGCAGAAGTAAAGGTACGCGGAGTCAGAGGAAATGTATTAGCATGGATCGCTAATTGGCTGGCGAACAGAAAGCAGAGAGTCGGGATAAATGGGTCCTTTTCAGGTTGGAAATCGGTGGTTAGTGGTGTGCCACAGGGATTGGTGCTGGGACCACAACTGTTTACAATATACATAGATGACCTGGAAGAGGGAACAGAGTGTAGTGTAACAAAATTTGCAGATGACACAAAGATTAGTGGGAAAGCGGGTTGTGTAAAGGACACAGAGAGGCTGCAAAGAGATTTAGATAGGTTAAGCGAATGGGCTAAGGTTTGGCAGATGGAATACAATGTCGGAAAATGTGAGGTCATCCACCTTGGAAAAAAAAATAGTAAAAGGGAATATTATTTGAATGGGGAGAAATTACAACATGCTGAGGTGCAGAGGGACCTGGGGGTCCTTGTGCATGAATCCCAAAAAGTTAGTTTGCAGGTGCAGCAGGTAATCAGGAAGGCGAATGGAATGTTGGCCTTCATTGCGAGAGGGATGGAATACAAAAGCAGGGAGGACCTGCTGCAACTGTACAGGGTATTGGTGAGGCCGCATCTGGAGTACTGCGTGCAGTTTTGGTCACCTTAATTAAGGATGAATATACTAGCTTTGGAGGGGGTACAGAGACGATTCACTAGGCTGATTCCGGAGATGAGGGGGTTACCTTATGATGATAGATTGAGTAGACTGGGTCTTTACTCGTTGGAGATCAGAAGGATGAGGGGTGATCTTATGGAAACATTTAAAATAATGAAAGGGATAGACAAGATAGAGGCAGAGAGGTTGTTTCCACTGGTCGGGGAGACCAGAACTAGGGGGCAAAGCCTCAAAATACGGGGGAGCCAATTTAAAACCGAGTTGAGAAGGAATTTCTTCTCCTAGAGGGTTGTGAATCTGTGGAATTCTCTGCCCAAGGAAGCAGTTGAGGCTAGCTCATTAAATGTATTCAAATCACAGATGGATAGATTTTTAACCAATAAGGGAATTAAGGATTATGGGGAGTGGGCGGATAAGTGGAGCTGAGTCCACGGCCAGATCAGCCATGATCTTGTTGAATGGCGGAGCAGGCTAGATGGCCTACTCCTGTTCCTAATTCTTATGTTCTTATAATTCACACCATCCCGACTTGGACATGTAAAATCATTTCTTCATCGTCTCTGGGACAAAATCCTGGAACTCCCTCCCTAACAGCACTGTAGGAGAACCTTCACCACATGGACTGCAGCAGTTCAAGAAGAAGACCCATCATCACCTACTCAAAGGGCAACTAGGGATGGGCAATAAAATGCTGCCTTGCCAGCGACGCTCACATCCCAAGAATGAATTTTTTAAAACCGTTGACAGATTTCAGACCAAGTTAGAATAATCTAATTAACATAACATTTTACATGGAAATTTCCCACTGTATTTTTAATCTCAAACCGGTTCAACACCCAAATTCTGAGCCAGTTTACCAACAAAGTCCCTGATCCATATCTCAAGTGAAATAAGAAATCAAAACATTCACCTATGAGAGCTGGCGACTAAAATGATCCACAGGCAATTTTAAAAGTGTGTCCAGTGTAATGAACATTGGCCCCGAATTCGCGGCTCCTATGGGCACGTACGAGGTGCGCACGCCCCCGTAGGGGCCACTCAAGTTCCGGGTTTAGGCATGCAAAGCGCATGCGCCTAACTCGGAACTTGCGATCTGTCAAGAGTCCTCTTGACAGATCGCATGCATCTGGAAGTAAAGGGGCTCCGTGGGCAGAGTGTTGAGCTATTTGGCCAACTCCTGCTCAGCGAATGCTCTTGAAATTTTTACAACTGATAAAAGCAAGCGTACAGCCTGCTTTTATCAGCATAAGACTTTTAAAGCACAGAATAAAACATTTTTTTTCAGTTATTGAAACATTTAAAATCCTATTAAATAAGGTAAGTTTATTTTTAGACCCTTTAAAATATATAAATTTATTTTTCAAAAAATTAAACTTTTGTTTTAAATAATTAATTCAATTTTGATTAATTTTAATTATGTGATTTATTTTTAAATTTATCTTAAGTACTTGTGTGTTTTGGGAGATACTCCCATTTATACTTATGGTGATTCCATATAACCATAAGTATGAATGGGAATACCCCTACTCCGATAAGTTGGGCCCGCCCACATAATCCCAATGAGGCATACGAAGCTCCTACGCTGCTGGGATACATGGGCCTCTGCGCAGGCCTTCGCGTAGGCCTTCGCGTAGAGGCCCAGGACCACAAGTCTCCAAAACTCCAGGAACAACGGGTACTTTCAAAGACATTTTTGCAGTCTTAGACATCCGCCTCCGACTGCAAATTCTGGGCCTTTGTTTCTATGCAGCTTCCTGTAATGTCATTATTGTTCAACAAGAGACCTTGATGTTATAGGGTCCCACTGAAGTTGGCATAGCTTTTGTTATATATGTAAACTTGTATAAACCTTGTACAGCCATCAGAGGGCTCATCCCCTGGAGTCCCAAGGGATCCCACAATCCCTTAGGAGCACAGGCACTTGAGGAGGCCTCACAGGCTGGAGACCTGCAATAAAAGACGACGGTCACACTTTACTTTGAGCTCACAGTATCCAGTCAGACTCTTTATTCATACATAACAACTGGCGACGAGATACAGATGACGAACCCAATAATGCAGAGAACAGTGGGCATCCTGCAGAAATTCTCGGAGGGAGATGATTGGGAAACCTTCGTGGAGCGACTCGACCAATACTTTGTGGTCAACGAGCTGGAAGGAGAAGCGAACGCTGCCAAACGAAGGGCGATTGTCCTCACAGTCTGCAGAGCACCAACGTATGGCCTCATGAAAAATCTGCTTGCTCCAGCGAAACCCACAGAGAAATCATACGATGATTTGTGCACATTGGTCCGGGATCATCTGAACCCGAAGGAAAATGTTCTGATGGCAAGGAACCGCTTCCATACCTATAAAAGGTCTGAAGGCCAGGAAGTGGCGAGTTATGTCGCTGAGCTAAGACGCCTTGCAGGACATTGCGAATTTGAAGGACATTTGGAGCACATGCTCAGAGACATTTTCGTACCTGGCTTTGGCCATGAAGTGATACTTCGCAAACTTTTGACTGTAGAGACCCCAATCTTGAGTAAGGCCATAGCGATAGCCCAGGCGTTCATTGCCACCAGTGACAATACTAAGCAAATCTCTCAGCACAGGAGTGCTGCTACAAATATTGTGAACAAAGTGATGTTGTTTTCAAATCACAACATACAGGGCAGGCTCCACATGCCTGCAGCTGCACGTCTGCAGATGTTACAGAGTCCACCATCAAGGGTGATGAATGCAAGGCCATTAACACCTTGTTGGCGCTACAGGGGTGATCATCGTTTCTATTCATGCCGCTTTAAAGGGTACGTTTGTAAGGGCTGTGGAACAATGGAACACCTCCAACGTTTTGTGCAGGCGAGCTGCAAACCCCGTTAATCCTGCAAACCACCATGTTGCAGAGGAGGACAGATCCACGGCGGATCACGACGAACCAAGGCCTCAGACTGAGGAGGCAGAGGTATATGGGGTGCACACATTTACCACAAAGTGTCACCCAATAATGCTGAATGTTGAATTAAATGGACTCCCGGTGTCAATGAAACTGGACACGGGCGCGAGCCAGTCCATTATGAACAAAAAGACTTCTGAAAAATTGTGGTGCAGCACGGTCTCAATGCCAGTCTTGGCTCCCATTCGCCCGAAACTGAGAACTTACGCAAAGGAACTGATTCCCGTAATCAGCAGTGCTACTGTAAAGGTCTCCTACGATGGAGCAGTGCACAAGCTACCACTCTGGGTGGTACCGGGAGATGGTCCCACGTCGTTTGGCAGAGGCTGGCTGGGAAAGATACGCTGGAGCTGGGGTGACGTCCGAGCGCTCTCGTCCGCTGATGACACTTGGTGTGCCCAGGTCTTAAACAAGTTCCATACGCTGTACGAACCAGGCATCGGGAAGTTCCAAGGAGCAAAAGTGCAGATCCACCTAATTCCGGGGCCCGACCCATCCATCACAAGGCGAGAGCAGTACCGTACATGATGAGAGAAAGGGTAGAGATCGAGTTAGACCGGCTGCAAAGAGATGGCATTATTTCGCCGATCGTATTTAACCAGTCCGATTGTTCCAGTCCTCAAGGGAGACGGCACCATCCGAATCTGCGGTGATTACAAAGTAACCATCAAACGTGTCTCCCTGCAGGATCAATAGCCACTACCAAAGGCTGACGACCTTTTTACTACACTAGCGGAAGGAAAGATGTTCACGAAGCTGGACTTGACCTCGGCATACATGACGCAGAAGTTGGAGGAATCATCGAAGGGCCTCACCTGCATCAACAAGCACAAAGGTCTCTTCATTTATAACAGATGACCGTTTGGCATTCGATCAGCCGCGGCGATATTCCAGAGAAACATGGAAAGCTTACTGAAGTCGGTACCGCGCACGGTGGTCTTCTAGGACGACATCTTGGTTACAGATCGGGACACAGTCGAACATCTACAGAACCTGGAGGAGGTTCTTAGTCGACTCAACCGCATGGGACTCAGGTTAAAATGCTCAAAGTGCGTTTTCCTGGCGCCTGAAGTGGAATTCCTGGAGAGAAGAATCGCGGCAGACGACATCAGGCCCACCGATTCGAAGATGGAGGCAATCGAGAACGCACCAAGGCCACAGAACGTGATGGAGCTGCGGTCGTTTCTCGTACTCCTGAACTACTTTGGTAACTTCTTACCGGGTCTCAGCACACTGTTAGAACCACTGCATGCTTTACTGTGTAAAGGGGATGAATGGGTTTGGGGCAAAAGCCAAGAAAATGCCTTTGTAAAAGCTAGAAAATTGTTATGCGCAAACAAATTGCTTGTGTTGTATGATCCATGTAAACGTTTGGTACTAGCATATGATCGTTGTCATATGGCGTTTGGTGTGTATTGCAACAAGCTAATGAATCTGGGAAATTGCTTATGCATCTAGAAGTCTGTCTCAGGCTGAGAGAGCCTACAGCATGATTGAAAAAGAAGCGTTAGCGTGTGTCTATGGGGTAAAGAAAATGCATCAATATCTGTTTGGACTCAAATTTGAATTGGAAACTGACCATAAGCCACTAATATCCCTGTTTTCCGAGAGTAAGGGGATAAATACAAATGCATTAACCCGCATCCAGAGATGGGCGCTCATGTTGTCTGCATACAACTACGCCTTCCGCATAGGCCAGTCTCAGAAAACTGCCGATGCTCTCAGTAGGCAGCCGTTACCCACAACGGTGGTGGAAATGGCACAGCCCGCAGATTTAGTCATAGTTATGGAAGCATTCGAGAATGAGCAATTACCTGTCACAGCCCAACAGATTAGAACCTGGATGAGCCAGGACCCCTTACTGTCCCAAGTAAAAAATTGTGTGCTTCACGAGAGCTGGTCCAGTGTCCCAGTGGAAATGCAGGAAGAGATAAAGCCGCACCAGCGGCGCAAAGGTGAAATGTCTATACAGGCAGACTGCCTTCTGTGGGGCAATCGAGTAGTGGTCCCCAAGAAGGGCAGAGACACCTTCATCAGTGACCTCCACAGTACCCACCCAGGCATCGTAATGATGAAGGCGATAGCCAGATCCCACGTGTGGTGGCCCACTATCGATGCGGACTTAGAGTCCTGCATGCACAGATGTAACACATGCTTGCAGTTAAGCAATGCACCCAGGGAGGCGCCACTAAGTTTATGGTCTTGGCCCTCCAAACCGTGGTCCAGGGTCCATTTCGACTATGCAGGCCTGTTTTTGGGTAAAATATTCCTTGTGGTTGTAGATGCGTCCTCCAAATGGATTGAATGTGAGAAAATGTCGGCAAGCACGTCCGCTGCCACCACTAAAAGCCTGCGGGCCATGTTTGCCACGCACGGACTAGCTGATGTCGTTGTGAGCGGCATCGGACCATGTTTTACTAGTGCCGAGTTCAAAGAGTTCATGACCCGTAACAGGATTAAACATGTTATATCTGCCCCATTCAAACCAGCATCCAATGGTCAGGCAGAGAGTGCAAACCATCAAGCAGGGTTTGAAGAGGATAACTGAAGGCGGACTGCAGACTCGCCTATCCCGAGTCCTGCTTAGCTACTGCACGAGACCCCACTCGTTCACTGGGATTCTACCCGCTGAACTGCTCATGAAAAGGATACTTAAGACAAGGCTCTCGTTAGTTCACCCTGATCTACATGAACAGGTAGAGAGCAGGCAGCTTCAACAAAGCACATATCATGATAGCGCAAATGTGTCACGCGAGATTGAAATCAATGATCCTGTATTTCTATCGAATTATGGACAAGGTCCCAAGTGACTTCCCAGCACCATTGTGGCCAAAGAGGGGAGCAGGGTGTTTCGGGTCAAACTTTCAAATGGACTCATTCACTGGAAACACTTGGACCAAATCAAACTCAGATTCACGGACTATCCAGAGCAACCCATTTTGGACCCTACCTTCTTTGACCCCCCAACATACACACCAGTGGCAACCGACACTGTGGTTGGCCACGAAGTAGAACCCATCACCCGCAGCAACCCAGCAGGACTCGTCACACCAGGCAGCCCAGCAAGGCCAGCTGCATAGCAGCCCATCAACGGCCCAAGAAACAATTCACTAAAACCAGCATTTGCCCCGAGACAATCAACCAGGGAAAGAAAGGCCCCAGATCGACTCACCTTGTAAATAGTTACACTGTTGACTTTGGAGGGGGAGCGTTGTTATATATGTAAACTTGTATATACCTTGTACAGCCACCAGAGGGCTCATCCCCTGGAGTCCCAATGGAGCCCACAATCCCTTAGGAGCACAGGTACTTAAGGAGGCCTCACAGGCTGGAGAGGCAATCTGGAGACCTGCAATAAAAGACTATGGTCACACTTTACTTTGAGCTCACAGTATCCAGTCAGACTCTTTATTCATACATAACAGCTTTTGTTGACAGTAGTGGCATGGGCTCAGTGAACCACCTGAAAATTACTTTTCCATAAAATATAAAAATACTTTATTTCCATCCGAATATATAATAGCAAACAGATTAATGAGCATTGTAGCACTCGGAATGAAGCATTGCCAAAGTAATGCCATTATCCATCATAGGGTATTTTGAACCCGGGCATTGGCACAGAGCTTGTTAATGTGATACTTTGAGGAATGTGGCACATTATCAAATGGAATATTATTGCTGAATCTTTCACTAAAGTTTTCCATCTGATATAAGGTGGCTTTGCCTGTATATTCTGGGATAACATGGAATTCAAACTGACTGTTCAGATTTTCTTCTTTCACGCTAATGTTTAATTGATTTCCCAGGTACAGCAAATGTACATATGAGAGGCAGCTGCTCCAGTAACTGCAATGAGAATTTAGGGAGATTCACTGTTAACCACATTGTTTTCACAACTGCAAGGAGATCACGCCCCATTTTGTGCAGATAAAGAAATAAAGATCTTGCATTTAAATGACGCCTTTTGCATCCTCAGGCGTCCCAAAGCACTTCACAAACAACTAATTACTTTTGAAGTATGTTCACTGTTGTTACATAGAAACATAGAAATTAGGTGCAGGAGTAGGCCATTCGGCCCTTCGAGCCTGCACTGCCATTCAATATGATCATGACTGATCATTCAACCTCAGTACGCCTTTCCTGCTTTCTCTCCATACCCCTTGATTCCTTTGGCCGTAAGGGCCATATCTAACTCCCTTTTGAACATATCTAATGAACTGGCCTCAACAACTCTCTGTGATAGAGAATTCCACAGGTTAACCACTCTCTGAGTGAAGAAGTTTCTCCTCATCTCAGTCCTAAATGGCTTACCCCTTATCCTTAGACTGTGACCCCTGGTTCTGGGACTCCCCATCAATGGGAACATTCTTCCTGCCGCTAACCTGCCGAGTCCCATCAGAATTTTATATGTTTCTATGAGATCCCCTTTCATTCTTCTAAACTCATGGGTAAATGCAGCATTCAATGTCCACGCAGCAAGATCTCACAAACAGTAAAAGAAATGAATTACGAGTTAATCTGTCCCTTTTTAATGATTTTGGTTGAGAGAGAAATGTTGGTCAGGACTTCGTGAGAACTCTCCTGATCATCTTGCAATAGTGCTGTGGGATCTTTTACATTCACCTGATTCGATAGCCGGACTTGATTTAACATTTCATCTGAAAGATGGATAAGCACTTTACTGTATAGTTTAATAGGAATAGGCAGTAATGTTTTTGGTAATTGTGCTTAAATTGTATAATGAATGGTCGATCAGAATTATTCAGATATGGGGATTGATGTAAGAGGCACACACTTTACATCCTTCCATCTACCATAAGTGAGGGTAAAGAGTAATGGTAGAGTTAGACTTCAGTGAATCCATATCAATTTTTTTTAAATATTTGAGGAGGTGGAACAGGGAAATCAGCAATAAAACAAAAGCATTGATTTGGTTGCTAAGGCAACTTTTGACATTGGTTTTGGTAAAGATTGAAATCTTCAACCTCAAACATTGTTCCATGTTTATAAAGAAAGGATTCATATCAAAGAGTGGATTTTGTGCCTGAGTATTCATTTGTAGTGGTTACCAACAGCACACAAGAGAAATATAATTAATTTGTTATACAGGCAACTCTCGATTATCCGGGTCCCTCAGGGATTGGGCTATGCCGGGTAAACGATTTCTCCGTTAGAGCAAGTTGACATTATAAAGTAAAATCTTCAATGAATAAATACTGTGCAATCAGCTACAAACAGTAACAAGGCAGTTAAGTATGGACATTACCAGCATGTATGCAGGTGGCCTCGAGGAGGAGATTGTCTAGATCCGGGGCGCACTGCCTTCCCGGGCCGAAAGGACTCCACACGCACCAGCCCGATGCCCTCCCAGGCCGAAAGGACTCCGAGTGCACTGGCCCAATGCCTTCCCGGGCCGAAAGGACTCCGAACGCACTGGCCCAATGTCTTCCCGAGCCGAAAGGACTCCGCGTCAGCGCCGTCCACAAGAGACAGCGGATGCAGCAGTGCACACACGGAATTTTAAATGCCATTACAACGGTTTCCCGTTGCATCCGTGTGCGGATAATCGCGAGTTGCCTGTACTTGATTTACCTTGGGTAAAGACTGATAAAAGAAATATCATGAGTGCTTTACGTTTGGGTTTGGCTGTGTGTTCCTCTCTCAGGAATCCTTTGTGTCCATACCCAAGGCAGAATCAGGTGAGCTTAACTTCAAAAACCCAACAAGCCAAAGGGCTATTTGGCAATGTTCTTTCCAACACCGCACAAGTGGATAACTTGTTCAACATTATGGGGCTGGATTTTTGGCTCTCTTGCGTCTCTGGTAGAGCCCTGGAGGGGCAGTAAAGGGTGTTTGAAGGCGTTACGGCAGGCGGCCAGCTTTTACCGTCTGGCCGGCAAATTCGGCTCATGGTTTGCAGCGGCGCAAAAACTTACCGCCCTGCCCTCTAGTTTCAATGAGATCATGACACTAATCGTCGTGCAATGCTCCATTAGCACCCGGCTGTAAAATTAGGCCCTAACGCCGCATTATACATCCGCCCCAAGTGACGCCTGTAAAACTAGGTGGTCCCACGGTCGAGCAGGCGGAATTTGCTGCATAGTTAAATTGAGAGAGGGGGAACCTAGATTGCAGGTCACATTGATTGCAACACAGCACGCTGCGTGAAGCCCTGACTTGAAAGCAGTTGTTTTATCTGCCATTACAATATCATACAACTTCAGTGAAAGAATTTAATGGGGGCATTACTAGTTCGCTAGCATGTCATGCTCCATGCTATTGCTAGGTGTCGTCAAGATAGAAGGACCATGTCAGCCCACCGATTAGGAGAGGCCGAAGACGTCTGGGGAGGAGGGCTCACCCCCACGGGTTTACAGGCAGCAACGCTCATTTCTCCAGCTCTCTGAGGAGCAGTGTGTGAGAAAGCTGTGCTTCCGAAAGGAAGTGCTGACAGAGATATGCCAGCTCCTAGAGGCAGATCTACAGTTTTACAGCGCCAACATGACTGCGCTGGCCTTCTATGCCTCCGGTTCTTTCCAGGCTGAAGCAAGGGACGTATGCAGCATCTCTCAATACGCAGCACATTGCTGCATTTGCCACATCAGAAAGGCTCTGTACGCCCCCAGAATGGACTTCATAACGTTCCCAATGAGCAGGGAGAGCCAGAATGAGCAGGCATGTGGGTTTGGCAGAATTGCAGACTACCCGAGGGTTCAAGGAGCCATTGACTGCACACACATGTGGCCTTGCGAGCACCATTCCACAATGCAGAGGTTTTCAGAAACAGAAAGGGATACCACTCCCTAAACGTGCAGCTGGTGTGCGACCACATGCAGCACATCCTCTCAGTAAATGCCTGCTATCCAAGGAGTGCACATGATGCTTTCATCTTGCATGAGAGCAGTGTCTCATGATTGTTTTAGCCACCAAGGGAACAGCGCAGCTGGCCGTTCGGGGACATAGGATACGGCCTTGCCACCTGGCTCATGACCCCCCCTCTGCAACCCCACCATAGAAGCGGAGCAGCAGTACAATGAGAGCCATGCAGTCACCTGCAACACTATCAAACAGACAATTGGGTTGCGATTCCGATGCCTGGACTGCTCTGGAGGCAGCCTTCAATATTCCCCTCAACAGGATTCTGAATTCTTTGTGGTATGCTGCATACTGCACAACTTGGCCATCATGAGGGGCCAGGCATTGCCTGTGGGGATTGCAGGCCCATCTCAGGAGGACGAGGACGACAAAGAGGAGCCTGGCGAGGCCCCGATTGGACAGCCACCCCATGGAGATGCTATCTGACCAAGAGCTGCATGTCGGCAGCTCATAATGCTGGTCTTGAATGGAAGAAGCTGAAGGATGGAGCTAATACTGGTCACGATATGTGCCACCATAAAGGCGCATCTCCGGTGAACTTTGGAATGATACACAAGACGCCAATGGCAAAGGGTCAAAGTTACATTTTACTGGAACAAACTAACAAACATTTCCCCCCACCCCCGCCGCCAAAAACATACAATATACAATGTTCTGTTGCAATGCACTCATCAACAATGAAGTGCATCAATTCACATTAACTATTTACAGGCGGCATAAAGAAAAATCAGTGTATCTCCCCAATGTTGTCATACACATTGATTGGACATGCCCTGAGCTTGGCCCCCGCCTACCCTTTACCCCCTACCCCCCCCCCTCCCATGCCTGTTACTCCTGCTCTATGAGGCCACAGTGCCTAAGCAAGGCTGCTTGAGGGCTGCTGTGTTAGTGGGCCAGACAGTGCACATAGCCTCCGACAATGCCCTGGACCAGCTCGGGCCCTGGAAGGCCCGCCTGCGGACTGCACCTCCTCAGCATCAGCGGCAGCAGTCTGTGATGGATTGAGATCGGAGAGTCAATGGTGGGAGCCAGAATTCTGCCATCTTGAGGAAGGACGGTACCTTCCATTTTCTGGGGATCACTGACACTCGGGGCTGAGCCTCAGCATCCGGAGCACAATGTGTGACCACAACTTGCTGGCCTGCTTCAGCACCGTCACTTCCCTATTGGACAGTGGGGAACAGAGAGCGGATGGCAGCAGTCAGTGATCGCATGACATCACCAAGCTGTAGCCTGGTTTGTGACTGTGAAGCGATTGCTACTGCCACGTCACCCATGGCATGTGCCATTCCCTCTGGGACTCCACTGTCGCTGCTGGAGCCCATCTGCCTCTGTGAGTGGGCAAGGAAGGGCTTGCTGGAGTCCTCAAATTCACGGACAATGCTCGAGGTGGTTTTTGCCACACTTACAGTAATGGTGTCTATGCTCTGCGGGACCCTACCCATGAGGTCACATTGCATTTCCGTTTTCTCCCTGGACATAGCCACCAAGTCCAGGTCCACGTCTGCCTGTCTCTGAGCAGGACTACTGTGCCAACTCACCCTCCGAGGAGCTGGCCTCCGAGCTTCCCCTCCCGCTGGGCAATGCTGTAGGCCATTGGGGCCAGGAGCCTCAGAGTCGTCAAACCCCTCAATCACCCTCGTGTAGTGTGGTTAGCAGCAGGAGGGGGACAGGCAGATAAGAGGAAGGTGGCATTGGACATCTATATGTAAAGGGCATAGGCCACTTGATATTAGGGGGTCAAGGAAGTCACATCAATTGCAAATGCCATTCACATACTGTCACTACCCGGGATTTTCGGCTGGAGCAGACAAGCTCAGGTGTAACGCCTGATTTTGCGCCCCGGATCATTGAACCTCACTTTCTGCCGAATTTTTCTGACTGGTCACAAACTTTTTCCAGGCGGTATCAGGACTGCCGTCATTAATGCTCCGAAATCCGGCCCAGAATCTTGCACCAGGTTAGCCATTCACCACAAAAACTACCTTAATAGGCAGGAGTATACCCTTTGCGTCTCAGCCCATACGATTTTAGGGATTTAGCCTTTTTGTCAAGAGAATTTAAGATTCAAATCATTACAGTTAAAGCTTCGTATATCCTATCTTTGATGTTGGCGAGTTATAGTCTGATTCAGAGACTCCCCAGGCACTCAAAACCAACGCGGAGATCAAATTGACCATGGCTTATTTTATTTGGCATCCAACTTTTCTATGACATGTCTCTGGCAGGAACCACTCCAGCTCTCTTTTGAAGGTATACAATAATCTACATTCACCGCTCAAGCTGGAAACTTGTTCCATAGATATATTATTCTCTGGGGAAAAGAAGAACAGACTACCATCTAACCTAGTTCTACCCTTGCATAAATTATGAATTGGTCGTTCCCAACCTATCCAATTCAAACAATCCAGTATTTTCTAGACCTCGATCAAATCACTCCAAAGACTTCATTTTTCTAAACTCTATATAGAGGCAGCTTTTTAAGCCTATCTGAAAAGCTAAGCTATTTTAAACTGGAAATAAATCTTATGGCTCCCCTCTGAATTTTTTTCAAATTTGTAATATTACCCACCATGTGAGGGGACCATAACTGGATACAGTATTATAAATGAGGCTTAACCAAAGTCTTGTACAAGGTCAAAATAGATATAGCTTCATGGCATTGGTCATGAACCTTTAGAGAGTTGTGAATTATGATACTGAGATCTTTTTCTTCTTCTATGGTATTCAGTTCTGTTTCCTGTAAGATGTATCTATAATTAGGTGTCACACTTGTCTCAGTGGTAGCACTCCCACTTCTGAGTCAGGAGGTTGTAGGTTCAAGTCCCACTCCAGAAACTTGACCACATAATCTAGGCAAACACTTCAACAACAACAACAACAACAACAGCTTGTATTTATTTACTTCAGTACAGTATTAATATCGGAGATGCCGTCTTTCGAATGAGACATTAAACTGAGGCCCTGTCTGACATAAAGGATCCCACTGCAATAGTCGAAGAAGAACAAGGGAGTTCTCCCCAGTGTCCTGGCCAATATTTATCCCTCAACAAACATCACTAAAACAGATTACCTGTTCATTATCTCATAGCTGTTTGTGGAACCTTGCAGTGCACATATTGGCTGCTGCGTTTCCTACATTACACTTCAAAAGTACAGTAAAGCGCTTTGGGATGTCCTGAGGTTGTGAAAGGTGCTTTATAAATGCAATCCTTTTTTTAAATTTATGCTTCAGTGGGTTACATGTTCCTCTAATTTGATGACTGACTTGTTTGGGTGCAGCTTTCACAGGACATTACCTGATATGTCCTTACTATACAGTACAAATGCACACGGGGCCCATACTTGAGAGAAGATCTGAATCGAGAGTTCATCCTTGCGCCTGTGAAATGGTTTAAATTCCTCAGGACATGCCTCGTACGTGGCTGCCCAGTCCTCATTCAGGACACATTTCTTGACTGGAGACAGTAGCGGGTCTCTATTAGTCCAGACTTTAATCTGATGGGCTGTCACGGGTGAGCCTTCGCTTTCGAAAGCTTCAACAGCCATGACCATCTCAGCAGCATGCTCGGTTGCCCGCTCGGTGGTGGCTAGTGGGAGCTTGCTGAGTGCATTGGTGCAGTTTTCAGTGCCCGGTCTGTGCCGAATTGTATAGTCATAGGCGGCTAACCTGAGTGCCCACCTCTGTATGTGGGCCGACGCATTTGCATTTATGGCCTTGTTGTCAGCCAAAAGGGACGCAAGGGGTTTGTGATCTGTCTCCAGCTCAAATTTCCTGCAAAACAAGTACTGGTGCATTTTTTTTACTGCATATACACATGCAAGCGCTTCCTCTTCTACCATCCCATAGCCCCTTTCTGCCTGGGACAGACTTCTAGAGGCATAAGCTACCGGCTGTAACTGACCCTTGGCATTAACATGCTGCAACACACACCCGACCCCATAGGATGACGCATCACACGTTAAAACAAGTTTCTTACATGCGTCATATAGCGGTAACAGATTGTTGGAGCATAACAAATTGCGTGCTCTATCAAAAGCCCTTTCCTGGCTGTCCCCCCAAACCCATTCGCGACCTTTGCGCAGGAGTACGTGTAGCGGCTCTAACAGCGTGCTCAATTTGGGAAGAAAGTTACCAAAATAGTTCAGGAGCCCCAGGAATGAACGCAGCTCCATCATGTTACGGGGTCTGGGTGCTCTGCTTCAGGCATCAGCAGAGGACATATGCTCCATCACCCAGCACGCTACACATTGCAGCATTTGCCAGGTGACCACTGCACTGTATGCACGCAGGATAGATTTCATAAACTTCCCAATGACCAAGGAGGCCCAGAATGAGAGGGCTATAGGCTTTGGACGATTTGCTGGCTTCTCCAAGGTTACAGATGCCATCGACTGTACGCACATTGCCCTGCGAGCACCTTTACACAATCAAGAGGTTTACCGAAACCAAAAAAGAGATTCCACTCATAAGAACATAAGAATTAGGAACAGGAGTAGGCCATCTAACCCCTCGAGCCTGCTCCGCCATTCAACAAGATCATGGCGGACCTGGCCGTAGACTCAGCTCCACTTACCCGCCCGCTCCCCGTAACTCTTAATTCCCTTATTGGTTAAAAATCTATCTGTGATTTGAATACATTCAATGAGCTTGCCTCAACTGGGCATGAACGTTCAGATCGTCTGCGACCATACTCAGCACATCCTGGCAGTCAATGCCCAATATCTAGGGAGCATCCATGATGCTTTCATCTTGTGTGAGACCAGTGTCTCAGGCCTGTTCAAGCATCAACCACAAGGCAAGGGCTGATGCTGGGAGACAAAGGTTATGGCCTCGCCACCTGGCTCATGGAACCCTCTGACAGAAGTTGAGCATTGCTAGAATGAAAGCCACGCAGCTACACGCAACATCATCGAAAACACAATTGAAGTGCTCAAGCAGTGCTGCCAATGCCTGGACCGCTCTGGAGGCTCCCTGCAATACTCCCCTCAGCAGGTCTCTGAGTTCATTGTGGTGTGCTGCATGTTACACAACTTAGGGGACAGGAATTGCCAATGGGGATTGCAGAATCAACTGAGGAGAGAGGGGAGGAAGGAGGATGAGAAGCCTGGTGAGGAACCTATTCCACCATCACCCCAGGGGAAGCACCGTGGAAATTTTGCTGCTGCAATAGCCTTACGTCAGCAACTGATATTTCAACGCTTTGCTTGAAGAGTGAACGGCACATTTGACCATTTCCTGGCCACTCTATCCCACCATATTGACTATTACCCCTCTTATTCTGCAAATGGGACACTACACAGGAATGGTTAAGATAAACAACAGATTTTCTCAAAAATGTAAACTTTTCGAACTTTGTAAACGTTGAAACAAACTTTAATAAACATTGACAACTTTTATAACTTAACATTAACATAATTTGAAACTTTAATAAAATAACAAGAACACAACAACCCATACTCCAACGTCTTTTAGCACCGGGTGTTCTCCCCCCCCCTTACACTTAGCCCCTTCCCTTGCCTGCTCCCCCTACCCAAAGTGGCACCAGTTCGTGCAGCAAGGCGGCCAGATTCCTGCTGTATTGGAGGGAGAGACCTTGGAGATGCCATGTGGGGATCAACTGGAGAAGCTCCGGATATGGAAGGCCCGGCTTCTGACTGGTGAGCCTTTGCTCGGCATTGCCAGTCACAGGTGGTGTGGGTGTGAGTGGAGGCTGTGGTGTATGAAATGATACAATGAACTCCGTACTGTGAGCCAGTGACTAGGTGTGACCTGGTCAGTCTTTAATGGCTTCCAGAAGTGAAGATACAAAGGTGAAGTTCAGTTATATACCGGGCCCAGCATGAGTGTACCTATGACCCTAGGACCTCCGATGGTAGTGGCCCCTGTTGGTGGGAAGACCTTATGTACATAGATTATATCATTCCCCCCCCCCAGTTCTTGGCACAAGTCCATATTACAAGTTCAGATGGTCCGGAGCCCTTCACTCGTTGGTTGACTGTCTCAGTACAATCCCAGTGCTTTCCGAGACTCTCACGACTTGGGGCTGGGTGTTGACCACAGTGGGTTCTTCTGATGGCTGGATGTGAGTTGGTTGGTCGTCTAAGCTCCGGTGTCTTCTTCCAACTGTTCCGGTTCGTCAGTGTGTCTTAGCTTGATTTGATCAATGTGTTTTCTGCACATTTGCCCATTCTTGAGCTTAACCATATACACCCGGTTACCCTCCTTATCTGTAACATTGCCCGGGAGCCACTTGGGCCCTTGACCATGGTTAAGTACATACAATGGGTCATTTACAGATATGTCGCGTGACACTGCGGCGCGGTCGTGATACCACTGCTAGCGTTGACATCGGATTTCGACATGATCATTAAGGTCAGGATGGACTAGAGAGAACCTGGTCTTGAGGCCTCTCCATCAATAGTTCCGCAGGCGGGACCCCGGTGAGCGTGTGGTCTTGTCCTGTAACTGAGCAGTATGCGTGACAGGTGTGTCTGCAAGGAACCGTGAGTTACGCGTTTCAGGCTCTGCTTGATGGTTTGAACTGCCTGCTCAGCTTGACCATTGGACGCGGGTTTGAACGGAGCTGACCTCACGTGTTTTAAACCGTTGCGTTTCATTAACTCTTGAAACTCCAGGCTCGTGAAACACGGTCCATTGTTGCTGACAACGATGTCTGGCAGACCATGGCTCTTAGGTTTTCAATAGTGGCAGTGGAAGTGCTGGATGACATGGTCACACATTCTATCCATTTGGAGTATGCATCCACCACCACATAAACCATTTTACCAAGGAAGGGGCCCGCAAAGTCGATGTGGATTCTCGACCACGGTTTGGATGGCCATGACCACAGACTGAGCGGAGCTTCCTTTGAGGCATTGCTTAACTGCATGCAAGTGCTGCACTGATGCACTCATGACTAAGTCCGAGTCAATGCCAGGCCACCAAAAATGGGACCTGGCAATGGCCTTCATCATGACAGTATGCATCCCGGTATTATGTAACTCCTGTACAAATCTCGCCCTGCCTTTCTTGTGCATTACAACACGATTACCCCACAGTAAATAGTCGGACTGGATGGAAAGCTCATCTTTGCGACGACTGTACGGTTTGGTTTCATCACCCATTTCCTTGGGGATGGTCGACCAGTCCCCGTTAAGAACAGAACGCTTTACAACCGATAGGGTCAGATCCTGGCTGGTCCAGGTCTTAACTTGTTGAGCAGTGACATGCGACCCTTCACTCTCAAAGGCATCCATGACCATGAGTAGCTCTGTGGGCATTGGCGTTTCCAACTCCTGTATGGGCAACGGTAACCGGCTCAATGCATCAGCGCAGTTGTCGGTGCCTGGTCTATGGCGAATGACATAATCATAGGCAGATAATGTCAGCGCCCACCTCTGAATGCGGGACGACGAGTTGGTATTGATACCTTTATGTTCCGAGAACAACGATATAAGCGACTAGTGATCGGCTTCCAGCTTGAAGCGAAGCCCAAACAGGTACATGCTAAAGCCTCTTTCTGCCTTGGACAGGCTTCGAGACGCATATGCAACTGGTTGTAGTTTGCCTGACTCATTGGCTTGCTGGAGTACGCAGCCGACCCCATAGGACGACGCATCACAGGTCAAAACTAGATGCTTGCATGGGTCATATAGTACCAGTAGCTTGTGGGAACACAAGAGATTTCTAGTCTTCTCAAAGGCTCGGTCTTGAAGTTCACCCCACACCCAGTCATCTCCTTTCCTGAGCAGCTTGTGCAAAGGCTCTAATACTACGCTCAATTTGGGTAAGAAGTTACCGAAGTAGTTGAGAAGACCCAGGAACGAACGCAGCTCCATCTCATTCTGGGGCCTAGGCGCATTTTTGATGGCCTCTGTTTTCACGTCTGTAGGCCTGATTCCGTCTACAGCAATCTTTCGTCCAAGGAATTTGACCTCTGGTGCCATGAAAACGCACTTTGAACATTTCAGCCTGAGTCCCACTTTGTTCAGACGATGCAGAACCTCTTCCAGATTGTGCTGGTCTTTGGCGGTGTCACAACCTGTGACTAGGATGTCGTCTTGGAATACCATGGTCCTAGGGATGGATTTCAATAGGCTCTCCATGTTTCTCTGAAATATGGCTGCCGCCGAACGAATGCCAAAAGGGCACCTGTTGTAAATAAACAGTCCTTTGTGCGTGTTGATGCACGTAAGTTTCTTTGATGATTCAATCAGTTCCTGTGTCATGTAGGCCAACGTTAGATCCAATTTGGTGAACGATTTTCCCCGGCTAGCGTTGCAAACCAGGTCATCAGCTTTCGGTAGCCGGTACTGATCTTGTTTCGAAATTCGGTTGATCATGACCTTGCAGTCTCCACAAATCCAACCGTGCCATCGCTCTTTAACACCGGAACAATGGGGCTGGCCCATTCATTAAATTCGACTGGTGAGATGACCTCCTCGCGTTGTAGCCTGTCCAATTCGAGCTCGACCTTTTCTCTCATCATGTGCGGGACATCATATGCTTTGTGATGGATGGGCCTTGCGGCTGAGCCTAGGTGAATCTGCACCTTGGCTCCCTTGAAGCTGCCAATTCCAGGTTCAAACAGTGAGGGAAATTTGCTCAGCACTTGAGCACACAAATCATCATCCGCTGATGACAAAGCTTCGATATTGTACCATTTCCATTTTATTTTCTCGAACCAACTCCTGCCGAATAACAATGGGCCATTGCCCGGGATAATCCATAATGGTAGATCATGAACCGCTCCCTCGCACGACACTCTTACTGCTGTGCTACCGATCACTGGTATGAGCTCTGGTGTAGGTACGCAACTTTGCATTTATCGGACTCGGCTTGGGTCTCTCTGCCTTGGTCTCCCACAGCTTTTCGAAAGTCCTCTGGCTCATTATCGATTGACTCGCATCCGTGTCTAATTCCATGAATACCGGCACGTCGTTTAATTTTACCTCCATCATTATCGGTTGGCTCTTTGTTAGGAATGCACGTACGCTGTACACTTCCTCCTCGGAGCTCTCAAATGCCTCGGGCTGCATCGCCAGATACTCGCTGAATTGATCATCATCCACGTGGTGTGTTGCAGCTCGCTTGCTCTGCCCACTGAAGATGCCCCGTCTTCGCACACCTTCTGCATACATACTGCCTGAAGCGGCACTGATTGCCCCGGAATGGCAACACGTTGAGCTCGGATTTGTGCCCGATGGCGGGTTTTGAGCGGCTCCTGTTCTCGCATACGCAGTCGAGTAGGCCCTCGATGGCGAACTTTGAGCGGCTCCGGGTCTTGCAGACACAGTCGAGTAGGCCCTGCCATGTGCAGCTCTGCCGGCCGTCGATACAATTTTGTACACAGTACTTGCCGTGGAGTTCCTGTTTTGTCGCGATATCTGCTTCGTGCTTTTCTGCGTCGACATGCAAACCTGGGCGATGGTGACGACTTTGCTGAGGTCCGGCGTCTCCGCAGCCAACAGCTTACTTAAGATCACCTCGTGGTTGACCCCGATCATGAAAAAGTCGCGCAGCATGTCTTCCAACGCAGGCCCAAATTTGCAAGGCCCTGCAAGACGTCTCAGGTTGGCAACAAATGCCGCTACGTCCTGGCCTTCTGGACGAACGTGCATATAGAAGCGATATCTGGATATGAGGATTCCTTCCGTGGGTTTAAGATGTTCCCGAACTAGAGCACACAGTTCTTTGTAATCCTTTTCTGTAGGAAGAGTTGGTGAGAGCAGATTCTTGATGAGTGCATAGATCGTGGGGCCACAGACGATGAGAAGAACTGCCCTGTGCTTCTCTGCATCCTTGTCTTTGTTTAGGTCGTTTGCCACAAAATACTGGTCAAGACGATCCGTGAAATCTCCCCAATCCTCTCCCTCATTGAATCTCTCGAGAATTCCAACAGTACTCGATCGTGCTGTGCTCGCCATACTTTTGTGTGGGTTCATATTTGCTTCGTCGCCAGTTGTAGTGTATGAAATGATACAATGAACTCCGTACTGTGAGCCAGTGACTAGGTGTAACCTGGTCAGTCTTTAATGGCTTCCAGCAGTGAAGATACAAAGGTGAAGTTCAGGTTATATACCGGGCCCAGCACGAGTGTACCTATGACCCTAGGACCTCCGACGGTAGTGCCCCTTGTTGGTGGGCAGACCTTATGTACATACATTAGAGGCCATCGGTAGCGCGTGGGCATTGATAGCCTCACAGGTTTTGCGGCTCGCACAGACAATCTGCGACCCAACCTCTGATTGTTGCAGTGAATGTCACGATGCACGTGGGAATCCTACCAGGATCTCAAGGAGCTGTTGGGTGAGTTGGACGCTCTCCCTCGACAGTAACACCATATCCAGTTGGACGTCTACCTGTCTGTCAGCAGACCAACTTTGCCAACTCACCCTCCAGAGAGACGGTATACGGGATTCGACCCCAGAACTGCGTTGCTGCACGCCACTAGTAGTCCCAGGAGCCTCGGATGTGTCAAAGCCCAAGAATGTGTGATCATCCTTGGATGACATGTTTCCCGGTGCGAAAAGAGGTATGGAGTGCAACTGGCCCCCTGACCCCCCCGCCACTCATCACTGGTATCTTCCTCTTCCTCCTCCTCCCCCCCCCCCACGATGGCCTGATGTGGAGGGTTCATCAGAGGCATGCAGCGCCTGTGACTCTTCATCTGTAAATAGAAAGCAACAGACCAGTGGTTAGCAATAGGGGAGGGGACAGGGTGACATGAGGAAGGTCACATAACACAGGCTCATTTGAAGGACCGCCGCTACTCCATTATATGTAGTCCACAGACACTGCATCACATTGCCCCAGACCTAGTCTACAGACACTGCATCACATTGCCCCAACCCAGCCCAGAGAGTGTGCAGAACTTACCATAAATTTCCAATCGGGGGTCAGCACCCCACGGGCAGTTGCCCGACTGTTGCCGCCAATGAGGCCTGCCACTCCTCCTCCACGTGAGAGTGGCAGGGTGCTAGCCTGACCACCGCCTGTGCGCAGCTGTTCGTGCCGGCTATGCGACTTCTTTGCCTGTAAAGATGAAAATGGGAATGGTTACCAGAGGGTCCATCTGCTCTTGTGGCACACATAGATAGCCACCGAAACACTTATACCACACTGTGTGAATGTAATACAGTCCTCTGTTTAATTGCCTTGGAAGTTGCACATGGTTCATCAGGAGGACATCGAAGTGCAGAAACATCTTATGAGATCTCAGAAAGCAATCTTAATAATGTGTAAAGATCATTCATGGCAAATAGGATGCCAAACTAAGCCTACCTCTGTGTCATGCATGTTAGGAGGCAACCGACAGAGAGCGGAGACCCAACAACAGCAGAACAAATAGTGTGTCAGATTTATAATTTCAGTAATGAAGGAGTGCATGAATGAAAATGGTACTCTGCCGACCCGCATGAGCGCGTAAAATGTTTTTCGACACTGGTCCGGTGTTCTCGCAACAGTGCTGGAGGCAGAGAACTCCTCTGCGATCTACCCCCATATTTTTCTGAAGATTGTTTGGAGGGGTCTACTTGCACCCCTCCTATGTAAATTGCCCCATCTGCTCGCCACAGCAGTAACTAGTGCCTTGTTTGCCTCATTCGTAAACCTCCTCGCCCTCTGTCTATCTTCTTCCATGCTGCTGTGCTCCTCCATGCTCAAAATCAAAAGTCAAATGGCTGATTCAGCCTCGGGTGTACTGCGCATGTGCTCCCTGCCAGCATTAGCGTTTGCGATTGGACTGCTGACCAGAAGCACAGGAAGAAGAAGAAAAAAATAATAATAATTTGCGCATGAGCAGAAGGGCGGACTTTGGAAAAAAAATTTGCACGTGCGCAGAAGGGCCAATTTTTATTCAAAGACGGAATTTTCGGCTCCGGCGCACAAAATCTATTGTGCAACACCAGAGTTAGCGCTAAGGCTAATGCTCATTACCGTTTGCCAAAAGTTTCACGCTCTGGCGCTAATGCTAATCCGGCACTTAAAAAATGTTGCTGCGATTTGCGCCCGAAAATGGGCGAAATCACAAAAATCCGAAAATCCAGCCCTTTAAAGTGTCATATATGAATAGATTTATTTGCATATTCTCCTGTATATAACTTTAAAAGATCCAAATGATTCCAGGTAATTTACCAAAAGTATTTTTTCTACAGTTTGAAGGCTGCGCAAAGGCGTACTCCAGACTGGAAAACTTGAAAACACATCTGCGGTCTCACACTGGAGAAAAGCCGTATGTCTGCGAGCATGAGGGCTGTAACAAGGCGTTCTCCAACGCATCTGATCGGGCAAAACACCAGAACAGAACTCACTCAAATGAGGTAAGCTGTCATCTAGCACACATTGCTAGGTCTGCTTTAATACAGATTACTGAACGGGTACACATTGGTGAGTCTGCTTTAATACAGATTACTGAACGGGTACACATTGGTGAGTCTGCTTTAATACAGATTACTGAACAGGTACACATTGGTGAGTCTGCTTTAATACAGATTACTGAACAGGTACACATTGGTGAGTCTGCTTTAATACAGATTACTGAACGGGTACACATTGGTGAGTCTGCTTTAATACAGATTACTGAACGGGTACACATTGGTGAGTCTGCTTTAATACAGATTACTGAACAGGTACACATTGGTGAGTCTGCTTTAATACAGATTACTGAACGGGTACACATTGGTGAGTCTGCTTTAATACAGATTACTGAACAGGTACACATTGGTGAGTCTGCTTTAATACAGATTACTGAACAGGTACACATTGGTGAGTCTGCTTTAATACAGATTACTGAACAGGTACACATTGGTGAGTCTGCTTTAATACAGATTACTGAACGGGTACACATTGGTGAGTCTGCTTTAATACAGATTACTGAACGGGTACACATTGGTGAGTCTGCTTTAATACAGATTACTGAACGGGTACACATTGGTGAGTCTGCTTTAATACAGATTACTGATCTGGTGCACAAAGCCCATGATAGCTGTAGCTGATAGTAGACCTATGCTGCACCATAGTTATTTCTCTGTCCCAACAGAATTAATCCTGTAGTTCAGAGGTGCAGAGATGTTCCCCATAATGTCACTGTTGTTTCCACAATGAGATTATCAGTATGTTTTGAAGTAACGTAGCACTTACAAATTTTTTGACTTGCTAGGAGGAAGTGGTAGGTAATTAAGTAATTCCAACAACCTAATGTACATGAATCGCTGAGCAATACTTAGCAAACATCATTATGGTAGACTTGTTTGGTTGCTAATCTTTAGTCAACATTCCAACGCAATGTTAAGAGAAAGTGATGAGTTCCATTTTGATTTGCAAACCTTGGCCCAAGGTCATTTTTTTTTTTACAATTGTGGGTCCAAGGCCCATTTCAAAGGCTTGAGCACATCATCCAGGATGACTTTTCAGTGCAGTATAGAGGGACAGCTGTATTGTCAGATGTGCTGTATTTCAGATGAGATGTTGAACCAAAGCTTAGTTTCCCTTCTCAGTTGAAATCAAAGATCTCTTGGCATAATTTGGAGAGGAACAGAGAGTTTTCACGGTGTCTCGTTAAACACAAGTTTAATTGGTCATTAATCTCAAGTGATTGTGGGACCTTGCTGTGTGCTTTTGGCATATAAGAACATAAGAAATAGCAGGAGTAGGCCATCTGCAATAAGATCATGGCTGATCTGATCTTGGCCTCAACTCCACTTCTCTACCCCTTGACTCCCTTAGCCTTCAAAAATCTGTCTATTTCCACCTTAAATATATTCAGTGACCCAGCCTCAACAGCTCCTTGGGATAGAGAATTCCAAAAATTCATAACATTCTGAGAGAAGAAATTCTTCCTCATTTCTGTTTTAAATGGGTGACCCCTTATTCTGAGACTAGGCCCCCTAGTTCTAGATTCCCCCACGAGAAGAAACATCCTCTCTGCATCTACCCTGTCAAGCCCCCTCAGAATCTTATATGTTTCAATAAGATCACCTCTCAGTCTTCTAAACTCCAATGAGTATAGGCCCAAGCTGCTCAACCTTTCTTCATATGACAACCTCTTCATCTCAGGAATCAACCTCATGAACCTTCTCTGAACTGACTCCAATGGTGGCATAGTGGTAATAGTACTGGACTAGTAATCCAGAGGCCTGGACTAACAATCCAGAAACACGAGTTCAAATCCCATCACGGCAGCTGGGGAAATTAAAATCATATCAAATAAATCTGGAATCATCATCGGCAGTCCCTCGGAATCAAGAAAGACTTGCTTCCACTCTAAAAATGAGTCCTTAGGTGGCTGTACCGTCCAATACGAGAACCACAGTCCCTGTCACAGATGGGACAGATAGTCGTTGAGGGAAAGGGTGAGTGGAACTGGTTTGCCGCAGGCTCTTTCCACTGCCTGTGCTTGATTTCTGCATGCTCTTGGCGATGAGACTCGAGGTGCTCAGTGCCCTCCCGGATGCACTTCCTCCACTTAGGGCGGTCTTTGGCCGGGGCCTCCCAGGTGTCAGTGGGGATGTCGTACTTTATCAGGGAAGCTTTGAGGGTGTCCTTGTAATGTTTCCTCTGATCACCTTTGGCTCATTTGCCATGAAGGAGTTCCGAGTAGAGCGCTTGCTTTGGGAATCTCGTGTCTGGCATACAGTCCAAACACCCAAGGCCCCACCCCACTGCTGGCCAAGAATGGAGAAACACTCATCAAGGACACCGAGGCAGTCAGGGCCCGCTGGAAGGAGCACTTCGAAGATCTCCTCAATCGAGACTCTGCCTTTGACTCGAGTGTTCTCGACTCCATCCCGCAGCATGCTACCCGCCACCATATCAGTAAAACCTCAGCACTGCACAAGGTTAAAAGCCATAAGACAGCTTAAGAACAACAAGGCTACGGGAGCAGATGGAATCCCCGCTGAGGCACTGAAGTATGGCAGAGAGGCACTGTTGGCGCGAATACATGAAATCTGGAATAAAAAGCTAGTGTCAATAATGGTGTCCATGAAACTACCGGATTGTTATAAAAACCCATCTGGTTCACTAATGTCCTCTAGGGAAGGAAATCTGCCGTCCTTACCCGCTCTGGCCTACATGTGACTCCAGACCCACAGCAATGTGGTTGACTCTTAACTGCCCTCTGAAATGGCCTCACAAGCCACTCAAGTGCATTTAGGGATGGGCAATAAATGCTGATCTTGCCAATGATGCCCACATCCCTTGAACGAATAAAAAAAAAATGTTTGTCCACGGAACAATCGTGACTGGTTTGGAATTTCTGGAGGATGTGATAAGACACTATATAAACAGAAGTATTTACTCTGTTTAAGCAAGAAAAGAAAGACTTGCATTTATAGAACTCCTTTCACGACCTCAGGACATCTCAAAGCACTTTACAGCCAGTGAAGTACTTTTGAAGTGTAGTCACTGTTGTGCTGTAGGAAATGTCACAGCCAATTTGCACACAGCAAGCTCCCAAAAAACAGCAATTTGATGACGACCAGATAATCTGTTTTTTTTTGAGTGCTGTTAATTGAGAGATAAATATTGGCCAGAAGCGGCTGGAATCTTGCTCATAATATCTACTTATTGTCTAATCTGTCCAATCGTCTTAAGCAAAACAAGCAAATGAGCTATTTAGATACATAAATGTCATTGGGGGTCAATTTGGACTGGTTGCAGCACACAGAGCCACCGCTAATTTATTTCCCACCCTTCTTGTTTTGCTCTATTTTCTAAATCCCAGTGCCGAGCTTACTATTATTAATCGAGTCGTAACCATTTTTTATAAGACACACGTACTCTTTCACTTTCTGCAGCAAGATTATAGAAAATGTAGCATGTACATCTTCAAAATTACTGTTTTGGAGGGAGTCAGCAATAAAGAGAAAAAGAGTTACATTTATATAACACTTTTCACAACCTCAGGACATCCCAAAGCACTTCATAGCCAATTAAATATTTTTGAAGTGTTGTCTCTGTTGTAATATAGGAAACACAACAGCCAATTTGTGCACAGCAATTAAATCAATGACCAGATCATGAGGGATAAATGCTGGCCAGGACACCTGGAGAACTCCCCTACTCTTTTTCGAATAGTGCCATGGGATCTTTGACCCGTGAGGAAAGACAGGGCCTCAGTGTAATGTCTCATCCAAATGACAGCACCTCCAACAATGCAGTACAATACTGCATAGAAAAGCCAGACTAGATTAAGTGCCCTTAACCTTCTGATTCAAGTTGTTAGTGCTACAATTTAGCCAAGGCTAACACCTCAGTAATTCAAATGGTTTTATCCTGTAAAAAAAGTGTTGCTTTATTTTCACACCATTTCAAGCTTTGATTTTAATGTTGCAATAACAGTAAGTTGTGATTTTACACTGTGTTAACAGAGCCTAGTGCAGTTTACTTTCCAGAGAATATCCATGTTGCCTGATTTTCCCAGTCAGATATTTTCATTGAGTGACAATGCTGGCAGGAAATGCTGATCAAGAAATCTATTTTCCTCCATTAATTTGAACAGATGTAAAATCAGGAACACCTCCACATTTAAAATGGGCAGTTGCTTATATTGGTCAAAAAGTGAAAACCATAACATTTGCATTAATGTCAATTTCAAAGTTGCTGGTTACAGTGTCTTAAGTGCTGTGTTTATTTTGGGCAGAAGCAGAGATGCTAGTTTTTTTTAATGCAGCACCACATATTTTGTATTCAATCTGATACCCTCCACGAAAAACAAAAAAGCAATTCTTTCACCAGTTAAGTTCAGTCTTTGTAAATCTACATCATGCTCTGCAAATTGTAGCCAGCATAATTAGCTTTCCCGTCAAACTACAAAGCTCTAGCAGCTGTGACAACATTCAGTTCAAGACTTTAAACATCCTTTAGGCAGTAACAACTTATTGAAGTGGGGCTTACCTGCCATAAAGTTGGTCAATTGTTAACACTGACCCTTTACACTGAAAAGCAGTGGTCAGCATCTAATCCCTGCAGCTTAGTGGCTGAAACCATGTCCCAAGATTAGAAACTGATTATGTTCTCTTTCCCATTAATTCTAAAGATACAAATACTGCCTGATGGCAGTTTTATATAAAGTATTTATTGATCCCTAAGATGCAGTCTGTCCCAGGATTAGGGGAAATTCACAGACGTGTTTCCTTATAAAGTTTGTTTAATTTGACAGTCCTGACCTGACAGCCCAGGAACAATTTAGATGAGGTGTCCCAAAACTGGGTGATTCTAACACTCATACAGTCCCTTTACATAATTTTCATAAAAGTATGTTTCAAATACAGATTTTTTTCCCCCCATTATACAGGGGTTATATCTCATATAACAGGCAAATCGTGTTAAAATAAATGCACCCGCAACGAGCAGTGGGGACTATTCAGTACTCAGAATCCAATCACTCAGATATTTTTAAGTAAGTACCAATTACATACATTTCACCCTCTTTGTCATCATTCTGCATAAGAACATAAGCAATAGAAGGTGTAGGCCATTTGGCCCCTCGAGCCTGTTCTGCGATTCAATAAGATCATGGCTGATCTGATGTTGACCTCAACTCACTTCCCTGCCCACTCCCCATAACCTTTGGCTCCCTTATCGTTCAACAATCTATCTGTCTCCACCTTAAATATATGCAATGATCCAGCCTCCACTGCTCTCTGGGGTAGAGAATTCCAAAGATTCACAACCTTCTGAGAGAAGAAATTCCTCCTAATTTCTGTTTTAAAATGACCACCCCTTATTCTGAAACTAGGCCCCCCTAGTTTTATATTCCCCCACGGGGGGAAACATCCTCTTTGCATCTACCCTATCAAGCCCCCTCAGAATTGTATACATTTCAATAAGATCACCTCTCATTTTTCTAAGCTCCGATGAGTATAGGCCCAACCTGCTCAAACTTTCTTCATAAGACAACTCTTTCATATCAGGAATCAACGTTGAAGCTTCTGTTGTCCTACATGTTCCGTGAACTTTGAGGGAAATAAAATAGTGTCAGCCTTGGCTCAGTGGTAGTACTCTTGCCTCTGAGCCAGAAGATTGTGGGTTCTAGTCCCATTCCAGAGCCTTGAGCACAGAATTCTAGGCTGATACTCCAGAGGAAGTGCTGCACTGTCTGTCATACGAAATTTTAACTCAAGGCTCCGTCTGCCCTATCAGGTGAATGTAAAAGATCTCATGGGACTACTCAATGAAGAGCAGGTGAGTTGTCCCCGGTGACCTGACCAACATTTATCCCTCAATCAACATCAATAAAAACAGATGAACTGGTCATTAATCTCATTGCTGTTTGTGGAACCTTGCTGTGCGCAAATTGTCTGCTATGTTTCCTACTTTACAATTGTGACTACACTTCAACTATACTTCATTGGTTGTAAAGCACTTTAGGATGTCCTGAGATTGTGAAAGGGACTATAGAAATCAAGTTATTTCTTCTTTCAGTGTTTTGTGAGTGTTTACCCAGATAAAAAGTGCTGAAAACATTGAGACAATTGAAACAAAGGCAAAATACTTTGGATGCTGGATATCTGAAATAAAAACAGAAAATGCTGGAAATACTCAGCAGGTCAGGCAGCATCTGTGGAGAGAGAAACAGAGTTAACGTTCCAGGTCGATGACCCTTCATCAGAGACAATTGAAATCTCCTGCTAGACCTCTTTTTACAAAACGTAATTTCAATTATGTTTTCCTTCAATTATAAAATTAACAAAGATAACACGTGGTTTGATACAATATTTGCCTTTTATACTGATGCAAAACAAAACTTCTACAGTATGTTTTGCATGATAAAAATATATAAAATATAAATTGCTCATTACAAATTGTCAAAAGAACCAAAGGCGACATGAGGGAAAAAATATTACATAGCATGTTGTTGTGATCTGGAATGCACTGCCTGAAAGGGTGGTGGAAGCAGATTGAATAATAAACTTTCAAAAGGACATTGGATAAACACTTGAAAAGGAAAAATTGGTAGCGTTATGTGGAAAGATCAGGGAGTGGGACTAATTGGGTAGTTCTTTCAATGATGGGCCGAATGGCCTCTTTCTGTACTATATCATTCTATGATTCTACTAATGAACCTTCAGGCTTGAAAAGAAATGTGTAATGTTTAGATTGTTTCTCTGTCAATTTGTTGCGAACAATCGATGTAATGCTTTTTCTAATTTTTAACAATTATTATTTTCCAGAAACCTTACGTTTGTAAGATTCCCGGCTGCACAAAGCGTTACACTGATCCCAGTTCCCTCCGAAAACACGTCAAAACAGTTCATGGCCCTGAGGCTCACATCACAAAGAAACAACGAGGAGACATCCACCCGAGACCACCGCCATCCAGGGACCCAGGCAGCAATTCCCAGTCAAAATCAACTGGGCAGCAACAGGCTGAACTAAACAACACTACCTCAAAGCGGGAAGAATGTCTGCAAGTTAAGGCCATAAAGACAGAGAAACCAATGGTATGTCCTCGTTATTTTCAAAATCAGAAATGTTGCTCTTTACACTAAGTTTGATCCATTTTCTTTCCAGATTTTGTCCTCTTGCCCTAAAGGTGCTCACTCTTGATGACCGTCTGTTCAACAGAAGACAGCAGACCTCTGGTACCCCACTCAAGTCAACGTTCTTCATGTGTGAGCCTAAGAATGAATGTTGGCAGGCTCAATGGGCAGGCAGTACAACAGATTCTGATTTTGTCAGACACTTTTCCCAGGAGTCACTGGATAACAATCAGGAGTGAAAATGTTGGCCGTTTTTTTTGACTCAGGGTACCAATTGTATTGCCCCCTGCCCCTTGGTTCCAACTTGTGAAAACCAAGTTTAGGACTTAGTAAGAAGTGATCCCATGATCTGTTGCCCCAGCTAAGATCAGCAAACTGGGACCTACTGGTCTGTATGCCTTAGTGTCTCTATTCACTGGGGCATCAGCAGGCTGTACATAAGCCCAGTTGAAAATTTTCCATTATCAACTGTGAAAAAAGTTTTCCTTTGGTAACTTGAGTTTAAGTGGATGAGGTGTAAGGATGCAGATGGTTAACAATGAATAGCCTCTCCGGAACTAGATTTAATTATACCAATTCAGCAAGGCTTTTATTTAGCATTTTGAATGATTCAAAGAGCTGAATTTCACTGTTTTCCATCCCTGCTCCATTTTGTGGTGCAGACAACCTTTATGATGATGCTGTTGTTGTACAACAAAGGATGGGGTTAGGACAATTTTAAGATGCTACCTCATTATTTACTTGTTTTTTGGAGGGAGTCTCAGACCCCCCCCCCCCCCCATCCCTCCCAATTTTCTGTCAATGCCACATCTGAGCAACATGGTATCCTGTCCCACCAATAGCATCACCTTCTGGTCTCTGGTTTCTCATAACTTCTGTGAATTGTCTCCTTCAACCCTCTCCATCCTGGTGGTATTGTTGCAAGCTCTCTTAAAGAGCAAGTAAACTTTTTTGAGCGCACTCTCCGCCTCTAACTCAAACATCTCTCCACTGTTCTATCATTAAGAATGACATTTAAGCTTTATCCCAGCTAGGTTTGTTACAATTGTCCATTCAGAATATCAATAAGATCTTTGTTCCTGACGGCATCCCTTCCTTTGACCTTAAGACAGTGTGCCTTTGAACTTACCCATGTCCAAAGCAATGGATGGGGAGTCTGTCACTACTTCATGTGGGATGATGAGTTTAGGTGTTTTCTGGAGCTTACTAGGAGCTGAAAGCATTTGGAGGATATGGGAGCACAGAGGGGTTGAGTTTAGAAGCACTCTGGTCTGAGAGCAGTTAGTGGAGGTATCTACGGCACATGCAGATCTGGAGCTTGGTAATGTTTGGAGATGGGGGGGCATAGAAACTGGTACGAGTTACGCCCATTTTCGGGAGTAAAACGGACACAAAGCATATGAAGTCAGCAGTGGCATGGCCTGTGCCCAAACTCAGTATGAATGGGAATACCCCCAAAAACACAGAAACACTGAAAATAACTTTAAAAAAACATCACTTATTTCAAATTAATAAAAAATTGAATTTAATTAATTATTTAAAACAAAAATAAATATTTTTGAAAAGTAATTTACATATTTTAAAGGGTCTAAAAATAAACGTGCCTTATTTAACAGGATTTTAAATGTTTACATTTTTTTTAATGTATTTTTGGCAGATCGCAAGTTCCGGGTTTAGGCGCATGCGCTTTGCATGCCTAAACCCGGAACTTGTGGGGACACCATGGGCGTATGCGCACCTCATACGTGCCCGTGGCAAGCGTGAATTCAGGCCCAATATGGCACTGTCTAAATACAAGTTCTTCCATTGCCCAAAACGTGATGGCATTCACACAAGATGATTAATAACCTACTGCAGGCACAGTAAAGAAAGAATCTGCAATTGGTTACCATGGCATTCCATCTATATTATACATTATAGCTCTAATTTTAACCTAACACACATTGAATTAAGTGGAGCGTAAAATTGGGCAGGATGTAAATTGGGTATCCGACCCAAATGCATCTCATTCTCATGGCACATTAGGATAAAATCAGAGCGTACTTTCTTGAGCTTTAATATAAATGTGAAATTTATGTGCAAACTACTAAAATGGTGCAAAGGAGCACAGTATTTTAGAGTCAATGAGACTATTTGATCAAAACTGTGTTCACATGGTTCCCAGTGAAATGTACGGATCCCTTACTTTAATAACCCTGTCCTGCAATTAATCGCTACTAACTGAAAGTAACTGTTTTTCTCTTTCTTGCTTTCACTAACTTGCTGACCTTACTGTCTGGTGCTGTCTGATTTCTTGTTCTGTCTTCCTAAGGACAGTGGGTAATAAGGTGAGGAGATTTTATTGCCTGTATCTTTCTCTGATTATTTGAACTTTTAAAAATAATCTTTGCAGTTGAATTGGTCTTTTCTTGATTTAAAAAAAATTCACTTCTGGGTTGTGGGTGTCACTAGCAAGGCCCATCTACAGTTGCCCTGAGAAAGTGGTGGTGGGCCTTATTGAACCACTGAGAGGGCAATTAAGAGTCAAACACGTCGGGATGGGACTGGAGTCAGAAAAAGGCCAGACTGGGTAATGAAGAATTGCCTCCACTAACTATTCTACACCTTCCAATCCCAATATCCACCTCCTATGTTGAAAAATCTCCATTACAAGCTCCCCTCCTTCATCTCTTAGTGACCCTGTCCCTACTGTGACTATTCTCTTATTACTGCGGCATAGGAAAGTAAAAGCAAAGGACTTGATTGGAATAAAAGTAAAATACAGTGAGATTTAAAAAAACACTGAGCACTTCTAGGTAGACTGCCAGGACAAATGTGAAGAATACTGTCATTTTTTTTGCTAGCTTTCTTTCATATTCCTTCACCTTTCTAATCTTCCATTTTGCAACTTTCTCATTCTTTATATTTGCCATGACTTATTTTTTTTAATCATCTGCCGTACAAATGCTAAGTGTTTTCAATTTCAAATTTAATCTAATCTCCATAGAACCACAGCCGTCAAACAGTCTCTTTATCCTTACTGAAATATACTTGACTTATACACTTTTCCTCTTCTATTTAAATCTTCCAGTTGGTGATCTACAGCACAATTTGCCAATTTTTCGTGCCATTTAATCCGGGCAAAATCCCTTTTTATCTTGCTGTATTTTGCTTTTCTTTTCCAATCAAATCCTCAACTTTTCCTTTCCATTCTTACACTGAAGCTAATTACATTGTGGTCACTGTTCCCAGATAATTCCCTACTTTTAGGTAACCCACATGCTTTTCTTGACTACCCAGAACTAGATCAAGCAGTGCATTCTGTACACTGTCATTTAGTTATATTGGGTTTGTGTGCACGCATAACTTTCAAAGTATTTTGTCAAGTCACTCAAATTCCACTACTTTCTTGCATTACATCAGGTCATGTAAAACTTACAAACTTCTTTTTTTTAAAAAGTTAAACCATGATTAGTAATAGGCTATCATAAATGTTTAAAAGTCAATTTCATGTGAGCATTCCCTGGATTCTGGAGAGGTCCCACCAGATTGGAAAACTGCAAATGTAACGCCCCTATTTAAAAAAGGAGGCAGACAAAAAGCAGGAAACTATAGACCAGTTAGCCTAACATCTGTGGTTGGGAAGATGTTGGAGTCCATTATTAAAGAAGCAGTAGCAGGACATTTGGAAAAGCAAAATTCAGTCAGGCAGAGTCAGCATGGATTTATGAAGAGGAAGTCATGTTTGACAAATTTGCTAGAATTCTTTGAGGATGTAACGAACAGAGTGGATAAAGGGGAACCAGTGGATGTGTGCATTTGGACTTCCAGAAGGCATTTGACAAGGTGCCACATAAAAGGTTACTGCACAAGATAAAAGTTCACGGGGTTGGGGGTAATATATTAGCATGGATAGAGGATTGGCAAACGACAGAAAACAGAGAGTAGGGATAAATAGTTCATTCTTGGGTTGGCAATCAGTAACCAGTGGGGTGCCGCAGGGATCAGTGCTGGGACCCCAACTATTTACAATCTATATTAACGACTTGGAAGAAGGGACTGAGTGTAACGTAGCCAAGTTTGTCGACGATCCAAAGATGGAAGGAAAAGCAATGTGTGAGGAGCACACACAAAATCTGCGAAAGGACACAGACAGGCTAAGTGAGTGGGCAAAAATTTGGCAGATGGACTACAATGTTGGAAAGTGATAGATCACGCACTTTGGCAGAAAAAAAATCAAAAAACAAGTTATTATTTAAATGGGGAAAGATTACAAAGTGCTGCAGTACAGCGGGACTTGGGGGTACTTGTGCATGAAACACAAAAGGTTAGTATGCAGGTACAGCAAGTGATCAGGAAGGCCAATGGAATCTTGGCCTTTATTGCAAAGGGGATGGAGTATAAAAGCAGGGAAGTCTTGCTAAAGTTGTACAGGGTATTGGTGAGGCCACATCTGGAATACTGCGTGCAGTTTTGGTTTCCATATTTACGAAAGGATATACTTGCTTTGGAGGCAGTTCAGAGAAGGTTTACGAGGTTGATTCCAGAGATGAGGGGGTTGACTTATGAGGAAAGGTTGAGTAGGTTGGGCCTCTACTCATTGGAATTCAGAAGAATAAGAGGTGATCTTATCGAAACGTATAAGATTATGAGGGTCTTTACAAGGTGGATGCAGAGAGGATGTTTCCACTGACAGGGGAGACTAGAACTAGAGGGCATAATCTTAGAATAAGGGGCCGCCCATTTAAAACTGAGATGAGGAGAAATTTCTTCTCTTAGAGGGTTGTGGATCTGTGGAATTCGCTGCCTCAGAGAGCTGTGGAAGCTGGGACCTTGAATAAATTTAAGACAGAAATAGACAGTTTCTTAAACAATAAGGGAATAAGGGGTAATGGGGAGCGGCGGGGAAGTGGACCTGAGTCCATGTTCGGATCAGCCATGATTGTATTAAATGGAAGAGCAGGCTCGTGGGGCCGTATGGCCTTCTCCTGCTCCTATTTCTTATATTCTTATGTTCTTATTATAATCAGTTTAACTTACTAAACTATTGGAGCCCCTCATACATACAAAGCCAAAGCAACTCATCTGCTCCTTTCTCCCCTACAGACATCTCAGCCAAGCCCTGGTGGTCAGTCTTCATGCAGCAGTGAACCGTCCCCCTTCAGCAACCACTCCAACAGTGGGATCGAGCTTAATCTGAATAGCGGAGGCAGTGTGGGAGATCTCAGCGCCATTGATGAGGCACCAATCATGGACTCTACAGTATCCACAGCAACTACAGCATTAGGCCTGCAGGCCAGAAGGAATTTGACAGGGACCAGGTGGATGGAGCAGCTAAAGGTGGAGAGGTTGAAACAAGTCAATGGACTTCTTCCCAGAATCAACACTGTGCCAGCTACCAAAAACACAACTTTGCCTCCTCTTATAGGAAATGGTAAGGAAGCAGCTGCAGCTTTATAGTGATGCATTGAATTAGCCCTTAAAAGTGCAGAGATGAGAGGTATCTCGCCTACAATCATTGCAGGATATTTAATTATATTTTGCGTTAAAATGGCTAGAGGCAGAGGAGGAAGAGATTTTGAATCAGTCAATTTTTAAAACAAATGGCTGATTTGCTGGAATGGCAAGTGTCCCTTGATTAATACTGGAAATAATTACAGATTTGGTTGATTTCCATATCTCAGTTTTTTAAAAAGCTAGGGTAGCAATAATAAAGGGATGCTAGAGCTGAACATTGCACCCAGTGCTCAGAAATGCAATAGTGTTAAGATTCTATAGACTGAAGACAAATGAATGGGTCATTGTACTTTTGGCCTGTTTTTAGAACAATTACTATTGCAGCTTAAAGGAAAAAAATGACCCATGGGTTCAATTCGAGCCTAGAATGGCAATGTGAATGTCTTCTCACTTTGCTGCCTGTAGGGGTGCTACATAAAGTAAATTTGGTGGGGTTCATTGCAACAACCTATCCTCCCAATTGGCAATCTCACAAACTGGCCAACACGCAGGTTGGTGTATGAAATAGAAAAATGTGACACTAGTGTTGCAGAAGGCGCTCTTCTGAAATTGGAACTGTGGTGCAGTGAGGTGACAGAGCAGGGAGATGCTTTCCTTGCACTTGAGATGTGGTATGCCTGACTCAGAAGTGTTTGGTGCTAACATTGGATGCCTAAAATGTCGTAGCACAGCACTGACATCCCTCTACATCATTGCACACAAAATGCTCCCTCATAAAGGGCTCAATTTTCCCCAGTGATTTGCGCCGTTTTTTTGGAACAGGCTGCTCTTTTTGGCCTAAGTTGAACAACCACAGTTTCCCCAATCAACTTGCACCAGCATAACTCAGTTAGTTACGATTTTTTTTACAGCCAAAGGGGACGGAACCAGCCACCTATGCCAATTTTGGCTATTTGTGAAGTTTGGCCAGCTGAGAGTTATTCCAGTTCTGCTTAGGCCAGCGTATGTGGCCTCTCCAGAAAAACCTTGCGGAGAGTTAAGGAAATCGGCGCAGGTAAGTAAATTGGCGCAGCAGTTGCCCGGACACACTAAAAGAATTGAAAAATACAAAGCAGCAACTTACTTCCCGCCCGGTCCCATTCTCAGTCCCCGGTTCACTCACACACACAAGAAAGGCCGTCGTCCCATTCTCGGTCCCCACACACATAAGAGAGAGAGCGAATATTCGAGAATTGAACCGGCGACCGAGAATGGGACCAGACCGGCAAGCCCTTCGGGCGGGGTTGGAGTTAATTGCTGCTATGTGTTTTTCAATTCTTTTAATGTGTTGGGAGCTGGCTGTATGCTTCACTTTGCAGCCTCAGCTCGCATTGTGTCCCTGGTTAGCATGGCAGCCCGATCTTTTTGGCGCAGATCAAGGCTCCATCCCCAAAACTAAAGGTCGGGTTACGCCAGGACAAAATGAAGAAATCCAATGGGGAAACGGAGAATATATTATTTTGGCATACTTAGGCCCCCAAAAATTGGGCGTAACTCTTCAAGTACGCCAAAAAAATGCTTTGGGGAAAATTGAGCCCAAAGTGCCTCTAAAAGTGGTTTATGAATAGCCTGACTATTATAATTGTACCAAGTGTAAACTACAGGCGATTTGAAGAAATAAATTATTGGTCCGAAAATTGCTTTCGGAGGCTTCCTGCGGGCGGACACCTTTGACCAAATTTTTTTTTCTGAAATTGCCTGGTGGTCCCGAAGGAACGTAGACTTGCGGTTCAAGGCCTAGCTCCGCAGCCCGGCGTATGGGTTCACACATCCCAGGAATGTAAGCCTGGACCACCAATCACAATGTAATATTTTCATTGATGATAATGGGAGCTCTGTTTGTATTACTATCAATGAAAATACCCCCCAAAACACAGAAACACAACACAATAAATAAAAAAACACCTCACATATTTAAAATTAATTGAAAGTGATTTAAATGTTTTCGAAAAAATGTTTTTTGGAATTTTTTGAAAATATGTTTTAATAGGGTTAAAAAATAAACTTGCCTTAATGAGCAGGGTTATGCCTGCTTTTACCATGCATAAGAGTTTGAAGGACACTCGCTGGGCAAGAATTGGGCAAATAGCCCAAATCTCTGCCCCGCAAATGTCTTTCTCCTGGGGATGTGTGCATGATATTTTGACAGATCACAAAAGCCAATTCTCGGCGCATGTGCATCGCGTGCCAAGAACCGGCATTTGCAACGCCTCTTCGGGTGCGTGCACACATCGTTCGTACCCGGAGAGGCCGCAATTTTCGGGCCATTAATTTTTAGTCAGCAACAAATAGTTGCACAGCTAAAGGACTCACGAGCAGATACCTGCTGTGAATTATGCTCATTACTTGTGTAACTTGTGGCAATGGTAAAGCTTTCCTGCTACATAATTAATTTATAAATGAGAATATTAAAGAAAAGTGTAGTAAAATATTTTAAATTATACTGCAATATCTGTATTATAAAATGGTGTAAAGGAAGAATTTTAATACCAGGCTAAGATTCCAACCTCCCACTGAAACAATTTGTATCCATAATATAAACAGGAAATCTCCATGGTGATGGTGTATTTTTCCACGTTTTTTCACTTATGACAGATTTCTAAATCACAGTTCTCAATGGCCCTTTTGTATTATAGGTCTTCCAAGTTTATGAAAGAATTAAGGTAACAAGATTGCAAGACTCCACTTCCAGCATGAGGTCTTGCTCGCCTATTGCATGGAATCAACTCTGTGCCTTCTTCTCCAAACATGTAGATGCTCCCTTTGGAGCATTGCATAGTATCCTATTGAAAACTGTCTTTATAGTTGGCCATCTTTATACTGCCCTGACATATTGCACCCTAACATAGTGCACTGATATTATGCACATTGTTTTGGGCTCCTTGACAAATGGAGAATGCTTATAAAGCATTCCAGATGTTTGAATATAGATTTTAAAAGCTGCATTATGAAGGGGAATACTGAGAAATTTGGGAAAAATCCATTGAAATGACAGGAAAGTGCTGGCACAAATCTGTGTTGAAACTTTACAAATTATGACTCTTTAAATATAAATTTGTGTTAGGTGAAAGAAGTTAATTTTAAAATCTAACCACTTTTCATTCTGGTTCACTCCTCTCTTATAGAAGCTCTGGATTTGAACATATTGCCTTTTTAAGCTGATCATCGTTCTAACAGTGCATTGATGCTCTCCCTAGTTGAACATGAATTAACAGTAGAATTGTTTAAAGTTATAATTGCTAATTAAAATCTTCCATTTACACACAGGCTCTCAGCTGGACAGCTCTAGTGTTGGAGGGTCCATGACTATCCTGCCAAACAGAAATGAACTTTTAAATGCAGAAGTCACGATGTTAAATAAGCTGAATGAGAGACGTGACAGCACCACCAGTACCATTAGCTCCGCTTACATGAGCAGCCGCAGGTCTTCTGGCATTTCACCATATCTTTCAAGTAGAAGGTCCAGTGAGGTCTCCCAGGCTGAAGGCCGACCAAACAACCTGAGTGTTACAGATTCCTATGATCCCATCTCAACGGATGCATCCAGGCGGTCAAGTGAAGCCAGCCAATGTGGTGGGCTACCTGGGCTACTAAGCCTTACTCCGGCACAGCATTATCGGCTGAAAGCCAAATATGCCGCAGCCACGGGTGGACCACCACCAACTCCATTGCCAAATATGGAGCGGATGAGCTTAAAGACAAGGATGGCCCTGTTTGGTGACTACAGAGACACTGGAGTATTTCCCTTGCCTCAAGTAAATGTTTCTCGAAGATGCAGTGACGGGGGGCCCAATGGATATGTCAGGAGGCCTTTGTTGCCTCACGATGTACCAGGCAATGGAATAAGAAGAGCCAGTGATCCAGTAAGAACTGTGGCGGATCCTTTCTCTTTACCCCGGGTACATCGTTATAACAGTCTTAACAACGTTAACCCTCTCCCTGTGCCTCCTTCAATGGAACGACGTAATCTCAGTCTTCAGAACTACACTCGCTCTGATGGAAACCTCCATCGGAATACCTACTCCCCTTGCCCTCCTAGTATCAGTGAAAATGTTGCCCTGGAGGCCATTGCTATGGAGACCTATGGTCATATTGATGAGGATATCTTGCCAGATGATGTAGTTCAGTACATTAGCTTACAAAATAATAAAGCAGGCAATCACTTGCAGAGTGAAATAAATATGTCAAGCCAGAACATATATGACCATCTGCCAAACATGCCATCCAATGAAATACAGCAAGATATCATGGGAACCATGCCCGCTTTTGACCAGTCTCATTCAGCGAACCAACCGTACCACAACTCGCAGGTAAACTCCGAAACAAATAAGGATGATCTGCCAATTCAGTGGAATGAAGTAAGCTCAGGAAGTGTTGACATGTCACCTCAAAAACAAAAGTACGGGCAACGAGCTGTGGGTTCAGTGCAGCAAAGTCGTGCACTTGGACTGTTTACTAACACAACGAATCCTCAACAAAACCTGCCAGCGGTTCAACAGAATGTATTTGCAGGTCAGCCAAATGGTTATCAACAATGTATGGAAGTGGCTCCGTATGGTGTTCAACAGAACATGATGATTGCAGGTAATTCTTTGAACCCCCAAACAAACAAAGGACAGCAGCATAACCGAAACCTAAACAAACCGATGTTTATTTCTGCAGTCATGGAGTTCCCTTATGCTGCAAATGTACCAAACCAAGAGGTGGAGTTGAACAGTTTGCATGCCAATAACAGCCAAGACGGATCCACACTTTCTTCAATGCCAACAGGTCATCAATCTGCTAAGATGACTAGTGGGATGCAAAACAGAAATATGATGGTGCAGAATTTCATTCAGTGTCAGCAAGCTGTCAATCAGCAGATGATGGAAGGGTTACATTTCAATGGTATAAATAGACCTGTTCAGGCGAACATCAGTGGTTCAGGCATTACTGGATCAGGTAATCAGCCACCTCAAGCTGCTGTATTTCTAGGGCTTCAAGGTTCCCAACAAATTGCTCATAATCCAAGAAATCAACAGTTTGGATCATATGCAGCAAAAGCTCATCAAATATATGCAAATCATAATGCCAACAAGCAGCCGAGTCTACTGACGAATCGTGTGCTGCACCAGCATAGCAATGTAGATAATATTAACCAAATGTACAGGATGACCAGTATTAAGACAGAGATGCAAGATCAACTCCAGGCCCTGCGCAGTTCGTGCTCCAATTTGCAGCATTATAGCGGTCAAGGTTATAACCTAAACTCTAATTTCAAACAACAAGCCATGAAAACTGTCTTATTCACTGGTCAGGAGACTGACTGCCAGCTGCAGCAGGCTGGCCATTCCAAGTCTTCTGAGTTGCTTTCCCCAGGTTCCAATCAAGTGACTAGCACTGTTGACAGCAATAGTCTAGATACTGTACAGATTGATTTCGATGCAATCCTAGATGATGGAGACCACGGCAGCTTCATTTCAGGAGCCCTGAGTCCAAGCATTCTGCAAAATCTCTCCCAGACTTCTTCCCGCCTCAATACCCCACGTACCTCTCTCACATTCCATAGCATGCCTATGAGCACTACAAATATGGCCATTGGCGACATGACCTCTTTGCTAACTTCGCTTGCAGAAGAAAGCAAATTCCTAACAGTTATGCCATAAATATCTGAAAAATGAGCCTATGGACAGGGTCCTTTTTTTTCTTTAGCCACCTATGTACTTTTTTACCATTTCATCCCAACTAAGAGATGCATTCCATTACATCCCTGTTATGGGATAAAGATGTCTGAATTTAGGTGTCCCCACACACCATGCTTGGGAGAATGTATCTTCCACTGCAGTGACATTTTGAAATTGAACAGCATCAGTGTTTTATTTTAAGTTAGCAATTGTGTTTTTTTTTACTTTGTTTACTGAAAAAAGAGCTGAGGTAAGTGTTTAATATGCATGTTTAGAACACTAAATAAGGCCAAACGTAAGCACTGTTTCCTGTAGTTATTGTAATGACCACAAGTTGTGCATTTTGTCAGATGTCAGCATTTTCACAAGTGTCGTTTTACCTTGCAATAGGTTTTTATGAGTGACTGTGCTTGTGAAACTGTTGACTAATATGACCAGCTTCTTAATCGAAGCCAAGAAAAGTCTTTGACTCAGGTAGGTCTTTTAGTTGATATTAATAGTCTGTTGACCTACAGATGTTTTAAAGGTGATGTGAAGGCTTTGCAGCCAGAATGCTTGAGTGTTTTTCATTGGTGATGTTGAATCAAACTATTTTAACTTGTTTTATTTGTAATGTTTTTTTGTTTTTGTTTCATTTTCTGTCAGGAAAGCCATACGGAGGCAGGTACTAGTTTTAGAACATTTATTTTAGAGTTTGTTTGGCTCTATTGTACTGTATGCAATCTAAAGTAGCTGTGATCATTTCTAAGTTAGTTTAGTAAACTAGAACGTATTGGTTGTCCTTCATGAAAAGCAGCATGTTATTTGCTGGATGTTTATAAGGTATGTGCCTTATTTTTTTGTGTCAGTTTAACACATAGGGACCAACGATACTGCCAAAATTCTGACTTGATAGCTGTGCTTGATGTTAAGCGATTAGCACTCTATTGTTTAGTATTTCCTGTTTGAGGTGTCACACAGACAGCTTGGAACTTGTGTATTAAAGTTTATTGATTCTCTGATTTAAAGAACTTTACCATTGTAGTGCATCTTGTAAAATACACACTGTACCATCAATATTTTTCAGTATTTTTTAGATTTTTGTTGGTGAAAACATTGATAAAGTGTAATCCTCTTAATGTAAATACCTACATGTAGAATTAGAACTGCCATCATGAATTTTATGATAGCGTTGGCATTTTGAACACTGCCGAAACTTCATGCGACTTTCACTCAGACCGAACACTCTGTCGCAGTGTATGTATACATTGTACTTTTGCTTTGAGAACCACTTAGCTGTTGTGCAACCGAGGAACAAATGTTTGTACAATTTTAATAAACTTCTCATTCTTAATTTTTGTAAGTCCTTCTTTTTGTAAACTGCCCTTTTTAACTGGGACTGCACTCAAAGTACAGGACCATTTGCTGTCATTCTCCCTCTTGTGAATTTTGACATTAAAGATTTTAATTTATGTATTGTTGACTTCAAATGGGCTGGTTAGCAATAATGACTGAAAAGAGGCAGTGAGCTTAGATTAATTTAGTTTCTGACTTGTTTCAAAAAAAATCTGCATATTGGCCTGATACTACACTTCAAAAGTATTCCATTGGTTGTAAAGGGCTTTGGAATGATCTGAGGAGGTGAAAGGCAATAGATAAATGCAAGTTGTTTCTTTAATAAGCAAATACTCTAAATTTCCTCCATTGTTTTCAGCCTTTGTTGCACCAAAAACATCAAGGAAATTATCATTTTAGTGCAGATTCATATTCAAGTTAGTTATGGATAAGGACCTCTCTCACATTCCATAGCATGCCTATGAGCACTACATATACTGATAGACCAGGAATAAAAGTCCCAAATTGGGGAAAAGCTAACTTTGCTAAGTTGAGCAGTGATTTGGCCACAGTGGACTGGAAACAGCTACTTGTAGGTAAATCAGTGTCGGAACAGTGGGAAGCATTCAAGAAGGAGATCCAGAGATCTCCTCCAGGACATCAGGCCAAACATGTGCCCTTAAAGAAAAATGGTGGGATAACAATTCTAGAACCCCACGGATGTCTTGGGCCTTACAGGGAAGGATTAAGAAAAAATGGAAGCTTATGTCATATACCGGCGGCTAAATACTGTAGAATCTTTGGCGGAATATAGAAAGTTCAGAGGTAAAATTAAAAAGGATATTAGGAATACTAAGAGAGAGCATGAAATATTCTTGGCAAGTAAAATTAAGGAAAACCCAAAGTTGATCTATAAATATATTAAAAGCAAGAGGATAACTAAAGAAAGGGTAGGGCTGATTAGAGACCATGTGGGTAATCTTTGTGTGGAGTTGGAAGATGTTGGTATGGTTCACAATGAATACTTTGCGTCTGTTTTCACAAAGGAAAGGGGCAATGCAGATACTGCTATTGAGGAGGAGTGTGAAATTCTATATAAAATAAACATAGTGAGAGAGGAGGTATTAAGGGGTTTAGCAGCTTTAAAAGTAGATAAGTCCCCAGGCCCAGATGAAAGACAGTTTCTTAAACGATAAGGGAATAAGGGGTTATGGGGAGCGGGCAGCGAAGTGGACATGAGTCCATGATCGGATCAGCCATGATCGTGTTAAATGGTGAAGCAGGCTCGAGGGGCCATATGGCTTACTCCTGCTCCTATTTCTTATGTTCTTATGCTCTTAAATGCATCCCAGGCTGTTGAGCGAAGTAAAAGAAGAAATAGCAGAGGCCTTGACCATCATTTTCCAGTCCTCTTTGGATTTGGGTATGGTGTCAAAGGACTGGAGGACTGCTAATGTGGTACCCTTGTTTAAGAAGGGAGAAAGAGATAGGCCGAGTAATACAAGCCTGTCAGCCTAACCTCAGTGGTGGGAAAATTATTGGGGAAAATCCTGAAAGACTGACTAAATCTACATTTAGAAAGGCAAGGATTAATTAGGAATAGTCAACACGGATTTGTTAAAGGAAGATCATGTTTGACTAACCTGATAGAATGTTTTGAGGAGGTAACCAGGAGGGTCAATGAGGGTAGTGTGTACGATGTAGTGTATATGGACTTTAGCAAAGCTTTTGATAAGCTCCCACATGGTAGACTGGTCACGAAGGTAAAAACCCATGGTATCCAGGGCAAAGTGGCAAGTTGGATCCAAAATTGGCTTAGAGGTAGGAAGCAAAGGGTAATGGTTTTTAGGTGTTTTTGTGACTGGAAGGATGTTTCCATTGGGATTCCACAGGGCTCAGTGCTGGGTCCCTTGCTTTTTGTGGTAAACATCAATGATTTAGATTTGAATATAGGGAGTATGATTAAGAAGTTTGCAGATGACATTAAAATTGGCTGTGTGGTTGATAATGAAGAGGAAAGTCATAAACTGCAGGAGGATATCAATCTACTGGTCAGGTGGGCAGAACAGTGAAAATGGAATTTAATTCGGAGAAGTGTGAGGTAATGCACTTTGGGAGGGCTAATAAGGAAAGGGTATATACATTAAATGGTAGGCCACTTAAAAGTGTAGATGAACAAAGGGACCTTGGAGTGCTTATCCACAGATCCCTGAAAGTAGCAGGCCAGGTGGATAAGGTGGTTAAGAAGGCATACGGAATGCTTGCCTTTATTGGCTGAGGCATAGAATACAAGAGCAGGAAAGTTATGCTTAAATTGTATACTACTCTGGTTAGGCCACAGCTGGAGTACTGCATGCAGTTCTGGTCGCCATATTATAGGAAGGACGTGATTACACTAGAGAGGGCGCAGAGGAGATTTACTAGGATGCTGCCTGGAATGGAGAATCTTAGCCATGAGGACAGTTTGGATAGGCTGGGTTTGTTCCCATTGGAACAGAGGAGGCTGAGAGGAGACCTCATTGAGATGTATAACATTTTGAGGGGCCTGGATATAGTGGATATCAAGGACCTATTTCCCTTGGTGGAGGGGTCAATTACGAGGAGGCATAGTTTTAAAGTGGTTGGTAGAAGGTTTAGAGGGGATTTGAGAGGAGGCTTCTTCAAGCAGAGGGTTGTGGAGGTCTGAAACTCACTGCCTGGAATTGTGGTGGATGCAGAAACCCTCACCACATTTAAAAGGTGCTTGGATGGGCACTTGAAGTGCTGTAACTTGTAGGGTTACGAACCTAGAGCTGGTAAGTGGGATTAGACTGGATAACCTCTTGTTAGCTGGCACAGATAGAATGGTAAGAACTGCAAGGAATCAAATACGGCCAGGGTGATGATCTGGACTAGTTTCGATCACCTGGATGGGTCAGAGAGGAATTTTCCTAGATTCTTTTCCCCAATTGCCCTAGGTTTTTTATCTTTTTTTGCCTCTCCCAGGAGATCACATAGCTCCGGTTGGGTGGAGTGTAGAATGTTGTGGTGCAGGGGGTGTCAGGTGTCGCAGTTGTGTAGGGCGGTCTGGTTGGGCCGGATGCTCTTTATCTTCTGCCATTGTTCATTGTTAATAGGTTTATATGTAACCTTCAGGGCTGTTGACCGAGGGCCGTGTGGCTCTTTGTCGGCTGGCGCGGACATGATGGGCCGAAATGGCCTCCTTTATGTGCCATTATTGCACTAAATGCAAATTTCCTCAATCTTTCTTATGGTGCAGATCTTATGCTCATCAAAGTCCTTCAAGACTCATTTGTATAGCTGCACTGTTCCAGTAAATGGAATTTTCCTGGAGTTATGCCACTCCTGTTACTTTACACCCAAAAACAAAGGGTGAAACAGCTCCCCCTGCACTTCAGCCTAGTGTAAGTGAGGAGTTGGTGAGCTGAAGAGGTCACCAACTTTATTTACTGATTACAGACTTCCAAGGATTTTTAAAATAATTCTTTCCTGCGATTTTTAAATCACTGGTACGTGCACTTCATTTTACTGTAGCGCTTACAACTCATCCCAGAATTTTTTTCATGGATCCTTCACTTCCACCAAACCCACACTTGGTTTGGCTTCGGCCAGGGAATGACTTTCCCCATGGACACACTACTCTATGCCATCATAATGGAGGAGGAATGGCATTGGTACCATATCCAGGCCAGCAGAATCAGGCAACATGGCAGAAGACAGCCACCCACCAGGAATGGCACTCTCCAACGTATATACAGGCCACAGTAGTCCTACGTGAATGTCTCTGAGGAGTTGTGCATCCTCCAGCTGTGCCCCTCCAAGGATGTCATTCGGTCTCTCTGCCAACTTCATCACAAAGATTTTCAGACTTATTCCATTACTCTGTCCATGGCAATTAAAGTGACAACAGCCCTCAACCTCTTTGGCTGCCGATCCTTCCAGACTGCCACAGAGGATCTGTGCAACATTAACCAGGGAGCTGTCTGGGTTTGAATCTGGTAGGTGGCAATGCCCTCTTTCATAGCGTAGCCAAATTCATCCACTTCAGTATTACTGCCAGGCAGCAGAGGCACAGAGCCAGGGCCTTCTCCTGGATACCTGGATTCCCCATGGAGCAGGGTGCCACAATGGCACTGTTCTACTCTAAGGACATCCAGCTCACCTGTAATGCAAAGCAGGCTCTATCCTCACTCGTGCGGTATTGAGCATCAGAAGGCAGAGTCTGCAGGATGTCTTCATCGACTGATCAACTGCAGTGGCAGTACTTCAGCCTTATCTTCATATCTGCACCCTACCAGATGACATAAAGCAGATCTCTTTGACTCAGCACCACCTTACCAGGAATCCTCACGCGTGAAAAGAAGTCCAAACCTACTGAATGGTCTATTTCCTGACTTACTGTAATGTTCATAAATAACAAATTGTGAGACAAGTGTATTTCAAAGAAAACTTCTCTTTTATTGCAAGTGAGAGAGACGCCCCATGCCTTTTCACACCAAACTGTTACTTCCTATCATTGCTTTTCCCCGAGCCATAGCTTTGTTGAAATTAATCTTTGATGCTCTTACACTACCACTGCTGTGATGAAAAGTCTGTGTTTCAAAAGGTTATTTGCTTCAACCTTAATAATTCTTTAAGCTCAATAATTCTCCACCTCGCTTGTTTATTTATCTTTACGGCACAATGTCCTTAGTTCTGAAATTTATCCTCTCTAATGTCAGAATTATTGAGGGGAAAAGACAGGCACAGTTTGAACCAATTCTGTCTACATTACTGTTGGTCTTTGTTAGAAACAAAAGTAATGTAAAAACATAGAAATGTTCTTACAAAACTGAGGTGAGGAAACATATAGAGTGGGCGGGGGGAGTGGTGGTGCACGGTGTGAGGGGGGAAAGCATTACCTGTCCCACTGGGTAAGGGCACAAAGGACTCCATCTGTTCATAAGCACTATCTGGGCACATGGTCAATAACATTCCCTATAAGCTGCAAGGCCATGCAGCTCCCTGCCGGTCCCGCACATCCCGGGAACGGCTTTGTCAATATTAAAGTTCGCAAACCTTTGAATGGGCCATGGAGCCCCTTAAAGAGGCCGTGCACCCCCAAAAATTACGGGGAACATTGATGGTCAGTATCAGCACAGTTAATGTCAGCCCTTGTCTACATGTTAGAATTTTGTTCCCGTGTTCATTTGTTATCTTTCAGATAAAGCTGGCATATCAGTGGATGAACTCATGAGTAAGGTCTGCTCCACTAAACCTGCCTCTAACTACGAACCTTCCCCATCCCTCCTCTGTAGTGTCACCATGTTGCTACCTCCTCTTGTCAGCTTGGCTCAGTTAGTAACATTCTCAACTATGAGTCAGAATGACTTGAGCATAAAATGTAGGCTGACACTGCAGTGCAGCACTGAGGGACTGCTGCATTATTGCAGAAGCTGTTTTTCAGATGGGACCTTAAACTGAGGCCCTGTTCAGATGGCTATTGAAGGTTCCATGGCACTAATCGAAGAGGAGCAAGGGGTTCTCCCAGTATCTTATACAGCATTCCTCCCTAAACCAACATCAGGTTAACTGGCCATTCATTTGCTGTTTGTAGAATCTTGCTGTGCACAATTGGTTGCCATATTTATTGATACTTCAAAAGTAATCCATGGTCTTGAATCACTGGCACATCTCAGGATGTCAGGATATGATAGGATGCTTTATGAATACAAGTTCTTGTTTTGACATCAATCAGGGCTATGTAGCTCCTGTTAATGCGGGAGGAAACATTTCCTTTATGAGGTACTGTGTTCTTTTCAGCCTCCAGGACTCAGTATTTTTATTAGTTAGTTCAACTGGATATTTTACTTAAAAATCTTTAATTTAAAATCTGTCTTCATCTGTACCACAGTTAAAAAAAACTTTTCTTATAAACTGACAGTCATGTAGCTTTCAGACCAACATTCGCATTTTGCTGCTATTTACAAGGATCCGCCAGTTGATTTAGTCTAGAATAGATGAAGCCATTAATTCAGACTTGCAGTTTTTAAAGCAACTTTAATGTTGCTGCAAAGGAGAGATCCAGAGACAGTGTAAGAATTAGGTTTGACACCACATGGAGTGTAAGTCCATCACACGAACATACTAAAAATGACAGACTGGAAAAGGCTTACTGGTCCATCCAGCCTGTGTCATATCATTGCGATGTCTTATGCTTCACATTACATACACTCCCCACCCCATTAATTGTTTCATGCATTAATTAGGTACCTGAAGTGCATCGAGGGGATTCCAACTCAGCAGGAAGTGATAGTGTACTTACTGAGGACACTTTCCAGCTGTGAGATTATTCCAAAGTTAAATAATTGTGGAGTTAGCAGGCAGTATATCGGACCTTGTTGAGCCTTGGGGTCTTGGGAGATCAAGCAGCTGGCAGCCATATTAGGAAAATGTAAGGGAGAGACATCCTCAGTCACAAAAGGATTCCCATACACTGTGTAGATGGGAGACAAAATACTCCAGTTGCCAAGTGTTTTGGATCATTCTTTTTAGGCATTAAGTGGAATTACTAAAGTGAAAAGGGTGTTTCCTGTGGGAGACACTTGATCTAAATACAGAACTTGATACGCACCATCACCCACAACCCCAACTCACCCACGGATGTGCTGGACTGGAGGGAGCATCTCATCCCAGGTTGAGCTGTGGAGACTCAGGGTGAGAATCACAAGTAATAGTAAACATGTTCTCTATGCTGTTGGATCCTCAGCATGAGGAGACAGGCTAAGAGCCAAAGCTCCTCAGCTGTTGTCAGCTTTCTGTAAGGATGGACTACAGCCAGATATTCAATTAGAGAGAAATCGGGTTATGTCAAATTTTTCACTATATTTTAAATGGTACCATTATTTATTCTCCTCACTCCTTTTGATCTCTAAGTCCAACTTGTCATCACTGGCTAAGAGCATGGCAGCAATATGCATGAAGAGGTGCATTTATACTGCAACATTGACGCTACTGCAAAGCTGAGATCTAGTGTCGAGGCCCACTCAGACCCCAGAGGCAGTATGAGATTCCCGAGAGCAGACAGCCTCACACTGCTTAGATTTGACAACACATGGAGTGCAAATCCAGCATACAATCATATGAAAAATGACAGACTGGAAAAGGCCTATTGGTCCATCCAGCCTGTACCTTATAATCTGATGTCTTATGCATCACAATAAATACATTCCACCCAGAACCATGTCATCTCCTGGGAGAGGTGAAAAATCAACGTCAATTAAGGGAGGAAAAAATCTGGAAAATTATTCTCCGACCCCTTTAGGCAATTGAAACTAGTCCATGAGACCACACTGGCACTGATTAAAATTATACATTACCTATCTCTTGATTAATGTTATTACCTACCTTTTGTGCAAGGTGATCTGAACCCCAGCCAGAAACAGTTCCAGCTTCCGCTTGAAAGAATTCAGCGAATCACCGTTCACCATCTTAGCCAGCAACCTGTTCCAGAGGTCCATTCTTCTCTGGGAAAAAAGCCACTCTTAACCGTAACCTAGTTCTGCCTTTACGTAACTTGAGATTGTGACCCCTGATCCCTCCTTAACCCAGTTAGTTGAAACAAATTGTTCAACAGAGCCCTAGCCCCTCTTCAAACCATCCTGGCTTGGTTTAAATGTTGAGTGCTCAGACACTTCTGCTTGCGTCCTCTAAATATTTCACTTCTATCCAATGGGAGAGGATCTCTGCATATGTGTTACCAAGAACTGGCAGAGCTTTCTCCTGGGTAGCAGAAGAGGGGACAACCTGGCTGGAACCAACACTGCAGCTATTGGTCGCAGACAAGTAGTCACAATATAAGTACAGCTAAGTCTATGCTAATGCTGGGCTGTGTGTAAAATCAGCCCAGGGTGACACCTTTTCTGATTTTTCGGTCCCCGTCAGGGAGTACTTGGCTACTGCCTCTAAGAGTGAGAATGACAATTCAGGACCAGTTTGGGTTTGAGAAAAGGGTTTTCACTGGAGTGTATCATAAACTAAAGAACATTTGAGAGTTTTTACTACAGATAGTGTTGTGTATGGTACGTTTCATGACGATGCTGTTTATTCAGCAAAATGATGTGTTTATATTTCTGCTGCCCGACCATCAGCAATAAATAAATAATTTGTATTTATACAGTACTTTCTCATATACTCAATAAGTCCCAAAGTGTTTCAGAGCCGATGGATTATTTTGTAACGCAGTGACTTATATTGGTGTACACCTACACAGAACCAAGAATGAATGACCAGATCTGTTTTGATGGTGTTGATTGAGGGAGAAATCATAGAAGTTTACAGCACGGAAGGAGGCCCATCCATGTCCATGCCGGCCAACAAGAGGCTATCCAGCTTAATCCCACTTTCCAGCTCTAGGTCCGTAACTCTGCAGGTTATGGCACTTCAGGTACACATCCAAGTACTTTTTAAATGTGGTGAGGGTTTCTGTCTCTACCACCCTTTCCAGCAGTGAGTTCAGACCCCCAACACTCTGTGTGAAGAAATTTCCCCTCAAATCACCTCTAAACCTTCTACCAATTACTTTAAATTTATGCCCCCTGGTTGTTGACCTCTCTGCTAAGGGAAATAGGCCCTTTCTATCCACTATATCTAGACCTCTCATAATTTCATACACCTCAATGAGGTTTCCCCTCAGCCATCTCTGTTCCAATGAAAACAAATCCAACTTATCTAATCTGTCCTCATAGCTTAGATTCTCCACTCCCGGCAACATCCTCGTAAATCTTCTCTGTACCCTCTCCAGTGTCCTTCCTGTAATGCGGTGACCAGAACTGCACGCAGTACCCAGTTGTGGCCTAACCAGTATTTTATGCAGTTCAAGCATAACCCCCCTGCTCTTCATGTTGAAATGTTGACCAGGATCCCAGGAGAAGCTCCTGCTCATCTTTGAATAGTGCCTTGGTATCTTTTACACCCATTTTGGTTTCTTTTTCTTTTTCTTTTTAATATCACAGACAGAAGATTGCACCACCAACAATGCAGCACTCCATCTGTACTGCACTGAAGTATCACCTGGATAATACAGTAGGGCTTGAAGTCACACCATCTGATTTAGAGATGAGAGTGTTACCAACTGAGCCCAGCTGGCTCTAGTCCAGGGTTCGCAACTAAACAGTGGGTGCATTACTTTACTCTTGATGTTTTAGGAAGTTGACTGTAAATGGTAAAGAGAATGGTAATTGTACACCAAATGAATAAGATAAGTAGCAAGGTAATTGCAAACTTTTCATATAGAGCATTGGATTGGATGAGAGAACTGAACACTCCCATGCATGAGAAAATATTAAAGCCACTTAAATTGAGAAGCGACATAACTTTACTCAAAGAAATACACAAGCTTTATTTCTAATGTAACCATACTATCGAACTGATGCAAGGGTCTTTGCAGTTCACCCAGGTTTTCATGACAAAGTGTACCATTGCATCAAGGGTATGAAATAATATTTCTTATGTTATGTATACAGGTACTAATAGTGAGGAACCTTCCTTTCTACACAGAAGATAATTCTCTTCACTTCTACATTAATAACCAGGCTTGTGCATTTGGGGATATATATTGAGTTGAAACTTGCTAAGGTTATTCTACACTATTGAGACTTAGAAAATGTACTAACCACATAAACTCACATAATAGTAATGAGATGGAATTTGAGCCTTTTATATATCAGCTTTTGAATCCTGTACAAACACTTAACACGTTCATTCTACATTCCTGTGTGTTCTATTTTTATGCAGGCATTATCCTGTTTATTTTAAGTTATTAACTCCTGCATAAAAATAACATACACAGAAGTATGCAAGCACGTTAACTGTATGTATGTGAACTTCACTGATTATAAGTTCTAGCCTCAGGAATCTGATCTTAATACTCTTAGCTTGCTGAAGAGACATGGACAGAAGAATGAATCTTGTTTATTTTGTGTAAAAGCGATGAGGTGATCGGGTCTTTAATGAGGTGATTAGGTCTTTAATGAAATGATCGGATCTTTAATGAGATGTGATTGGGTCTTTAATGAGAGTTTTTCCTCATGTTGCCTTTGGTTCTTTTGCCAATCACCTTAAATCTGTGTCCTCTAGTTCTCGCCCCTTCCACCAATGAGAAAAGTTTGTCTGTATCTACTCTGTCCAGACCTCTCATGATTTTGAACACCTCTATCAAATCTCCTCTTAACCTTCTCTGCTCTGAGGAGAACAACCTCAGCTTCTCTAGTCTATCCACCTAACATAAATCCCTCATCCCTGGAATTATTCTCGTAAATCATTTCTGCACCCTCTCTAAGGCCTTCACATCCTTCCTAAAGTGTGGTGCCCAGAATTGGACACAACACTCCAGTTAAGACCAAACCAGTGTTTTATAAAGGTTCATCATAACTTCCTTACTTTTGTACTCTATGCCTCTATTTATGAAGCCCAGGATTCCATATGCTTTTTTAACCACTTTCTCAACCTGCCCTACCACCTTCAACGATTTGTGCACATATACCCAGGTCTCCCTGTTCATGCACCCCCTTTAAGATTGTATCCTTTAGTTTATATTGCCTCTGCTCGTTCTTCCTACCAAAATGTTTTACCAGCCTGTCTATGTCTTCTTGAAATCTATCACTCTCCCCCCCACTGTTCACTATACTGTCCCAGAGAGCTGTGGAGGCTGGGTCATTGAATATATTTAAGGTGGAGATAGACAGATTTTTGAGTGATAAGGGAGTGAAGGGTTATGGAGAGTGGACAACGAAGTGAAACTGAGCCCAGGATCAGATCAGCCATGATCTTGTTAAATGGCGGAGCAGGATCGAGGGGCCAAATGGCCTACTCCTGCTCCTATTTCTTATGCTCTATACTCCAAGTTTTGTGTCATCGTCAAATTTTTAAATTGTGCCCTGTACACCCAAGTCTAAATCATTAATATATATCAAGAAAAGCAGTGATCCTAGTACCGACTCCTGGGGAATACCATGTATATCTTCCTCCAGTCTGAAAAACAACCATTCACCACTACTCTCTGTTTCGTGTCACTTAGCCAATTTCGTTTCCATGGGCTTCATCTTTGCTGGCAAGCCTATTATGTGGCACTTTATTAAATACCTTTTGGAAATCCATGTACACCGCATCAACCGCATTGCCTTCATCAACCCTCTCTGTTACGTCATCAAAAAATTCAATCAAATTTGCTAAACATGATTTAATCCATGCTGGCTTTCCTTAGTTAATTCACATTTGTACAATTGACTGTTGGCTTTGTCTCTGATTATCATTGCTAAAAGCTTCCCCAGTACCGAGGTTAAACTGACCGGCCTGTAGTTGCTGAGTTTATCCTTACACGTTTTTTAGAACAAGGGTGTAACATTAGCAATTATCCCCAGCCCTCTGGCATCATCCCAGTATCTAAGGAGGATTGGCAGATTATGGCTAGTACCTCCGCGAGATTGAGTAGACTAGGCCTATATCCTCTCGAGTTTAGAAGAATGAGAGGCGATCTCATTGAAACATCGACAATTCTTACAGGGCTTGAAGGGTAGATGCAGGGAGGATGTTTCCTCTGGCTGAGGAGTCTAAAACCAGGGATCATAATCTCAGAATAAGGGGTCAGCTATTTAGGACTGAGATGAGAAACTTCTTCACTCAGAGGGTGGTGTATATTTGGAATTCTCTACCCCAGAGGGCTGTGGAGGCTCAGTCTTTGAGTATATTCAAGACAGAGGTCGATAGATTTTTGAATATTAAGGGAATCAAGGGAAAGTTGAGTTGAGGTAGAAGATCAGCCATGATCTCATTGAATGGTGGAGCAGGCTCGAGAGGCCGAATGGCCTACCCCTGCTCCTAATTCTTATGTTTTTATGATCCTTGGTGAAGACAGTGCAAAGTATTCATTTAGTACCTCAGCCATGCTCTCTGCCTCCATGCGTAGGTCTCCTTTTTGCTCCCTAATCAACCCCACTCCTCTTATTACCCGTTTATTATTTATATGCCTATAGAAGACTTTTGAATTTCCTTTTATGTTAGCTGCCAATCTATTTTCATACTCTCTCTTTGCCCCTGTTATTTTCTTTTTCACTTCCCCACTGATTTTTCTTTATTCAGCCTGATTCTCACTTGTATTCTCAACCTGCTTCATCTTACTCTCGATCTCTTTTGTTATCCGGGGAGCTTAGGGTTTAGTTGCCCTACTTTTCCCCCTCATGGGAATGTACCTCGACTGTACCTGAACCATCTCCTCTTTAAAGGCAGCCGATTGTTTGATTACAGCTTTGCCTTTTATATTGTACAAACAGATTTTTGTACAATATAATAGTCTGATAGCATTGCGCTCCCCGGGTGCTGTATATCAATATATTAATGTAATAAATACATCATTATGTGTTTTGGTTTTCACTTTGCCTCTACTCAGAGCTCTCTTTTTTTATTATTCGTTCCGGGATGTGGGCGTCGCTGGTATGGCCATCATTTATTGTCCATCCCTAATTGCCCTTGAGAAGGTGGCGGTGAGCCGCCTTCTTCAACCGCTGCAGTCCTTGTGGTGAAGGGACTCCCACACTGCTGTTAGGGAGGGAGTTCCAGGATTTTGACCCAGTGACTATAAAGGAATTGCGACATATTTCCAAGTCAGGATGGTGGGTAATTTGAAGAGGATCCTGCAGGTAATGGTGTTCCCACACGCCTGCTGCACCTGTCCTTCTAGGTGGTAGAGATTGTGTATTTATCAGATCTGCAAGCTTCTACCTCCGTTAGATTGAGATCCACCCAAATAGATGCCTCTTGGTCAGTGGAGAGCAGAACTATCAGAGACCATGAGACTTATTAACGACAACATGATGCAATTAAAATTAAAGGATATAAATTTCCCTTGCACCAGAAAGAAACATCATTGATTAACATGGACTGTCAAAAGATGAGAATTTGACTCTGCTGATTTTAATGCTGGTCTGCTGCCATTGGAATAATTTGCACTGACACCATCATCAGTCTCACTCACAACACTGACACCATCATCAGTCTCACTCACAACACTGACACCATCATCAGTCTCACTCACAACACTGACACCGTCATCAGCCTCACTCACAACACTGACACCGTCATCAGCCTCACTCACAACACTGACACCATCATCAGCCTCACTCACAACACTGACACCGTCATCAATCTCACTCACAACACTGACACCATCATCAGCCTCACTCACAACACTGACACCATCATCAGTCTCACTCACAACACTGACACCATCATCAATCTCACTCACAAAACTGACACCATCATCAATCTCACTCACAACACTGACACCGTCATCATTCTGACTCAACACTGACAACGTCATCAGCCTCACTCAAAACACTGACACCGTCATCAATCTCACTCACAAAACTAACACCATCATCGGCCTCACTCACAACACTGACACCGTGATCAGTCTCACTCACAAAACTGACACCATCATCGGCCTCACTCACAACACTGACACCGTGATCAGTCTCACTCTCAACACCGACACCGTCATCGGTCTCACTCACAACACTGACACCATCATCACTCTCACTCACAACACTGACACCGTCATCATTCTGACTCAACACTGACAACGTCATCAGCCTCACTCAAAACACTGACACCGTCATCACTCTCACTCAACACTGACACCATCATCAGTCTCACTCTCAACACTGACACCGTCATCATTCTGACTCAACATTGACAACGTCATCAGCCTCACTCAAAACACTGACACCGTCATCACTCTCACTCAACACTGACACTGTCATCAGTCTCACTCACGACACTGACACCGTCATCAGTCTCACTCACAACACTGACACCGTCATCAGTCTCACTCAACACTGACACCATCATCAGTCTCATTCACAACAATGACACCGTCATCGCTCTCACTCACAACACTGACACTGTCATCACTCTCACTCACAACACTGACACTGTCATCAGTCTTGTTCACAACACTGACACTGTCATCAGTCTCACAACACTGACACCATCATCAGTCTCACTCACAACACTGACACCGTCATCAGTCTCACAGACAACACTGGCACTGTCATCACTCTCACTCACAACACTGACACCGTCATCACTCTCACTCAACACTGACACCGTCATCAGTCTCACAACACTGACACCGTCATCACTCACACTCAACACTGACACTGTCATCAGTCTCACAATACTGACACCATCATCACTCTCACTCAACATTGACACTGTCATCACTCTCACTCACAACACTGATACCATCATCACTCTCACTCTCAACACTGACACCGTCATCATTCTGACTCAACACTGACACCGTCATCAGTCTCACTCACAACACTGACACCATCATCAGTCTCACTCACAACACTGACACCGTCATCAGTCTCACTCACAACACTGACACCATCATCAGTCTCACTCACAACACTGACACCGTCATCAGTCTCACTCACAAAACTGACACCATCATCAGTCTCACTCTCAACACTGACACCGTCATTGGTCTCACTCACAACACTGACACCGTCATCACTCTCACTCAACACTGACACCATTATCACTCTCACTCAAAACACTGACACCGTCATCAGTTTCACTCACAACACTGACACTGTCATCAGTCTCACTCACAACACTGACACTGTCATCACTCTCACTCACAACACTGACACTGTCATCAGTCTTATTCACAACACTGACACTGTCATCAGTCTCACAACACTGACACCGTCATCACTCTCACTCAACAGTGACACTGTCATCAGTCTTATTCACAACACTGACACTGTCATCAGTCTTATTCACAACACTGACACTGTCATCACTCTCACTCTCAACACTGACACCGTCATCAGTCTTACTCACAACACTGACACCATCATCAGTCTCACTCACAACACTGACACTGTCATCACTCTCACTCACAACACTGACACTGTCATCAGTCTCACAACACTGACACCGTCATCACTCTCACTCAACACTGACACTGTCATCAGTCTCACAATACTGACACCATCATCACTCTCACTCAACACGGACACCGTCATCAGTCTCACTCACAACACTGACACCGTCATCGCTCTCACTCACAACACTGACATTGTCATCAGTCTCACTCACAACACTGACACCGTCATCACTCTCACTCTCAACACTGACCATGTCATCACTCTTACTCACAACACTGACACCATCATCACTCTCACTCTCAACACTGACACCGTCATCAGTCTCACTCACAACACTGACACCATCATCAGTCTCACTCACAACACTGACACTATCATCACTCTCAATCACAACAGTGACACTGTCATCACTCTCATTCACAACACTGACACTGTCATCAGTCTCACAACATTGACACCGTCATCAGTCTCACTCACAACACTGACACCGTCATCAGTCTCACACACAACACTGGCACTGTCATCACTCTCACTCACAACACTGACACCGTCATCAGTCTTATTCACAACACTGACACTGTCATCAGTCTCACAATACTGACACCATCATCACTCTCACTCAACATTGACACTGTCATCACTCTCACTCACAACACTGATCCATCATCACTCTCACTCTCAACATTGACACCGTCATCAGTCTTACAACACTGACACCATCATCAGTCTCACTCACAACACTGACACTGTCATCACTCTCACTCACAACATTGACACCGTCATCACTCTCACTCAACACGGACACCGTCATCAGTCTCACTCACAACACTGACACCGTCAACAGTCTCACTCACAACACTGATATTGTCATCAGTCTCACTCACAACACTGACACCGTCATCACTCTCACTCTCAACACTGACCATGTCATCACTCCCACTCACAACACTGGCACCATCATCACTCTCACTCTCAACACTGACACCGTCATCAGTCTCACTCACAAAACTGACACCGTCATCAGTCTCACTCACAACACTGACACCGTCATCACTGTCACTCTGAACACTGACACCGTCATCAGTCTTACAACACTGACACCATCATCACTCTCACTCAAAACACTGACACCGTCATCAGTTTCACTCAACACTGACACTGTCATCAGTCTCACTCACAACACTGACACTGTCATCACTCTCACTCACAACACTGACACTATCATCACTCTCACTCACAACACTGACACCGTCATCACTCTCACTCAACACTGACACCGTCATCAGTCTCACTCACAACACTGACACCGTCATCACTCTCACTCAACACTGACACCGTCATCAGTCTCACTCACAACACTGACACTGTCATCACTCTCACTCACAACACTGACACTGTCATCACTCTCACTCACAAAACTGACACCGTCATCAGTCTTATTCACAACACTGACACTGTCATCAGTCTCACAACACTGACACCGTCATCACTCTCACTCACAAAACTAACACCGTTATCACTCTCACTCAACAATGACACTGTCATCAGTCTCACTCACAATACTGACACCATCATCACTCTCACTCAACACTGACACTGTCATCACTCTCACTCACAACACTGACACCATCATCACTCTCATTCTCAACACTGACACCGTCATCACTCTCACTCACAACACTGACACCTTCATCACTCTCACTCAAAACACTGACACCTTCATCACTCTCACTCAAAACACTGACACCGTCATCACTCTCACTCACAACACTGACACCGTCATCAGTCTTACAACACTGACACCATCATCACTCTCACTCAACATTGACATTGTCATCACTCTCACTCACAACACTGATACCATCATCACTCTCACTCTCAACACTGACACCGTCATCAGTCTTACAACACTGACACCATCATCAGTCTCACTCACAACACTGACACTGTCATCACTCTCACTCACAACACTGACACCGTCATCACTCTCACTCAACACGGACACCGTCATCAGTCTCACTCACAACACTGACACCATCATCGCTCTCACTCACAACACTGACATTGTCATCACTCTCACTCACAACACTGACACTGTCATCACTCTCATTCACAACAATGACACTGTCATCACTCTCACTCACAAAACTGACACCGTCATCAGTCTCATTCACAACACTGACACTGTCATCAGTCTCACAACACTGACACCGTCATCAGTCTCACTCACAACACTGACACCGTCATCAGTCTCACACACAACACTGGCACTGTCATCACTCTCACTCACAACACTGACACCGTCATCACTCTCACTCAAAACACTGACACCGTCATCAGTTTCACTCACAACACTGACACTGTCATCAGTCTCACTCACAACACTGACACTGTCATCACTCTCACTCACAACACTGACACCGTCATCAGTCTTATTCACAACACTGACACTGTCATCAGTCTCACAACACTGACACCATCATCACTCTCACTCAACACTGACACTGTCATCAGTCTCACAATACTGACACCATCATCACTCTCACTCAACACTGACACTGTCATCACTCTCACTCACAACACTGATACCATCATCACTCTCACTCTCAACACTGACACCGTCATCAGTCTTACTCACAACACTGACACCATCATCAGTCTCACTCACAACACTGACACTGTCATCACTCTCACTCACAACACTGACACCGTCATCACTCTCACTCAACACGGACACCGTCATCAGTCTCACTCACAACACTGACACCGTCATGGCTCTCACTCACAACACTGACCATGTCATCACTCTCACTCACAACACTGACACCATCATCACTCTCACTCACAACATTGACACCGTCATCAGTCTCACTCACAACACTGACACCATCATCAGTCTCACTCACAACACTGACACTATCATCACTCTCAATCACTACAATGACACTGTCATCACTCTCATTCACAACACTGACACTGTCATCACTCTCACTCACAACACTGACACTGTCATCAGTCTTATTCACAACACTGACACTGTCATCAGTCTCACAACACTGACACCGTCATCAGTCTCACTCACAACACTGACACCGTCATCAGTCTCACACACAACACTGGCACTGTCATCACTCTCACTCACAACACTGACACCGTCATCACTCTCACAACACTGACACCGTCATCACTCTCACTCTCAACACTGACACCGTCATCAGCCTCACTCACAACACTGTCATCATCATCACTCTCACTCACTACACTGACACCGTCATCACTCTCACTCAACACTGACACCGTCATCAGTCTCACTAACAACACTGACACCGTCATCAGTCTCACTCACAACACTGACACTGTCATCACTCTCACTCACAACACTGACACCGTCATCAGTCTTATTCACAACACTGACACTGTCATCACTCTCACAACACTGACACCGTCATCAGTCTCACTCACAACACTGACACTGTCATCACTCTCACAACACTGACACCGTCATCACTCTCACTCAACACGGACACCGTCATCAGTCTCACTCACAACACTGACACCTTCATCACTCTCACTCACAACACTGACATTGTCATCAGTCTCACTCACAACACTGACACCGTCATCACTCTCACTCTCAACACCGACCATGTCATCACTCCCACTCACAACACTGACACCTTCATCACTCTCACTCTCAACACTGACACCGTCATCAGTCTCACTCACAAAACTGACACCGTCATCAGTCTCACTCACAACAGTGACACCGTCATCACTGTCACTCTGAACACTGACACCGTCATCAGTCTTACAACACTGACACCATCATCACTATCACTCAAAACACTGACACCGTCATCAGTTTCACTCAACACTGACACTGTCATCAGTCTCACTCACAACACTGACACTGTCATCACTCTCACTCACAAAACTGACACCGTCATCAGTCTTATTCACAACACTGACACTGTCATCAGTCTCACAACACTGACACCGTCATCACTCTCACTCACAAAACTAACACCGTTATCACTCTCACTCAACAATGACACTGTCATCAGTCTCACTCACAATACTGACACCATCATCACTCTCACTCAACACTGACACTGTCATCACTCTCACTCACAACACTGACACCATCATCACTCTCATTCTCAACACTGACACCGTCATCACTCTCACTCACAACACTGACACCTTCATCACTCTCACTCAAAACACTGACACCGTCAGCAGTCTCACTCAAAACACTGACACCGTCATCAGCCTCACTCACAACACTAACACCGTCATCAGTCTCACTCACAACACTGACACTGTCATCAGTCTCACTCAACACTGACACCGTCATCACTCTCACTCACAACACTGACACCGTCATCAGTCTTACAACACTGACACCATCATCACTCTCACTCAAAACACTGACACCGTCATCAGTTTCACTCACAACACTGACACTGTCATCAGTCTCACTCACAACACTGACACTGTCATCACTCTCACTCACAACACTGACACCATCATCAGTCTTATTCACAACACTGACACTGTCATCAGTCTCACAACACTGACACCGTCATCACTCTCACTCAACACTGACACTGTCATCAGTCTCACAATACTGACACCATCATCACTCTCACTCAACACTGACACTGTCATCAGTCTCACAATACTGACACCATCATCACTCTCACTCAACATTGACATTGTCATCACTCTCACTCTCAACACTGACACCGTCATCAGTCTTACAACACTGACACCATCATCAGTCTCACTCACAACACTGACACCGTCATCAGTCTCACTCTCAACACTGACCATGTCATCACTCTCACTCACAACACTGACACCATCATCACTCTCACTCACAACATTGACACCGTCATCAGTCTCACTCACAACACTGACACCATCATCAGTCTCACTCACAACACTGACACTATCATCACTCTCAATCACTACAATGACACTGTCATCACTCTCATTCACAACACTGACACTGTCATCACTCTCACTCAAAACACTGACACTGTCATCAGTCTTATTCACAACACTGACACTGTCATCAGTCTCACAACACTGACACCGTCATCACTCTCACTCACAACACTGACACCGTCATCACTCTCACTCTCAACACTGACACCGTCATCAGCCTCACACACAACACTGACACTGTCATCAGTCTTATTCACAACACTGACACTGTCATCAGTCTCACAACACTGACACCGTCATCAGTCTCACACACAACACTGGCACTGTCATCACTCTCACTCACAACACTGACACCGTCATCACTCTCACTCACAACACTGACACCGTCATCACTCTCACTCTCAACACTGACACCGTCATCAGCCTCACTCACAACACTGTCATCATCATCACTCTCACTCACTACACTGACACCGTCATCACTCTCACTCAACACTGACACCGTCATCAGTCTCACTAACAACACTGACACCGTCATCAGTCTCACTCACAACACTGACACTGTCATCACTCTCACTCACAACACTGACACCGTCATCAGTCTTATTCACAACACTGACACTGTCATCACTCTCACTCACAACACTGACACCGTCATCACTCTCACTCAACACGGACACCGTCATCAGTCTCACTCACAACACTGACACCTTCATCACTCTCACTCACAACACTGACATTGTCATCAGTCTCACTCACAACACTGACACCGTCATCACTCTCACTCTCAACACTGACCATGTCATCACTCCCACTCACAACACTGGCACCATCATCACTCTCACTCTCAACACTGACACCGTCATCAGTCTCACTCACAACACTGACACCGTCATCACTGTCACTCTGAACACTGACACCGTCATCAGTTTCACTCAACACTGACACTGTCATCAGTCTCACTCACAACACTGACACTGTCATCACTCTCACTCACAATACTGACACTATCATCACTCTCACTCACAACACTGACACCGTCATCACTCTCACTCAACACTGACACCGTCATCAGTCTCACTCACAACACTGACACCATCATCAGTCTCACTCACAACACTGACACTGTCATCACTCTCACTCACAAAACTGACACCGTCATCAGTCTTATTCACAACACTGACACTGTCATCAGTCTCACAACACTGACACCGTCATCACTCTCACTCACAAAACTAACACCGTTATCACTCTCACTCAACAATGACACTGTCATCAGTCTCACTCACAATACTGACACCATCATCACTCTCACTCAACACTGACACTGTCATCACTCTCACTCACAACACTGACACCATCATCACTCTCATTCTCAACACTGACACCGTCATCACTCTCACTCACAACACTGACACCTTCATCACTCTCACTCAAAACACTGACACCGTCAGCAGTCTCACTCAAAACACTGACACCGTCATCAGTCTCACTCACAACACTGACACTGTCATCAGTCTCACTCAACACTGACACCGTCATCACTCTCACTCACAACACTGACACCGTCATCAGTCTTACAACACTGACACCATCATCACTCTCACTCAAAACACTGACACCGTCATCAGTTTCACTCACAACACTGACACTGTCATCAGTCTCACTCACAACACTGACACTGTCATCACTCTCACTCACAACACTGACACCGTCATCAGTCTTATTCACAACACTGACACTGTCATCAGTCTCACAACACTGACACCGTCATCACTCTCACTCAACACTGACACTGTCATCAGTCTCACAATACTGACACCATCATCACTCTCACTCAACATTGACATTGTCATCACTCTCACTCACAACACTGATACCATCATCACTCTCACTCTCAACACTGACACCGTCATCAGTCTTACAACACTGACACCATCATCAGTCTCACTCACAACACTGACACTGTCATCACTCTCACTCACAACACTGACACCGTCATCACTCTCACTCAACACGGTCACCGTCATCAGTCTCACTCACAACACTGACACCATCATCGCTCTCACTCACAACACTGACATTGCCATCACTCTCACTCACAACACTGACACCATCATCAGTCTCACTCACAACACTGACACTATCATCACTCTCAATCACAACACTGACACTGTCATCACTCTCATTCACAACAATGACACTGTCATCACTCTCACTCACAACACTGACACTGTCATCAGTCTCACAACACTGACACCGTCATCAGTCTCACTCACAACACTGACACCGTCATTAGTCTCACACACAACACTGGCACTGTCATCACTCTCACTCACAACACTGACACCGTCATCACTCTCACTCAAAACACTGACACCGTCATCAGTTTCACTCACAACACTGACACTGTCATCAGTCTCACTCACAACACTGACACTGTCATCACTCTCACTCACAACACTGACACCGTCATCAGTCTTATTCACAACACTGACACTGTCATCAGTCTCACAACACTGACACCGTCATCACTCTCACTCAACACTGACACTGTCATCAGTCTCACAATACTGACACCATCATCACTCTCACTCAACACTGACACTGTCATCAGTCTCACAATACTGACACCATCATCACTCTCACTCAACACTGACACTGTCATCACTCTCACTCACAACACTGACACCGTCATCACTCTCACTCAACACGGACACCGTCATCAGTCTCACTCACAACACTGACACCGTCATCGCTCTCACTCACAACACTGACATTGTCATCAGTCTCACTCACAACACTGACACCGTCATCACTCTCACTCTCAACACTGACCATGTCATCACTCTCACTCACAACACTGACACCATCATCACTCTCACTCACAACATTGACACCGTCATCAGTCTCACTCACAACACTGACACCATCATCAGTCTCACTCACAACACTGACACTATCATCACTCTCAATCACTACAATGACACTGTCATCACTCTCATTCACAACACTGACACTGTCATCACTCTCACTCACAACACTGACACTGTCATCAGTCTTATTCACAACACTGACACTGTCATCAGTCTCACAACACTGACACCGTCATCACTCTCACTCACAACACTGACACCGTCATCACTCTCACTCACAACACTGACACCGTCATCACTCTCACTCTCAACACTGACACCGTCATCAGCCTCACTCACAACACTGTCATCATCATCACTCTCACTCACTACACTGACTCCGTCATCACTCTCACTCAACACTGACACCGTCATCAGTCTCACTAACAACACTGACACCGTCATCACTCTCACTCACAACACTGACACCGTCATCAGTCTTATTCACAACACTGACACTGTCATCACTCTCACTCACAACACTGAAACCGTCATCACTCTCACTCACAAAACTAACACCGTTATCACTCTCACTCAACAATGACACTGTCATCAGTCTCACTCACAATACTGACACGATCATCATTCACTCAAAACACTGACACCGTCATCAGTTTCACTCAGAACACTGATACTGTCATCAATCTTATTCACAACACTGACACTGTCATAAGTCTCACAACACTGACACCGTCATCACTCTCACTCAACACTGACACTGTCATCAGTCTCACAATACTGACACCATCATCACTCTCACTCAACATTGACACTGTCATCACTCTCACTCACAACACTGATACCATCATCACTCTCACTCAACACTGACACTGTCATCAGTCTCACAATACTGACACCATCATCACTCTCACTCAACATTGACACTGTCATCACTCTCACTCACAACACTGATACCATCAACACTCTCACTCTCAACACTGACACCATCATCAGTCTTATTCACAACACTGACATTGTCATCAGTCTCACTCACAACACTGACACCGTCATCACTCTCACTCTCAACACTGACCATGTCATCACTCTCACTCACAGCACTGACACCATCATCACTCTCACTCACAACACTGACACTATCATCACTCTCAATCATAACACTGACACTGTCAACACTCTCATTCACAACACTGACACTGTCATCACTCTCACTCACAACACTGACACCGTCATCAGTCTTATTCACAACACTGACACCGTCATCAGTTTCACTCACAACACTGACACTGTCATCAGTCTCACTCACAACACTGACACTGTCATCACTCTCACTCACAACACTGACACCGTCATCAGTCTTATTCACAACACTGACACTGTCATCAGTCTCACAACACTGACACCGTCATCACTCTCACTCAACACTGACACTGTCATCAGTCTCACAATACTGACACCATCATCACTCTCACTCAACACTGACACTGTCATCACTCTCACTCACAACACTGATACCATCATTACTCTCGCTCTCAACACTGACACCGTCATCAGTCTTACTCACAACACTGACACCATCATCAGTCTCACTCACAACACTGACACTGTCATCACTCTCACTCACAACACTGACACCGTCATCACTCTCACTCAACACGGACACCGTCATCAGTCTCACTCACAACACTGACACCGTCATCGCTCTCACTCACAACACTGACATTGTCATCAGTCTCACTCACAACACTGACACCGTCATCACTCTCACTCTCAACACTGACCATGTCATCACTCTCACTCACAACACTGACACCATCATCACTCTCACTCACAACATTGACACCGTCATCAGTCTCACTCACAACACTGACACCATCATCAGTCTCACTCACAACACTGACACTATCATCACTCTCAATCACTACAATGACACTGTCATCACTCTCATTCACAACACTGACACTGTCATCACTCTCACTCACAACACTGACACTGTCATCAGTCTTATTCACAACACTGACACTGTCATCAGTCTCAAAACACTGACACCGTCATCACTCTCACTCACAACACTGACACCGTCATCACTCTCACTCACAACACTGACACCGTCATCACTCTCACTCTCAACACTGACACCGTCATCAGCCTCACTCACAACACTGTCATCATCATCACTCTCACTCACTACACTGACACCGTCATCACTCTCACTCAACACTGACACCGTCATCAGTCTCACTAACAACACTGACACCGTCATCAGTCTCACTCACAACACTGACACTGTCATCACTCTCACTCACAACACTGACACCGTCATCAGTCTTATTCACAACACTGACACTGTCATCACTCTCACTCACAAAACTGAAACCGTCATCACTCTCACTCAACACGGACACCGTCATCAGTCTCACTCACAACACTGACACCGTCATCGCTCTCACTCACAACACTGACACCGTCATCACTCTCACTCTCAACACTGACCATGTCATCACTCCCACTCACAACACTGGCACCATCATCACTCTCACTCTCAACACTGACACCGTCATCAGTCTCACTCACAAAACTGACACCGTCATCAGTCTCACTCACAACACTGACACCGTCATCACTGTCACTCTGAACACTGACACCGTCATCAGTCTTACAACACTGACACCATCATCACTCTCACTCAAAACACTGACACCGTCATCAGTTTCACTCAACACTGACACTGTCATCAGTCTCACTCACAACACTGACACTGTCATCACTCTCACTCACAACACTGACACTATCATCACTCTCACTCACAACACTGACACCGTCATCACTCTCACTCAACACTGACACCGTCATCAGTCTCACTCACAACACTGACACCGTCATCAGTCTCACTCACAACACTGACACTGTCATCACTCTCACTCACAAAACTGACACCGTCATCAGTCTTATTCACAACACTGACACTGACATCAGTCTCACAACACTGACACCGTCATCACTCTCACTCACAAAACTAACACCGTTATCACTCTCACTCAACAATGACACTGTCATCAGTCTCACTCACAATACTGACACCATCATCACTCTCACTCAACACTGACACTGTCATCACTCTCACTCACAACACTGACACCATCATCACTCTCATTCTCAACACTGACACCGTCATCACTCTCACTCACAACACTGACACCTTCATCACTCTCACTCAAAACACTGACACCGTCAGCAGTCTCACTCAAAACACTGACACCGTCATCAGCCTCACTCACAACACTAACACCGTCATCAGTCTCACTCACAACACTGACACCGTCATCAGTCTTATTCACAACACTGACACTGTCATCAGTCTCACAACACTGACACCGTCATCACTCTCACTCAACACTGACACTGTCATCACTCTCACTCACAACACTGACACCATCATCACTCTCATTCTCAACACTGACACCGTCATCACTCTCACTCACAACACTGACACCTTCATCACTCTCACTCAAAACACTGACACCGTCAGCAGTCTCACTCAAAACACTGACACCGTCATCAGTCTCACTCACAACACTGACACTGTCATCAGTCTCACTCAACACTGACACCGTCATCACTCTCACTCACAACACTGACACCGTCATCAGTCTTACAACACTGACACCATCATCACTCTCACTCAAAACACTGACACCGTCATCAGTTTCACTCACAACACTGACACTGTCATCAGTCTCACTCACAACACTGACACTGTCATCACTCTCACTCACAACACTGACACCGTCATCAGTCTTATTCACAACACTGACACTGTCATCAGTCTCACAACACTGACACCGTCATCACTCTCACTCAACACTGACACTGTCATCAGTCTCACAATACTGACACCATCATCACTCTCACTCAACATTGACATTGTCATCACTCTCACTCACAACACTGATACCATCATCACTCTCACTCTCAACACTGACACCGTCATCAGTCTTACAACACTGACACCATCATCAGTCTCACTCACAACACTGACACTGTCATCACTCTCACTCACAACACTGACACCGTCATCACTCTCACTCAACACGGTCACCGTCATCAGTCTCACTCACAACACTGACACCATCATCGCTATCACTCACAACACTGACATTGCCATCACTCTCACTCACAACACTGACACCATCATCAGTCTCACTCACAACACTGACACTATCATCACTCTCAATCACAACACTGACACTGTCATCACTCTCATTCACAACAATGACACTGTCATCACTCTCACTCACAACACTGACACTGTCATCAGTCTCACAACACTGACACCGTCATCAGTCTCACTCACAACACTGACACCGTCATTAGTCTCACACACAACACTGGCACTGTCATCACTCTCACTCACAACACTGACACCGTCATCACTCTCACTCAAAACACTGACACCGTCATCAGTTTCACTCACAACACTGACACTGTCATCAGTCTCACTCACAACACTGACACTGTCATCACTCTCACTCACAACACTGACACCGTCATCAGTCTTATTCACAACACTGACACTGTCATCAGTCTCACAACACTGACACCGTCATCACTCTCACTCAACACTGACACTGTCATCAGTCTCACAATACTGACACCATCATCACTCTCACTCAACACTGACACTGTCATCACTCTCACTCACAACACTGATACCATCATCACTCTCGCTCTCAACACTGACACCGTCATCAGTCTTACTCACAACACTGACACCATCATCAGTCTCACTCACAACACTGACACTGTCATCACTCTCACTCACAACAATGACACCGTCATCACTCTCACTCAACACGGACACCGTCATCAGTCTCACTCACAACACTGACACCGTCATCGCTCTCACTCACAACACTGACATTGTCATCAGTCTCACTCACAACACTGACACCGTCATCACTCTCACTCTCAACACTGACCATGTCATCACTCTCACTCACAACACTGACACCATCATCACTCTCACTCACAACATTGACACCGTCATCAGTCTCACTCACAACACTGACACCATCATCAGTCTCACTCACAACACTGACACTATCATCACTCTCAATCACTACAATGACACTGTCATCACTCTCATTCACAACACTGACACTGTCATCACTCTCACTCACAACACTGACACTGTCATCAGTCTTATTCACAACACTGACACTGTCATCAGTCTCACAACACTGACACCGTCATCACTCTCACTCACAACACTGACACCGTCATCACTCTCACTCACAACACTGACACCGTCATCACTCTCACTTTCAACACTGACACCGTCATCAGCCTCACTCACAACACTGTCATCATCATCACTCTCACTCACTACACTGACTCCGTCATCACTCTCACTCAACACTGACACCGTCATCAGTCTCACTAACAACACTGACACCGTCATCAGTCTCACTCACAACACTGACACTGTCATCACTCTCACTCACAACACTGACACCGTCATCAGTCTTATTCACAACACTGACACTGTCATCACTCTCACTCACAACACTGAAACCGTCATCACTCTCACTCACAAAACTAACACCGTTATCACTCTCACTCAACAATGACACTGTCATCAGTCTCACTCACAATACTGACACGATCATCATTCACTCAAAACACTGACACCGTCATCAGTTTCACTCAGAACACTGATACTGTCATCAATCTTATTCACAACACTGACACTGTCATAAGTCTCACAACACTGACACCGTCATCACTCTCACTCAACACTGACACTGTCATCAGTCTCACAATACTGACACCATCATCACTCTCACTCAACATTGACACTGTCATCACTCTCACTCACAACACTGATACCATCATCACTCTCACTCAACACTGACACTGTCATCAGTCTCACAATACTGACACCATCATCACTCTCACTCAACATTGACACTGTCATCACTCTCACTCACAACACTGATACCATCAACACTCTCACTCTCAACACTGACACCATCATCAGTCTTATTCACAACACTGACATTGTCATCAGTCTCACTCACAACACTGACACCGTCATCACTCTCACTCTCAACACTGACCATGTCATCACTCTCACTCACAGCACTGACACCATCATCACTCTCACTCACAACACTGACACTATCATCACTCTCAATCATAACACTGACACTGTCATCACTCTCATTCACAACACTGACACTGTCATCACTCTCACTCACAACACTGACACCGTCATCAGTCTTATTCACAACACTGACACCGTCATCAGTTTCACTCACAACACTGACACTGTCATCAGTCTCACTCACAACACTGACACTGTCATCACTCTCACTCACAACACTGACACCGTCATCAGTCTTATTCACAACACTGACACTGTCATCAGTCTCACAACACTGACACCGTCATCACTCTCACTCAACACTGACACTGTCATCAGTCTCACAATACTGACACCATCATCACTCTCACTCAACACTGACACTGTCATCACTCTCACTCACAACACTGATACCATCATTACTCTCGCTCTCAACACTGACACCGTCATCAGTCTTACTCACAACACTGACACCATCATCAGTCTCACTCACAACACTGACACTGTCATCACTCTCACTCACAACACTGACACCGTCATCACTCTCACTCAACACGGACACCGTCATCAGTCTCACTCACAACACTGACACCGTCATCGCTCTCACTCACAACACTGACATTGTCATCAGTCTCACTCACAACACTGACACCGTCATCACTCTCACTCTCAACACTGACCATGTCATCACTCTCACTCACAACACTGACACCATCATCACTCTCACTCACAACATTGACACCGTCATCAGTCTCACTCACAACACTGACACCATCATCAGTCTCACTCACAACACTGACACTATCATCACTCTCAATCACTACAATGACACTGTCATCACTCTCATTCACAACACTGACACTGTCATCACTCTCACTCACAACACTGACACTGTCATCAGTCTTATTCACAACACTGACACTGTCATCAGTCTCAAAACACTGACACCGTCATCACTCTCACTCACAACACTGACACCGTCATCACTCTCACTCTCAACACTGACACCGTCATCAGCCTCACTCACAACACTGTCATCATCATCACTCTCACTCACTACACTGACACCGTCATCACTCTCACTCAACACTGACACCGTCATCAGTCTCACTAACAACACTGACACCGTCATCAGTCTCACTCACAACACTGACACTGTCATCACTCTCACTCACAACACTGACACCGTCATCAGTCTTATTCACAACACTGACACTGTCATCACTCTCACTCACAAAACTGAAACCGTCATCACTCTCACTCAACACGGACACCGTCATCAGTCTCACTCACAACACTGACACCGTCATCGCTCTCACTCACAACACTGACACCGTCATCGCTCTCACTCACAACACTGGCACCATCATCACTCTCACTCAACACTGACACCGTCATCAGTCTCACTCACAAAACTGACACTGTCATCAGTCTCACTCACAACACTGACACCGTCATCACTGTCACTCTGAACACTGACACCGTCATCAGTCTTACAACACTGACACCATCATCACTCTCACTCAAAACACTGACACCGTCATCAGTTTCACTCAACACTGACACTGTCATCAGTCTCACTCACAACACTGACACTGTCATCACTCTCACTCACAACACTGACACTATCATCACTCTCACTCACAACACTGACACCGTCATCACTCTCACTCAACACTGACACCGTCATCAGTCTCACTCACAACACTGACACCGTCATCAGTCTCACTCACAACACTGACACTGTCATCACTCTCACTCACAAAACTGACACCGTCATCAGTCTTATTCACAACACTGACACTGACATCAGTCTCACAACACTGACACCGTCATCACTCTCACTCACAAAACTAACACCGTTATCACTCTCACTCAACAATGACACTGTCATCAGTCTCACTCACAATACTGACACCATCATCACTCTCACTCAACACTGACACTGTCATCACTCTCACTCACAACACTGACACCATCATCACTCTCATTCTCAACACTGACACCGTCATCAGTCTCACTCACAACACTGACACCGTCATCAGTCTTATTCACAACACTGACACTGTCATCAGTCTCACAACACTGACACCGTCATCGCTCTCACTCAACACTGACACTGTCATCAGTCTCACAATACTGACACCATCATCGCTCTCACTCAACACTGACACTGTCATCACTCTCACTCACAACACTGATACCATCATTACTCTCGCTCTCAACACTGACACCGTCATCAGTCTTACTCACAACACTGACACCATCATCAGTCTCACTCACAACACTGACACTGTCATCACTCTCACTCACAACACTGACACCGTCATCACTCTCACTCAACACGGACACCGTCATCAGTCTCACTCACAACACTGACACCGTCATCGCTCTCACTCACAACACTGACATTGTCATCAGTCTCACTCACAACACTGACACCGTCATCACTCTCACTCTCAACACTGACCATGTCATCACTCTCACTCACAACACTGACACCATCATCACTCTCACTCACAACATTGACACCGTCATCAGTCTCACTCACAACACTGACACCATCATCAGTCTCACTCACAACACTGACACTATCATCACTCTCAATCACTACAATGACACTGTCATCACTCTCATTCACAACACTGACACTGTCATCACTCTCACTCACAACACTGACACTGTCATCAGTCTTATTCACAACACTGACACTGTCATCAGTCTCAAAACACTGACACCGTCATCACTCTCACTCACAACACTGACACCGTCATCACTCTCACTCACAACACTGACACCGTCATCACTCTCACTCTCAACACTGACACCGTCATCAGCCTCACTCACAACACTGTCATCATCATCACTCTTACTCACAACACTGACACTGTCATCACTCTCACTCACAACACTGACACCGTCATCAGTCTTATTCACAACACTGACACTGTCATCAGTCTCACAACACTGACACCGTCATCACTCTCACTCAACACTGACACTGTCATCAGTCTCACAATACTGACACCATCATCACTCTCACTCAACACTGACACTGTCATCACTCTCACTCACAACACTGATACCATCATTACTCTCGCTCTCAACACTGACACCGTCATCAGTCTTACTCACAACACTGACACCATCATCAGTCTCACTCACAACACTGACACTGTCATCACTCTCACTCACAACACTGACACCGTCATCACTCTCACTCAACACGGACACCGTCATCAGTCTCACTCACAACACTGACACCGTCATCGCTCTCACTCACAACACTGACATTGTCATCAGTCTCACTCACAACACTGACACCGTCATCACTCTCACTCTCAACACTGACCATGTCATCACTCTCACTCACAACACTGACACCATCATCACTCTCACTCACAACATTGACACCGTCATCAGTCTCACTCACAACACTGACACCATCATCAGTCTCACTCACAACACTGACACTATCATCACTCTCAATCACTACAATGACACTGTCATCACTCTCATTCACAACACTGACACTGTCATCACTCTCACTCACAACACTGACACTGTCATCAGTCTTATTCACAACACTGACACTGTCATCAGTCTCAAAACACTGACACCGTCATCACTCTCACTCACAACACTGACACCGTCATCACTCTCACTCACAACACTGACACCGTCATCACTCTCACTCTCAACACTGACACCGTCATCAGCCTCACTCACAACACTGTCATCATCATCACTCTCACTCACTACACTGACACCGTCATCACTCTCACTCAACACTGACACCGTCATCAGTCTCACTAACAACACTGACACCGTCATCAGTCTCACTCACAACACTGACACTGTCATCACTCTCACTCACAACACTGACACCGTCATCAGTCTTATTCACAACACTGACACTGTCATCACTCTCACTCACAAAACTGAAACCGTCATCACTCTCACTCAACACGGACACCGTCATCAGTCTCACTCACAACACTGACACCGTCATCGCTCTCACTCACAACACTGACACCGTCATCACTCTCACTCTCAACACTGACCATGTCATCACTCCCACTCACAACACTGACACCATCATCACTCTCACTCTCAACACTGACACCGTCATCAGTCTCACTCACAAAACTGACACCGTCATCAGTCTCACTCACAACACTGACACCGTCATCAGTCTCACTCACAACACTGACACCGTCATCACTGTCACTCTGAACACTGACACCGTCATCAGTCTTACAACACTGACACCATAATCACTCTCACTCAAAACACTGACACCGTCATCAGTTTCACTCAACACTGACACTGTCATCAGTCTCACTCACAACACTGACACTGTCATCACTCTCACTCACAACACTGACACTATCATCACTCTCACTCACAACACTGACACCGTCATCACTCTCACTCAACACTGACACCGTCATCAGTCTCACTCACAACACTGACACCGTCATCAGTCTCACTCACAACACTGACACTGTCATCACTCTCACTCACAAAACTGACACCGTCATCAGTCTTATTCACAACACTGACACTGTCATCAGTCTCACAACACTGACACCGTCATCACTCTCACTCACAAAACTAACACCGTTATCACTCTCACTCAACAATGACACTGTCATCAGTCTCACTCACAATACTGACACCATCATCACTCTCACTCAACACTGACACTGTCATCACTCTCACTCACAACACTGACACCATCATCACTCTCATTCTCAACACTGACACCGTCATCACTCTCACTCACAACACTGACACCTTCATCACTCTCACTCAAAACACTGACACCGTCAGCAGTCTCACTCAAAACACTGACACCGTCATCAGCCTCACTCACAACACTAACACCGTCATCAGTCTTATTCACAACACTGACACTGTCATCAGTCTTATTCACAACACTGACACTGTCATCAGTCTCACAACACTGACACCGTCATCACTCTCACTCAACACTGACACTGTCATCAGTCTCACAATACTGACACCATCATCACTCTCACTCAACACTGACACTGTCATCACTCTCACTCACAACACTGACACTGTCATCAGTCTTACTCACAACACTGACACCATCATCAGTCTCACTCACAACACTGACACTGTCATCACTCTCACTCACAACACTGATACCATCATTACTCTCGCTCTCAACACTGACACCGTCATCAGTCTTACTCACAACACTGACACCATCATCAGTCTCACTCACAACACTGACACTGTCATCACTCTCACTCACAACACTGACACCGTCATCACTCTCACTCAACACGGACACCGTCATCAGTCTCACTCACAACACTGACACCGTCATCGCTCTCACTCACAACACTGACATTGTCATCAGTCTCACTCACAACACTGACACCGTCATCACTCTCACTCTCAACACTGACCATGTCATCACTCTCACTCACAACACTGACACCATCATCACTCTCACTCACAACATTGACACCGTCATCAGTCTCACTCACAACACTGACACCATCATCAGTCTCACTCACAACACTGACACTATCATCACTCTCAATCACTACAATGACACTGTCATCACTCTCATTCACAACACTGACACTGTCATCACTCTCACTCACAACACTGACACTGTCATCAGTCTTATTCACAACACTGACACTGTCATCAGTCTCACAACACTGACACCGTCATCACTCTCACTCACAACACTGACACCGTCATCACTCTCACTCACAACACTGACACCGTCATCACTCTCACTCTCAACACTGACACCGTCATCAGCCTCACTCACAACACTGTCATCATCATCACTCTCACTCACTACACTGACACCGTCATCACTCTCACTCAACACTGACACCGTCATCAGTCTCACTAACATCACTGACACCGTCATCAGTCTCACTCACAACACTGACACTGTCATCACTCTCACTCACAACACTGACACCGTCATCACTCTCACTCAACACGGACACCGTCATCAGTCTCACTCACAACACTGACACCGTCATCGCTCTCACTCACAACACTGACACCGTCATCAGTCTCACTCACAACACTGACACTGTCATCACTCTCACTCACAACACTGACACCGTCATCACTCTCACTCAACACGGACACCGTCATCAGTCTCACTCACAACACTGACACCGTCATCGCTCTCACTCACAACACTGGCACTGTCATCACTCTCACTCTCAACACTGACACCGTCATCAGTCTCACTCACAAAACTGACACCGTCATCAGTCTCACTCACAACACTGACACCGTCATCACTGTCACTCTGAACACTGACACCGTCATCAGTCTTACAACACTGACACCATCATCACTCTCACTCAAAACACTGACACCGTCATCAGTTTCACTCAACACTGACACTGTCATCAGTCTCACTCACAACACTGACACTGTCATCACTCTCACTCACAACACTGACACCGTCATCACTCTCACTCAACACTGACACCGTCATCAGTCTCACTCACAACACTGACACCGTCATCAGTCTCACTCACAACACTGACACTGTCATCACTCTCACTCACAAAACTGACACCGTCATCAGTCTTATTCACAACACTGACACTGTCATCAGTCTCACAACACTGACACCGTCATCACTCTCACTCACAAAACTAACACCGTTATCACTCTCACTCAACAATGACACTGTCATCAGTCTCACTCACAATACTGACACCATCATCACTCTCACTCAACACTGACACTGTCATCACTCTCACTCACAACACTGACACCATCATCACTCTCATTCTCAACACTGACACCGTCATCACTCTCACTCACAACACTGACACCTTCATCACTCTCACTCAAAACACTGACACCGTCATCAGTCTCACTCAAAACACTGACACCGTCATCAGCCTCACTCACAACACTGACACCGTCATCAGTCTCACTCACAACACTGACACCATCATCACTCTCATTCTCAACACTGACACCGTCATCACTCTCACTCACAACACTGACACCTTCATCACTCTCACTCAAAACACTGACACCGTCATCAGTCTCACTCAAAACACTGACACCGTCATCAGCCTCACTCACAACACTGACACCGTCATCACTCTCACTCACAACACTGACACCGTCATCAGTCTTACAACACTGACACCATCATCACTCTCACTCAAAACACTGACACCGTCATCAGTTTCACTCACAACACTGACACTGTCATCAGTCTCACTCACAACACTGACGCTGTCATCACTCTCACTCACAACACTGACACCGTCATCAGTCTTATTCACAACACTGACACTGTCATCAGTCTCACAACACTGACACCGTCATCACTCTCACTCAACACTGACACTGTCATCAGTCTCACAATACTGACACCATCATCACTCTCACTCAACATTGACATTGTCATCACTCTCACTCACAACACTGATACCATCATCACTCTCACTCTCAACACTGACACCGTCATCAGTCTTACAACACTGACACCATCATCAGTCTCACTCACAACACTGACACTGTCATCACTCTCACTCACAACACTGACACCGTCATCAGCCTCACTCACAACACTGTCATCATCATCACTCTCACTCACTACACTGACACCGTCATCACTCTCACTCAACACTGACACCGTCATCAGTCTCACTAACAACACTGACACCGTCATCAGTCTCACTCACAACACTGACACTGTCATCACTCTCACTCACAACACTGACACCGTCATCAGTCTTATTCACAACACTGACACTGTCATCAGTCTCACAACACTGACACCGTCATCATTCTCACTCACAAAACTAACACCGTTATCACTCTCACTCAACAATGACACTGTCATCAGTCTCACTCACAATACTGACACCATCATCATTCACTCAAAACACTGACACCGTCATCAGTTTCACTCAGAACACTGATACTGTCATCAATCTTATTCACAACACTGACACTGTCATAAGTCTCACAACACTGACACCGTCATCACTCTCACTCAACACTGACACCGTCATCAGTCTCACAATACTGACACCATCATCACTCTCACTCAACATTGACACTGTCATCACTCTCACTCACAACACTGATACCATCAACACTCTCACTCTCAACACTGACACCATCATCAGTCTTATTCACAACACTGACATTGTCATCAGTCTCACTCACAACACTGACACCGTCATCACTCTCACTCTCAACACTGACCATGTCATCACTCTCACTCACAGCACTGACACCATCATCACTCTCACTCACAACACTGACACTATCATCACTCTCAATCATAACACTGACACTGTCATCACTCTCATTCACAACACTGACACTGTCATCACTCTCACTCACAACACTGACACCGTCATCAGTCTTATTCACAACACTGACACCGTCATCAGTTTCACTCACAACACTGACACTGTCATCAGTCTCACTCACAACACTGACACTGTCATCACTCTCACTCACAACACTGACACCGTCATCAGTCTTATTCACAACACTGACACTGTCATCAGTCTCACAACACTGACACCGTCATCACTCTCACTCAACACTGACACTGTCATCAGTCTCACAATACTGACACCATCATCACTCTCACTCAACACTGACACTGTCATCACTCTCACTCACAACACTGATACCATCATTACTCTCGCTCTCAACACTGACACCGTCATCAGTCTTACTCACAACACTGACACCATCATCAGTCTCACTCACAACACTGACACTGTCATCACTTTCACTCACAACACTGACACCGTCATCACTCTCACTCAACACGGACACCGTCATCAGTCTCACTCACAACACTGACACCGTCATCGCTCTCACTCACAACACTGACATTGTCATCAGTCTCACTCACAACACTGACACCGTCATCACTCTCACTCTCAACACTGACCATGTCATCACTCTCACTCACAACACTGACACCATCATCACTCTCACTCACAACATTGACACCGTCATCAGTCTCACTCACAACACTGACACCATCATCAGTCTCACTCACAACACTGACACTATCATCACTCTCAATCACTACAATGACACTGTCATCACTCTCATTCACAACACTGACACTGTCATCACACTCACTCACAACACTGACACTGTCATCAGTCTTATTCACAACACTGACACTGTCATCAGTCTCACAACACTGACACCGTCATCACTCTCACTCACAACACTGACACCGTCATCACTCTCACTCACAACACTGACACCGTCATCACTCTCACTCTCAACACTGACACCGTCATCAGCCTCACTCACAACACTGTCATCATCATCATCACTCTCACTCACTACACTGACACCGTCATCACTCTCACTCAACACTGACACCGTCATCAGTCTCACTAACAACACTGACACCGTCATCAGTCTCACTCACAACACTGACACTGTCATCACTCTCACTCACAACACTGACACCGTCATCAGTCTTATTCACAACACTGACACTGTCATCACTCTCACTCACAACACTGAAACCGTCATCACTCTCACTCAACACGGACACCGTCATCGCTCTCACTCACAACACTGACACCGTCATCACTCTCACTCTCAACACTGACCATGTCATCACTCCCACTCACAACACTGGCACCATCATCACTCTCACTCTCAACACTGACACCGTCATCAGTCTCACTCACAAAACTGACACCGTCATCAGTCTCACTCACAACACTGACACCGTCATCACTGTCACTCTGAACACTGACACCGTCATCAGTCTTACAACACTGACACCATCATCACTCTCACTCAAAACACTGACACCGTCATCAGTTTCACTCAACACTGACACTGTCATCAGTCTCACTCACAACACTGACACTGTCATCACTCTCACTCACAACACTGACACTATCATCACTCTCACTCACAACACTGACACCGTCATCACTCTCACTCAACACTGACACCGTCATCAGTCTCACTCACAACACTGACACCGTCATCAGTCTCACTCACAACACTGACACTGTCATCACTCTCACTCACAAAACTGACACCGTCATCAGTCTTATTCACAACACTGACACTGTCATCAGTCTCACAACACTGACACCGTCATCACTCTCACTCACAAAACTAACACCGTTATCACTCTCACTCAACAATGACACTGTCATCAGTCTCACTCACAATACTGACACCATCTTCACTCTCACTCAACACTGACACTGTCATCACTCTCACTCACAACACTGACACCATCATCACTCTCATTCTCAACACTGACACCGTCATCACTCTCACTCACAACACTGACACCTTCATCACTCTCACTCAAAACACTGACACCGTCATCAGTCTCACTCAAAACACTGACACCGTCATCAGCCTCACTCACAACACTGACACCGTCATCAGTCTCACTCACAACACTGACACTGTCATCAGTCTCACTCAACACTGACACCGTCATCACTCTCACTCACAACACTGACACCGTCATCAGTCTTACAACACTGACACCATCATCACTCTCACTCAAAACACTGACACCGTCATCAGTTTCACTCACAACACTGACACTGTCATCAGTCTCACTCACAACACTGACACTGTCATCACTCTCACTCACAACACTGACACCGTCATCAGTCTTATTCACAACACTGACACTGTCATCAGTCTCACAACACTGACACCGTCATCACTCTCACTCAACACTGACACTGTCATCAGTCTCACAATACTGACACCATCATCACTCTCACTCAACATTGACATTGTCATCACTCTCACTCACAACACTGATACCATCATCACTCTCACTCTCAACACTGACACCGTCATCAGTCTTACAACACTGACACCATCATCAGTCTCACTCACAACACTGACACTGTCATCACTCTCACTCACAACACTGACACCGTCATCACTCTCACTCAACACGGTCACCGTCATCAGTCTCACTCACAACACTGACACCATCATCGCTCTCACTCACAACACTGACATTGTCATCACTCTCACTCACAACACTGACACCATCATCAGTCTCAGTCACAACACTGACACTATCATCACTCTCAATCACAACACTGACACTGTCATCACTCTCATTCACAACAATGACACTGTCATCACTCTCACTCACAACACTGACACCGTCATCAGTCTTATTCACAACACTGACACTGTCATCAGTCTCACAACATTGACACCGTCATCAGTCTCACTCACAACACTGACACCGTCATTAGTCTCACACACAACACTGGCACTGTCATCACTCTCACTCACAACACTGACACCGTCATCACTCTCACTCAAAACACTGACGCCGTCATCAGTTTCACTCACAACACTGACACTGTCATCAGTCTCACTCACAACACTGACACTGTCATCACTCTCACTCACAACACTGACACCGTCATCAGTCTTATTCACAACACTGACACCGTCATCAGTCTTATTCACAACACTGACACTGTCATCACTCTCACTCACAACACTGACACCGTCATCAGTTTCACTCACAACACTGACACTGTCATCAGTCTCACTCACAACACTGACACTGTCATCACTCTTACTCACAACACTGACACCGTCATCAGTCTTAATCACAACACTGACACTGTCATCAGTCTCACAACACTGACACCGTCATCAGTCTCACTCACAACACTGACACCGTCATTAGTCTCACACACAACACTGACACCGTCATCACTCTCACTCACAACACTGACACCGTCATCACTCTCACTCAAAACACTGACACCTTCATCAGTTTCACTCACAACACTGACACCATCATCACTCTCACTCACAACACTGACACCGTCATCACTCTTACTCAAAATACTGACACCATCATCAGCCTCACTCACAACACTGACACCGTCATCAGTCTCACTCACAACACTGACACTGTCATCAGTCTCACTCAACACAGACACCGTCATCACTCTCACTCACAACACTGACACCGTCATCACTATCACTCTGAACACTGACACCATCATCAGTCTTACAACACTGACACCATCATCACTCTCACTCAAAACACTGATACCGTCATCAGTTTCACTCACAACACTGACACTGTCATCAGTCTCACTCACAACACTGACACCGTCATCAGTCTCACTCAACACTGACACCATCATCAGTCTTACTCACAACACTAACACTATCATCAGTCTCACAACACTGACACCGTCATCACTCTCACTCAACACTGACACCATCATCAGTCTTACTCACAACACTGACACCATCATCAGTCTTACAAAACTGACACCATCATCACTCTCACTCAAAACACTGACACCGTCATCAGTTTCACTCACAACACTGACACTGTCATCAGTCTCACTCACAACACTGACACTGTCATCACTCTCACTCACAACACTGACACCGTCATCAGTCTTATTCACAACACTGACACTGTCATCAGTCTCACAACACTGACACCGTCATCACTCTCACTCAACACTGACACCATCATCACTCTCACTCAACACGGACACCGTCATCAGTCTCACTCACAACACTGACACCGTCATCGCTCTCACTCACAACACTGACATTGTCATCAGTCTCACTCACAACACTGACACCGTCATCACTCTCACTCTCAACACTGACCATGTCATCACTCTCACTCACAACACTGACACCATCATCAGTCTCACTCACAACACTGACACTATCATCACTCTCAATCATAACACTGACACTGTCATCACTCTCATTCACAACACTGACACTGTCATCACTCTCACTCACAACACTGACACCGTCATCAGTCTTATTCACAACACTGACACTGTCATCAGTCTCACAACACTGACACCGTCATCAGTCTCACTCACAACACTGACATCGTCATCAGTCTCAAACACAACACTGACACCATCATCAGTCTCACTCACAACACTGACACTATCATCACTCTCAATCATAACACTGACACTGTCATCACTCTCATTCACAACATTGACACTGTCATCACTCTCACTCACAACACTGACACCGTCATCAGTCTTACTCACAACACTGACACCATCATCAGTCTCACTCACAACACTGACACTGTCATCACTCTCACTCACAACACTGACACCGTCATCACTCTCACTCAACACGGACACCGTTATCAGTCTCACTCACAACACTGACACCGTCATCACTCTCACTCTCAACACTGACCATGTCATCACTCTCACTCACAACACTGACACCATCATCACTCTCACTCTCAACACTGACACCGTCATCAGTCTCACTCACAACACTGTCACCATCATCAGACTCACTCACAGCACTGACACGATCATCACTCTCAATCACAGCACTGACACTGTCATCACTCTCATTCACAACACTGACACTGTCATCACTCACTCACAACACTGACACCGTCATCAGTCTTATTCACAACACTGACACCGTCATCAGTCTCACTCACAACCCTGACACCGTCATCAGTCTCACACACAACACTGGCACTGTCATCACTCTCACTCACAACACTGACACCGTCATCACTCTCACTCACAACACTGACACCGTCATCACTCTCACTCTCAACACTGACACCGTCATCAGTCTCACTCACAACACTGACACCGTCATCACTCTCACTCAACACTGACACTGTCATCAGTCTCAAAATACTGACACCATCATCACTCTCAACATTGACACTGTCATCGCTCTCACTCACAACACTGATCCCATCATCACTCTCACTCTCAAAACTGACACCGTCATCAGTCTTACTCACAACACTGACACCATCATCAGTCTCACTCACAACACTGACACTGTCATCACTCTCACTCACAACACTGACACCGTCATCACTCTCACTCAACACGGACACCGTCATCAGTCTCACTCACAACACTGACACAATCATCGCTCTCACTCACAACACTGACATTGTCATCAGTCTCACTCACAACACTGACACCGTCATCACTCTCACTCTCAACACTGACCATGTCATCACTCTCACTCACAACACTGACACCATCATCACTCTCACTCTCAACACTGACACCGTCATCAGTCTCACTCACAACACTGACACCATCATCAGTCTCACTCACAACACTGACACTATCATCACTCTCAATCACAACACTGACACTGTCATCAGTCTCACAACACTGACACCGTCATCAGTCTCACTCACAACACTGACACCGTCATCAGTCTCACACACAACACTGGCACTGTCATCACTCTCACTCACAACACTGACACCGTCATCAGTCTCACTCACAATGCTGACACCGTCATCAGTCTTATTCACAACACTGACACTGTCATCAGTCTCACAACACTGACACCGTCATCACTCTCACTCACAAAACTAACACCGTTATCACTCTCACTCAACAATGACACTGTCATCAGTCTCACTCACAATACTGACACCATCATCACTCTCACTCAACACTGACACTGTCATCAGTCTTACTCACAACACTGACACCATCATCAGTCTCACTCACAACACTGACACTGTCATCACTCTCACTCACAACACTGACACCGTCATCACTCTCACTCACAACACTGACACCGTCATCACTCTCACTCAAAACACTGACACCGTCATCATTCTCAATCACAACACTGACACCATCATCAGTCTCACTCACAACTCTGACACCGTCATCACTCTCACTCACAACACTGACACCGTCATCACTGTCACTCTGAACACTGACACCGTCATCAGTCTTACAACACTGACACCATCATCACTCTCACTCAAAACACTGACACCGTCATCAGTTTCACTCACAACACTGACACTGTCATCAGTCTCACAACACTGACACCGTCATCACTCTCACTCAACACTGACACTGTCATCAGTCTCACAATACTGACACCATCATCACTCTCACTCAACATTGACACTGTCATCACTCTCACTCACAACACTGATACCATCATCACTGTCACTCTCAACACTGACACCGTCATCAGTCTTACTCACAACACTGACACCATCATCAGTCTCACTCACAACACTGACATTGTCATCAGTCACACTCACAACACTGACACCGTCATCATTCTCACTCTCAACACTGACCATGTCATCACTCTCACTCACAACACTGACACTATCATCACTCTCTCAACACTGACACCGTCATCAGTCTCACTCACAACACTGACACCGTCATCACTCTCACTCTCAACACTGACCATGTCATCACTCTCACTCACAACACTGACACCATCATCACTCTCACTCACAACACTGACACCGTCATCACTCTCACTCTCAACACTGACCATGTCATCACTCTCACTTACAACACTGACACCATCATCACTCTCACTCTCAACACTGACACCGTTATCAGTCTCACTCACAACACTGACACCATCATCAGTCTCACTCACAACACTGACACTATCATCACTCTCAATCATAACACTGACACTGTCATCACTCTCATTCACAACACTGACACTGTCATCACTCTCACTCACAACACTGACACCGTCATCAGTCTTATTCACAACACTGACACTGTCATCAGTCTCACAACACTGACACCGTCATCAGTCTCACTCACAACACTGACATCGTCATCAGTCTCAAACACAACACTGGCACTGTCATCACTCTCACTCACAACACTGACACCGTCATCACTCTCACTCACAACACTGACACCGTCATCACTCTCACTCTCAACACTGACACCGTCATCACTCTCACTCAACACTGACACTGTCATCAGTCTCACAATACTGACACCATCATCACTCTCACTCAACATTGACACTGTCATCACTCTCACTCACAACACTGACACCGTCATCAGTCTTACTCACAACACTGACACCGTCATCAGTCTTACTCACAACACTGACACCATCATCAGTCTCACTCACAACACTGACACTGTCATCACTCTCACTCACAACACTGACACCGTCATCACTCTCACTCAACACGGACACCGTCATCAGTCTCACTCACAACACTGACACCGTCATCACTCTCACTCTCAACACTGACCATGTCATCACTCTCACTCACAACACTGACACCATCATCACTCTCACTCTCAACACTGACACCGTCATCAGTCTCACTCACAACACTGTCACCATCATCAGTCTCACTCACAGCACTGACATGATCATCACTCTCAATCACAGCACTGACACTGTCATCACTCTCATTCACAACACTGACACTGTCATCACTCACTCACAACACTGACACCGTCATCAGTCTTATTCACAACACTGACACTGTCATCAGTCTCACAACACTGACACCGTCATCAGTCTCACTCACAACCCTGACACCGTCATCAGTCTCACACACAACACTGGCACTGTCATCACTCTCACTCACAACACTGACACCGTCATCACTCTCACTCACAACACTGACACCGTCATCACTCTCACTCTCAACACTGACACCGTCATCAGTCTCACTCACAACACTGACACCGTCATCAGCCTCACTCACAACACTGACACCGTCATCAGTCTTACAACACTGACACCATCATCACTCTCACTCAAAACACTGACACCGTCATCAGTTTCACTCACAACACTGACACTGTCATCAGTCTCACTCACAACACTGACGCTGTCATCACTCTCACTCACAACACTGACACCGTCATCAGTCTTATTCACAACACTGACACTGTCATCAGTCTCACAACACTGACACCGTCATCACTCTCACTCAACACTGACACTGTCATCAGTCTCACAATACTGACACCATCATCACTCTCACTCAACATTGACATTGTCATCACTCTCACTCACAACACTGATACCATCATCACTCTCACTCTCAACACTGACACCGTCATCAGTCTTACAACACTGACACCATCATCAGTCTCACTCACAACACTGACACTGTCATCACTCTCACTCACAACACTGACACCGTCATCAGCCTCACTCACATCACTGTCATCATCATCACTCTCACTCACTACACTGACACCGTCATCACTCTCACTCAACACTGACACCGTCATCAGTCTCACTAACAACACTGACACCGTCATCAGTCTCACTCACAACACTGACACTGTCATCACTCTCACTCACAACACTGACACCGTCATCAGTCTTATTCACAACACTGACACTGTCATCAGTCTCACAACACTGACACCGTCATCATTCTCACTCACAAAACTAACACCGTTATCACTCTCACTCAACAATGACACTGTCATCAGTCTCACTCACAATACTGACACCATCATCATTCACTCAAAACACTGACACCGTCATCAGTTTCACTCAGAACACTGATACTGTCATCAATCTTATTCACAACACTGACACTGTCATAAGTCTCACAACACTGACACCGTCATCACTCTCACTCAACACTGACACTGTCATCAGTCTCACAATACTGACACCATCATCACTCTCACTCAACATTGACACTGTCATCACTCTCACTCACAACACTGATACCATCATCACTCTCACTCAACACTGACACCGTCATCAGTCTCACAATACTGACACCATCATCACTCTCACTCAACATTGACACTGTCATCACTCTCACTCACAACACTGATACCATCAACACTCTCACTCTCAACACTGACACCATCATCAGTCTTATTCACAACACTGACATTGTCATCAGTCTCACTCACAACACTGACACCGTCATCACTCTCACTCTCAACACTGACCATGTCATCACTCTCACTCACAGCACTGACACCATCATCACTCTCACTCACAACACTGACACTATCATCACTCTCAATCATAACACTGACACTGTCATCACTCTCATTCACAACACTGACACTGTCATCACTCTCACTCACAACACTGACACCGTCATCAGTCTTATTCACAACACTGACACCGTCATCAGTTTCACTCACAACACTGACACTGTCATCAGTCTCACTCACAACACTGACACTGTCATTACTCTCACTCACAACACTGACACCGTCATCAGTCTTATTCACAACACTGACACTGTCATCAGTCTCACAACACTGACACCGTCATCACTCTCACTCAACACTGACACTGTCATCAGTCTCACAATACTGACACCATCATCACTCTCACTCAACACTGACACTGTCATCACTCTCACTCACAACACTGATACCATCATTACTCTCGCTCTCAACACTGACACCGTCATCAGTCTTACTCACAACACTGACACCATCATCAGTCTCACTCACAACACTGACACTGTCATCACTTTCACTCACAACACTGACACCGTCATCACTCTCACTCAACACGGACACCGTCATCAGTCTCACTCACAACACTGACACCGTCATCGCTCTCACTCACAACACTGACATTGTCATCAGTCTCACTCACAACACTGACACCGTCATCACTCTCACTCTCAACACTGACCATGTCATCACTCTCACTCACAACACTGACACCATCATCACTCTCACTCACAACATTGACACCGTCATCAGTCTCACTCACAACACTGACACCATCATCAGTCTCACTCACAACACTGACACTATCATCACTCTCAATCACTACAATGACACTGTCATCACTCTCATTCACAACACTGACACTGTCATCACACTCACTCACAACACTGACACTGTCATCAGTCTTATTCACAACACTGACACTGTCATCAGTCTCACAACACTGACACCGTCATCACTCTCACTCACAACACTGACACCGTCATCACTCTCACTCACAACACTGACACCGTCATCACTCTCACTCTCAACACTGACACCGTCATCAGCCTCACTCACAACACTGTCATCATCATCATCACTCTCACTCACTACACTGACACCGTCATCACTCTCACTCAACACTGACACCGTCATCAGTCTCACTAACAACACTGACACCGTCATCAGTCTCACTCACAACACTGACACTGTCATCACTCTCACTCACAACACTGACACCGTCATCAGTCTTATTCACAACACTGACACTGTCATCACTCTCACTCACAACACTGAAACCGTCATCACTCTCACTCAACACGGACACCGTCATCGCTCTCACTCACAACACTGACACCGTCATCACTCTCACTCTCAACACTGACCATGTCATCACTCCCACTCACAACACTGGCACCATCATCACTCTCACTCTCAACACTGACACCGTCATCAGTCTCACTCACAAAACTGACACCGTCATCAGTCTCACTCACAACACTGACACCGTCATCACTGTCACTCTGAACACTGACACCGTCATCAGTCTTACAACACTGACACCATCATCACTCTCACTCAAAACACTGACACCGTCATCAGTTTCACTCAACACTGACACTGTCATCAGTCTCACTCACAACACTGACACTGTCATCACTCTCACTCACAACACTGACACTATCATCACTCTCACTCACAACACTGACACCGTCATCACTCTCACTCAACACTGACACCGTCATCAGTCTCACTCACAACACTGACACCGTCATCAGTCTCACTCACAACACTGACACTGTCATCACTCTCACTCACAAAACTGACACCGTCATCAGTCTTATTCACAACACTGACACTGTCATCAGTCTCACAACACTGACACCGTCATCACTCTCACTCACAAAACTAACACCGTTATCACTCTCACTCAACAATGACACTGTCATCAGTCTCACTCACAATACTGACACCATCTTCACTCTCACTCAACACTGACACTGTCATCACTCTCACTCACAACACTGACACCATCATCACTCTCATTCTCAACACTGACACCGTCATCACTCTCACTCACAACACTGACACCTTCATCACTCTCACTCAAAACACTGACACCGTCATCAGTCTCACTCAAAACACTGACACCGTCATCAGCCTCACTCACAACACTGACACCGTCATCAGTCTCACTCACAACACTGACACTGTCATCAGTCTCACTCAACACTGACACCGTCATCACTCTCACTCACAACACTGACACCGTCATCAGTCTTACAACACTGACACCATCATCACTCTCACTCAAAACACTGACACCGTCATCAGTTTCACTCACAACACTGACACTGTCATCAGTCTCACTCACAACACTGACACTGTCATCACTCTCACTCACAACACTGACACCGTCATCAGTCTTATTCACAACACTGACACTGTCATCAGTCTCACAACACTGACACCGTCATCACTCTCACTCAACACTGACACTGTCATCAGTCTCACAATACTGACACCATCATCACTCTCACTCAACATTGACATTGTCATCACTCTCACTCACAACACTGATACCATCATCACTCTCACTCTCAACACTGACACCGTCATCAGTCTTACAACACTGACACCATCATCAGTCTCACTCACAACACTGACACTGTCATCACTCTCACTCACAACACTGACACCGTCATCACTCTCACTCAACACGGTCACCGTCATCAGTCTCACTCACAACACTGACACCATCATCGCTCTCACTCACAACACTGACATTGTCATCACTCTCACTCACAACACTGACACCATCATCAGTCTCACTCACAACACTGACACTATCATCACTCTCAATCACAACACTGACACTGTCATCACTCTCATTCACAACAATGACACTGTCATCACTCTCACTCACAACACTGACACCGTCATCAGTCTTATTCACAACACTGACACTGTCATCAGTCTCACAACATTGACACCGTCATCAGTCTCACTCACAACACTGACACCGTCATTAGTCTCACACACAACACTGGCACTGTCATCACTCTCACTCACAACACTGACACCGTCATCACTCTCACTCAAAACACTGACGCCGTCATCAGTTTCACTCACAACACTGACACTGTCATCAGTCTCACTCACAACACTGACACTGTCATCACTCTCACTCACAACACTGACACCGTCATCAGTCTTATTCACAACACTGACACTGTCATCAGTCTCACAACACTGACACCGTCATCAGTCTCACTCACAACACTGACACCGTCATTAGTCTCACACACAACACTGGCACTGTCATCACTCTCACTCACAACACTGACACCGTCATCACTCTCACTCAAAACACTGACACCTTCATCAGTTTCACTCACAACACTGACACCATCATCACTCTCACTCACAACACTGACACCGTCATCACTCTTACTCAAAATACTGACACCATCATCAGCCTCACTCACAACACTGACACCGTCATCAGTCTCACTCACAACACTGACACTGTCATCAGTCTCACTCAACACAGACACCGTCATCACTCTCACTCACAACACTGACACCGTCATCACTATCACTCTGAACACTGACACCATCATCAGTCTTACAACACTGACACCATCATCACTCTCACTCAAAACACTGATACCGTCATCAGTTTCACTCACAACACTGACACTGTCATCAGTCTCACTCACAACACTGACACCGTCATCAGTCTCACTCAACACTGACACCATCATCAGTCTTACTCACAACACTAACACTATCATCAGTCTCACAACACTGACACCGTCATCACTCTCACTCAACACTGACACCATCATCAGTCTTACTCACAACACTGACACCATCATCAGTCTTACAAAACTGACACCATCATCACTCTCACTCAAAACACTGACACCGTCATCAGTTTCACTCACAACACTGACACTGTCATCAGTCTCACTCACAACACTGACACTGTCATCACTCTCACTCACAACACTGACACCGTCATCAGTCTTATTCACAACACTGACACTGTCATCAGTCTCACAACACTGACACCGTCATCACTCTCACTCAACACTGACACCATCATCACTCTCACTCAACACGGACACCGTCATCACTCTCACTCACAACACTGACACCGTCATCGCTCTCACTCACAACACTGACATTGTCATCAGTCTCACTCACAACACTGACACCGTCATCACTCTCACTCTCAACACTGACCATGTCATCACTCTCACTCACAACACTGACACCATCATCAGTCTCACTCACAACACTGACACTATCATCACTCTCAATCATAACACTGACACTGTCATCACTCTCATTCACAACACTGACACTGTCATCACTCTCACTCACAACACTGACACCGTCATCAGTCTTATTCACAACACTGACACTGTCATCAGTCTCACAACACTGACACCGTCATCAGTCTCACTCACAACACTGACATCGTCATCAGTCTCAAACACAACACTGACACCATCATCAGTCTCACTCACAACACTGACACTATCATCACTCTCAATCATAACACTGACACTGTCATCACTCTCATTCACAACATTGACACTGTCATCACTCTCACTCACAACACTGACACCGTCATCAGTCTTACTCACAACACTGACACCATCATCAGTCTCACTCACAACACTGACACTGTCATCACTCTCACTCACAACACTGACACCGTCATCACTCTCACTCAACACGGACACCGTTATCAGTCTCACTCACAACACTGACACCGTCATCACTCTCACTCTCAACACTGACCATGTCATCACTCTCACTCACAACACTGACACCATCATCACTCTCACTCTCAACACTGACACCGTCATCAGTCTCACTCACAACACTGTCACCATCATCAGACTCACTCACAGCACTGACACGATCATCACTCTCAATCACAGCACTGACACTGTCATCACTCTCATTCACAACACTGACACTGTCATCACTCACTCACAACACTGACACCGTCATCAGTCTTATTCACAACACTGACACCGTCATCAGTCTCACTCACAACCCTGACACCGTCATCAGTCTCACACACAACACTGGCACTGTCATCACTCTCACTCACAACACTGACACCGTCATCACTCTCACTCACAACACTGACACCGTCATCACTCTCACTCTCAACACTGACACCGTCATCAGTCTCACTCACAACACTGACACCGTCATCACTCTCACTCAACACTGACACTGTCATCAGTCTCAAAATACTGACACCATCATCACTCTCAACATTGACACTGTCATCGCTCTCACTCACAACACTGATCCCATCATCACTCTCACTCTCAAAACTGACACCGTCATCAGTCTTACTCACAACACTGACACCATCATCAGTCTCACTCACAACACTGACACTGTCATCACTCTCACTCACAACACTGACACCGTCATCACTCTCACTCAACACGGACACCGTCATCAGTCTCACTCACAACACTGACACAATCATCGCTCTCACTCACAACACTGACATTGTCATCAGTCTCACTCACAACACTGACACCGTCATCACTCTCACTCTCAACACTGACCATGTCATCACTCTCACTCACAACACTGACACCATCATCACTCTCACTCTCAACACTGACACCGTCATCAGTCTCACTCACAACACTGACACCATCATCAGTCTCACTCACAACACTGACACTATCATCACTCTCAATCACAACACTGACACTGTCATCACTCTCATTCACAACACTGACACGGTCATCACTCTCACTCACAACACTGACACCGTCATCAGTCTTATTCACAACACTGACACTGTCATCAGTCTCACAACACTGACACCATCATCAGTCTCACTCACAACACTGACACCGTCATCAGTCTCACACACAACACTGGCACTGTCATCACTCTCACTCACAACACTGACACCGTCATCAGTCTCACTCACAATGCTGACACCGTCATCAGTCTTATTCACAACACTGACACTGTCATCAGTCTCACAACACTGACACCGTCATCACTCTCACTCACAAAACTAACACCGTTATCACTCTCACTCAACAATGACACTGTCATCAGTCTCACTCACAATACTGACACCATCATCACTCTCACTCAACACTGACACTGTCATCAGTCTTACTCACAACACTGACACCATCATCAGTCTCACTCACAACACTGACACTGTCATCACTCTCACTCACAACACTGACACCGTCATCACTCTCACTCACAACACTGACACCGTCATCACTCTCACTCAAAACACTGACACCGTCATCATTCTCAATCACAACACTGACACCATCATCAGTCTCACTCACAACTCTGACACCGTCATCACTCTCACTCACAACACTGACACCGTCATCACTGTCACTCTGAACACTGACACCGTCATCAGTCTTACAACACTGACACCATCATCACTCTCACTCAAAACACTGACACCGTCATCAGTTTCACTCACAACACTGACACTGTCATCAGTCTCACAACACTGACACCGTCATCACTCTCACTCAACACTGACACTGTCATCAGTCTCACAATACTGACACCATCATCACTCTCACTCAACATTGACACTGTCATCACTCTCACTCACAACACTGATACCATCATCACTGTCACTCTCAACACTGACACCGTCATCAGTCTTACTCACAACACTGACACCATCATCAGTCTCACTCACAACACTGACATTGTCATCAGTCACACTCACAACACTGACACCGTCATCATTCTCACTCTCAACACTGACCATGTCATCACTCTCACTCACAACACTGACACTATCATCACTCTCTCAACACTGACACCGTCATCAGTCTCACTCACAACACTGACACCGTCATCACTCTCACTCTCAACACTGACCATGTCATCACTCTCACTCACAACACTGACACCATCATCACTCTCACTCACAACACTGACACCGTCATCACTCTCACTCTCAACACTGACCATGTCATCACTCTCACTTACAACACTGACACCATCATCACTCTCACTCTCAACACTGACACCGTTATCAGTCTCACTCACAACACTGACACCATCATCAGTCTCACTCACAACACTGACACTATCATCACTCTCAATCATAACACTGACACTGTCATCACTCTCATTCACAACACTGACACTGTCATCACTCTCACTCACAACACTGACACCGTCATCAGTCTTATTCACAACACTGACACTGTCATCAGTCTCACAACACTGACACCGTCATCAGTCTCACTCACAACACTGACATCGTCATCAGTCTCAAACACAACACTGGCACTGTCATCACTCTCACTCACAACACTGACACCGTCATCACTCTCACTCACAACACTGACACCGTCATCACTCTCACTCTCAACACTGACACCGTCATCACTCTCACTCAACACTGACACTGTCATCAGTCTCACAATACTGACACCATCATCACTCTCACTCAACATTGACACTGTCATCACTCTCACTCACAACACTGACACCGTCATCAGTCTTACTCACAACACTGACACCGTCATCAGTCTTACTCACAACACTGACACCATCATCAGTCTCACTCACAACACTGACACTGTCATCACTCTCACTCACAACACTGACACCGTCATCACTCTCACTCAACACGGACACCGTCATCAGTCTCACTCACAACACTGACACCGTCATCACTCTCACTCTCAACACTGACCATGTCATCACTCTCACTCACAACACTGACACCATCATCACTCTCACTCTCAACACTGACACCGTCATCAGTCTCACTCACAACACTGTCACCATCATCAGTCTCACTCACAGCACTGACATGATCATCACTCTCAATCACAGCACTGACACTGTCATCACTCTCATTCACAACACTGACACTGTCATCACTCACTCACAACACTGACACCGTCATCAGTCTTATTCACAACACTGACACTGTCATCAGTCTCACAACACTGACACCGTCATCAGTCTCACTCACAACCCTGACACCGTCATCAGTCTCACACACAACACTAGCACTGTCATCACTCTCACTCACAACACTGACACCGTCATCACTCTCACTCACAACACTGACACCGTCATCACTCTCACTCTCAACACTGACACCGTCATCAGTCTCACTCACAACACTGACACCGTCATCACTCTCACTCAACACTGACACTGTCATCAGTCTCAAAATACTGACACCATCATCACTCTCAACATTGACACTGTCATCACTCTCACTCACAACACTGATCCCATCATCACTCTCACTCTCAAAACTGACACCGTCATCAGTCTTACTCACAACACTGACACCATCATCAGTCTCACTCACATACCTGACACTGTCATCACTCTCACTCACAACACTGACACCGTCATCACTCTCACTCAACACGGACACCGTCATCAGTCTCACTCACAACACTGACACAATCATCGCTCTCACTCACAACACTGACATTGTCATCAGTCTCACTCACAACACTGACACCGTCATCACTCTCACTCTCAACACTGACCATGTCATCACTCTCACTCACAACACTGACACCATCAAGACTCTCACTCTCAACACTGACACCGTCATCAGTCTCACTCACAACACTGACACCATCATCAGTCTCACTCACAACACTGACACTATCATCACTCTCAATCACAACACTGACACTGTCATCACTCTCATTCACAACACTGACACGGTCATCACTCTCACTCACAACACTGACACCGTCATCAGTCTTATTCACAACACTGACACTGTCATCAGTCTCACAACACTGACACCATCATCAGTCTCACTCACAACACTGACACCGTCATCAGTCTCACACACAACACTGGCACTGTCATCACTCTCACTCACAATGCTGACACCGTCATCAGTCTTATTCACAACACTGACACTGTCATCAGTCTCACAACACTGACACCGTCATCACTCTCACTCACAAAACTAACACCGTTATCACTCTCACTCAACAATGACACTGTCATCAGTCTCACTCACAATACTGACACCATCATCACTCTCACTCAACACTGACACTGTCATCAGTCTTACTCACAACACTGACACCATCATCAGTCTCACTCACAACACTGACACTGTCATCACTCTCACTCACAACACTGACACCGTCATCACTCTCACTCACAACACTGACACCGTCATCACTCTCACTCAAAACACTGACACCGTCATCATTCTCAATCACAACACTGACACCATCATCAGTCTCACTCACAACTCTGACACCGTCATCACTCTCACTCACAACACTGACACCGTCATCACTGTCACTCTGAACACTGACACCGTCATCAGTCTTACAACACTGACACCATCATCACTCTCACTCAAAACACTGACACCGTCATCAGTTTCACTCACAACACTGACACTGTCATCAGTCTCACTCACAACACTGACACCGTCATCAGTCTTATTCACAACACTGACACTGTCATCAGTCTCACAACACTGACACCGTCATCACTCTCACTCAACACTGACACTGTCATCAGTCTCACAATACTGACACCATCATCACTCTCACTCAACATTGACACTGTCATCACTCTCACTCACAACACTGATACCATCATCACTGTCACTCTCAACACTGACACCGTCATCAGTCTTACTCACAACACTGACACCATCATCAGTCTCACTCACAACACTGACATTGTCATCAGTCACACTCACAACACTGACACCGTCATCATTCTCACTCTCAACACTGACCATGTCATCACTCTCACTCACAACACTGACACTATCATCACTCTCTCAACACTGACACCGTCATCAGTCTCACTCACAACACTGACACCGTCATCACTCTCACTCTCAACACTGACCATGTCATCACTCTCACTCACAACACTGACACCATCATCACTCTCACTCACAACACTGACACCGTCATCACTCTCACTCTCAACACTGACCATGTCATCACTCTCACTTACAACACTGACACCATCATCACTCTCACTCTCAACACTGACACCGTTATCAGTCTCACTCACAACACTGACACCATCATCAGTCTCACTCACAACACTGACACTATCATCACTCTCAATCATAACACTGACACTGTCATCACTCTCATTCACAACACTGACACTGTCATCACTCTCACTCACAACACTGACACCGTCATCAGTCTTATTCACAACACTGACACTGTCATCAGTCTCACAACACTGACACCGTCATCAGTCTCACTCACAACACTGACATCGTCATCAGTCTCAAACACAACACTGGCACTGTCATCACTCTCACTCACAACACTGACACCGTCATCACTCTCACTCACAACACTGACACCGTCATCACTCTCACTCTCAACACTGACACCGTCATCACTCTCACTCAACACTGACACTGTCATCAGTCTCACAATACTGACACCATCATCACTCTCACTCAACATTGACACTGTCATCACTCTCACTCACAACACTGACACCGTCATCAGTCTTACTCACAACACTGACACCGTCATCAGTCTTACTCACAACACTGACACCATCATCAGTCTCACTCACAATACTGACACTGTCATCACTCTCACTCACAACACTGACACCGTCATCACTCTCACTCAACACGGACACCGTCATCAGTCTCACTCACAACACTGACACCGTCATCACTCTCACTCTCAACACTGACCATGTCATCACTCTCACTCACAACACTGACACCATCATCACTCTCACTCTCAACACTGACACCGTCATCAGTCTCACTCACAACACTGTCACCATCATCAGTCTCACTCACAGCACTGACATGATCATCACTCTCAATCACAGCACTGACACTGTCATCACTCTCATTCACAACACTGACACTGTCATCACTCACTCACAACACTGACACCGTCATCAGTCTTATTCACAACACTGACACTGTCATCAGTCTCACAACACTGACACCGTCATCAGTCTCACTCACAACCCTGACACCGTCATCAGTCTCACACACAACACTGGCATTGTCATCACTCTCACTCACAACACTGACACCGTCATCACTCTCACTCACAACACTGACACCGTCATCACTCTCACTCTCAACACTGACACCGTCATCAGTCTCACTCACAACACTGACACCGTCATCACTCTCACTCAACACTGACACTGTCATCAGTCTCAAAATACTGACACCATCATCACTCTCAACATTGACACTGTCATCACTCTCACTCACAACACTGATCCCATCATCACTCTCACTCTCAAAACTGACACCGTCATCAGTCTTACTCACAACACTGACACCATCATCAGTCTCACTCACATACCTGACACTGTCATCACTCTCACTCACAACACTGACACCGTCATCACTCTCACTCAACACGGACACCGTCATCAGTCTCACTCACAACACTGACACAATCATCGCTCTCACTCACAACACTGACATTGTCATCAGTCTCACTCACAACACTGACACCGTCATCACTCTCACTCTCAACACTGACCATGTCATCACTCTCACTCACAACACTGACACCATCAAGACTCTCACTCTCAACACTGACACCGTCATCAGTCTCACTCACAACACTGACACCATCATCAGTCTCACTCACAACACTGACACTATCATCACTCTCAATCACAACACTGACACTGTCATCACTCTCATTCACAACACTGACACGGTCATCACTCTCACTCACAACACTGACACCGTCATCAGTCTTATTCACAACACTGACACTGTCATCAGTCTCACAACACTGACACCATCATCAGTCTCACTCACAACACTGACACCGTCATCAGTCTCACACACAACACTGGCACTGTCATCACTCTCACTCACAATGCTGACACCGTCATCAGTCTTATTCACAACACTGACACTGTCATCAGTCTCACAACACTGACACCGTCATCACTCTCACTCACAAAACTAACACCGTTATCACTCTCACTCAACAATGACACTGTCATCAGTCTCACTCACAACACTGACACCGTCATCACTGTCACTCTGAACACTGACACCGTCATCAGTCTTACAACACTGACACCATCATCACTCTCACTCAAAACACTGACACCGTCATCAGTTTCACTCACAACACTGACACTGTCATCAGTCTCACTCACAACACTGACACCGTCATCAGTCTTATTCACAACACTGACACTGTCATCAGTCTCACAACACTGACACCGTCATCACTCTCACTCAACACTGACACTGTCATCAGTCTCACAATACTGACACCATCATCACTCTCACTCAACATTGACACTGTCATCACTCTCACTCACAACACTGATACCATCATCACTGTCACTCTCAACACTGACACCGTCATCAGTCTTACTCACAACACTGACACCATCATCAGTCTCACTCACAACACTGACATTGTCATCAGTCACACTCACAACACTGACACCGTCATCATTCTCACTCTCAACACTGACCATGTCATCACTCTCACTCACAACACTGACACCCCATCATCACTCTCACTCTCAACACTGACACCGTCATCAGTCTCACTCACAACACTGACACCGTCATCACTCTCACTCTCAACACTGACCATGTCATCACTCTCACTCACAACACTGACACCATCATCACTCTCACTCTCAACACTGACACCGTCATCAGTCTCACTCACAACACTGACACCATCATCACTCTCAATCACAACACTGACACTATCATCACTCTCATTCACAACACTGACACTGTCATCACTCTCACTCACAACACTGACACCGTCATCAGTCTCACTCACAACACTGACACCGTCATCAGTCTCACACACAACACTGGCACTGTCATCACTCTCACTCACAACACTGACACCGTCATCACTCTCACTCACAACACTGACACCGTCAGCACTCTCACTCTCAACACTGACACCGTCATCAGCCTCACTCACAACACTGACACCATCATCACTCTCACTCACAACACTGACACCGTCATCACTCTCACCCGACACTGACACCGTCATCAGTCTCACTCACAACAATGACACCGTCATCAGTCTCACTCACAACACTGACACTGTCATCACTCTCACTCACAACACTGACACCGTCATCAGTCTTATTCAGAACACTGACACTGTCATCAGTCTCACAACACTGACACCGTCATCACTCTCACTCACAAAACTAACACCGTTATCACTCTCACTCAACAATGACACTGTCATCAGTCTCACTCACAATACTGACACCATCATTACTCTCATTCTCAACACTGACACCGTCATCAGTCTCACTCACAACACTGACACCGTCATCAGTCTCACTCTCAACACTGACACCGTCATCAGTCTCAAAACACTGACACCGTCATCAGCCTCACTCACAAAACTGACACCATCATCAGTCTCACTCACAACACTGACACTGTCATCACTCTCACTCACAACGCTGACACCGTCATCAGTCTTATTCACAACACTGACACTGTCATCTGTCTCACTCAAAACTGACACCGTCATCACTCTCACTCACAACACTGACACCGTCATCACTGTCACTCTGAGCACTGACACCGTCATCAGTCTTACAACACTGACACCATCATCACTCTCACTCACAACACTGACACTGTCATCACTCTCACTCACAACACTGTCACCGTCATCAGTCTTATTCACAACACTGACACTGTCATCAGTCTCACAATACTGACACCATCATCACTCTCACTCAACATTGACACTGTCATCACTCTCACTCACAACACTGATACCATCATCACTCTCACTCTCAACACTGACACCGTCATCAGTCTTACTCACAACACTGACACCATCATCAGTCTCACTCACAACACTGACACTGTCATGACTCTCACTCACAACACTGACACCGTCATCACTCTCACTCAACACGGACACCGTCATCAGTCTCACTCACAACACTGACACCGTCATCGCTCTCACTCGCAACACTGACATTGTCATCAGTCTCACTCACAACACTGACACCGTCATCACTCTCACTCTCAACACTGACCATGTCATCACTCTCACTCACAACACTGACACCATCATCACTCTCACTCTCAACACTGACACCGTCATCAGTCTCACTCACAACACTGACACCATCATCACTCTCACTCACAACACTGACACTATCATCACTCTCAATCATAACACTGACACTGTCATCACTCTCATTCACAACACTGACACTGTCATCACTCTCACTCACAACACTGACACCGTCATCAGTCTTATTCACATCACTGACACTGTCATCAGTCTCACAACACTGACACCGTCATCAGTCTCACTCACAACACTGACACCGTCATCAGTCTCAAACACAACACTGGCACTGTCATCACTCTCACTCACAACACTGACACCATCATCACTCTCACTCACAACACTGACACCGTCATCACTCTCACACTCAACACTGACACTGTCATCAGTCTCACTCACAACACTGACACCGTCATCACTCTCACTCAACACTGACACTGTCATCAGTCTCACAATACTGACACCATCATCACTCACTCAACATTGACACTGTCATCACTCTCACTCACAACACTGATACCATCATCACTCTCACTCTCAACACTGACACCGTCATCAGTCTTACTCACAACACTGACACCATCATCAGTCTCACTCACAACACTGACACTGTCATCACTCTCACTCACAACACTGACACCGTCATCACTCTCACTCAACACGGACACCGTCATCAGTCTCACTCACAACACTGACACCGTCATCACTCTCACTCTCAACACTGATCATGTCATCACTCTCACTCACAACACTGACACCATCATCACTCTCACTCTCAACACTGACACCGTCATCAGTCTCACTCACAACACTGTCACCATCATCAGTCTCACTCACAACATTGACACGATCATCACTCTCAATCACAACACTGACACTGTCATCACTCTCATTCACAACACTGACACTGTCATCACTCACTCACAACACTGACACCGTCATCAGTCTTATTCACAACACTGACACTGTCATCAGTCTCACAACACTGACACCGTCATCAGTCTCACACACAACACTGGCACTGTCATCACTCTCACTCACAACACTGACACCGTCATCACTCTCACTCACAACACTGACATTGTCATCAGTCTCACTCTCAACACTGACACCGTCATCAGTCTCACTCACAACACTGACACCATCATCACTCTCACTCTCAAAACTGACACCGTCATCAGTCTCACTCACAACACTGACACTATCATCACTCTCAATCATAACACTGACACTGTCATCACTCTCATTCACAACACTGACACTGTCATCACTCTCACTCACAACACTGACACCGTCATCAGTCTTATTCACAACACTGAAACTGTCATCAGTCTCACAACACTGACACCGTCATCAGTCTCACTCACAACACTGACACTGTCATCACTCTCACTCACAACACTGACACCGTCATCAGTCTCACTCTCAACACTGACCATGTCATCACTCTCACTCACAACACTGACACTATCATCACTCTCTCAACACTGACACCGTCATCAGTCTCACTCACAACACTGACACCGTCATCACTCTCACTCTCAACACTGACCATGTCATCACTCTCACTCACAACACTGACACCATCATCACTCTCACTCACAACACTGACACCGTCATCACTCTCACTCTCAACACTGACCATGTCATCACTCTCACTTACAACACTGACACCATCATCACTCTCACTCTCAACACTGACACCGTTATCAGTCTCACTCACAACACTGACACCATCATCAGTCTCACTCACAACACTGACACTATCATCACTCTCAATCATAACACTGACACTGTCATCACTCTCATTCACAACACTGACACTGTCATCACTCTCACTCACAACACTGACACCGTCATCAGTCTTATTCACAACACTGACACTGTCATCAGTCTCACAACACTGACACCGTCATCAGTCTCACTCACAACACTGACATCGTCATCAGTCTCAAACACAACACTGGCACTGTCATCACTCTCACTCACAACACTGACACCGTCATCACTCTCACTCACAACACTGACACCGTCATCACTCTCACTCTCAACACTGACACCGTCATCACTCTCACTCAACACTGACACTGTCATCAGTCTCACAATACTGACACCATCATCACTCTCACTCAACATTGACACTGTCATCACTCTCACTCACAACACTGACACCGTCATCAGTCTTACTCACAACACTGACACCATCATCAGTCTCACTCACAACACTGACACTGTCATCACTCTCACTCACAACACTGACACCGTCATCACTCTCACTCAACACGGACACCGTCATCAGTCTCACTCACAACACTGACACCGTCATCACTCTCACTCTCAACACTGACCATGTCATCACTCTCACTCACAACACTGACACCATCATCACTCTCACTCTCAACACTGACACCGTCATCAGTCTCACTCACAACACTGTCACCATCATCAGTCTCACTCACAGCACTGACATGATCATCACTCTCAATCACAGCACTGACACTGTCATCACTCTCATTCACAACACTGACACTGTCATCACTCACTCACAACACTGACACCGTCATCAGTCTTATTCACAACACTGACACTGTCATCAGTCTCACAACACTGACACCGTCATCAGTCTCACTCACAACCCTGACACCGTCATCAGTCTCACACACAACACTGGCACTGTCATCACTCTCACTCACAACACTGACACCGTCATCACTCTCACTCACAACACTGACACCGTCATCACTCTCACTCTCAACACTGACACCGTCATCAGTCTCACTCACAACACTGACACCGTCATCACTCTCACTCAACACTGACACTGTCATCAGTCTCAAAATACTGACACCATCATCACTCTCAACATTGACACTGTCATCACTCTCACTCACAACACTGATCCCATCATCACTCTCACTCTCAAAACTGACACCGTCATCAGTCTTACTCACAACACTGACACCATCATCAGTCTCACTCACATACCTGACACTGTCATCACTCTCACTCACAACACTGACACCGTCATCACTCTCACTCAACACGGACACCGTCATCAGTCTCACTCACAACACTGACACAATCATCGCTCTCACTCACAACACTGACATTGTCATCAGTCTCACTCACAACACTGACACCGTCATCACTCTCACTCTCAACACTGACCATGTCATCACTCTCACTCACAACACTGACACCATCATCACTCTCACTCTCAACACTGACACCGTCATCAGTCTCACTCACAACACTGACACCATCATCAGTCTCACTCACAACACTGACACTATCATCACTCTCAATCACAACACTGACACTGTCATCACTCTCATTCACAACACTGACACGGTCATCACTCTCACTCACAACACTGACACCGTCATCAGTCTTATTCACAACACTGACACTGTCATCAGTCTCACAACACTGACACCATCATCAGTCTCACTCACAACACTGACACCGTCATCAGTCTCACACACAACACTGGCACTGTCATCACTCTCACTCACAATGCTGACACCGTCATCAGTCTTATTCACAACACTGACACTGTCATCAGTCTCACAACACTGACACCGTCATCACTCTCACTCACAAAACTAACACCGTTATCACTCTCACTCAACAATGACACTGTCATCAGTCTCACTCACAATACTGACACCATCATCACTCTCACTCAACACTGACACTGTCATCAGTCTTACTCACAACACTGACACCATCATCAGTCTCACTCACAACACTGACACTGTCATCACTCTCACTCACAACACTGACACCGTCATCACTCTCACTCACAACACTGACACCGTCATCACTCTCACTCAAAACACTGACACCGTCATCATTCTCAATCACAACACTGACACCATCATCAGTCTCACTCACAACTCTGACACCGTCATCACTCTCACTCACAACATTGACACTGTCATCAGTCTCACTCTGAACACTGACACCGTCATCAGTCTTATTCACAACACTGACACTGTCATCAGTCTCACAACACTGACACCGTCATCACTCTCACTCAACACTGACACTGTCATCAGTCTCACAATACTGACACCATCATCACTCTCACTCAACATTGACACTGTCATCACTCTCACTCACAACACTGATACCATCATCACTGTCACTCTCAACACTGACACCGTCATCAGTCTTACTCACAACACTGACACCATCATCAGTCTCACTCACAACACTGACATTGTCATCAGTCACACTCACAACACTGACACCGTCATCATTCTCACTCTCAACACTGACCATGTCATCACTCTCACTCACAACACTGACACTATCATCACTCTCGCAACACTGACACCGTCATCAGTCTCACTCACAACACTGACACCGTCATCACTCTCACTCTCAACACTGACCATGTCATCACTCTCACTCACAACACTGACACCATCATCACTCTCACTCTCAACACTGACACCGTCATCAGTCTCACTCACAACACTGACACCATCATCACTCTCAATCACAACACTGACACTATCATCACTCTCATTCACAACACTGACACTGTCATCACTCTCACTCACAACACTGACACCGTCATCAGTCTTATTCACAACACTGACACTGTCATCAGTCTCACAACACTGACACCGTCATCAGTCTCACTCACAACCCTGACACCGTCATCAGTCTCACACACAACACTGGCACTGTCATCACTCTCACTCACAACACTGACACCGTCATCACTCTCACTCACAACACTGACACCGTCAGCACTCTCACTCTCAACACTGACACCGTCATCAGCCTCACTCACAACACTGACACCATCATCACTCTCACTCACAACACTGACACCGTCATCACTCTCACCCGACACTGACACCGTCATCAGTCTCACTCACAACAATGACACCGTCATCAGTCTCACTCACAACACTGACACTGTCATCACTCTCACTCACAACACTGACACCGTCATCAGTCTTATTCAGAACACTGACACTGTCATCAGTCTCACAACACTGACACCGTCATCACTCTCACTCACAAAACTAACACCGTTATCACTCTCACTCAACAATGACACTGTCATCAGTCTCACTCTCAACACTGACACCGTCATCAGTCTCACTCACAACACTGACACCGTCATCAGTCTCAAACACAACACTGGCACTGTCATCACTCTCACTCACAACACTGACACCATCATCACTCTCACTCACAACACTGACACCGTCATCACTCTCACACTCAACACTGACACTGTCATCAGTCTCACTCACAACACTGACACCGTCATCACTCTCACTCAACACTGACACTGTCATCAGTCTCACAATACTGACACCATCATCACTCACTCAACATTGACACTGTCATCACTCTCACTCACAACACTGATACCATCATCACTCTCACTCTCAACACTGACACCGTCATCAGTCTTACTCACAACACTGACACCATCATCAGTCTCACTCACAACACTGACACTGTCATCACTCTCACTCACAACACTGACACCGTCATCACTCTCACTCAACACGGACACCGTCATCAGTCTCACTCACAACACTGACACCGTCATCACTCTCACTCTCAACACTGATCATGTCATCACTCTCACTCACAACACTGACACCATCATCACTCTCACTCTCAACACTGACACCGTCATCAGTCTCACTCACAACACTGTCACCATCATCAGTCTCACTCACAACATTGACACGATCATCACTCTCAATCACAACACTGACACTGTCATCACTCTCATTCACAACACTGACACTGTCATCACTCACTCACAACACTGACACCGTCATCAGTCTTATTCACAACACTGACACTGTCATCAGTCTCACAACACTGACACCGTCATCAGTCTCACACACAACACTGGCACTGTCATCACTCTCACTCACAACACTGACACCGTCATCACTCTCACTCACAACACTGACATTGTCATCAGTCTCACTCTCAACACTGACACCGTCATCAGTCTCACTCACAACACTGACACCATCATCACTCTCACTCTCAAAACTGACACCGTCATCAGTCTCACTCACAACACTGACACTATCATCACTCTCAATCATAACACTGACACTGTCATCACTCTCATTCACAACACTGACACTGTCATCACTCTCACTCACAACACTGACACCGTCATCAGTCTTATTCACAACACTGAAACTGTCATCAGTCTCACAACACTGACACCGTCATCAGTCTCACTCACAACACTGACACCGTCATCAGTCTCAAACACAACACTGGCACTGTCATCACTCTCACTCACAACACTGACACCGTCATCACTCTCACTCACAACACTGACACCGTCATCACTCTCACTCTCAACACTGACACTGTCATCAGTCTCACTCACAACACTGACACCGTCATCACTCTCACTCAACACTGACACTGTCATCAGTCTCACAATACTGACACCATCATCACTCTCACTCAACATTGACACTGTCATCACTCTCACTCACAACACTGATACCATCATCAGTCTCACTCACAACACTGACACTGTCATCACTCTCACTCACAACACTGACACCGTCATCACTCTCACTCAACACGGACACCGTCATCAGTCTCACTCACAACACTGACACCGTCATCACTCTCACTCTCAACACTGACCATGTCATCACTCTCACTCACAACACTGACACCATCATCACTCTCACTCTCAACACTGACACATTCATCAGTCTCGCTCACAACACTGTCACCATCATTAGTCTCACTCACAACATTGACACGATCATCACTCTCAATCACAACACTGACACTGTCATCACTCTCATTCACAACACTGACACTGTCATCACTCACTCACAACACTGACACCGTCATCAGTCTTATTCACAACACTGACACTGTCATCAGTCTCACAACACTGACACCGTCATCACTCTCACTCACAAAACTAACACCGTTATCACTCTCACTCAACACTGACACTGTCATCACTCTCACTCACAACACTGACACCGTTATCAGTCTTATTCACAACACTGACATTGTCATCAGTCTCACAACACTGACACCGTCATCAGTCTCACTCACAACACTGACAACGTCATCAGTCTCACACACAACACTGGCACTGTCATCACTCTCACTCACAACACTGACACCGTCATCACTCTCACTCAAAACACTGACACCTTCATCAGTTTCACTCACAACACTGACACTGTCATCAGTCTCACTCACAACACTGACACTGTGATCACTCTCACTCACAACACTGACACCGTCATCAGTCTTATTCACAACACTGACACTGTCATCAGTGTCACAATACTGACACCATCATCACTCTCACTCAACATTGACACTGTCATCACTCTCACTCACAACACTGATACCATCATCACTCTCACTCTCAACACTGACACCGTCATCAGTCTTACTCACAACACTGACACCATCATCAGTCTCACTCACAATACTGACACTGTCATCACTCTCACTCACAACACTGACACCGTCATCACTCTCACTCAACACGGACACCGTCATCAGTATCACTCACAACACTGACATCGTCATCACTCTCACTCTCAACACTGACCATGTCATCACTCTCACTCACAACACTGACACCATCATCACTCTCACTCTCAACACTGACACCGTCATCAGTCTCACTCACAACACTGACACCATCATCAGTCTCACTCACAACACTGACACTATCATCACTCTCACTCACAACACTGACACCGTCATCGCTCTCACTCACAACACTGACATTGTCATCAGTCTCACTCTCAACACTGACACCGTCATCAGTCTCACTCTCAACACTGACCATAACATCACTCTCACTCACAACACTGACACCATCTTCACTCTCACTCTCAACACTGACACCGTCATCACTCTCACTCTCAACACTGACACCGTCATCAGCCTCACTCACAACACTGACAACATCATCACTCTCACTCACAACACTGACACCGTCATCACTCTCACTCAACACTGACACCGTCATCAGTCTCACTCACAACACTGACACCATCATCAGTCTCACTCACAACACTGACACTGTCATCACTCTCACTCACAACACTGACACTGTCATCAGTCTCACAACACTGACACCGTCATCACTCTCACTCACAAAACTAACACCGTTATCACTCTCACTCAACAATGACACACTGTCATCAGTTTCACTCACAATACTGACACCATCATCACTCTCACTCAACACTGACACTGTCATCACTCTCACTCACAACACTGACACCATCATCACTCTCATTCTCAACACTGACACCGTCATCAGTCTTATTCACAACAGTGACACTATCATGACTCTCAATCACAACACTGACACCGTCATCACTGTCACTCTGAACACTGACACTGTCATCAGTCTCACAACACTGACACCGTCATCAGTCTCACTCACAACACTGACACTGTCATCAGTCTCACACACAACACTGGCACTGTCATCACTCTCACTCATAACACTGACACCGTCATCACTCTCACACAAAACACTGACACCGTCATCAGTTTCACTCACAACACTGACACTGTCATCAGTCTCACTCACAACACTGACACTGTCATCACTCTCACTCACAACACTGACACCGTCATCAGTCTTATTCACAACACTGACGCTGTCATCAGTCTCACAACACTGACACCATCATCACTCTCACTCAACACTGACACTCATCAGTCTCACAATACTGACACCATCATCACTCTCACTCAACATTGACACTGTCATCACTCTCACTCACAACACTGATACCATCATCACTCTCACTCTCAACACTGACACCGTCATCAGTCTTACTCACAACACTGACACCATCATCAGTCTCACTCACAACACTGACACCGTCATCAGTCTTACTCACAACACTGACACCGTCATCGCTCTCATTCACAACACTGACACCGTCATCACTCTCACTCTCAACACTGACCATGTCATCACTCTCACTCACAACACTGACACCATCATCACTCTCACTCTCAACACTGACACCTTCATCAGTCTCACTCACAACACTAACACCATCATCAGTCTCACTCACAACACTGACACCATCATCACTCTCAATCACAACACTGACACTGTCATCACTCTCATTCACAACACTGACACTGTCATCACTTTCACTCACAACACTGACACCGTCATCAGTCTCACTCACAACACTGACACTGTCATCACTCTCACTCACAACACTGACACTATCATCACTCTCACTCAAAACACTGACCATGTCATCACTCTCACTCACAACACTGACACCGTCATCAGTCTCACTCACAACACTGACACTGTCATCAGTCTCACTCACAACACTGACACCATCATCACTCACACTCTCAACACTGACACCGTCATCAGTCTCACTCACAACACTGACACCATCATCAGTCTCACTCACAACACTGACACTACCATCCCTCTCAATCACAACACTGACACTGTCATCACTCTTCCTCACAACACTGACACCGTCATCAGTCTTATTCACAACACTGAAACTGTCATCAGTCTCACAACACTGACACCGTCATCAGTCTCACTCACAACACTGACACTGTCATCAGTCTCACTCACAACACTGGCACTGTCATCACTCTCACTCACAACACTGACACCGTCATCACTCTCACTCAAAACACTGACACCGTCATCAGTTTCACTCACAACACTGACACTGTCATCAGTCTCACTCACAACACTGACACTGTCATCACTCTCACTCACAACACTGACACCGTCATGAGTCTTATTCACAACACTGACGCTGTCATCAGTCTCACAACACTGACACCATCATCACTCTCACTCAACACTGACACTCATCAGTCTCACAATACTGACACCATCATCACTCTCACTCAACATTGACACTGTCATCACTCTCACTCACAACACTGATACCATCATCACTCTCACTCTCAACACTGATACCGTCATCAGTCTTACTCACAACACTGACACCATCATCAGTCTCACTCACAAAACTGACACTGTCATCACTCTCACTCACAATACTGACACCGTAATCACTCTCACTCAACACGGACACTGTCATCAGTCTCACTCACAACACTGACACCGTCATCGCTCTCACTCACAGCACTGACACTGTCATCACTCTCACTCTCAACACTGACCATGTCATCACTCTCACTCACAACACTGACACCGTCATCAGTCTTATTCACAACACTGACACTGTCATCAGTCTCACAACACTGACACCGTCATCAGTCTCACTCACAACACTGACACCGTCATCAGTCTCACACACAACACTGGCACTGTCATCACTCTCACTCACAACATTGACACCGTCATCAGTCTTATTCACAACACTGACACTGTCATCAGTCTCACAACACTGACACCGTCATCAGTCTCACACACAACACTGGCACTGTCATCACTCTCACTCACAACACTGACACCGTCATCACTCTCACTCACAACACTGACATTGTCATCAGTCTCACTCTCAACACTGACACCGTCATCAGTCTCACTCACAACACTGACACCATCATCACTCTCACTCTCAAAACTGACACCGTCATCAGTCTCACTCACAACACTGACACTATCATCACTCTCAATCATAACACTGACACTGTCATCACTCTCATTCACAACACTGACACTGTCATCACTCTCACTCACAACACTGACACCGTCATCAGTCTTATTCACAACACTGAAACTGTCATCAGTCTCACAACACTGACACCGTCATCAGTCTCACTCACAACACTGACACCGTCATCAGTCTCAAACACAACACTGGCACTGTCATCACTCTCACTCACAACACTGACACCGTCATCACTCTCACTCACAACACTGACACCGTCATCACTCTCACTCTCAACACTGACACTGTCATCAGTCTCACTCACAACACTGACACCGTCATCACTCTCACTCAACACTGACACTGTCATCAGTCTCACAATACTGACACCATCATCACTCTCACTCAACATTGACACTGTCATCACTCTCACTCACAACACTGATACCATCATCAGTCTCACTCACAACACTGACACTGTCATCACTCTCACTCACAACACTGACACCGTCATCACTCTCACTCAACACGGACACCGTCATCAGTCTCACTCACAACACTGACACCGTCATCACTCTCACTCTCAACACTGACCATGTCATCACTCTCACTCACAACACTGACACCATCATCACTCTCACTCTCAACACTGACACATTCATCAGTCTCGCTCACAACACTGTCACCATCATTAGTCTCACTCACAACATTGACACGATCATCACTCTCAATCACAACACTGACACTGTCATCACTCTCATTCACAACACTGACACTGTCATCACTCACTCACAACACTGACACCGTCATCAGTCTTATTCACAACACTGACACTGTCATCAGTCTCACAACACTGACACCGTCATCACTCTCACTCACAAAACTAACACCGTTATCACTCTCACTCAACACTGACACTGTCATCACTCTCACTCACAACACTGACACCGTTATCAGTCTTATTCACAACACTGACATTGTCATCAGTCTCACAACACTGACACCGTCATCAGTCTCACTCACAACACTGACAACGTCATCAGTCTCACACACAACACTGGCACTGTCATCACTCTCACTCACAACACTGACACCGTCATCACTCTCACTCAAAACACTGACACCTTCATCAGTTTCACTCACAACACTGACACTGTCATCAGTCTCACTCACAACACTGACACTGTGATCACTCTCACTCACAACACTGACACCGTCATCAGTCTTATTCACAACACTGACACTGTCATCAGTGTCACAATACTGACACCATCATCACTCTCACTCAACATTGACACTGTCATCACTCTCACTCACAACACTGATACCATCATCACTCTCACTCTCAACACTGACACCGTCATCAGTCTTACTCACAACACTGACACCATCATCAGTCTCACTCACAATACTGACACTGTCATCACTCTCACTCACAACACTGACACCGTCATCACTCTCACTCAACACGGACACCGTCATCAGTATCACTCACAACACTGACATCGTCATCACTCTCACTCTCAACACTGACCATGTCATCACTCTCACTCACAACACTGACACCATCATCACTCTCACTCTCAACACTGACACCGTCATCAGTCTCACTCACAACACTGACACCATCATCAGTCTCACTCACAACACTGACACTATCATCACTCTCACTCACAACACTGACACCGTCATCGCTCTCACTCACAACACTGACATTGTCATCAGTCTCACTCTCAACACTGACCATAACATCACTCTCACTCACAACACTGACACCATCTTCACTCTCACTCTCAACACTGACACCGTCATCACTCTCACTCTCAACACTGACACCGTCATCAGCCTCACTCACAACACTGACAACATCATCACTCTCACTCACAACACTGACACCGTCATCACTCTCACTCAACACTGACACCGTCATCAGTCTCACTCACAACACTGACACCATCATCAGTCTCACTCACAACACTGACACTGTCATCACTCTCACTCACAACACTGACACTGTCATCAGTCTCACAACACTGACACCGTCATCACTCTCACTCACAAAACTAACACCGTTATCACTCTCACTCAACAATGACACACTGTCATCAGTTTCACTCACAATACTGACACCATCATCACTCTCACTCAACACTGACACTGTCATCACTCTCACTCACAACACTGACACCATCATCACTCTCATTCTCAACACTGACACCGTCATCAGTCTTATTCACAACAGTGACACTATCATGACTCTCAATCACAACACTGACACCGTCATCACTGTCACTCTGAACACTGACACTGTCATCAGTCTCACAACACTGACACCGTCATCAGTCTCACTCACAACACTGACACTGTCATCAGTCTCACACACAACACTGGCACTGTCATCACTCTCACTCATAACACTGACACCGTCATCACTCTCACACAAAACACTGACACCGTCATCAGTTTCACTCACAACACTGACACTGTCATCAGTCTCACTCACAACACTGACACTGTCATCACTCTCACTCACAACACTGACACCGTCATCAGTCTTATTCACAACACTGACGCTGTCATCAGTCTCACAACACTGACACCATCATCACTCTCACTCAACACTGACACTCATCAGTCTCACAATACTGACACCATCATCACTCTCACTCAACATTGACACTGTCATCACTCTCACTCACAACACTGATACCATCATCACTCTCACTCTCAACACTGACACCGTCATCAGTCTTACTCACAACACTGACACCATCATCAGTCTCACTCACAACACTGACACTGTCATCACTCTCACTCACAACACTGACACCGTCATCATTCTCACTCAACACGGATACCGTCATCAGTCTTACTCACAACACTGACACCGTCATCGCTCTCACTCACAACACTGACACCGTCATCATTCTCACTCAACACGGATACCGTCATCAGTCTTACTCACAACACTGACACCGTCATCGCTCTCATTCACAACACTGACACCATCATCACTCTCACTCTCAACACTGACACCTTCATCAGTCTCACTCACAACACTAACACCATCATCAGTCTCACTCACAACACTGACACCATCATCACTCTCAATCACAACACTGACACTGTCATCACTCTCATTCACAACACTGACACTGTCATCACTCTCACTCACAACACTGACACCGTCATCAGTCTCACTCACAACACTGACACTGTCATCACTCTCACTCACAACACTGACACTATCATCACTCTCACTCAAAACACTGACCATGTCATCACTCTCACTCACAACACTGACACCGTCATCAGTCTCACTCACAACACTGACACTGTCATCAGTCTCACTCACAACACTGACACCATCATCACTCACACTCTCAACACTGACACCGTCATCAGTCTCACTCACAACACTGACACCATCATCAGTCTCACTCACAACACTGACACTACCATCCCTCTCAATCACAACACTGACACTGTCATCACTCTTCCTCACAACACTGACACCGTCATCAGTCTTATTCACAACACTGAAACTGTCATCAGTCTCACAACACTGACACCGTCATCAGTCTCACTCACAACACTGACACTGTCATCAGTCTCACTCACAACACTGGCACTGTCATCACTCTCACTCACAACACTGACACCGTCATCACTCTCACTCAAAACACTGACACCGTCATCAGTTTCACTCACAACACTGACACTGTCATCAGTCTCACTCACAACACTGACACTGTCATCACTCTCACTCACAACACTGACACCGTCATGAGTCTTATTCACAACACTGACGCTGTCATCAGTCTCACAACACTGACACCATCATCACTCTCACTCAACACTGACACTCATCAGTCTCACAATACTGACACCATCATCACTCTCACTCAACATTGACACTGTCATCACTCTCACTCACAACACTGATACCATCATCACTCTCACTCTCAACACTGATACCGTCATCAGTCTTACTCACAACACTGACACCATCATCAGTCTCACTCACAAAACTGACACTGTCATCACTCTCACTCACAATACTGACACCGTAATCACTCTCACTCAACACGGACACTGTCATCAGTCTCACTCACAACACTGACACCGTCATCGCTCTCACTCACAGCACTGACACTGTCATCACTCTCACTCTCAACACTGACCATGTCATCACTCTCACTCACAACACTGACACCGTCATCAGTCTTATTCACAACACTGACACTGTCATCAGTCTCACAACACTGACACCGTCATCAGTCTCACTCACAACACTGACACCGTCATCAGTCTCACACACAACACTGGCACTGTCATCACTCTCACTCACAACACTGACACCGTCATCAGTCTTATTCACAACACTGACACTGTCATCAGTCTCACAACACTGACACCGTCATCACTCTCACTCACAACACTGACACCGTCATCAGTCTTATTCACAACACTGACACTGTCATCAGTCTCACAACACTGACACCGTCATCAGTCTCACTCACAACACTGACACCGTCATCAGTCTCACACACAACACTGGCACTGTCATCACTCTCACTCACAACACTGACACCATCATCACTCTCACTCACAACACTGACACCGTCATCACTCTCACTCTCAAAACTGACACCGTCATCAGCCTCACTCACAACACTGACACCATCATCACTCTCACTCACAACACTGGCACTGTCATCACTCTCACTCACAACACTGACACCGTCATCACTCTCACTCACAACACTGACACCCTCATCGCTCTCACTCACAACACTGACATTGTCATCAGTCTCACTCTCAACACTGACACCGTCATCAGTCTCACTCACAACACTGACACCATCATCACTCTCACTCTCAACACTGACACCGTCATCAGTCTCACTCACAACACTGACACCATCATCAGTCTCACTCACAACACTGACACTATCATCACTCTCAATCATAACACTGACACTGTCATCACTCTCATTCACAACACTGACACTGTCATCACTCTCACTCACAACACTGACACCGTCATCAGTCTTATTCACAACACTGAAACTGTCATCAGTCTCACAACACTGACACCGTCATCAGTCTCACTCACAACACTGACACCGTCATCAGTCTCAAACACAACACTGGCACTGTCATCACTCTCACTCACAACACTGACACCGTCATCACTCTCACTCACAACACTGACACCGTCATCACTCTCACTCTCAACACTGACACTGTCATCAGTCTCACTCACAACACTGACACCGTCATCACTCTCACTCAACACTGACACTGTCATCAGTCTCACAATACTGACACCATCATCACTCTCACTCAACATTGACACTGTCATCACTCTCACTCACAACACTGATACCATCATCAGTCTCACTCACAACACAGACACTGTCATCACTCTCACTCACAACACTGACACCGTCATCACTCTCACTCAACACGGACACCGTCATCAGTCTCACGCACAACACTGACACCGTCATCACTCTCACTCTCAACACTGACCATGTCATCACTCTCACTCACAACACTGACACCATCATCACTCTCACTCTCAACACTGACACATTCATCAGTCTCGCTCACAACACTGTCACCATCATCAGTCTCACTCACAACATTGACACGATCATCACTCTCAATCACAACACTGACACTGTCATCACTCGCATTCACAACACTGACACTGTCATCACTCACTCACAACACTGACACCGTCATCAGTCTTATTCACAACACTGACACTGTCATCAGTCTCACAACACTGACACCGTCATCACTCTCACTCACAAAACTAACACCGTTATCACTCTCACTCAACACTGACACTGTCATCACTCTCACTCACAACACTGACACCGTCATCAGTCTTATTCACAACACTGACATTGTCATCAGTCTCACAACACTGACACCGTCATCAGTCTCACTCACAACACTGACAACGTCATCAGTCTCACACACAACACTGGCACTGTCATCACTCTCACTCACAACACTGACACCGTCATCACTCTCACTCAAAACACTGACACCTTCATCAGTTTCACTCACAACACTGACACTGTCATCAGTCTCACTCACAACACTGACACTGTCATCACTCTCACTCACAACACTGACACCGTCATCAGTCTTATTCACAACACTGACACCATCATCAGTCTCACTCACAACACTGACACTGTCATCACTCTCACTCACAACACTGACACCATCATCACTCTCACTCTCAACACTGACACCGTCATCAGTCTCACTCACAACACTGACACCATCATCAGTCTCACTCACAACACTGACACTGTCATCACTCTCACTCACAACACTGACATTGTCATCAGTCTCACTCTCAACACTGACACCGTCATCAGTCTCACTCTCAACACTGACCATATCATCACTCTCACTCACAACACTGACACCATCTTCACTCTCACTCTAAACACTGACACCGTCATCACTCTCACTCTCAACACTGACACCGTCATCAGCCTCACTCACAACACTGACAACATCATCACTCTCACTCAGAACACTGACACCGTCATCACTCTCACTCAACACTGACACCGTCATCAGTCTCACTCACAACACTGACACCATCATCAGTCTCACTCACAACACTGACACTGGCATCACTCTCACTCACAACACTGACACTGTCATCAGTCTCACAACACTGACACCGTCATCACTCTCACTCACAAAACTAACACCGTTATCACTCTCACTCAACAATGACACACTGTCATCAGTTTCACTCACAATACTGACACCATCATCACTCTCACTCAACACTGACACTGTCATCACTCTCACTCACAACACTGACACCATCATCACTCTCATTCTCAACACTGACACCGTCATCAGTCTTACTCACAACACTGACACCATCATCAGTTCTCACTCACAACACTGACACTGTCATCACTCTCACTCACAACACTGACACCGTCATCACTCTCACTCACAACACTGACACCGTCATCACTCTCACTCAAAACACTGACACCGTCATCAGTCTTATTCACAACAGTGACACTGTCATCAGTCTCACAACACTGACACCGTCATCAGTCTCACTCACAACACTGACACTGTCATCAGTCTCACACACAACACTGGCACTGTCATCACTCTCACTCATAACACTGACAGCGTCATCACTCTCACACAAAACACTGACACCGTCATCAGTTTCACTCACAACACTGACACTGTCATCAGTCTCACTCACAACACTGACACTGTCATCACTCTCACTCACAACACTGACACCGTCATCAGTCTTATTCACAACACTGACGCTGTCATCAGTCTCACAACACTGACACCATCATCACTCTCACTCAACACTGACACTCATCAGTCTCACAATACTGACACCATCATCACTCTCACTCAACATTGACACTGTCATCACTCTCACTCACAACACTGATACCATCATCACTCTCACTCTCAACACTGACACCGTCATCAGTCTTACTCACAACACTGACACCATCATCAGTCTCACTCACAACACTGACACTGTCATCACTCTCACTCACAACACTGACACCGTCATCATTCTCACTCAACACGGATACCGTCATCAGTCTCACTCACAACACTGACACCGTCATCGCTCTCATTCACAACACTGACACCGTCATCACTCTCACTCTCAACACTGACCATGTCATCACTCTCACTCACAACACTGACACCATCATCACTCTCACTCTCAACACTGACACCTTCATCAGTCTCACTCACAACACTAACACCATCATCAGTCTCACTCACAACACTGACACCATCATCACTCTCAATCACAACACTGACACTGTCATCACTCTCACTCACAACACTGACACCGTCATCAGTCTCACTCACAACACTGACACTGTCATCACTCTCACTCACAACACTGACACTATCATCACTCTCACTCAAAACACTGACCATGTCATCACTCTCACTCACAACACTGACACCGTCATCAGTCTCACTCACAACACTGACACTGTCATCAGTCTCACTCACAACACTGACACCATCATCAGTCTCACTCACAACACTGACACTATCATCACTCTCAATCACAACACTGACACTGTGATCACTCTTCCTCACAACACTGACACCGTCATCAGTCTTATTCACAACACTGAAACTGGCATCAGTCTCACAACACTGACACCATCATCAGTCTCACTCACAACACTGACACTGTCATCAGTCTCAATCACAACACTGACACTGTCATCACTCTCACTCACAACACTGACACCGTCATGAGTCTTATTCACAACACTGACGCTGTCATCAGTCTCACAACACTGACACCATCATCACTCTCACTCAACACTGACACTCATCAGTCTCACAATACTGACACCATCATCACTCTCACTCAACATTGACACTGTCATCACTCTCACTCACAACACTGATACCATCATCACTCTCACTCTCAACACTGACACCGTCATCAGTCTTACTCACAACACTGACACCATCATCAGTCTCACTCACAAAACTGACACTGTCATCACTCTCACTCACAATACTGACACCGTAATCACTCTCACTCAACACGGACACTGTCATCAGTCTCACTCACAACACTGACACCGTCATCGCTCTCACTCACAGCACTGACACTGTCATCACTCTCACTCTCAACACTGACCATGTCATCACTCTCACTCACAACACTGACACCATCATCACTCTCACTCTCAACACTGACACCGTTATCAGTCTCACTCACAACACTAACACCATCATCAGTCTCACTCACAACACTGACACTATCATCACTCTCAATCATAACACTGACACTGTCATCACCCTCATTCACAATACTGACACTGTCATCACTCTCACTCACAACACTGACACCGTCATCAGTCTTATTCACAACACTGACACTGTCATCAGTCTCACAACACTGACACCGTCATCAGTCTCACTCACAACACTGACACCGTCATCAGTCTCACACACAACACTGGCACTGTCATCACTCTCACTCACAACACTGACACCGTCATCAGTCTTATTCACAACACTGACACTGTCATCAGTCTCACAACACTGACACCGTCATCACTCTCACTCACAACACTGACACCGTCATCAGTCTTATTCACAACACTGACACTGTCATCAGTCTCACAACACTGACACCGTCATCAGTCTCACTCACAACACTGACACCGTCATCAGTCTCACACACAACACTGGCACTGTCATCACTCTCACTCACAACACTGACACCATCATCACTCTCACTCACAACACTGACACCGTCATCACTCTCACTCTCAAAACTGACACCGTCATCAGCCTCACTCACAACACTGACACCATCATCACTCTCACTCACAACACTGACACCGTCATCACTCTCACTCAACACTGACACCGTCATCAGTCTCACTCACAACACTGACACCGTCATCACTCTCACTCACAACACTGACACCGTCATCAGTCTTATTCACAACACTGACACTGTCATCAGTCTCTCAACAATGACACTGTCATCAGTCTCTCAACAATGACACTGTCATCAGTCTCACTCACAATACTGACACCATCATCACTCTCACTCAACACTGACACTGTCATCACTCTCACTCACAACACTGACACCATCATCACTCTCATTCTCAACACTGACACCATCATCAGTCTTACTCACAACACTGACACCATCATCAGTCTCACTCACAACACTGACACTGTAATCACTCTCACTCACAACACTGACACCGTCATCACTCTCACTCACAACACTGACACCGTCATCACTCTCACTCAAAACACTGACACCGTCTTCAGTCTCACTCAAAACACTGACACCGTCATCAGCATCACTCACAACACTGACACCGTCATCAGTCTCACTCACAACACTGACACTGTCATCAGTCTCACTCACAACACTGACACTGTCATCAGTCTCACTCAACACTGACAACGTCATCACTCTCACTCACAACACTGACACCGTCATCACTGTCACTCTGAACACTGACACCGTCATCAGTCTTACAACACTGACACCATCATCACTCTCACTCAAAACACTGACACCGTCATCAGTTTCACTCACAACACTGACACTGTCATCAGTCTCACTCACAACACTGACACTGTCATCACTCTCACTCACAACACTGACACCGTCATCAGTCTTATTCACAACACTGACACTGTCATCAGTCTCACAATACTGACACCATCATCACTCTCACTCAACATTGACACTGTCATCACTCTCACTCACAACACTGACACGATCATCACTCTCACTCTCAACACTGACACCGTCATCAGTCTTACTCACAACACTGACACCATCATCACTCTCACTCACAACACTGACACTGTCATCACTCTCACTCACAACACTGACACCATCATCAGTCTCACTCACAACACTGACACCGTCATCAGTCTTATTCACAACACTGACACTGTCATCAGTCTCACAACACTGACACTATCATCAGTCTCACTCACAACACTGACACCGTCATCAGTCTCACACACAACACTGGCACTGTCATCACTCTCACTCACAACACTGACACCGTCATCACTCTCACTCACAACACTGACACCGTCATCACTCTCACTCTCAACACTGACACCGTCATCAGCCTCACTCACAACACTGACACCATCATCACTCTCACTCACAACACTGACACCGTCATCACTCTCACTCAACACTAACACCGTTATCACTCTCACTCAACAATGACACTGTCATCAGTCTCACTCACAATACTGACACCATCATCACTCTCACTCAACACTGACACTGTCATCACTCTCACTCACAACACTGACACCATCATCACTCTCATTCTCAAAACTGACACCATCATCAGTCTTACTCACAACACTGACACCATCATCAGTCTCACTCACAACACTGATACCGTCATCACTCTTACTCAAGACACTGACACCGTCATCAGTCTCACTCAAAACACTGACACCGTCATCAGCCTCACTCACAACACTGACACTGTCATCAGTCTCACTCACAACACTGACACCGTCATCAGTCTTCCAACACTGACACCATCATCACTCTCACTCAAAACACTGACACCGTCATCAGTTTCACTCACAAAACTGACACTGTCATCAGTCTCACTCACAACACTGACACTGTCATCACTCTCACTCACAACACTGACACCGTCATCAGTCTTCCAACACTGACACCATCATCACTCTCACTCAAAACACTGACACCGTCATCAGTTTCACTCACAAAACTGACACTGTCATCAGTCTCACTCACAACACTGACACTGTCATCACTCTCACTCACAACACTGACACCGTCATCAGTCATATTCACAACATTGACACTGTCATCACTCACACTCAAAACTGACACTGTCATCAGTCTCACAACACTGACACTGTCATCACTCTCACTCACAACACTGACACCGTCATCAGTGATATTCACAACACTGACACTGTCATCACTCACACTCAACACTGACACTGTCATCAGTCTCACAACACTGACACCGTCATCACTCACACTCAACACTGACACTGTCATCAGTCTCACAATACTGACACCATCATCACTCTCACTCAACATTGACACTGTCATCACTCTCACTCACAACACTGATACCATCATCACTCTCACTCAACACTGACACTGTCATCAGTCTCACAATACTGACACCATCATCACTCTCACTCAACATTGACACTGTCATCACTCTCACTCACAACACTGACACCATCATCACTCTCACTCTCAACACTGACACCGTCATCAGTCTTACTCACAACACTGACACCATCATCACTCTCACTCACAACACTGACACTGTCATTACTCTCACTCACAAGACTGACACCGTCATCACTCTCACTCAACACGGACACCGTCATCAGTCTCACTCACAACACTGACACCGTCATCAGTCTTATTCACAACACTGACACTGTCATCAGTCTCACAACACTGACACCGTCATCAGTCTCACTCACAACACTGACACCCTCATCAGTCTCACACACAACACTGGCACTGTCATCACTCTCACTCACAACACTGACACCGTCATCACTCTCATTCACAACACTGACACCGTCATCACTCTCACTCTCAACACTGACCATGTCATCACTCTCACTCACAACACTGACACCATCATCACTCTCACTCTCAACACTGACACCGTCATCAGTCTCACTCACAACACTGACACTATCATCACTCTCAATCACAACAGTGACACTGTCATCACTCTCATTCACAACACTGACACTGTCATCACTCTCACTCACAACACTGACACCGTCATCAGTCTTATTCACAACACTGACACTGTCATCAGTCTCACAACACTGACACCGTCATCAGTCTCACTCACAACGCTGACACCGTCATCAGTCTCACACACAACACTGGCACTGTCATCACTCTCACTCACAACACTGACACCGTCATCACTCTCACTCACAACACTGATACCGTCATCACTCTTACTCAAGACACTGACACCGTCATCAGTCTCACTCAAAACACTGACACCGTCATCAGCCTCACTCACAACACTGACACTGTCATCAGTCTCACTCACAACACTGACACCGTCATCAGTCTTCCAACACTGACACCATCATCACTCTCACTCAAAACACTGACACCGTCATCAGTTTCACTCACAAAACTGACACTGTCATCAGTCTCACTCACAACACTGACACTGTCATCACTCTCACTCACAACACTGACACCGTCATCAGTCTTCCAACACTGACACCATCATCACTCTCACTCAAAATACTGACACCGTCATCAGTTTCACTCACAAAACTGACACTGTCATCAGTCTCACTCACAACACTGACACTGTCATCACTCTCACTCACAACACTGACACCGTCATCAGTCATATTCACAACACTGACACTGTCATCACTCACACTCAAAACTGACACTGTCATCAGTCTCACAACACTGACACTGTCATCACTCTCACTCACAACACTGACACCGTCATCAGTGATATTCACAACACTGACACTGTCATCACTCACACTCAACACTGACACTGTCATCAGTCTCACAACACTGACACCGTCATCACTCACACTCAACACTGACACTGTCATCAGTCTCACAATACTGACACCATCATCACTCTCACTCAACATTGACACTGTCATCACTCTCACTCACAACACTGATACCATCATCACTCTCACTCAACACTGACACTGTCATCAGTCTCACAATACTGACACCATCATCACTCTCACTCAACATTGACACTGTCATCACTCTCACTCACAACACTGACATCATCATCACTCTCACTCTCAACACTGACACCGTCATCAGTCTTACTCACAACACTGACACCATCATCACTCTCACTCACAACACTGACACTGTCATTACTCTCACTCACAAGACTGACACCGTCATCACTCTCACTCAACACGGACACCGTCATCAGTCTCACTCACAACACTGACACCGTCATCAGTCTTATTCACAACACTGACACTGTCATCAGTCTCACAACACTGACACCGTCATCAGTCTCACTCACAACACTGACACCCTCATCAGTCTCACACACAACACTGGCACTGTCATCACTCTCACTCACAACACTGACACCGTCATCACTCTCACTCACAACACTGACACCGTCATCACTCTCACTCTCAACACTGACCATGTCATCACTCTCACTCACAACACTGACACCATCATCAGTCTCACTCACAACACTGACACTACCATCCCTCTCAATCACAACACTGACACTGTCATCACTCTTCCTCACAACACTGACACCGTCATCAGTCTCACTCACAACACTGACACTGTCATCAGTCTCACTCACAACACTGGCACTGTCATCACTCTCACTCACAACACTGACACTGTCATCACTCTCACTCACAACACTGACACCGTCATCAGTCTTATTCACAACACTGACACTGTCATCAGTCTCACAACACTGACACCGTCATCAGTCTCACTCACAACACTGACACCGTCATCAGTCTCACTCACAACACTGGCACTGTCATCACTCTCACTCACAACACTGACACCGTCATCACTCTCACTCACAACACTGACACTGTCGTCACTCTCACTCTCAACACTGACACCGTCATCAGCCTCACTCACAACACTGACACCATCATCACTCTCACTCACAACACTGACACCGTCATCACTCTCACTCAACACTGACACCGTCATCAGTCTCACTCACAACACTGACACCGTCATCAGTCTCACTCACAACACTGACACTGTCATCAGTCTCACAACACTGACACCGTCATCAGTCTCACTCACAAAACTAACACCGTTATCACTCTCACTCAACAATGACACTGTCATCACTCTCACTCACAACACTGACACCGTCATCAGCCTCACTCACAACACTGACACCATCATCAGTCTTACTCACAACACTGACACCATCATCAGTCTCACTCACAACACTGACACCGTCATCACTCTCACTCACAACACTGACACCGTCATCACTCTCACTCACAACACTGACACCATCATCACTCTCACTCAAAACACTGATACCGTCATCAGTCTCACTCAAAACACTGACACCGTCATCAGTCTCACTCACAACACTGACACCATCATCAGTCTCACTCACAACACTGACACCATCATCAGTCTCACTCACAACACTGACACCGTCATCACTCTCACTCACAACACTGACAGCATCATCAGTCTCACTCACAACACTGACACCGTCATCAGTCTCACACACAACACTGGCACTGTCATCACTCTCACTCACAACACTGACACCGTCATCACTCTCACTCACAACACTGACACCGTCATCAGCCTGAGTCACAACACTGACACCATCATCACTCTCACTCACAACACTGACACCATCATCACTCTCACTCAACACTAACACCGTTATCACTCTCACTCAACAATGACACTGTCATCAGTCTCACTCACAATACTGACACCATCATCACTCTCACTCAACACTGACACTGTCATCACTCTCACTCACAACACTGACACAATCATCACTCTCATTCTCAACACTGACGCCATCATCAGTCTTACTCACAACACTGACACCATCATCACTCACACTCTCAACACTGACACCGTCATCAGTCTCACTCACAACACTGACACCATCATCAGTCTCACTCACAACACTGACACTATCATCACTCTCAATCACAACACTGACACTGTGATCACTCTTCCTCACAACACTGACACCGTCATCAGTCTTATTCACAACACTGAAACTGGCATCAGTCTCACAACACTGACACCATCATCAGTCTCACTCACAACACTGACACTGTCATCAGTCTCACTCACAACACTGACACTGTCATCACTCTCACTCACAACACTGACACCGTCATGAGTCTTATTCACAACACTGACGCTGTCATCAGTCTCACAACACTGACACCATCATCACTCTCACTCAACACTGACACTCATCAGTCTCACAATACTGACACCATCATCACTCTCACTCAACATTGACACTGTCATCACTCTCACTCACAACACTGATACCATCATCACTCTCACTCTCAACACTGACACCGTCATCAGTCTTACTCACAACACTGACACCATCATCAGTCTCACTCACAAAACTGGCACTGTCATCACTCTCACTCACAATACTGACACCGTAATCACTCTCACTCAACACGGACACTGTCATCAGTCTCACTCACAACACTGACACCGTCATCGCTCTCACTCACAGCACTGACACTGTCATCACTCTCACTCTCAACACTGACCATGTCATCACTCTCACTCACAACACTGACACCATCATCAGTCTCACTCACAACACTGACACTATCATCACTCTCAATCATAACACTGACACTGTCATCACCCTCATTCACAATACTGACACTGTCATCACTCTCACTCACAACACTGACACCGTCATCAGTCTTATTCACAACACTGACACTGTCATCAGTCTCACAACACTGACACCGTCATCAGTCTCACTCACAACACTGACACCGTCATCAGTCTTATTCACAACACTGACACTGTCATCAGTCTCACAACACTGACACCGTCATCAGTCTCACTCACAACACTGACACCGTCATCAGTCTCACACACAACACTGGCACTGTCATCACTCTCACTCACAACACTGACACCATCATCACTCTCACTCACAACACTGACACCGTCATCACTCTCACTCTCAAAACTGACACCGTCATCAGCCTCACTCACAACACTGACACCATCATCACTCTCACTCACAACACTGACACCGTCATCACTCTCACTCAACACTGACACCGTCATCAGTCTCACTCACAACACTGACACCGTCATCAGTCTCACTCACAACACTGACACCGTCATCAGTCTTATTCACAACACTGACACTGTCATCAGTCTCTCAACAATGACACTGTCATCAGTCTCACTCACAATACTGACACCATCATCACTCTCACTCAACACTGACACTGTCATCACTCTCACTCACAACACTGACACCATCATCACTCTCATTCTCAACACTGACACCATCATCAGTCTTACTCACAACACTGACACCATCATCAGTCTCACTCACAACACTGACACTGTAATCACTCTCACTCACAACACTGACACCGTCATCACTCTCACTCACAACACTGACACCGTCATCACTCTCACTCAAAACACTGACACCGTCTTCAGTCTCACTCAAAACACTGACACCGTCATCAGCATCACTCACAACACTGACACCGTCATCAGTCTCACTCACAACACTGACACTGTCATCAGTCTCACTCACAACACTGACACTGTCATCAGTCTCACTCAACACTGACAACGTCATCACTCTCACTCACAACACTGACACCGTCATCACTGTCACCCTGAACACTGACACCATCATCAGTCTTACAACACTGACACCATCATCACTCTCACTCAAAACACTGACACCGTCATCAGTTTCACTCACAACACTGACACTGTCATCAGTCTCACTCACAACACTGACACTGTCATCACTCTCACTCACAACACTGACACCGTCATCAGTCTTATTCACAACACTGACACTGTCATCAGTCTCACAATACTGACACCATCATCACTCTCACTCAACACTGACACTGTCATCACTCTCACTCACAACACTGACACCATCATCACTCTCATTCTCAACACTGACGCCATCATCAGTCTTACTCACAACACTGACAGCATCATCAGTCTCACTCACAACACTGACACTGTCATCACTCTCACTCACAACACTGACACCGTCATCACTCTCACTCACAACACTGATACCGTCATCACTCTTACTCAAGACACTGACACCGTCATCAGTCTCACTCACAACACTGACACTGTCATCAGTCTCACTCACAACACTGACACCGTCATCAGTCTTCCAACACTGACACCATCATCACTCTCACTCAAAACACTGACACCGTCATCAGTTTCACTCACAAAACTGACACTGTCATCAGTCTCACTCACAACACTGACACTGTCATCACTCTCACTCACAACACTGACACCGTCATCAGTCTTCCAACACTGACACCATCATCACTCTCACTCAAAACACTGACACCGTCATCAGTTTCACTCACAAAACTGACACTGTCATCAGTCTCACTCACAACACTGACACTGTCATCACTCTCACTCACAACACTGACACCGTCATCAGTCATATTCACAACACTGACACTGTCATCACTCACACTCAAAACTGACACTGTCATCAGTCTCACAACACTGACACTGTCATCACTCTCACTCACAACACTGACACCGTCATCAGTGATATTCACAACACTGACACTGTCATCACTCACACTCAACACTGACACTGTCATCAGTCTCACAACACTGACACCGTCATCACTCACACTCAACACTGACACTGTCATCAGTCTCACAATACTGACACCATCATCACTCTCACTCAACATTGACACTGTCATCACTCTCACTCACAACACTGATACCATCATCACTCTCACTCAACACTGACACTGTCATCAGTCTCACAATACTGACACCATCATCACTCTCACTCAACATTGACACTGTCATCACTCTCACTCACAACACTGACACCATCATCACTCTCACTCTCAACACTGACACCGTCATCAGTCTTACTCACAACACTGACACCATCATCACTCTCACTCACAACACTGACACTGTCATTACTCTCACTCACAAGACTGACACCGTCATCACTCTCACTCAACACGGACACCGTCATCAGTCTCACTCACAACACTGACACCGTCATCAGTCTTATTCACAACACTGACACTGTCATCAGTCTCACAACACTGACACCGTCATCAGTCTCACTCACAACACTGACACCCTCATCAGTCTCACACACAACACTGGCACTGTCATCACTCTCACTCACAACACTGACACCGTCATAACTCTCACTCACAACACTGACACCGTCATCACTCTCACTCTCAACACTGACCATGTCATCACTCTCACTCACAACACTGACACCATCATCACTCTCACTCTCAACACTGACACCGTCATCAATCTCACTCACAACACTGACACTTTCATCACTCTCAATCACAACACTGACACTGTCATCACTCTCATTCACAACACTGACACTGTCATCACTCTCACTCACAACACTGACACCGTCATCAGTCTTATTCACAACACTGACACTGTCATCAGTCTCACAACACTGACACCGTCATCAGTCTCACTCACAAAACTAACACCGTTATCACTCTCACTCAACAATGACACTGTCATCACTCTCACTCACAACACTGACACCATCATCAGTCTTACTCACAACACTGACACCATCATCAGTCTCACTCACAACACTGACACCGTCATCACTCTCACTCACAACACTGACACCGTCATCACTCTCACTCACAACACTGACACCATCATCACTCTCACTCAAAACACTGATACCGTCATCAGTCTCACTCAAAACACTGACACCGTCATCAGTCTCACTCACAACACTGACACCATCATCAGTCTCACTCACAACACTGACACCGTCATCACTCTCACTCACAACACTGACAGCATCATCAGTCTCACTCACAACACTGACACCGTCATCAGTCTCACACACAACACTGGCACTGTCATCACTCTCACTCACAACACTGACACCGTCATCACACTCACTCACAACACTGACACCGTCATCAGCCTCACTCACAACACTGACACCATCATCACTCTCACTCACAACACTGACACCATCATCACTCTCACTCAACACTAACACCGTTATCACTCTCACTCAACAATGACACTGTCATCAGTCTCACTCACAATACTGACACCATCATCACTCTCACTCAACACTGACACTGTCATCACTCTCACTCACAACACTGACACCATCATCACTCTCATTCTCAACACTGACGCCATCATCAGTCTTACTCACAACACTGACAGCATCATCAGTCTCACTCACAACACTGACACTGTCATCACTCTCACTCACAACACTGACACCGTCATCACTCTCACTCACAACACTGATACCGTCATCACTCTTACTCAAGACACTGACACCGTCATCAGTCTCACTCACAACACTGACACTGTCATCAGTCTCACTCACAACACTGACACCGTCATCAGTCTTCCAACACTGACACCATCATCACTCTCACTCAAAACACTGACACCGTCATCAGTTTCACTCACAAAACTGACACTGTCATCAGTCTCACTCACAACACTGACACTGTCATCACTCTCACTCACAACACTGACACCGTCATCAGTCTTCCAACACTGACACCATCATCACTCTCACTCAAAACACTGACACCGTCATCAGTTTCACTCACAAAACTGACACTGTCATCAGTCTCACTCACAACACTGACACTGTCATCACTCTCACTCACAACACTGACACCGTCATCAGTCATATTCACAACACTGACACTGTCATCACTCACACTCAAAACTGACACTGTCATCAGTCTCACAACACTGACACTGTCATCACTCTCACTCACAACACTGACACCGTCATCAGTGATATTCACAACACTGACACTGTCATCACTCACACTCAACACTGACACTGTCATCAGTCTCACAACACTGACACCGTCATCACTCACACTCAACACTGACACTGTCATCAGTCTCACAATACTGACACCATCATCACTCTCACTCAACATTGACACTGTCATCACTCTCACTCACAACACTGATACCATCATCACTCTCACTCAACACTGACACTGTCATCAGTCTCACAATACTGACACCATCATCACTCTCACTCAACATTGACACTGTCATCACTCTCACTCACAACACTGACACCATCATCACTCTCACTCTCAACACTGACACCGTCATCAGTCTTACTCACAACACTGACACCATCATCACTCTCACTCACAACACTGACACTGTCATTACTCTCACTCACAAGACTGACACCGTCATCACTCTCACTCAACACGGACACCGTCATCAGTCTCACTCACAACACTGACACCGTCATCAGTCTTATTCACAACACTGACACTGTCATCAGTCTCACAACACTGACACCGTCATCAGTCTCACTCACAACACTGACACCCTCATCAGTCTCACACACAACACTGGCACTGTCATCACTCTCACTCACAACACTGACACCGTCATCACTCTCACTCACAACACTGACACCGTCATCACTCTCACTCTCAACACTGACCATGTCATCACTCTCACTCACAACACTGACACCATCATCACTCTCACTCTCAACACTGACACCGTCATCAATCTCACTCACAACACTGACACTTTCATCACTCTCAATCACAACACTGACACTGTCATCACTCTCATTCACAACACTGACACTGTCATCACTCTCACTCACAACACTGACACCGTCATCAGTCTTATTCACAACACTGACACTGTCATCAGTCTCACAACACTGACACCGTCATCAGTCTCACTCACAACACTGACACCGTCATCAGTCTCACACACAACACTGGCACTGTCATCACTCTCACTCACAACACTGACACCGTCATCATTCTCACTCACAACACTGACACTGTCGTCACTCTCACTCTCAACACTGACACCGTCATCAGCCTCACTCACAACACTGACACCATCATCACTCTCACTCACAACACTGACACTGTCATCAGTCTCACATCACTGACACCGTCATCAGTCTCACTCACAACACTGACACTGTCATCAGTCTCACATCACTGACACCGTCATCAGTCTCACTCACAAAACTAACACCGTCATCACTCTCACTCACAACACTGACACCATCATCACTCTCACTCAACAATGACACTGTCATCACTCTCACTCACAACACTGACACCATCATCAGTCTTACTCACAACACTGACACCATCATCAGTCTCACTCACAACACTGACACCGTCATCACTCTCACTCACAACACTGACACCGTCATCACTCTCACTCACAACACTGACACCATCATCACTCTCACTCAAAACATTGACACCGTCATCAGTCTCACTCAAAACACTGACACCGTCATCAGTCTCACTCACAACACTGACTCCATCATCAGTCTCACTCACAACACTGACACCATCATCAGTCTCACTCACAACACTGACACCGTCATCACTCCCACTCAAAACACTGACACCGTCATCAGTTTCACTCACAACACTGACACTGTCATCACTCTCACTCACAACACTGACACCGTCATCAGTCTTATTCACAACACTGACACTGTCATTAGTCTCACAACACTGACACCGTCATCACTCTCACTCAACAATGACACTGTCATCAGTCTCACAATACTGACACCATCATCACTCTCACTCAACATTGACACTGTCATCACTCTCACTCACAACACTGATACCATCATCACTCTCACTCTCAAAACTGACACCGTCATCAGTCTTACTCACAACACTGACACCATCATCAGTCTCACTCACAACACTGACACTGTCATCACTCTCACTCACAACACTGACACCGTCATCACTCTCACTCAACACGGACACCGTCATCAGTCTCACTCACAACACTGACACGATCAACGCTCTCACTCACAACACTGACATTATCATCAGTCTCACTCACAACACTGACACCATCATCAGTCTCACTCTCAACACTGACCATGTCATCGCTCTCACTCACAACACTGACACCGTCATCAGTCTCACTCTCAACACTGACCATGTCATCACTCTCACTCACAACACTGACACTATCATCACTCTCAATCACAACACTGACACTGTCATCACTCTGATTCACAACACTGACACTGTCATCACTCTTCCTCACAACACTGACACCGTCATCAGTCTTATTCACAACACTGACACCGTCATCAGTCTCACTCACAACACTGACACCGTCATCATTTTCGCACACAACACTGGCACTGTCATCACTCTCACTCACAACACTGACACCGTCATCACTCTCACTCAAAACACTGACACCGTCATCAGTTTCACTCACAACACTGACACTGTCATCACTCTCACTCACAACACTGACACCGTCATCAGTCTCACTCACAACACTGACACCGTCATCATTTTCGCACACAACACTGGCACTGTCATCACTCTCACTCACAACACTGACACCGTCATCACTCTCACTCAAAACACTGACACCGTCATCAGTTTCACTCACAACACTGACACTGTCATCACTCTCACTCACAACACTGACACTATCATCACTCTCAATCACAACACTGACACTGTGATCAGTCTCACTCACAACACTGACACTGTCATCACTCTCACTCACAACACTGACACCGTCATCAGTCTTATTCACAACACTGACAATGTCATCAGTCTCACAACACTGACACCGTCATCACTCTCACTCAACACTAACACTGTCATCAGTCTCACAATACTGACACCATCATCACTCTCACTCAACATTGACACTGTCATCACTCTCACTCACAACACTGATACCATCATCACTCTCACTCTCAACACTGACACCGTCATCAGTCTTACTCACAACACTGACACCATCATCAGTCTCACTCACAACACTGACACTGTCATCACTCTCACTCACAACACTGACACCGTCATCAGTCTCACTCACAACACTGACACCGTCATCAGTCTCACACACAACACTGGCACCGTCATCGCTCTCACTCACAACACTGACACCGTCATCACTCTCACTCACAACACTGACACCGTCATCACTCTCACTCTCAACACTGACACCGTCATCAGCCTCACTCACAACACTGACACCATCATCACTCTCACTCACAACACTGACACCGTCATCACTCTCACTCAACACTGACACCGTCATCAGTCTCACTCACAACACTGACACCGTCATCAGTCTCACTCACAACACTGACACTGTCATCACTCTCACTCACAACACTGACACCATCATCACTCTCATTCTCAACACTGACACCGTCATCAGTCTTATTCACAACACTGACACTGTCATCAGTCTCACAACACTGACACCGTCATCACTCTCACTCACAAAACTAACACCGTTATCACTCTCACTCAACAATGACACTGTCATCAGTCTCACTCACAATACTGACACCATCATCACTCTCACTCAACACTGACACTGTCATCACTCTCACTCACAACACTGACACCATCATCACTCTCATTCTCAACACTGACACCGTCATCAGTCTTATTCACAACACTGACACTGTCATTAGTCTCACAACACTGAAACCGTCATCACTCTCACTCAACAATGACACTGTCATCAGTCTCACAATACTGACACCATCATCACTCTCACTCAACATTGACACTGTCATCACTCTCACTCACAACACTGATACCATCATCACTCTCACTCTCAACACTGACACCGTCATCAGTCTTACTCACAACACTGACACCATCATCAGTCTCACTCACAACACTGACACTGTCATCACTCTCACTCACAACACTGACACCGTCATCACTCTCACTCAACACGGACACCGTCATCGCTCTCACTCACAACACTGACACCGTCATCACTCTCACTCTCAACACTGACCATGTCATCACACTCACTCACAACACTGACACCATCATCACTCTCACTCTCAACACTGACACCCTCATCAGTCTCACTCACAACACTGACACCATCATCAGTCTCACTCACAACACTGATACTATCATCACTCTCAATCACAACACTGACACTGTCATCACTCTCATTCACAACACTGACACTGTCATCACTCTCACTCACAACACTGACACCGTCATCAGTCTTATTCACAACACTGACACTGTCATCAGTCTCACAACACTGACACCGTCATCAGTCTCACTCACAACACTGACACCGTCATCAGTCTCACACACAACACTGGCACTGCCATCACTCTCACTCACAACACTGACACCGTCATCACTCTCACTCACAACACTGACACCGTCATCACTCTCACTCTCAACACTGACACCGTCATCAGCCTCACTCACAACACTGACACCATCATCACTCTCACTCACAATACTGACACCGTCATCACTCTCACTCAACACTGACACCGTCATCAGTCTCACTCACAACACTGACACCGTCATCAGTCTCACTCACAACACTGACACGGTCATCACTCTCACTCACAACACTGACACCATCATCACTCTCATTCTCAACACTGACACCGTCATCAGTCTTATTCACAACACTGACACTGTCATCAGTCTCACAACACTGACACCGTCATCACTCTCACTCACCAAACTAAAAGCGTTATCACTCTCACTCAACAATGACACTGTCATCAGTCTCACTCACAATACTGACACCATCATCACTCTCACTCAACACTGGCACTGTCATCACTCTCACTCACAACACTGACACCGTCATCACTCTCACTCACAACACTGACACCGTCATCACTCTCACTCAAAACACTGACACCATCATAAGTCTCACTCAAAACACTGACACCGTCATCAGTCTTATTCACAACACTGACACTGTCATCAGTCTCACAACACTGACACCGTCATCAGTCTCACACACAACACTGGCACTGCCATCACTCTCACTCACAACACTGACACCGTCATCACTCTCACTCACAACACTGACACTGTCATCACTCTCACTCTGAACACTGACACCGTCATCAGCCTCACTCACAACACTGACACCATCATCACTCTCACTCACAACACTGACACCGTCATCACTCTCACTCAACACTGACACCGTCATCAGTCTCACTCACAACACTGACACCGTCATCAGTCTCACTCACAACACTGACACTGTCATCACTCTCACTCACAACACTGACACCGTCATCAGTCTTATTCACAACACTGACACTGTCATCAGTCTCACAACACTGACACCATCATCACTCTCACTCACAAAACTAACACCGTTCGCACTCTCACTCAACAATGACACTGTCATCAGTCTCACTCACAATACTGACACCATCATCACTCTCACTCAACACTGACACTGTCATCACTCTCACTCACAACACTGACACCATCATCACTCTCATTCTCAACACTGACACCATCATCAGTCTTACTCACAACACTGACACCATCATCAGTCTCACTCACAACACTGACACTGTCATCACTCTCACTCACAACACTGACACCGTCATCACTCTCACTCACAACACTGACACCGTCATCACTCTCACTCAAAACACTGACACCATCATAAGTCTCACTCAAAACACTGACACCGTCATCAGCCTCACTCACAACACTGACACCGTCATCAGTCTCACTCACATCACTGACACTGTCATCAGTCTCACTCAACACTGACACCGTCATCACTCTCACTCATAACACTGACACCGTCATCACTGTCACTCTGAACACTGACACCGTCATTAGTCTTACAACACTGACACCATCATCACTCTCACTCAAAACACTGACACCTCATCAGTTTCACTCACAACACTGACACTGTCATCAGTCTCACTCACAACACTGACACCATCATCACTCTCACTCAACACTGACACCGTCATCAGTCTCACTCACAACGCTGACACCGTCATCAGTCTTATTCACAACACTGACACTGTCATCACTCTCACTCAACACTGACACTGTCATCAGTCTCACAACACTGACACAGTCATCACTCTCACTCAACACTGACACTGTCATCACTCTCACTCACAACACTGATACCATCATCACTCTCACTCAACACTGACACTGTCATCAGTCTCACAATACTGACACCATCATCACTCTCACTCAACATTGACACTGTCATCACTCTCACTCACAACACTGATACCATCATCACTCTCACTCTCAACACTGACACCGTCATCAGTCTTACTCACAACACTGACACCATCATCAGTCTCACTCACAACACTGACACTGTCATCACTCTCACTCACAACACTGACACCGTCATCACTCTCACTCACAACACTGACACCGTCATCACTCTCACACAAAACACTGACACCATCATAAGTCTCACTCAAAACACTGACACCGTAATCAGCCTCACTCACAACACTGACACCGTCATCAGTCTCACTCACAAAACTGACACCGTCATCAGTCTCACTCACAACACTGACACCGTCATCACTGTCACTCTGAACACTGACACCGTCATCAGTCTTACAACACTGACACCATCATCACTCTCACTCAAAACACTGACACCGTCATCAGTTTCACTCACAACACTGACACTGTCATCACTCTCACTCACAACACTGACACTGTCATCACTCTCACTCAAAACACTGACACCGTCATCAGTTTCACTCACAACACTGACACTGTCATCACTCTCACTCACAACACTGACACCGTCATCTATCTTACTCACAACACTGACACCATCATCAGTCTCACTCACAACACTGACACCGTCATCAGTCTTACAACACTGACACCATCATCACTCTCACTCAAAACACTGACACCGTCATCAGTTTCACTCACAAAACTGACACTGTCATCAGTCTCACTCACAACACTGACACTGTCATCACTCTCACTCACAACACTGACACCGTCATCAGTCTTCCAACACTGACACCATCATCACTCTCACTCAAAACACTGACACCGTCATCAGTTTCACTCACAAAACTGACACTGTCATCAGTCTCACTCACAACACTGACACTGTCATTACTCTCACTCACAACACTGACACCGTCATCAGTCATATTCACAACACTGACACTGTCATCACTCAGACTCAAAACTGACACTGTCATCAGTCTCACAACACTGACACTGTCATCACTCTCACTCACAACACTGACACCGTCATCAGTGATATTCACAACACTGACACTGTCATCACTCACACTCAACACTGACACTGTCATCAGTCTCACAACACTGACACCGTCATCACTCACACTCAACACTGACACTGTCATCAGTCTCACAATACTGACACCATCATCACTCTCACTCAACATTGACACTGTCATCACTCTCACTCACAACACTGATACCATCATCACTCTCACTCAACACTGACACTGTCATCAGTCTCACAATACTGACACCATCATCACTCTCACTCAACATTGACACTGTCATCACTCTCACTCACAACACTGACATCATCATCACTCTCACTCTCAACACTGACACCGTCATCAGTCTTACTCACAACACTGACACCATCATCACTCTCACTCACAACACTGACACTGTCATTACTCTCACTCACAAGACTGACACCGTCATCACTCTCACTCAACACGGACACCGTCATCAGTCTCACTCACAACACTGACACCGTCATCAGTCTTATTCACAACACTGACACTGTCATCAGTCTCACAACACTGACACCGTCATCAGTCTCACTCACAACACTGACACCCTCATCAGTCTCACACACAACACTGGCACTGTCATCACTCTCACTCACAACACTGACACCGTCATCACTCTCACTCACAACACTGACACCGTCATCACTCTCACTCTCAACACTGACCATGTCATCACTCTCACTCACAACACTGACACCATCATCACTCTCACTCTCAACACTGACACCGTCATCAGTCTCACTCACAACACTGACACTATCATCACTCTCAATCACAACAGTGACACTGTCATCACTCTCATTCACAACACTGACACTGTCATCACTCTCACTCACAACACTGACACCGTCATCAGTCTTATTCACAACACTGACACTGTCATCAGTCTCACAACACTGACACCGTCATCAGTCTCACTCACAACACTGACACCGTCATCAGTCTCACACACAACACTGGCACTGTCATCACTCTCACTCACAACACTGACACCGTCATCACTCTCACTCACAACACTGACACTGTCGTCACTCTCACTCTCAACACTCACACCGTCATCAGCCTCACTCACAACACTGACACCATCATCACTCTCACTCACAACACTGACACCGTCATCACTCTCACTCAACACTGACACCGTCATCAGTCTCACTCACAACACTGACACCGTCATCAGTCTCACTCACAACACTGACACTGTCATCAGTCTCACAACACTGACACCGTCATCAGTCTCACTCACAAAACTAACACCGTTATCACTCTCACTCAACAATGACACTGTCATCACTCTCACTCACAACACTGACACCATCATCAGTCTTACTCACAACACTGACACCATCATCAGTCTCACTCACAACACTGACACCGTCATCACTCTCACTCACAACACTGACACCGTCATCACTCTCACTCACAACACTGACACCATCATCACTCTCACTCAAAACACTGATACCGTCATCAGTCTCACTCAAAACACTGACCGTCATCAGTCTCACTCACAACACTGACACCATCATCAGTCTCACTCACAACACTGACACCATCATCAGTCTCACTCACAACACTGACACCGTCATCACTCTCACTCACAACACTGACAGCATCATCAGTCTCACTCACAACACTGACACCGTCATCAGTCTCACACACAACACTGGCACTGTCATCACTCTCACTCACAATACTGACACCATCATCACTCTCACTCACAACACTGACACCATCATCACTCTCACTCAACACTAACACCGTTATCACTCTCACTCAACAATGACACTGTCATCAGTCTCACTCACAATACTGACACCATCTTCACTCTCACTCAACACTGACACTGTCATCACTCTCACTCACAACACTGACACCATCATCACTCTCATTCACAACACTGATACCGTCATCACTCTTACTCAAGACACTGACACCGTCATCAGTCTCACTCACAACACTGACACTGTCATCAGTCTCACTCACAACACTGACACCATCATCAGTCTTCCAACACTGACACCATCATCACTCTCACTCAAAACACTGACACCGTCATCAGTTTCACTCACAAAACTGACACTGTCATCAGTCTCACTCACAACACTGACACTGTCATCACTCTCACTCACAACACTGACACCGTCATCAGTCTTCCAACACTGACACCATCATCACTCTCACTCAAAACACTGACACCGTCATCAGTTTCACTCACAAAACTGACACTGTCATCAGTCTCACTCACAACACTGACACTGTCATCACTCTCACTCACAACACTGACACCGTCATCAGTCATATTCACAACACTGACACTGTCATCACTCACACTCAAAACTGACACTGTCATCAGTCTCACAACACTGACACTGTCATCACTCTCACTCACAACACTGACACCGTCATCAGTGATATTCACAACACTGACACTGTCATCACTCACACTCAACACTGACACTGTCATCAGTCTCACAACACTGACACCGTCATCACTCACACTCAACACTGACACTGTCATCAGTCTCACAATACTGACACCATCATCACTCTCACTCAACATTGACACTGTCATCACTCTCACTCACAACACTGATACCATCATCACTCTCACTCAACACTGACACTGTCATCAGTCTCACAATACTGACACCATCATCACTCTCACTCAACATTGACACTGTCATCACTCTCACTCACAACACTGACACCATCATCACTCTCACTCTCAACACTGACACCGTCATCAGTCTTACTCACAACACTGACACCATCATCAGTCTCACTCACAACACTGACACTGTCATTACTCTCACTCACAAGACTGACACCGTCATCACTCTCACTCAACACGGACACCGTCATCAGTCTCACTCACAACACTGACACCGTCATCAGTCTTATTCACAACACTGACACTGTCATCAGTCTCACAACACTGACACCGTCATCACTCTCACTCACAACACTGACACCATCATCACTCTCACTCTCAACACTGACACCGTCATCAGTCTCACTCACAACACTGACACTATCATCACTCTCAATCACAACACTGACACTGTCATCACTCTCATTCACAACACTGACACTGTCATCACTCTCACTCACAACACTGACACCGTCATCAGTCTTATTCACAACACTGACACTGTCATCAGTCTCACAACACTGACACCGTCATCAGTCTCACTCACAACACTGACACCGTCATCAGTCTCACACACAACACTGGCACTGTCATCACTCTCACTCACAACACTGACACCGTCATCACTCTCACTCACAACACTGACACTGTCGTCACTCTCACTCTCAACACTGACACCGTCATCAGCCTCACTCACAACACTGACACCATCATCACTCTCACTCACAACACTGACACCGTCATCACTCTCACTCAACACTGACACCGTCATCAGTCTCACTCACAACACTGACACTGTCATCAGTCTCACATCACTGACACCGTCATCAGTCTCACTCACAAAACTAACACCGTTATCACTCTCACTCAACAATGACACTGTCATCACTCTCACTCACAACACTGACACCATCATCAGTCTTACTCACAACACTGACACCATCATCACTCTCACTCACAACACTGACACCATCATCAGTCTCACTCACAACACTGACACCGTCATCACTCCCACTCAAAACACTGACACCGTCATCAGTTTCACTCACAACACTGACACTGTCATCACTCTCACTCACAACACTGACACCGTCATCAGTCTTATTCACAACACTGACACTGTCATTAGTCTCACAACACTGACACCGTCATCACTCTCACTCAACAATGACACTGTCATCAGTCTCACAATACTGACACCATCATCACTCTCACTCAACATTGACACTGTCATCACTCTCACTCACAACACTGATACCATCATCACTCTCACTCTCAAAACTGACACCGTCATCAGTCTTACTCACAACACTGACACCATCATCAGTCTCACTCACAACACTGACACTGTCATCACTCTCACTCACAACACTGACACCGTCATCACTCTCACTCAACACGGACACCGTCATCAGTCTCACTCACAACACTGACACGATCAACGCTCTCACTCACAACACTGACATTATCATCACTCTAATTCACAACACTGACACTGTCATCACTCTTACTCACAACACTGACACCGTCATCAGTCTTATTCACAACACTGACACCGTCATCAGTCTCACTCACAACACTGACACCGTCATCAGTCTCACTCACAACACTGACACCGTCATCATTTTCGCACACAACACTGGCACTGTCATCACTCTCACTCACAACACTGACACCGTCATCACTCTCACTCAAAACACTGACACCGTCATCAGTTTCACTCACAACACTGACACTGTGATCAGTCTCACTCACAACACTGACACTGTCATCACTCTCACTCACAACACTGACACCGTCATCAGTCTTATTCACAACACTGACAATGTCATCAGTCTCACAACACTGACACCGTCATCACTCTCACTCAACACTAACACTGTCATCAGTCTCACAATACTGACACCATCATCACTCTCACTCAACATTGACACTGTCATCACTCTCACTCACAACACTGATACCATCATCACTCTCACTCTCAACACTGACACCGTCATCAGTCTTACTCACAACACTGACACCATCATCAGTCTCACTCACAACACTGACACTGTCATCACTCTCACTCACAACACTGACACCGTCATCACTCTCACTCAACACGGACACCGTCATCAGTCTCACTCACAACACGGACACCGTCATCGCTCTCACTCACAACACTGACACCGTCATCAGTCTCACTCACAACACTGACACCGTCATCACTCTCACTCTCAACACTGACCATGTCATCACACTCACTCACAACACTGACACCATCATCACTCTCACTCTCAACACTGACACCGTCATCAGTCTCACTCACAACACTGACACCATCATCAGTCTCACTCACAACACTGATACTATCATCACACTCAATCACAACACTGACACTGTCATCACTCTCATTCACAACACTGACACTGTCATCACTCTCACTCACAACACTGACACCGTCATCAGTCTTATTCACAACACTGACACTGTCATCAGTCTCACAACACTGACACCGTCATCAGTCTCACTCACAACACTGACACCGTCATCAGTCTCACACACAACACTGGCACTGCCATCACTCTCACTCACAACACTGACACCGTCATCACTCTCACTCACAACACTGACACCGTCATCACTCTCACTCTCAACACTGACACCGTCATCAGCCTCACTCACAACACTGACACCATCATCACTCTCACTCACAACACTGACACCGTCATCACTCTCACTCAACACTGACACCGTCATCAGTCTCACTCACAACACTGACACCGTCATCAGTCTCACTCACAACACTGACACCATCATCACTCTCATTCTCAACACTGACACCGTCATCAGTCTTATTCACAACACTGACACTGTCATCAGTCTCACAACACTGACACCGTCATCACTCTCACTCACAAAACTAACACCGTTATCACTCTCACTCAACAATGACACTGTCATCAGTCTCACTCACAATACTGACACCATCATCACTCTCACTCAACACTGACACTGTCATCACTCTCACTCACAACACTGACACCATCATCACTCTCATTCCCAACACTGACACCGTCATCAGTCTCACTCACAACACTGACACCATCATCAGTCTCACTCACAACACTGACACCATCATCACTCTCATTCCCAACACTGACACCGTCATCAGTCTCACTCACAACACTGACACCATCATCAGTCTTATTCACAACACTGACACTGTCATTAGTCTCACAACACTGACACCGTCATCACTCTCACTCAACAATGACACTGTCATCAGTCTCACAATACTGACACCATCATCACTCTCACTCAACATTGACACTGTCATCACTCTCACTCACAACACTGATACCATCATCACTCTCACTCTCAGCACTGACACCGTCATCAGTCTTACTCACAACACTGACACCATCATCAGTCTCACTCACAACACTGACACTGTCATCACTCTCACTCACAACACTGACACCGTCATCACTCTCACTCAACACGGACACCGTCATCGCTCTCACTCACAACACTGACACCGTCATCACTCTCACTCTCAACACTGACCATGTCATCACACTCACTCACAACACTGACACCATCATCACTCTCACTCTCAACACTGACACCGTCATCAGTCTCACTCACAACACTGACACCATCATCAGTCTCACTCACAACACTGATACTATCATCACTCTCAATCACAACACTGACACTGTCATCACTCTCATTCACAACACTGACACTGTCATCACTCTCACTCACAACACTGACACCGTCATCAGTCTTATTCACAACACTGACACCGTCATCAGTCTCACTCACAACACTGACACCGTCATCAGTCTCACACACAACACTGGCACTGCCATCACTCTCACTCACAACACTGACACCGTCATCACTCTCACTCACAACACTGACACCGTCATCACTCTCACTCTCAACACTGACACCGTCATCAGCCTCACTCACAACACTGACACCATCATCACTCTCACTCACAATACTGACACCGTCATCACTCTCACTCAACACTGACACCGTCATCAGTCTCACTCACAACACTGACACCGTCATCAGTCTCACTCACAACACTGACACGGTCATCACTCTCACTCACAACACTGACACCATCATCACTCTCATTCTCAACACTGACACCGTCATCAGTCTTATTCACAACACTGACACTGTCATCAGTCTCACAACACTGACACCGTCATCACTCTCACTCACAAAACTAACACCGTTATCACTCTCACTCAACAATGACACTGTCATCAGTCTCACTCACAATACTGACACCATCATCACTCTCACTCAACACTGACACTGTCATCACTCTCACTCACAACACTGACACCATCATCACTCTCATTCTCAACACTGACACCATCATCAGTCTTACTCACAACACTGACACCATCATCAGTCTCACTCACAACACTGACACTGTCATCAGTCTCACTCACAACACTGACACTGCCATCAGTCTCACTCACAACACTGACACCGTCATCAGTCTTACTCACAACACTGACACCATCATCAGTCTCACTCACAACACTGACACTGTCATCACTCTCACTCACAACACTGACACCGTCATCACTCTCACTCACAACACTGACACCCTCATCACTCTCACTCAAAACACTGACACCATCATAAGTCTCACTCAAAACACTGACACCGTCATCAGTCTTATTCACAACACTGACACTGTCATCAGTCTCACAACACTGACACCGTCATCAGTCTCACTCACAACACTGACACCGTCATCAGTCTCACACACAGCACTGGCACTGCCATCACTCTCACTCACAACACTGACACCATCATCACTCTCACTCACAACACTGACACTGTCATCACTCTCACTCTGAACACTGACACCGTCATCAGCCTCACTCACAACACTGACACCATCATCACTCTCACTCACAACACTGACACCGTCATCACTCTCACTCAACACTGACACCGTCATCACTCCCACTCAAAACACTGACACCGTCATCAGTTTCACTCACAACACTGACACTGTCATCACTCTCACTCACAACACTGACACCGTCATCAGTCTTATTCACAACACTGACACTGTCATTAGTCTCACAACACTGACACCGTCATCACTCTCACTCAACAATGACACTGTCATCAGTCTCACAATACTGACACCATCATCACTCTCACTCAACATTGACACTGTCATCACTCTCACTCACAACACTGATACCATCATCACTCTCACTCTCAAAACTGACACCGTCATCAGTCTTACTCACAACACTGACACCATCATCAGTCTCACTCACAACACTGACACTGTCATCACTCTCACTCACAACACTGACACCGTCATCACTCTCACTCAACACGGACACCGTCATCAGTCACACTCACCACACTGACACGATCAACGCTCTCACTCACAACACTGACATTATCATCACTCTAATTCACAACACTGACACTGTCATCACTCTTACTCACAACACTGACACCGTCATCAGTCTTATTCACAACACTGACACCGTCATCAGTCTCACTCACAACACTGACACCGTCATCATTTTCGCACACAACACTGGCACTGTCATCACTCTCACTCACAACACTGACACCGTCATCACTCTCACTCAAAACACTGACACCGTCATCAGTTTCACTCACAACACTGACACTGTGATCAGTCTCACTCACAACACTGACACTGTCATCACTCTCACTCACAACACTGACACCGTCATCAGTCTTATTCACAACACTGACAATGTCATCAGTCTCACAACACTGACACCGTCATCACTCTCACTCAACACTAACACTGTCATCAGTCTCACAATACTGACACCATCATCACTCTCACTCAACATTGACACTGTCATCACTCTCACTCACAACACTGATACCATCATCACTCTCACTCTCAACACTGACACCGTCATCAGTCTTACTCACAACACTGACACCATCATCAGTCTCACTCACAACACTGACACTGTCATCACTCTCACTCACAACACTGACACCGTCATCACTCTCACTCAACACGGACACCGTCATCAGTCTCACTCACAACACGGACACCGTCATCGCTCTCACTCACAACACTGACACCGTCATCAGTCTCACTCACAACACTGACACCGTCATCACTCTCACTCTCAACACTGACCATGTCATCACACTCACTCACAACACTGACACCATCATCACTCTCACTCTCAACACTGACACCGTCATCAGTCTCACTCACAACACTGACACCATCATCAGTCTCACTCACAACACTGATACTATCATCACACTCAATCACAACACTGACACTGTCATTACTCTCATTCACAACACTGACACTGTCATCACTCTCACTCACAACACTGACACCGTCATCAGTCTTATTCACAACACTGACACTGTCATCAGTCTCACAACACTGACACCGTCATCAGTCTCACTCACAACACTGACACCGTCATCAGTCTCACACACAACACTGGCACTGCCATCACTCTCACTCACAACACTGACACCGTCATCACTCTCACTCACAACACTGACACCGTCATCACTCTCACTCTCAACACTGACACCGTCATCAGCCTCACTCACAACACTGACACCATCATCACTCTCACTCACAACACTGACACCGTCATCACTCTCACTCAACACTGACACCGTCATCAGTCTCACTCACAACACTGACACCGTCATCAGTCTCACTCACAACACTGACACCATCATCACTCTCATTCTCAACACTGACACCGTCATCAGTCTTATTCACAACACTGACACTGTCATCAGTCTCACAACACTGACACCGTCATCACTCTCACTCACAAAACTAACACCGTTATCACTCTCACTCAACAATGACACTGTCATCAGTCTCACTCACAATACTGACACCATCATCACTCTCACTCAACACTGACACTGTCATCACTCTCACTCACAACACTGACACCATCATCACTCTCATTCCCAACACTGACACCGTCATCAGTCTCACTCACAACACTGACACCATCATCAGTCTCACTCACAACACTGACACCATCATCACTCTCATTCCCAACACTGACACCGTCATCAGTCTCACTCACAACACTGACACCATCATCAGTCTTATTCACAACACTGACACTGTCATTAGTCTCACAACACTGACACCGTCATCACTCTCACTCAACAATGACACTGTCATCAGTCTCACAATACTGACACCATCATCACTCTCACTCAACATTGACACTGTCATCACTCTCACTCACAACACTGATACCATCATCACTCTCACTCTCAGCACTGACACCGTCATCAGTCTTACTCACAACACTGACACCATCATCAGTCTCACTCACAACACTGACACTGTCATCACTCTCACTCACAACACTGACACCGTCATCACTCTCACTCAACACGGACACCGTCATCGCTCTCACTCACAACACTGACACCGTCATCACTCTCACTCTCAACACTGACCATGTCATCACACTCACTCACAACACTGACACCATCATCACTCTCACTCTCAACACTGACACCGTCATCAGTCTCACTCACAACACTGACACCATCATCAGTCTCACTCACAACACTGATACTATCATCACTCTCAATCACAACACTGACACTGTCATCACTCTCATTCACAACACTGACACTGTCATCACTCTCACTCACAACACTGACACCGTCATCAGTCTTATTCACAACACTGACACCGTCATCAGTCTCACTCACAACACTGACACCGTCATCAGTCTCACACACAACACTGGCACTGCCATCACTCTCACTCACAACACTGACACCGTCATCACTCTCACTCACAACACTGACACCGTCATCACTCTCACTCTCAACACTGACACCGTCATCAGCCTCACTCACAACACTGACACCATCATCACTCTCACTCACAATACTGACACCGTCATCACTCTCACTCAACACTGACACCGTCATCAGTCTCACTCACAACACTGACACCGTCATCAGTCTCACTCACAACACTGACACGGTCATCACTCTCACTCACAACACTGACACCATCATCACTCTCATTCTCAACACTGACACCGTCATCAGTCTTATTCACAACACTGACACTGTCATCAGTCTCACAACACTGACACCGTCATCACTCTCACTCACAAAACTAACACCGTTATCACTCTCACTCAACAATGACACTGTCATCAGTCTCACTCACAATACTGACACCATCATCACTCTCACTCAACACTGACACTGTCATCACTCTCACTCACAACACTGACACCATCATCACTCTCATTCTCAACACTGACACCATCATCAGTCTTACTCACAACACTGACACCATCATCAGTCTCACTCACAACACTGACACTGTCATCAGTCTCACTCACAACACTGACACTGCCATCAGTCTCACTCACAACACTGACACCGTCATCAGTCTTACTCACAACACTGACACCATCATCAGTCTCACTCACAACACTGACACTGTCATCACTCTCACTCACAACACTGACACCGTCATCACTCTCACTCACAACACTGACACCCTCATCACTCTCACTCAAAACACTGACACCATCATAAGTCTCACTCAAAACACTGACACCGTCATCAGTCTTATTCACAACACTGACACTGTCATCAGTCTCACAACACTGACACCGTCATCAGTCTCACTCACAACACTGACACCGTCATCAGTCTCACACACAGCACTGGCACTGCCATCACTCTCACTCACAACACTGACACCATCATCACTCTCACTCACAACACTGACACTGTCATCACTCTCACTCTGAACACTGACACCGTCATCAGCCTCACTCACAACACTGACACCATCATCACTCTCACTCACAACACTGACACCGTCATCACTCTCACTCAACACTGACACCGTCATCAGTCTCACTCACAACACTGACACCGTCATCAGTCTCACTCACAACACTGACACCGGTCATCACTCTCACTCACAACACTGACACCGTCATCAGTCTTATTCACAACACTGACACTGTCATCAGTCTCACAACACTGACACCGTCATCACTCTCACTCACAAAACTAACACCGTTCGCACTCTCACTCAACAATGACACTGTCATCAGTCTCACTCACAATACTGACACCATCATCACTCTCACTCAACACTGACACTGTCATCACTCTCACTCACAACACTGACACCATCATCACTCTCATTCTCAACACTGACACCATCATCAGTCTTACTCACAACACTGACACCATCATCAGTCTCACTCACAACACTGACACTGTCATCACTCTCACTCACAACACTGACACCGTCATCACTCTCACTCACAACACTGACACCGTCATCACTCTCACTCAAAACACTGACACCATCATAAGTCTCACTCAAAACACTGACACCGTCATCAGCCTCACTCACAACACTGACACCGTCATCAGTCTCACTCACAACACTGACACTGTCATCAGTCTCACTCAACACTGACACCGTCATCACTCTCACTCATAACACTGACACCGTCATCACTGTCACTCTGAACACTGACACCGTCATCAGTCTTACAACACTGACACCATCATCACTCTCACTCAAAACACTGACACCTCATCAGTTTCACTCACAACACTGACACTGTCATCAGTCTCACTCACAACACTGACACCATCATCACTCTCACTCAACACTGACACCGTCATCAGTCTCACTCACAACGCTGACACCGTCATCAGTCTTATTCACAACACTGACACTCTCATCACTCTCACTCAACACTGACACTGTCATCAGTCTCACAACACTGACACAGTCATCACTCTCACTCAACACTGACACTGTCATCACTCTCACTCACAACACTGATACCATCATCACTCTCACTCAACACTGACACTGTCATCAGTCTCACAATACTGACACCATCATCACTCTCACTCAACATTGACACTGTCATCACTCTCACTCACAACACTGATACCATCATCACTCTCACTCTCAACACTGACACCGTCATCAGTCTTACTCACAACACTGACACCATCATCAGTCTCACTCACAACACTGACACTGTCATCACTCTCACTCACAACACTGACACCGTCATCACTCTCACTCACAACACTGACACCGTCATCACTCTCACTCAAAACACTGACACCATCATAAGTCTCACTCAAAACACTGACACCGTAATCAGCCTCACTCACAACACTGACACCGTCATCAGTCTCACTCACAACACTGACACTATCATCAGTCTCACTCAACACTGACACCGTCATCACTCTCACTCATAACACTGACACCGTCATCACTGTCACTCTGAACACTGACACAGTCATCAGTCTTACAACACTGACACCATCATCACTCTCACTCAAAACACTGACACCGTCATCAGTTTCACTCACAACACTGACACTGTCATCACTCTCACTCACAACACTGACACTGTCATCACTCTCACTCAAAACACTGACACCGTCATCAGTTTCACTCACAACACTGACACTGTCATCACTCTCACTCACAACACTGACACCGTCATCTCTCTTACTCACAACACTGACACCATCATCAGTCTCACTCACAACACTGACACCGTCATCAGTCTTACAACACTGACACCATCATCACTCTCACTCAAAACACTGACACCGTCATCAGTCTCACTCACAACACTGACACTGTCATCACTCTCACTCACAACACTGACACCGTCATCACTCTCACTCAACACGGACACCTACATCAGTCTCACTCACAACACTGACACCGTCATCGCTCTCACTCACAACACTGACACTGTCATCACTCTCACTCACAACACTGACACTGTCATCAGTCTTGTTCACAACACTGACACTGTCATCAGTCTCACAACACTGACACCATCATCAGTCTCACTCACAACACTGACACCGTCATCAGTCTCACAGACAACACTGGCACTGTCATCACTCTCACTCACAACACTGACACCATCATCACTCTCACTCACAACACTGACACCGTCATCACTCTCACTCAACACTGACACCGTCATCAGTCTCACAACACTGACACCGTCATCACTCACACTCAACACTGACACTGTCATCAGTCTCACAATACTGACACCATCATCACTCTCACTCAACATTGACACTGTCATCACCCTCACTCACAACACTGATACCATCATCACTCTCACTCAACACTGACACTGTTATCAGTCTCACAATACTGACACCATCATCACTCTCACTCAACATTGACACTGTCATCACTCTCACTCACAACACTGACACCATCATCACTCTCACTCTCAACACTGACACCGTCATCAGTCTTACTCACAACACTGACACCATCATCAGTCTCACTCACAACACTGACACTGTCATTACTCTCACTCACAAGACTGACACCGTCATCACTCTCACTCAACACGGACACCGTCATCAGTCTCACTCACAACATTGACACGGTCATCAGTCTTATTCACAACACTGACACTGTCATCAGTCTCACAACACTGACACCGTCATCAGTCTCACTCACAACACTGACACCCTCATCAGTCTCACACACAACATTGGCACTGTCATCACTCTCACTCACAACACTGACACCGTCATCACTCTCACTCACAACACTGACACCGTCATCACTCTCACTCTTAACACTGACCATGTCATCACTCTCACTCACAACACTGACACCATCATCACTCTCACTCTCAACACTGACACCGTCATCAGTCTCACTCACAACACTGACACTATCATCACTCTCAATCACAACACTGACACTGTCATCACTCTCACTCACAACACTGACACCATCATCACTCTCATTCTCAACACTGACACCGTCATCAGTCTTATTCACAACACTGACACTGTCATCAGTCTCACAACACTGACACCGTCATCACTCTCACTCACAAAACTAACACCGTTATCACTCTCACTCAACAATGACACTGTCATCAGTCTCACTCACAATACTGACACCATCATCACTCTCACTCAACACTGACACTGTCATCACTCTCACTCACAACACTGACACCATCATTCACTCTCATTCTCAACACTGACACCATCATCAGTCTTACTCACAACACTGACACCATCATCAGTCTCGCTCACAACACTGACACTGTCATCACTCTCACTCACAACACTGACACCGTCATCACTCTCACTCACAACACTGACACCGTCATCACTCTCACTCAAAACACTGACACCATCATAAGTCTCACTCAAAACACTGACACCGTCATCAGTCTTATTCACAACACTGACACTGTCATCAGTCTCACAACACTGACACCGTCATCAGTCTCACTCACAACACTGACACCGTCATCAGTCTCACACACAACACTGGCACTGCCATCACTCTCACTCACAACACTGACACCGTCATCACTCTCACTCACAACACTGACACTGTCATCACTCTCACTCACAACACTGACACCGTCATCAGTCTCACTCACAACACTGACACTGTCATCACTCTCACTCACAACACTGACACCGTCATCAGTCTTATTCACAACACTGACACTGTCATCAGTCTCACAACACTGACACCGTCATCACTCTCACTCACAAAACTAACACCGTTATCACTCTCACTCAACAATGACACTGTCATCAGTCTCACTCACAATACTGACACCATCATCACTCTCACTCAACACTGACACTGTCATCACTCTCACTCACAACACTGACACCATCATCACTCTCATTCTCAACACTGACACCATCATCAGTCTTACTCACAACACTGACACCATCATCAGTCTCACTCACAACACTGACACTGTCATCACTCTCACTCACAACACTGACACCGTCATCACTCTCACTCACAACACTGACACCGTCATCACTCTCACTCAAAACACTGACACCATCATAAGTCTCACTCAAAACACTGACACCGTCATCAGCCTCACTCACAACACTGACACCGTCATCAGTCTCACTCACAACACTGAAACTGTCATCAGTCTCACTCACAACACTGACACCGTCATCAGTCTTATTCACAACACTGACACTGTCATCAGTCTCACAACACTGACACCGTTATCACTCTCACTCAACAATGACACTGTCATCAGTCTCACTCACAATACTGACACCATCATCACTCTCACTCAACACTGACACTGTCATCACTCTCACTCACAACACTGACACCATCATCACTCTCATTCTCAACACTGACACCATCATCAGTCTTACTCACAACACTGACACCATCATCAGTCTCACTCACAACACTGACACTGTCATCACTCTCACTCACAACACTGACACCGTCATCACTCTCACTCACAACACTGACACCGTCATCACTCTCACTCAAAACACTGACACCATCATAAGCCTCACTCAAAACACTGACACCGTCATCAGTCTTATTCACAACACTGACACTGTCATCAGTCTCACAACACTGACACCGTCATCAGTCTCACTCACAACACTGACACCGTCCTCAGTCTCACACACAACACTGGCACTGCCATCACTCTCACTCACAACACTGACACCGTCATCACTCTCACTCACAACACTGACACTGTCATCACTCTCACTCACAACACTGACACCGTCATCAGTCTCACTCACAACACTGACACTGTCATCAGTCTCACAACACTGACACCGTCATCAGTCTCACACACAACACTGGCACTGTCATCACTCTCACTCACAACACTGACACCGTCATCACTCTCACTCACAACACTGACACCGTCATCGCTCTCACTCACAACACTGACATTGTCATCAGTCTCACTCTCAACACTGACACCGTCATCAGTCTCACTCACAACACTGACACTGTCCTCAGTCTCACACACAACACTGGCACTGCCATCACTCTCACTCACAACACTGACACCGTCATCACTCTCACTCACAACACTGACACTGTCATCACTCTCACTCACAACACTGACACCGTCATCAGTCTCACTCACAACACTGACACTGTCATCACTCTCACTCACAACACTGACACCGTCATCAGTCTTATTCACAACACTGACACTGTCATCAGTCTCACAACACTGACACCGTCATCACTCTCACTCACAAAACTAACACCGTTATCACTCTCACTCAACAATGACACCGTCATCAGTCTCACTCACAACACTGACACCGTCATCAGTCTCACTCACAACACTGACACTGTCATCACTCTCACTCACAACACTGACACCGTCATCACTCTCACTCACAACACTGACACCGTCATCACTCTCACTCAAAACACTGACACCATCATAAGTCTCACTCAAAACACTGACACCGTCATCAGCCTCACTCACAACACTGACACCGTCATCAGTCTCACTCACAACACTGACACTGTCATCAGTCTCACTCAACACTGACACCGTCATCACTCTCACTCATAACACTGACACCGTCATCACTGTCACTCTGAACACTGACACCGTCATCAGTCTTACAACACTGACACCATCATCACTCTCACTCAAAACACTGACACCGTCATCAGTTTCACTCACAACACTGACACCATCATCACTCTCACTCAACACTGACACTGTCATCAGTCTCACTCACAACACTGACACCATCATCACTCTCACTCAACACTGACACCGTCATCAGTCTCACTCACAACGCTGACACCGTCATCAGTCTTATTCACAACACTGACACTGTCATCACTCTCACTCAACACTGACACTGTCATCAGTCTCACAACACTGACACCGTCATCACTCTCACTCAACACTGACACTGTCATCACTCTCACTCACAACACTGATACCATCATCACTCTCACTCAACACTGACACTGTCATCAGTCTCACAATACTGACACCATCATCACTCTCACTCAACATTGACACTGTCATCACTCTCACTCACAACACTGATACCATCATCACTCTCACTCTCAACACTGACACCGTCATCAGTCTTACTCACAACACTGACACCATCATCAGTCTCACTCACAACACTGACACTGTCATCACTCTCACTCACAACACTGACACCGTCATCACTCTCACTCACAACACTGACACCGTCATCACTCTCACTCAAAACACTGACACCATCATAAGTCTCACTCAAAACACTGACACCGTAATCAGCCTCACTCACAACACTGACACCGTCATCAGTCTCACTCACAACACTGACACTATCATCACTCTCACTCAACACTGACACCATCATCACTCTCACTCTGAACACTGACACCGTCATCAGTCTTACAACACTGACACCATCATCACTCTCACTCAAAACACTGACACCGTCATCAGTTTCACTCACAACACTGACACTGTCATCAGTCTCACTCACAACGCTGACACCGTCATCACTCTCACTCACAACACTGATACCATCATCACTCTCACTCAACACTGACACTGTCATCAGTCTCACAATACTGACACCATCATCACTCTCACTCAACATTGACACTGTCATCACTCTCACTCACAACACTGATACCATCATCACTCTCACTCTCAACACTGACACCGTCATCAGTCTTACTCACAACACTGACACCATCATCAGTCTCACTCACAACACTGACACTGTCATCACTCTCACTCACAACACTGACACCGTCATCACTCACACTCAACACGGACACCTTCATCAGTCTCACTCAAAACACGGACACCGTCATCAGTCTCACTCACAACACTGACACCGTCATCGCTCTCACTCACAACACTGACACTGTCATCAGTCTCACAATACTGACACCATCATCACTCTCACTCAACATTGACACTGTCATCACTCTCACTCACAACACTGATACCATCATCACTCTCACTCAACACTGACACTGTCATCAGTCTCACAACACTGACACCGTCATCACTCTCACTCTCAACACTGACCATGTCATCACTCTCAATCACAACACTGACACCATCATCACTCTCACTCTCAACACTGACACCGTCATCAGTCTCACTCACAACACTGACACTATCATCACTCTCAATCACAACACTGACACTGTCATCACTCTCATTCACAACACTGACACAGTCATCACTCTCACTCACAACACTGACACCGTCATCAGTCTTATTCACAACACTGACACTGTCATCAGTCTCACAACACTGACACCATCATCACTCTCACTCTCAACACTGACACCGTCATCAGTCTCACTCACAACACTGACACCATCATCAGTCTCACACACAACACTGGCACTGTCATCACTCTCACTCACAACACTGACACCATCATCACTCTCACTCAACACTGACACCGTCATCAGTCTCACTCACAACGCTGACACCGTCATCAGTCTTATTCACAACACTGACACTGTCATCACTCTCACTCAACACTGACACTGTCATCAGTCTCACAACACTGACACCGTCATCACTCTCACTCAACACTGACACTGTCATCACTCTCACTCACAACACTGATACCATCATCACTCTCACTCAACACTGACACTGTCATCAGTCTCACAATACTGACACCATCATCACTCTCACTCAAAACACTGACACCGTCATCACTCTCACTCATAACACTGACACCGTCATCACTGTCACTCTGAACACTGACACCGTCATCAGTCTTACAACACTGACACCATCATCACTCTCACTCAAAACACTGACACCGTCATCAGTTTCACTCACAACACTGACACTGTCATCAGTCTCACTCACAACACTGACACCATCATCACTCTCACTCAACACTGACACCGTCATCAGTCTCACTCACAACGCTGACACCGTCATCAGTCTTATTCACAACACTGACACTGTCATCACTCTCACTCAACACTGACACTGTCATCAGTCTCACAACACTGACACCGTCATCACTCTCACTCAACACTGACACTGTCATCACTCTCACTCACAACACTGATACCATCATCACTCTCACTCAACACTGACACTGTCATCAGTCTCACAATACTGACACCATCATCACTCTCACTCAACATTGACACTGTCATCACTCTCACTCACAACACTGATACCATCATCACTCTCACTCTCAACACTGACACCGTCATCAGTCTTACTCACAACACTGACACCATCCTCAGTCTCACTCACAACACTGACACTGTCATCACTCTCACTCACAACACTGACACCATCATCACTCTCACTCACAACACTGACACCGTCATCACTCTCACTCAAAACACTGACACCATCATAAGTCTCACTCAAAACACTGACACCATAATCAGCCTCACTCACAACATTGACACCGTCATCAGTCTCACTCACAACACTGACACTATCATCAGTCTCACTCAACACTGACACCGTCATCACTCTCACTCATAACACTGACACCGTCATCACTGTCACTCTGAACACTGACACCGTCATCAGTCTTACAACACTGACACCATCATCACTCTCACTCAAAACACTGACACCGTCATCAGTTTCACTCACAACACTGACACTGTCATCAGTCTCACTCACAACGCTAACACCGTCATCACTCTCACTCACAACACTGATACCATCATCACTCTCACTCAACACTGACACTGTCATCAGTCTCACAATACTGACACCATCATCACTCTCACTCAACATTGACACTGTCATCACTCTCACTCACAACACTGATACCATCATCACTCTCACTCTCAACACTGACACCGTCATCAGTCTTACTCACAACACTGACACCATCATCAGTCTCACTCACAACACTGACACTGTCATCACTCTCACTCACAACACTGACACCGTCATCACTCTCACTCAACACGGACACCTTCATCAGTCTCACTCAAAACACGGACACCGTCATCAGTCTCACTCACAACACTGACACCGTCATCGCTCTCACTCACAACACTGACACTGTCATCAGTCTCACAATACTGACACCATCATCACTCTCACTCAACATTGACACTGTCATCACTCTCACTCACAACACTGATACCATCATCACTCTCACTCAACACTGACACTGTCATCAGTCTCACAATACTGACACCATCATCAGTCTCACACACAACATTGACACTGTCATCACTCCCACTCACAACACTGACACTGTCATCACTCTCACAATACTGACACCATCATCACTCTCACTCAACATTGACACTGTCATCACTCTCACTCACAACACTGATACCGTCATCACTCTCACTCTCAACACTGACACCATCATCAGTCTTACTCACAACACTGACACCATCATCAGTCTCACTCACAACACTGACACTGTCATCACACTCACTCACAACACTGACACCGTCATCACTCTCACTCAACACAGACACCATCATCAGTCTCACTCACAACACTGACACCGTCATCACTCTCACTCTCAACACTGACCATGTCATCACTCTCAATCACAACACTGACACCATCATCACTCTCACTCTCAACACTGACACCATCATCAGTCTCACTCACAACACTGACACTATCATCACTCTCAATCACAACACTGACACTGTCATCACTCTCATTCACAACACTGACACAGTCATCACTCTCACTCACAACACTGACACCGTCATCAGTCTTATTCACAACACTGACACTGTCATCAGTCTGACAACACTGACACCATCATCACTCTCACTCTCAACACTGACACCGTCATCAGTCTCACTCACAACACTGACACCATCATCAGTCTCACTCACAACACTGACACTATCATCACTCTCAATCACAACACTGACACTGTCATCACTCTCATTCACAACACTGACACTGTCATCACTCTCATTCACAACACTGACACAGTCATCACTCTCACTCACAACACTGACACCGTTATCAGTCTCACTCACAACACTGACACCGTCATCAGTCTCACACACAACACTGGCACTGTCATCACTCTCACTCACAACACTGACACCGTCATCACTCTCACTCAACACAGACACCATCATCAGTCTCACTCACAACACTGACACCGTCATCGCTCTCACTCACAACACTGACATTGTCATCACTCTCACTCAACACTAACACCGTTATCACTCTCACTCAACAATGACACTCTCATGACTCTCACTCACAACACTGATACCATCATCACTCTCACTCAACACTGACACTGTCATCAGTCTCACAATACTGACACCATCATCACTCTCACTCAAAACACTGACACCGTCATCACTCTCACTCATAACACTGACACCGTCATCACTGTCACTCTGAACACTGACACCGTCATCAGTCTTACAACACTGACACCATCATCACTCTCACTCAAAACACTGACACCGTCATCAGTTTCACTCACAACACTGACACTGTCATCAGTCTCACTCACAACACTGACACCATCATCACTCTCACTCAACACTGACACCGTCATCAGTCTCACTCACAACGCTGACACCGTCATCAGTCTTATTCACAACACTGACACTGTCATCACTCTCACTCAACACTGACACTGTCATCAGTCTCACAACACTGACACCGTCATCACTCTCACTCAACACTGACACTGTCATCACTCTCACTCACAACACTGATACCATCATCACTCTCACTCAACACTGACACTGTCATCAGTCTCACAATACTGACACCATCATCACTCTCACTCAACATTGACACTGTCATCACTCTCACTCACAACACTGATACCATCATCACTCTCACTCTCAACACTGACACCGTCATCAGTCTTACTCACAACACTGACACCATCCTCAGTCTCACTCACAACACTGACACTGTCATCACTCTCACTCACAACACTGACACCATCATCACTCTCACTCACAACACTGACACCGTCATCACTCTCACTCAAAACACTGACACCATCATAAGTCTCACTCAAAACACTGACACCATAATCAGCCTCACTCACAACATTGACACCGTCATCAGTCTCACTCACAACACTGACACTATCATCAGTCTCACTCAACACTGACACCGTCATCACTCTCACTCATAACACTGACACCGTCATCACTGTCACTCTGAACACTGACACCGTCATCAGTCTTACAACACTGACACCATCATCACTCTCACTCAAAACACTGACACCGTCATCAGTTTCACTCACAACACTGACACTGTCATCAGTCTCACTCACAACGCTAACACCGTCATCACTCTCACTCACAACACTGATACCATCATCACTCTCACTCAACACTGACACTGTCATCAGTCTCACAATACTGACACCATCATCACTCTCACTCAACATTGACACTGTCATCACTCTCACTCACAACACTGATACCATCATCACTCTCACTCTCAACACTGACACCGTCATCAGTCTTACTCACAACACTGACACCATCATCAGTCTCACTCACAACACTGACACTGTCATCACTCTCACTCACAACACTGACACCGTCATCACTCTCACTCAACACGGACACCTTCATCAGTCTCACTCAAAACACGGACACCGTCATCAGTCTCACTCACAACACTGACACCGTCATCGCTCTCACTCACAACACTGACACTGTCATCAGTCTCACAATACTGACACCATCATCACTCTCACTCAACATTGACACTGTCATCACTCTCACTCACAACACTGATACCATCATCACTCTCACTCAACACTGACACTGTCATCAGTCTCACAATACTGACACCATCATCAGTCTCACACACAACATTGACACTGTCATCACTCCCACTCACAACACTGACACTGTCATCACTCTCACAATACTGACACCATCATCACTCTCACTCAACATTGACACTGTCATCACTCTCACTCACAACACTGATACCGTCATCACTCTCACTCTCAACACTGACACCATCATCAGTCTTACTCACAACACTGACACCATCATCAGTCTCACTCACAACACTGACACTGTCATCACACTCACTCACAACACTGACACCGTCATCACTCTCACTCAACACAGACACCATCATCAGTCTCACTCACAACACTGACACCGTCATCACTCTCACTCTCAACACTGACCATGTCATCACTCTCAATCACAACACTGACACCATCATCACTCTCACTCTCAACACTGACACCATCATCAGTCTCACTCACAACACTGACACTATCATCACTCTCAATCACAACACTGACACTGTCATCACTCTCATTCACAACACTGACACAGTCATCACTCTCACTCACAACACTGACACCGTCATCAGTCTTATTCACAACACTGACACTGTCATCAGTCTGACAACACTGACACCATCATCACTCTCACTCTCAACACTGACACCGTCATCAGTCTCACTCACAACACTGACACCATCATCAGTCTCACTCACAACACTGACACTATCATCACTCTCAATCACAACACTGACACTGTCATCACTCTCATTCACAACACTGACACTGTCATCACTCTCATTCACAACACTGACACAGTCATCACTCTCACTCACAACACTGACACCGTTATCAGTCTCACTCACAACACTGACACCGTCATCAGTCTCACACACAACACTGGCACTGTCATCACTCTCACTCACAACACTGACACCGTCATCACTCTCACTCAACACAGACACCATCATCAGTCTCACTCACAACACTGACACCGTCATCGCTCTCACTCACAACACTGACATTGTCATCACTCTCACTCAACACTAACACCGTTATCACTCTCACTCAACAATGACACTCTCATGACTCTCACTCACAACACTGACACCATCATCACTCTCATTCTCAACACTGACACCGTCATCAGTCTTACTCACAACACTGACACCATCACCAGTCTCACTCACAACACTGACACTGTCATCACTCTCACTCACAACACTGACACCGTCATCACTCTCACTCACAACACTGACACCGTCATCACTCTTACTCAAAACACTGACACCGTCATCAGTCTCACTCAAAACACTGACACCGTCATCAGCCTCACTCACAACACTGACACTGTCATCAGTCTCACTCACAAAACTGACACTGTCATCAGTCTCACTCAACACTGACACCGTCATCACTCTCACTCACAACACTGACACCGTCATCACTGTCACTCTGAACACTGACACCGTCATCAGTCTTACAACACTGACACCATCATCACTCTCACTCAAAACACTGACACCGTCATCAGTTTCACTCACAACACTGACACTGTCATCACTCTCACTCACAACACTGACACCGTCATCACTCTCACTCAACACGGACACCGTCATCAGTCTCACAACACTGACACCGTCATCACTCTCACTCACAAAACTAACACCGTTATCACTCTCACTCAACAATGACACTGTCATCAGTCTCACTCACAATACTGACACCATCATCACTCTCACTCAACACTGACACTGTCATCACTCTCACTCACAACACTGACACCATCATCACTCTCATTCTCAACACTGACACCATCATCAGTCTTACTCACAACACTGACACCATCATCAGTCTCACTCACAACACGGACACTGTCATCACTCTCACTCACAACACTGACACCGTCATCACTCTCACTCACAACACTGACACCGTCATCACTCTCACTCAAAACACTGACACCATCATAAGTCTCACTCAAAACACTGACACCGTCATCAGCCTCACTCACAACACTGACACCGTCATCAGTCTCACTCACAACACTGACACTGTCATCAGTCTCACTCAACACTGACACCATCATCACTCTCACTCATAACACTGACACCGTCATCACTGTCACTCTGAACACTGACACCGTCATCAGTCTTACAACACTGACACCATCATCACTCTCACTCAAAACACTGACACCGTCATCAGTTTCACTCACAACACTGACACTGTCATCAGTCTCACTCACAACACTGACACCATCATCACTCTCACTCAACACTGACACCGTCATCAGTCTCACTCACAACGCTGACACCGTCATCAGTCTTATTCACAACACTGACACTGTCATCACTCTCACTCAACACTGACACTGTCATCAGTCTCACAACACTGACACCGTCATCACTCTCACTCAACACTGACACTGTCATCACTCTCACTCACAACACTGATACCATCATCACTCTCACTCAACACTGACACTGTCATCAGTCTCACAATACTGACACCATCATCACTCTCACTCAACATTGACACTGTCATCACTCTCACTCACAACACTGATACCATCATCACTCTCACTCTCAACACTGACACCGTCATCAGTCTTACTCACAACACTGACACCATCATCAGTCTCACTCACAACACTGACACTGTCATCACTCTCACTCACAACACTGACACCGTCATCACTCTCACTCACAACACTGACACCGTCATCACTCTCACTCAAAACACTGACACCATCATAAGTCTCACTCAAAACACTGACACCGTAATCAGCCTCACTCACAACACTGACACCGTCATCAGTCTCACTCACAACACTGACACTATCATCAGTCTCACTCAACACTGACACCGTCATCACTCTCACTCATAACACTGACACCGTCATCACTGTCACTCTGAACACTGACACCGTCATCAGTCTTACAACACTGACACCATCATCACTCTCACTCAACATTGACACTGTCATCACTCTCACTCACAACACTGATACCATCATCACTCTCACTCTCAACACTGACACCGTCATCAGTCTTACTCACAACACTGACACCATCATCAGTCTCACTCACAACACTGACACTGTCATCACTCTCACTCACAACACTGACACCGTCATCACTCTCACTCAACACGGACACCTTCATCAGTCTCACTCAAAACACGGACACCGTCATCAGTCTCACTCACAACACTGACACCGTCATCGCTCTCACTCACAACACTGACACTGTCATCAGTCTCACAATACTGACACCATCATCACTCTCACTCAACATTGACACTGTCATCACTCTCACTCACAACACTGATACCATCATCACTCTCACTCAACACTGACACTGTCATCAGTCTCACAATACTGACACCATCATCAGTCTCACACACAACATTGACACTGTCATCACTCTCACTCACAACACTGACACTGTCATCACTCTCACAATACTGACACCATCATCACTCTCACTCAACATTGACACTGTCATCACTCTCACTCACAACACTGATACCGTCATCACTCTCACTCTCAACACTGACACCGTCATCAGTCTTACTCACAACACTGACACCATCATCAGTCTCACTCACAACACTGACACTGTCATCACACTCACTCACAACACTGACACCGTCATCACTCTCACTCAACACAGACACCATCATCAGTCTCACTCACAACACTGACACCGTCATCACTCTCACTCTCAACACTGACCATGTCATCACTCTCAATCACAACACTGACACCATCATCACTCTCACTCTCAACACTGACACCTTCATCAGTCTCACTCACAACACTGACACTATCATCACTCTCAATCACAACACTGACACTGTCATCACTCTCATTCACAACACTGACACAGTCATCACTCTCACTCACAACACTGACACCGTCATCAGTCTTATTCACAACACTGACACTGTCATCAGTCTCACAACACTGACACCATCATCACTCTCACTCTCAACACTGACACCGTCATCAGTCTCACTCACAACACTGACACCATCATCAGTCTCACTCACAACACTGACACTATCATCACTCTCAATCACAACACTGACACTGTCATCACTCTCATTCACAACACTGACACTGTCATCACTCTCATTCACAACACTGACACAGTCATCACTCTCACTCACAACACTGACACTGTCATCAGTCTCACACACAACACTGGCACTGTCATCACTCTCACTCACAACACTGACACCGTCATCACTCTCACTCAACACAGACACCATCATCAGTCTCACTCACAACACTGACACCGTCATCAGTCTCACACACAACACTGGCACTGTCATCACTCTCACTCACAACACTGACACCGTCATCACTCTCACTCAACACAGACACCATCATCAGTCTCACTCACAACACTGACACCGTCATCGCTCTCACTCACAACACTGACATTGTCATCACTCTCACTCAACACTAACACCGTTATCACTCTCACTCAACAATGACACTGTCATGACTCTCACTCACAACACTGACACCATCATCACTCTCATTCTCAACACTGACACCGTCATCAGTCTTACTCACAACACTGACACCATCACCAGTCTCACTCACAACACTGACACTGTCATCACTCTCACTCACAACACTGACACCGTCATCACTCTCACTCACAACACTGACACCGTCATCACTCTTACTCAAAACACTGACACCGTCATCAGTCTCACTCAAAACACTGACACCGTCATCAGCCTCACTCACAACACTGACACTGTCATCAGTCTCACTCACAACACTGACACTGTCATCAGTCTCACTCAACACTGACACCGTCATCACTCTCACTCACAACACTGACACCGTCATCACTGTCACTCTGAACACTGACACCGTCATCAGTCTTACAACACTGACACCATCATCACTCTCACTCAAAACACTGACACCGTCATCAGTTTGACTCACAACACTGACACTGTCATCACTCTCACTCACAACACTGACACTGTCATCACTCTCACTCACAACACTGACACCGTCATCTATCTTACTCACTACACTGACACCATCATCAGTCTCACTCACAACACTGACACCGTCATCAGTCTTACAACACTGACACCATCATCACTCTCACTCAAAACACTGACACCGTCATCAGTTTCACTCACAACACTGACACTGTCATCACTCTCACTCACAACGCTGACACTGTCATCACTCTCACTCACAACACTGACACCGTCATCACTCTCACTCAACACGGACACCATCATCAGTCTCACTCACAACACTGACACCGTCATCGCTCTCACTCACAACACTGACACTGTCATCACTCTCACTCACAACACTGACACTGTCATCAGTCTTGTTCACAACACTGACACTGTCATCAGTCTCACAACACTGACACCATCATCAGTCTCACTCACAACACTGACACCGTCATCAGTCTCACAGACAACACTGGCACTGTCATCACTCTCACTCACAACACTGACACCGTCATCACTCTCACTCAACACTGACACCGTCATCAGTCTCACAACACTGACACCGTCATCACTCACACTCAACACTGACACTGTCATCAGTCTCACAATACTGACACCATCATCACTCTCACTCAACATTGACACTGTCATCACTCTCACTCACAACACTGATACCATCATCACTCTCACTCAACACTGACACTGTCATCAGTCTCACAATACTGACACCATAATCACTCTCACTCAACATTGACACTGTCATCACTCTCACTCACAGCACTGACACCATCATCACTCTCACTCTCAACACTGACACCGTCATCAGTCTTACTCACAACACTGACACCATCATCAGTCTCACTCACAACACTGACACTGTCATTACTCTCACTCACAAGACTGACACCGTCATCACTCTCACTCAACACGGACACCGTCATCAGTCTCACTCACAACACTGACACCGTCATCAGTCTTATTCACAACACTGACACTGTCATCAGTCTCACAACACTGACACCGTCATCAGTCTCACTCACAACACTGACACCCTCATCAGTCTCACACACAACACTGGCACTGTCATCACTCTCACTCACAACACTGACACCGTCATCACTCTCACTCACAACACTGACACCGTCATCACTCTCACTCTTAACACTGACCATGTCATCACTCTCACTCACAACACTGACACCATCATCACTCTCACTCTCAACACTGACACCGTCATCAGTCTCACTCACAACACTGACACTATCATCACTCTCAATCACAACACTGACACTGTCATCACTCTCATTCACAACACTGACACTGTCATCACTCTCACTCACAACACTGACACCGTCATCAGTCTTATTCACAACACTGACACTGTCATCAGTCTCACAACACTGACACCGTCATCAGTCTCACTCACAACACTGACACCGTCATCAGTCTCACACACAACACTGGCACTGTCATCACTCTCACTCACAACACTGACACCGTCATCACTCTCACTCACAACACTGACACTGTCGTCACTCTCACTCTCAACACTGACACCGTCATCAGCCTCACTCACAACACTGACACCATCATCACTCTCACTCACAACACTGACACCGTCATCACTCTCACTCAACACTGACACCGTCATCAGTCTCACTCACAACACTGACACCGTCATCAGTCTCACTCACAACACTGACACTGTCATCAGTCTCACAACACTGACACCGTCATCAGTCTCACTCACAAAACTAACACCGTTATCACTCTCACTCAACAATGACACTGTCATCACTCTCACTCACAACACTGACACCATCATCAGTCTTACTCACAACACTGACACCATCATCAGTCTCACTCACAACACTGACACCGTCATCACTCTCACTCACAACACTGACACCGTCATCACTCTCACTCACAACACTGACACCATCATCACTCTCACTCAAAACACTGACACCGTCATCAGTCTCACTCAAAACACTGACACCGTCATCAGTCTCACTCACAACACTGACACCATCATCAGTCTCACTCACAACACTTACACCATCATCAGTCTCACTCACAACACTGACACCGTCATCACTCTCACTCAAAACACTGACACCGACATCAGTTTCACTCACAACACTGACACTGTCATCACTCTCACTCACAACACTGACACCGTCATCAGTCTTATTCACAACACTGACACTGTCATTAGTCTCACAACACTGACACCGTCATCACTCTCACTCAACAATGACACTGTCATCAGTCTCACAATACTGACACCATCATCACTCTCACTCAACATTGACACTGTCATCACTCTCACTCACAACACTGATACCATCATCACTCTCACTCTCAACACTGACACCTTCATCAGTCTTACTCACAACACTGACACCATCATCAGTCTCACTGACAACACTGACACTGTCATCACTCTCACTCACAACACTGACACCGTCATCACTCTCACTCAACACGGACACCGTCATCAGTCTCACTCACAACACTGACACGATCAACGCTCTCACTCACAACACTGACATTATCATCAGTCTCACTCACAACACTGACACTATCATCACTCTCAATCACAACACTGACACTGTCATCACTCTAATTCACAACACTGACACTGTCATCACTCTGACTCACAACACTGACACCGTCATTAGTCTTATTCACAACACTGACACTGTCATCAGTCTCACAACACTGACACCGTCATCAGTCTCACTCACAACACTGACACCGTCATCATTTTCACACACAACACTGGCACTGTCATCACTCTCACTCACAACACTGACACCGTCATCTATCTTACTCACAACACTGACACCATCATCAGTCTCACTCACAACACTGACACCGTCATCAGTCTTACAACACTGACACCATCATCACTCTCACTCAAAACACTGACACCGTCATCAGTTTCACTCACAACACTGACACTGTCATCACTCTCACTCACAACACTGACACTGTCATCACTCTCACTCACAACACTGACACCGTCATCACTCTCACTCAACACGGACACCATCATCAGTCTCACTCACAACACTGACACCGTCATCGCTCTCACTCACAACACTGACACTGTCATCACTCTCACTCACAACACTGACACTGTCATCAGTCTTGTTCACAACACTGACACTGTCATCAGTCTCACAACACTGACACCATCATCAGTCTCACTCACAACACTGACACCGTCATCAGTCTCACAGACAACACTGGCACTGTCATCACTCTCACTCACAACACTGACACCATCATCACTCTCACTCACAACACTGACACCGTCATCACTCTCACTCAACACTGACACCGTCATCAGTCTCACAACACTGACACCGTCATCACTCACACTCAACACTGACACTGTCATCAGTCTCACAATACTGACACCATCATCACTCTCACTCAACATTGACACTGTCATCACTCTCACTCACAACACTGATACCATCATCACTCTCACTCCACACTGACACTGTCATCAGTCTCACAATACTGACACCATCATCACTCTCACTCAACATTGACACTGTCATCACTCTCACTCACAACACTGACACCATCATCACTCTCACTCTCAACACTGACACCGTCATCAGTCTTACTCACAACACTGACACCATCATCAGTCTCACTCACAACACTGACACTGTCATTACTCTCACTCACAAGACTGACACCATCATCACTCTCACTCAACACGGACACCGTCATCAGTCTCACTCACAACACTGACACCGTCATCAGTCTTATTCACAACACTGACACTGTCATCAGTCTCACAACACTGACACCGTCATCAGTCTCACTCACAACACTGACACCCTCATCAGTCTCACACACAACACTGGCACTGTCATCACTCTCACTCACAACACTGACACCGTCATCACTCTCACTCTTAACACTGACCATGTCATCACTCTCACTCACAACACTGACACCATCATCACTCTCACTCTCAACACTGACACCGTCATCAGTCTCACTCACAACACTGACACTATCATCACTCTCAATCACAACACTGACACTGTCATCACTCTCATTCACAACACTGACACTGTCATCACTCTCACTCACAACACTGACACCGTCATCAGTCTTATTCACAACACTGACACTGTCATCAGTCTCACAACACTGACACCGTCATCAGTCTCACTCACAACACTGACACCGTCATCAGTCTCACACACAACACTGGCACTGTCATCACTCTCACTCACAACACTGACACCGTCATCACTCTCACTCACAACACTGACACTGTCGTCATTCTCACTCTCAACACTGACACCGTCATCAGCCTCACTCACAACACTGACACCATCATCACTCTCACTCACAACACTGACACCGTCATCACTCTCACTCAACACTGACACCGTCATCACTCTCACTCACAACACTGACACCATCATCAGTCTTACTCACAACACTGACACCATCATCAGTCTCACTCACAACACTGACACCGTCATCACTCTCACTCACAACACTGACACCGTCATCACTCTCACTCACAACACTGACACCATCATCACTCTCACTCAAAACACTGACACCATCATCAGTCTCACTCAAAACACTGACACCGTCATCAGTCTCACTCACAACACTGACACCATCATCAGTCTCACTCACAACACTTACACCATCATCAGTCTCACTCACAACACTGACACCGTCATCACTCTCACTCAAAACACTGACACCGACATGAGTTTCACTCACAACACTGACACTGTCATCACTCTCACTCACAACACTGACACCGTCATCAGTCTTATTCACAACACTGACACTGTCATTAGTCTCACAACACTGACACCGTCATCACTCTCACTCAACAATGACACTGTCATCAGTCTCACAATACTGACACCATCATCACTCTCACTCAACATTGACACTGTCATCACTCTCACTCACATCACTGATACCATCATCACTCTCACTCTCAACACTGACACCGTCATCAGTCTTACTCACAACACTGACACCATCATCAGTCTCACTGACAACACTGACACTGTCATCACTCTCACTCACAACACTGACACCGTCATCACTCTCACTCAACACGGACACCGTCATCAGTCTCACTCACAACACTGACACGATCAACGCTCTCACTCACAACACTGACATTATCATCAGTCTCACTCACAACACTGACACTATCATCACTCTCAATCACAACACTGACACTGTCATCACTCTAATTCACAACACTGACACTGTCATCACTCTCACTCACAACACTGACACCGTCATCAGTCTTATTCACAACACTGACACTGTCATCAGTCTCACAACACTGACACCGTCATCAGTCTCACTCACAACACTGACACCGTCATCATTTTCACACACAACACTGGCACTGTCATCACTCTCACTCACAACACTGACACCGTCATCACTCTCACTCAAAACACTTACACCGTCATCAGTTTCACTCACAACACTGACACTGTGATCAGTCTCACTCACAACACTGACTCTGTCATCACTCTCACTCACAACACTGACACCGTCATCAGTCTTATTCACAACACTGACACTGTCATCAGTCTCACAACACTGACACCGTCATCACTCTCACTCAACACTGACACTGTCATCAGTCTCACAATACTGACACCATCATCACTCTCACTCAACATTGACACTGTCATCACTCTCACTCACAACACTGATACCATCATCACTCTCACTCTCAACACTGACACTGTCATCACTCTCACTCACAACACTGACACCGTCATCACTCTCACTCACAACACTGACACCGTCATCACTCTCACTCTCAACACTGACCATGTCATCACTCTCACTCACAACACTGACACCATCATCACTCTCACTCTCAACACTGACACCGTCATCAGTCTCACTCACAACACTGACACTATCATCACTCTCAATCACAACACTGACACTGTCATCACTCTCATTCACAAGACTGACACTGTCATCACTCTCACTCACAACACTGACACCGTCATCAGTCTTAATCACAACACTGACACTGTCATCAGTCTCACAACACTGACACTGTCATCAGTCTCACTCACAACACTGACACCCTCATCAGTCTCACACACAACACTGGCACTGTCATCACTCTCACTCACAACACTGACACCGTCATCACTCTCACTCTTAACACTGACCATGTCATCACTCTCACTCACAACACTGACACCATCATCACTCTCACTCTCAACACTGACACCGTCATCAGTCTCACTCACAACACTGACACTATCATCACTCTCAATCACAACACTGACACTGTCATCACTCTCATTCACAACACTGACACTGTCATCACTCTCACTCACAACACTGACACCGTCATCAGTCTTATTCACAACACTGACACTGTCATCAGTCTCACAACACTGACACCGTCATCAGTCTCACTCACAACACTGACACCGTCATCAGTCTCACACACAACACTGGCACTGTCATCACTCTCACTCACAACACTGACACCGTCATCACTCTCACTCACAACACTGACACTGTCGTCATTCTCACTCTCAACACTGACACCGTCATCAGCCTCACTCACAACACTGACACCATCATCACTCTCACTCACAACACTGACACCGTCATCACTCTCACTCAACACTGACACCGTCATCACTCTCACTCACAACACTGACACCATCATCAGTCTTACTCACAACACTGACACCATCATCAGTCTCACTCACAACACTGACACCGTCATCACTCTCACTCACAACACTGACACCGTCATCACTCTCACTCACAACACTGACACCATCATCACTCTCACTCAAAACACTGACACCATCATCAGTCTCACTCAAAACACTGACACCGTCATCAGTCTCACTCACAACACTGACACCATCATCAGTCTCACTCACAACACTTACACCATCATCAGTCTCACTCACAACACTGACACCGTCATCACTCTCACTCAAAACACTGACACCGACATGAGTTTCACTCACAACACTGACACTGTCATCACTCTCACTCACAACACTGACACCGTCATCAGTCTTATTCACAACACTGACACTGTCATTAGTCTCACAACACTGACACCGTCATCACTCTCACTCAACAATGACACTGTCATCAGTCTCACAATACTGACACCATCATCACTCTCACTCAACATTGACACTGTCATCACTCTCACTCACATCACTGATACCATCATCACTCTCACTCTCAACACTGACACCGTCATCAGTCTTACTCACAACACTGACACCATCATCAGTCTCACTGACAACACTGACACTGTCATCACTCTCACTCACAACACTGACACCGTCATCACTCTCACTCAACACGGACACCGTCATCAGTCTCACTCACAACACTGACACGATCAACGCTCTCACTCACAACACTGACATTATCATCAGTCTCACTCACAACACTGACACTATCATCACTCTCAATCACAACACTGACACTGTCATCACTCTAATTCACAACACTGACACTGTCATCACTCTCACTCACAACACTGACACCGTCATCAGTCTTATTCACAACACTGACACTGTCATCAGTCTCACAACACTGACACCGTCATCAGTCTCACTCACAACACTGACACCGTCATCATTTTCACACACAACACTGGCACTGTCATCACTCTCACTCACAACACTGACACCGTCATCACTCTCACTCAAAACACTTACACCGTCATCAGTTTCACTCACAACACTGACACTGTGATCAGTCTCACTCACAACACTGACTCTGTCATCACTCTCACTCACAACACTGACACCGTCATCAGTCTTATTCACAACACTGACACTGTCATCAGTCTCACAACACTGACACCGTCATCACTCTCACTCAACACTGACACTGTCATCAGTCTCACAATACTGACACCATCATCACTCTCACTCAACATTGACACTGTCATCACTCTCACTCACAACACTGATACCATCATCACTCTCACTCTCAACACTGACACTGTCATCACTCTCACTCACAACACTGACACCGTCATCACTCTCACTCACAACACTGACACCGTCATCACTCTCACTCTCAACACTGACCATGTCATCACTCTCACTCACAACACTGACACCATCATCACTCTCACTCTCAACACTGACACCGTCATCAGTCTCACTCACAACACTGACACTATCATCACTCTCAATCACAACACTGACACTGTCATCACTCTCATTCACAAGACTGACACTGTCATCACTCTCACTCACAACACTGACACCGTCATCAGTCTTATTCACAACACTGACACTGTCATCAGTCTCACAACACTGACACTGTCATCAGTCTCACTCACAACACTGACACCGTCATCAGTCTCACACAAAACACTGGCACTGTCATCACTCTCACTCACAACACTGACACCGTCATCACTCTCACTCACAACACTGACACTGTCGTCACTCTCACTCTCAACACTGACACCGTCATCAGCCTCACTCACAACACTGACACCATCATCACTCTCACTCACAACACTGACACCGTCATCACTCTCACTCAACACTGACACCGTCATCAGTCTCACTCACAACACTGACACCGTCATCAGTCTCACTCACAACACTGACACTGTCATCAGTCTCACAACACTGACACCGTCATCAGTCTCACTCACAAAACTAACACCGTTATCACTCTCACTCAACAATGACACTGTCATCACTCTCACTCACAACACTGACACCATCATCAGTCTTACTCACAACACTGACACCATCATCAGTCTCACTCACAACACTGACACCGTCATCACTCTCACTCACAACACTGACACCGTCATCACTCTCACTCACAACACTGACACCATCATCACTCTCACTCAAAACACTGACACCGTCATCAGTCTCACTCAAAACACTGACACCGTCATCAGTCTCACTCACAACACTGACACCATCATCAGTCTCACTCACAACACTGACACCATCATCAGTCTCAATCACAACACTGACACCGTCATCACTCTCACTCAAAACACTGACACCGTCATCAGTTTCACTCACAACACTGACACTGTCATCACTCTCACTCACAACACTGACACCGTCATCAGTCTTATTCACAACACTGACACTGTCATTAGTCTCACAACACTGACACCGTCATCACTCTCACTGAACAATGACACTGTCATCAGTCTCACAATACTGACACCATCATCACTCTCACTCAACATTGACACTGTCATCACTCTCACTCACAACACTGATACCATCATCACTCTCACTCTCAACACTGACACCGTCATCAGTCTTACTCACAACAATGACACCATCATCAGTCTCACTGACAACACTGACACTGTCATCACTCTCACTCACAACACTGACACCGTCATCACTCTCACTCAACACGGACACCGTCATCAGTCTCACTCACAACACTGACACGATCAACGCTCTCACTCACAACACTGACATTATCATCAGTCTCACTCACAACACTGACACTATCATCACTCTCAATCACAACACTGACACTGTCATCACTCTAATTCACAACACTGACACTGTCATCACTCTTACTCACAACACTGACACCGTCATTAGTCTTATTCACAACACTGACACTGTCATCAGTCTCACAACACTGACACCGTCATCAGTCTCACTCACAACACTGACACCGTCATCATTTTCACACACAACACTGGCACTGTCATCACTCTCACTCACAACACTGACACCGTCATCTATCTTACTCACAACACTGACACCATCATCAGTCTCACTCACAACACTGACACCGTCATCAGTCTTACAACACTGACACCATCATCACTCTCACTCAAAACACTGACACCGTCATCAGTTTCACTCACAACACTGACACTGTCATCACTACCACTCACAACACTGACACTGTCATCACTCTCACTCACAACACTGACACCGTCATCACTCTCACTCAACACGGACACCATCATCAGTCTCACTCACAACACTGACACCGTCATCGCTCTCACTCACAACACTGACACTGTCATCACTCTCACTCACAACACTGACACTGTCATCAGTCTTGTTCACAACACTGACACTGTCATCAGTCTCACAACACTGACACCATCATCAGTCTCACTCACAACACTGACACCGTCATCAGTCTCACAGACAACACTGGCACTGTCATCACTCTCACTCACAACACTGACACCATCATCACTCTCACTCACAACACTGACACCGTCATCACTCTCACTCAACACTGACACCGTCATCAGTCTCACAACACTGACACCGTCATCACTCACACTCAACACTGACACTGTCATCAGTCTCACAATACTGACACCATCATCACTCTCACTCAACATTGACACTGTCATCACTCTCACTCACAACACTGATACCATCATCACTCTCACTCCACACTGACACTGTCATCAGTCTCACAATACTGACACCATCATCACTCTCACTCAACATTGACACTGTCATCACTCTCACTCACAACACTGACACCATCATCACTCTCACTCTCAACACTGACACCGTCATCAGTCTTACTCACAACACTGACACCATCATCAGTCTCACTCACAACACTGACACTGTCATTACTCTCACTCACAAGACTGACACCGTCATCACTCTCACTCAACACGGACACCGTCATCAGTCTCACTCACAACACTGACACCGTCATCAGTCTTATTCACAACACTGACACTGTCATCAGTCTCACAACACTGACACCGTCATCAGTCTCACTCACAACACTGACACCCTCATCAGTCTCACACACAACACTGGCACTGTCATCACTCTCACTCACAACACTGACACCGTCATCACTCTCACTCTTAACACTGACCATGTCATCACTCTCACTCACAACACTGACACCATCATCACTCTCACTCTCAACACTGACACCGTCATCAGTCTCACTCACAACACTGACACTATCATCACTCTCAATCACAACACTGACACTGTCATCACTCTCATTCACAACACTGACACTGTCATCACTCTCACTCACAACACTGACACCGTCATCAGTCTTATTCACAACACTGACACTGTCATCAGTCTCACAACACTGACACCGTCATCAGTCTCACTCACAACACTGACACCGTCATCAGTCTCACACACAACACTGGCACTGTCATCACTCTCACTCACAACACTGACACCGTCATCACTCTCACTCACAACACTGACACTGTCGTCACTCTCACTCTCAACACTGACACCGTCATCAGCCTCACTCACAACACTGACACCATCATCACTCTCACTCACAACACTGACACCGTCATCACTCTCACTCAACACTGACACCGTCATCACTCTCACTCACAACACTGACACCATCATCAGTCTTACTCACAACACTGACACCATCATCAGTCTCACTCACAACACTGACACCGTCATCACTCTCACTCACAACACTGACACCGTCATCACTCTCACTCACAACACTGACACCATCATCACTCTCACTCAAAACACTGACACCATCATCAGTCTCACTCAAAACACTGACACCGTCATCAGTCTCACTCACAACACTGACACCATCATCAGTCTCACTCACAACACTTACACCATCATCAGTCTCACTCACAACACTGACACCGTCATCACTCTCACTCAAAACACTGACACCGACATGAGTTTCACTCACAACACTGACACTGTCATCACTCTCACTCACAACACTGACACCGTCATCAGTCTTATTCACAACACTGACACTGTCATTAGTCTCACAACACTGACACCGTCATCACTCTCACTCAACAATGACACTGTCATCAGTCTCACAATACTGACACCATCATCACTCTCACTCAACATTGACACTGTCATCACTCTCACTCACATCACTGATACCATCATCACTCTCACTCTCAACACTGACACCGTCATCAGTCTTACTCACAACACTGACACCATCATCAGTCTCACTGACAACACTGACACTGTCATCACTCTCACTCACAACACTGACACCGTCATCACTCTCACTCAACACGGACACCGTCATCAGTCTCACTCACAACACTGACACGATCAACGCTCTCACTCACAACACTGACATTATCATCAGTCTCACTCACAACACTGACACTATCATCACTCTCAATCACAACACTGACACTGTCATCACTCTAATTCACAACACTGACACTGTCATCACTCTCACTCACAACACTGACACCGTCATCAGTCTTATTCACAACACTGACACTGTCATCAGTCTCACAACACTGACACCGTCATCAGTCTCACTCACAACACTGACACCGTCATCATTTTCACACACAACACTGGCACTGTCATCACTCTCACTCACAACACTGACACCGTCATCACTCTCACTCAAAACACTTACACCGTCATCAGTTTCACTCACAACACTGACACTGTGATCAGTCTCACTCACAACACTGACTCTGCCATCACTCTCACTCACAACACTGACACCGTCATCAGTCTTATTCACAACACTGACACTGTCATCAGTCTCACAACACTGACACCGTCATCACTCTCACTCAACACTGACACTGTCATCAGTCTCACAATACTGACGCCATCATCACTCTCACTCAACATTGACACTGTCATCACTCTCACTCACAACACTGATACCATCATCACTCTCACTCTCAACACTGACACTGTCATCACTCTCACTCACAACACTGACACCGTCATCACTCTCACTCACAACACTGACACCGTCATCACTCTCACTCTCAACACTGACCATGTCATCACTCTCACTCACAACACTGACACCATCATCACTCTCACTCTCAACACTGACACCGTCATCAGTCTCACTCACAACACTGACACTATCATCACTCTCAATCACAACACTGACACTGTCATCACTCTCATTCACAACACTGACACTGTCATCACTCTCACTCACAACACTGACACCGTCATCAGTCTTATTCACAACACTGACACTGTCATCAGTCTCACAACACTGGCACTGTCATCACTCTCACTCACAACACTGACACCGTCATCACTCTCACTCACAACACTGACACTGTCGTCACTCTCACTCTCAACACTGACACCGTCATCAGCCTCACTCACAACACTGACACCATCATCACTCTCACTCACAACACTGACACCGTCATCACTCTCACTCAACACTGACACCGTCATCAGTCTCACTCACAACACTGACACCGTCATCAGTCTCACTCACAACACTGACACTGTCATCAGTCTCACAACACTGACACCGTCATCAGTCTCACTCACAAAACTAACACCGTTATCACTCTCACTCAACAATGACACTGTCATCACTCTCACTCACAACACTGACACCATCATCAGTCTTACTCACAACACTGACACCATCATCAGTCTCACTCACAACACTGACACCGTCATCACTCTCACTCACAACACTGACACCGTCATCACTCTCACTCACAACACTGACACCATCATCACTCTCACTCAAAACACTGACACCGTCATCAGTCTCACTCAAAACACTGACACCGTCATCAGTCTCACTCACAACACTGACACCATCATCAGTCTCACTCACAACACTGACACCATCATCAGTCTCAATCACAACACTGACACCGTCATCACTCTCACTCAAAACACTGACACCGTCATCAGTTTCACTCACAACACTGACACTGTCATCACTCTCACTCACAACACTGACACCGTCATCAGTCTTATTCACAACACTGACACTGTCATTAGTCTCACAACACTGACACCGTCATCACTCTCACTGAACAATGACACTGTCATCAGTCTCACAACACTGACACCGTCATCACTCTCACTCACAACACTGACACCATCATCACTCTCACTCAAAACACTGACACCGTCATCAGTCTCACTCACAATACTGACACCATCATCACTCTCACTCAACATTGACACTGTCATCACTCTCACTCACAACACTGATACCATGATCACTCTCACTCTCAACACTGACACCGTCATCAGTCTTACTCACAACACTGACACCATCATCAGTCTCACTCAACACGGACACCGTCATCAGTCTCACTCACAACACTGACACGATCAACGATCTCACTCACAACACTGACATTATCATCAGTCTCACTCACAACACTGACACCGTCATCAGTCTCACTCTCAACACTGACCATGTCATCACTCTCACTCACAACACTGACACTATCATCACTCTCAATCACAACACTGACACTGTCATCACTCTAATTCACAACATTGACACTGTCATCAGTCTCACAACACCGACAACGTCATCACTCTCACTCACAACACTGACACCGTCATCACTCTCACTCAAAACACTGACACCGTCATCAGTTTCACTCATAACACTGACACTGTGATCAGTCTCACTCACAACACTGACACCGTCATCAGTCTTATTCACAACACTGACACTGTCATCAGTCTCACAACACTGACACCGTCATCACTCTCACTCAACACTGACACTGTCATCAGTCTCACAATACTGACAACATCATCACTCTCACTCAACATTGACACTGTCATCACTCTCACTCACAACAGTGATACCATCATCACTCTCACTCTCAACACTGACACCGTCATCAGTCTTACTCACAACACTGACACCATCATCAGTCTCACTCACAACACTGACACTGTCATCACTCTCACTCACAACACTGACACCGTCATCACTCTCACTCAACACGGACACCGTCATCAGTCTCACTCACAACACTGGCACCGTCATCGCTCTCACTCACAACACTGACACCGTCATCACTCTCACTCTCAACACTGACCATGTCATCACACTCACTCACAACACTGACACCATCATCACTCTCACTCTCAAACACTGACACCGTCATCAGTCTCACTCACAACACTGATACCATCATCTGTCTCACTCACAACACTGATACTATCATCACTCTCAATCACAACACTGACACTGTCATCACTCTCATTCACAACACTGACACTGTCATCACTCTCACTCACAACACTGACACCGTCATCAGTCTTATTCACAACACTGACACTGTCATCAGTCTCACAACACTGACACCGTCATCAGTCTCACTCACAACACTGACACCGTCATCAGTCTCACACACAACACTGGCACTGCCATCACTCTCACTCACAACACTGACACCGTCATCACTCTCACTCACAACACTGACACCGTCATCACTCTCACTCTCAACACTGACACCGTCATCAGCCTCACTCACAACACTGACACCATCATCACTCTCACTCACAACACTGACACCGTCATCACTCTCACTCAACACTGACACCGTCATCAGTCTCACTCACAACACTGACACCGTCATCAGTCTCACTCACAACACTGACACTGTCATCACTCTCACTCACAACACTGACACAGTCATCAGTCTTATTCACAACACTGACACTGTCATCAGTCTCACAACACTGACACCGTCATCACTCTCACTCACAAAACTAACACCGTTATCACTCTCACTCAACAATGACACTGTCATCAGTCTCACTCACAATACTGACACCATCATCACTCTCACTCAACACTGACACTGTCATCACTCTCACTCACAACACTGACACCATCATCACTCTCATTCTCAACACTGACACCATCATCAGTCTTACTCACAATACTGACACCATCATCAGTCTCACTCACAACACTGACACTGTCATCACTCTCACTCACAACACTGACACCGTCATCACTCTCACTCACAACACTGACACCATCATCACTCTCACTCAAAACACTGACACCATCATAAGTCTCACTCAAAACACTGACACCGTCATCAGCCTCACTCACAAAACTGACACCGTCATCAGTCTCACTCACAACACTGACACTGTCATCAGTCTCACTCAACACTGACACCGTCATCACTCTCACTCATAACACTGACACCGTCATCACTGTCACTCAACACTGACACTGTCATCAGTCTCACAACACTGACACCGTCATCACTCTCACTCAACACTGACACTGTCATCGCTCTCACTCACAACACTGATACCATCATCACTCTCACTCAACACTGACACTGTCATCAGTCTCACAATACTGACACCATCATCACTCTCACTCAACATTGACACTGTCATCACTCTCACTCACAACACTGATACCATCATCACTCTCACTCTCAACACTGACACCATCATCAGTCTTACTCACAACACTGACACCATCATCAGTCTCACTCACAACACTGACACTGTCATCACTCTCACTCACAACACTGAGACCGTCATCACTCTCACTCACAACACTGACACCGTCATCACTCTCACTCAAAACACTGACACCGTCATAAGTCTCACTCAAAACACTGACACCATCATCAGCCTCACTCAAAACACTGACACCATCATCAGCCTCACTCACAACACTGACACCGTCATCAGTCTCACTCACAACACTGACACTGTCATCAGTCTCACTCAACACTGACACCGTCATCACTCTCACTCATAACACTGACACCGTCATCACTGTCACTCTGAACACTGACACCGTCATCAGTCTTACAACACTGACACCATCATCACTCTCACTCAAAACACTGACACCGTCATCAGTTTCACTCACAACACTGACACTGTCATCAGTCTCACTCACAACGCTGACACCGTCATCAGTCTTATTCACAACACTGACACTGTCATCACTCTCACTCAACACTGACACTGTCATCAGTCTCACAACACTGACACCGTCATCACTCTCACTCAACACTGACACTGTCATCACTCTCACTCACAACACTGATACCATCATCACTCTCACTCAACACTGACACTGTCATCAGTCTCACAATACTGACACCATCATCACTCTCACTCAACATTGACACTGTCATCACTCTCACTCACAACACTGATACCGTCATCACTCTCACTCTCAACACTGACACTGTCATCAGTCTTACTCACAACACTGACACCATCATCAGTCTCACTCACAACACTGACACTGTCATCACTCTCACTCACAACACTGACACCGTCATCACTCTCACTCAACACGGACACCGTCATCAGTCTCACTCACAACACTGACACCGTCATCGCTCTCACTCACAACACTGACACTGTCATCAGTCTCACAATACTGACACCATCATCACTCTCACTCAACATTGACACTGTCATCACTCTCACTCACAACACTGATACCATCATCACTCTCACTCTCAACACTGACACCGTCATCAGTCTTACTCACAACACTGACACCATCATCAGTCTCACACACAACATTGACACTGTCATCACACTCACTCACAACACTGACACCGTCATCACACTCACTCAACACAGACACCATCATCAGTCTCACTCACAACACTGACACTGTCATCACACTCACTCACAACACTGACACCGTCATCACTCTCACTCAACACTGACACCATCATCACTCTCACTCTCAACACTGACCATGTCATCACTCTCAATCACAACACTGACACCATCATCACTCTCACTCTCAACACTGACACCGTCATCAGTCTCACTCACAACACTGACACCATCATCAGTCTCACTCACAACACTGACACTATCATCACTCTCAATCACAACACTGACACTGTCATCACTCTCATTCACAACACTGACACAGTCATCACTCTCACTCACAACACTGACACCGTCATCAGTCTTATTCACAACACTGACACTGTCATCAGTCTCACAACACTGACACCATCATCAGTCTCACATACAACACTGACACCGTCATCAGTCTCACTCACAACACTGACACTATCATCACTCTCAATCACAACACTGACACTGTCATCACTCTCATTCACAACACTGACACTGTCATCACTCTCATTCACAACACTGACACAGTCATCACTCTCACTCACAACACTGACACCGTTATCAGTCTCACTCACAACACTGACACCGTCATCAGTCTCACACACAACACTGGCACTGTCATCACTCTCACTCACAACACTGACACCGTCATCACTCTCACTCAACACAGACACCATCATCAGTCTCACTCACAACACTTACACCGTCATCGCTCTCACTCACAACACTGACATTGTCATCACTCTCACTCAACACTAACACCGTTATCACTCTCACTCAACAATGACACTGTCATCAGTCTCACTCACAATACTGACACCATCATCACTCTCACTCAACACTGACACTGTCATGACTCTCACTCACAACACTGACACCATCATCACTCTCATTCTCAACACTGACACCGTCATCAGTCTTACTCACAACACTGACACCATCACCAGTCTCACTCACAACACTGACACTGTCATCACTCTCACTCACAACACTGACACCGTCATCACTCTCACTCACAACACTGACACCGTCATCACTCTTACTCAAAACACTGACACCGTCATCAGTCTCACTCAAAACACTGACACCGTCATCAGCCTCACTCACAACACTGACACTGTCATCAGTCTCACTCACAACACTGACACTGTCATCAGTCTCACTCAACACTGACACCGTCATCACTCTCACTCACAACACTGACACCGTCATCACTGTCACTCTGAACACTGACACTGTCATCACTCTCACTCAACACTGACACTGTCATCAGTCTCACAACACTGACACCATCATCACTCTCACTCAACACTGACACTGTCATCACTCTCACTCACAACACTGATACCATCATCACTCTCACTCAACACTGACACTGTCATCAGTCTCACAATACTGACACCATCATCACTCTCACTCAACATTGACACTGTCATCACTCTCACTCACAACACTGATACCATCATCACTCTCACTCTCAACACTGACACTGTCATCAGTCTTACTCACAACACTGACACCATCATCAGTCTCACTCACAACACTGACACTGTCATCACTCTCACTCACAACACTGACACCGTCATCACTCTCACTCAACACGGACACCGTCATCAGTCTCACTCACAACACTGACACCGTCATCGCTCTCACTCACAACACTGACACTGTCATCAGTCTCACAATACTGACACCATCATCACTCTCACTCAACATTGACACTGTCATCACTCTCACTCACAACACTGATACCATCATCACTCTCACTCTCAACACTGACACCGTCATCAGTCTTACTCACAACACTGACACCATCATCAGTCTCACACACAACATTGACACTGTCATCACACTCACTCACAACACTGACACCGTCATCACACTCACTCAACACAGACACCATCATCAGTCTCACTCACAACACTGACACTGTCATCACACTCACTCACAACACTGACACCGTCATCACTCTCACTCAACACTGACACCATCATCACTCTCACTCTCAACACTGACCATGTCATCACTCTCAATCACAACACTGACACCATCATCACTCTCACTCTCAACACTGACACCGTCATCAGTCTCACTCACAACACTGACACCATCATCAGTCTCACTCACAACACTGACACTATCATCACTCTCAATCACAACACTGACACTGTCATCACTCTCATTCACAACACTGACACAGTCATCACTCTCACTCACAACACTGACACCGTCATCAGTCTTATTCACAACACTGACACTGTCATCAGTCTCACAACACTGACACCATCATCAGTCTCACATACAACACTGACACCGTCATCAGTCTCACTCACAACACTGACACTATCATCACTCTCAATCACAACACTGACACTGTCATCACTCTCATTCACAACACTGACACTGTCATCACTCTCATTCACAACACTGACACAGTCATCACTCTCACTCACAACACTGACACCGTTATCAGTCTCACTCACAACACTGACACCGTCATCAGTCTCACACACAACACTGGCACTGTCATCACTCTCACTCACAACACTGACACCGTCATCACTCTCACTCAACACAGACACCGTCATCAGTCTCACTCACAACACTTACACCGTCATCGCTCTCACTCACAACACTGACATTGTCATCACTCTCACTCAACACTAACACCGTTATCACTCTCACTCAACAATGACACTGTCATCAGTCTCACTCACAATACTGACACCATCATCACTCTCACTCAACACTGACACTGTCATGACTCTCACTCACAACACTGACACCATCATCACTCTCATTCTCAACACTGACACCGTCATCAGTCTTACTCACAACACTGACACCATCACCAGTCTCACTCACAACACTGACACTGTCATCACTCTCACTCACAACACTGACACCGTCATCACTCTCACTCACAACACTGACACCGTCATCACTCTTACTCAAAACACTGACACCGTCATCAGTCTCACTCAAAACACTGACACCGTCATCAGCCTCACTCACAACACTGACACTGTCATCAGTCTCACTCACAACACTGACACTGTCATCAGTCTCACTCAACACTGACACCGTCATCACTCTCACTCACAACACTGACACCGTCATCACTGTCACTCTGAACACTGACACCGTCATCAGTCTTACAACACTGACACCATCTTCACTCTCACTCAAAACACTGACACCGTCATCAGTTTCACTCACAACACTGACACTGTCATCACTCTCATTCACAACACTGACACTGTCATCACTCTCACTCACAACACTGACACCGTCATCAGTCATATTCACAACACTGACACTGTCATCAGTCTCACAACACTGACACCGTCATCACTCACACTCAACACTGACACTGTCATCACTCTCACAATACTGACGCCATCATCACTCTCACTCAACATTGAAACTGTCATCACTCTCACTCACAACACTGATACCATCATCACTCTCAATCAACACTGACACTGTCATCAGTCTCACAATACTGACACCATCATCACTCTCACTCAACATTGACACTGTCATCACTCTCACTCACAACACTGATACCATCATCACTCTCACTCTCAACACTGACACCGTCATCTATCTTACTCACAACACTGACACCATCATCAGTCTCACTCACAACACTGACACTGTCATCACTCTCACTCACAACACTGACACCGTCATCACTCTCACTCAACACGGACACCATCATCAGTCTCACTCACAACACTGACACCGTCATCGCTCTCACTCACAACACTGACACTGTCATCACTCTCACTCACAACACTGACACCGTCATCAGTCTTGTTCACAACACTGACACTGTCATCACTCTCACTCACAACACTGACACCGTCATCAGTCTTATTCACAACACTGACACTGTCATCAGTCTCACAACACTGACACCGTCATCACTCTCACTTACAAACTAACACCGTTATCACTCTCACTCAACAATGACACTGTCATCACTCTCACTCACAACACTGACACCATCATCACTCTCATTCTCAACACTGACACCGTCATCAGTCTTACTCACAACACTGACACCATCATCAGTCTCACTCACAACACTGACACCGTCATCACTCTCACTCACAACACTGACACCGTCATCACTCTCACTCACAACACTGACACCGTCATCACTCTCACTCAAAACACTGACACCGTCATCAGTCTCACTCAAAACACTGACACCGTCATCAGTCTCACTCAGAACACTGACACCATCATCAGTCTCACTCACAACACTGACACCATCATCAGTCTCACTCACAACACTGACACCGTCATCAGTCTCACTCAAAACACTGACACTGTCATCAGTCTCACTCAACACTGACACCGTCATCACTCTCACTCACAACACTGACACTGTCATCACTGTCACTCTGAACACTGACACCGTCATCAGTCTTACAACACTGACACCATCATCACTCTCACTCAAAACACTGACACCGTCATCAGTTTCACTCACAACACTGACACTGTCATCACTCTCACTCACAACACTGACACCGTCATCAGTCTTATTCACAACACTGACTGTCATTAGTCTCTCAACACTGACACCGTCATCACTCTCACTCAACACTGACACTGTCATCAGTCTCACAATACTGACACCATCATCACTCTCACTCAACATTGACACTGTCATCACTCTCACTCACAACACTGATACCATCATCACTCTCACTCTCAACACTGACACCGTCATCAGTCTTACTCACAACACTGACACCATCATCAGTCTCACTCACAACACTGACACTGTCATCACTCTCACTCACAACACTGACACCGTCATCACTCTCACTCAACACGGACACCGTCATCAGTCTCACTCACAACACTGACACGATCAACGCTCTCACTCACAACGCTGACATTATCATCAGTCTCACTCTCAAAACTGACCATGTCATCACTCTCACTCACAACACTGACACTATCATCACTCTCAATCACAACACTGACACTGTCATCACTCTAATTCACAACACTGACACTGTCATCACTCTTACTCACAACACTGACACCGTCATCAGTCTTAATCACAACACTGACACTGTCATCAGTCTCACAACACTGACACCGTCATCAGTCTCACTCACAACACTGACACCGACATCAGTCTCACACACAACACTGGCACTGTCATCACTCTCACTCACAACACTGACACCGTCATCACTCTCACTCAAAACACTGACACCGTCATCAGTTTCACTCACAACACTGACACTGTGATCAGTCTCACTCACAACACTGACACTGTCATCACTCTCACTCACAACACTGACACCGTCATCAGTCTTATTCACAACACTGACACTGTCATCAGTCTCACAACACTGACACCGTCATCACTCTCACTCAACACTGGCACTGTCATCAGTCTCACAATACTGACACCATCATCACTCTCACTCAACATTGACACTGTCATCACTCTCACTCACAACACTGATACCATCATCACTCTCACTCTCAACACTGACACCGTCATCAGTCTTACCCACAACACTGACACCATCATCAGTCTCACTCACAACACTGACACTGTCATCACACTCACTCACAACAGTGATACCATCATCACTCTCACTCTCAACACTGACACCGTCATCAGTCTTACTCACAACACTGACACCATCATCAGTCTCACTCACAACACTGACACTGTCATCACTCTCACTCACAACACTGACACCGTCATCACTCTCACTCAACACGGACACCGTCATCAGTCTCACTCACAACACTGGCACCGTCATCGCTCTCACTCACAACACTGACACCGTCATCACTCTCACTCTCAACACTGACCATGTCATCACACTCACTCACAACACTGACACCATCATCACTCTCACTCTCAAACACTGACACCGTCATCAGTCTCACTCACAACACTGATACCATCATCTGTCTCACTCACAACACTGATACTATCATCACTCTCAATCACAACACTGACACTGTCATCACTCTCATTCACAACACTGACACTGTCATCACTCTCACTCACAACACTGACACCGTCATCAGTCTTATTCACAACACTGACACTGTCATCAGTCTCACAACACTGACACCGTCATCAGTCTCACTCACAACACTGACACCGTCATCAGTCTCACACACAACACTGGCACTGCCATCACTCTCACTCACAACACTGACACCGTCATCACTCTCACTCACAACACTGACACCGTCATCACTCTCACTCTCAACACTGACACCGTCATCAGCCTCACTCACAACACTGACACCATCATCACTCTCACTCACAACACTGACACCGTCATCACTCTCACTCAACACTGACACCGTCATCAGTCTCACTCACAACACTGACACCGTCATCAGTCTCACTCACAACACTGACACTGTCATCACTCTCACTCACAACACTGACACAGTCATCAGTCTTATTCACAACACTGACACTGTCATCAGTCTCACAACACTGACACCGTCATCACTCTCACTCACAAAACTAACACCGTTATCACTCTCACTCAACAATGACACTGTCATCAGTCTCACTCACAATACTGACACCATCATCACTCTCACTCAACACTGACACTGTCATCACTCTCACTCACAACACTGACACCATCATCACTCTCATTCTCAACACTGACACCATCATCAGTCTTACTCACAATACTGACACCATCATCAGTCTCACTCACAACACTGACACTGTCATCACTCTCACTCACAACACTGACACCGTCATCACTCTCACTCACAACACTGACACCATCATCACTCTCACTCAAAACACTGACACCATCATAAGTCTCACTCAAAACACTGACACCGTCATCAGCCTCACTCACAAAACTGACACCGTCATCAGTCTCACTCACAACACTGACACTGTCATCAGTCTCACTCAACACTGACACCGTCATCACTCTCACTCATAACACTGACACCGTCATCACTGTCACTCAACACTGACACTGTCATCAGTCTCACAACACTGACACCGTCATCACTCTCACTCAACACTGACACTGTCATCGCTCTCACTCACAACACTGATACCATCATCACTCTCACTCAACACTGACACTGTCATCAGTCTCACAATACTGACACCATCATCACTCTCACTCAACATTGACACTGTCATCACTCTCACTCACAACACTGATACCATCATCACTCTCACTCTCAACACTGACACCATCATCAGTCTTACTCACAACACTGACACCATCATCAGTCTCACTCACAACACTGACACTGTCATCACTCTCACTCACAACACTGAGACCGTCATCACTCTCACTCACAACACTGACACCGTCATCACTCTCACTCAAAACACTGACACCGTCATAAGTCTCACTCAAAACACTGACACCATCATCAGCCTCACTCAAAACACTGACACCATCATCAGCCTCACTCACAACACTGACACCGTCATCAGTCTCACTCACAACACTGACACTGTCATCAGTCTCACTCAACACTGACACCGTCATCACTCTCACTCATAACACTGACACCGTCATCACTGTCACTCTGAACACTGACACCGTCATCAGTCTTACAACACTGACACCATCATCACTCTCACTCAAAACACTGACACCGTCATCAGTTTCACTCACAACACTGACACTGTCATCAGTCTCACTCACAACGCTGACACCGTCATCAGTCTTATTCACAACACTGACACTGTCATCACTCTCACTCAACACTGACACTGTCATCAGTCTCACAACACTGACACCGTCATCACTCTCACTCAACACTGACACTGTCATCACTCTCACTCACAACACTGATACCATCATCACTCTCACTCAACACTGACACTGTCATCAGTCTCACAATACTGACACCATCATCACTCTCACTCAACATTGACACTGTCATCACTCTCACTCACAACACTGATACCGTCATCACTCTCACTCTCAACACTGACACTGTCATCAGTCTTACTCACAACACTGACACCATCATCAGTCTCACTCACAACACTGACACTGTCATCACTCTCACTCACAACACTGACACCGTCATCACTCTCACTCAACACGGACACCGTCATCAGTCTCACTCACAACACTGACACCGTCATCGCTCTCACTCACAACACTGACACTGTCATCAGTCTCACAATACTGACACCATCATCACTCTCACTCAACATTGACACTGTCATCACTCTCACTCACAACACTGATACCATCATCACTCTCACTCTCAACACTGACACCGTCATCAGTCTTACTCACAACACTGACACCATCATCAGTCTCACACACAACATTGACACTGTCATCACACTCACTCACAACACTGACACCGTCATCACACTCACTCAACACAGACACCATCATCAGTCTCACTCACAACACTGACACTGTCATCACACTCACTCACAACACTGACACCGTCATCACTCTCACTCAACACTGACACCATCATCACTCTCACTCTCAACACTGACCATGTCATCACTCTCAATCACAACACTGACACCATCATCACTCTCACTCTCAACACTGACACCGTCATCAGTCTCACTCACAACACTGACACCATCATCAGTCTCACTCACAACACTGACACTATCATCACTCTCAATCACAACACTGACACTGTCATCACTCTCATTCACAACACTGACACAGTCATCACTCTCACTCACAACACTGACACCGTCATCAGTCTTATTCACAACACTGACACTGTCATCAGTCTCACAACACTGACACCATCATCAGTCTCACATACAACACTGACACCGTCATCAGTCTCACTCACAACACTGACACTATCATCACTCTCAATCACAACACTGACACTGTCATCACTCTCATTCACAACACTGACACTGTCATCACTCTCATTCACAACACTGACACAGTCATCACTCTCACTCACAACACTGACACCGTTATCAGTCTCACTCACAACACTGACACCGTCATCAGTCTCACACACAACACTGGCACTGTCATCACTCTCACTCACAACACTGACACCGTCATCACTCTCACTCAACACAGACACCATCATCAGTCTCACTCACAACACTTACACCGTCATCGCTCTCACTCACAACACTGACATTGTCATCACTCTCACTCAACACTAACACCGTTATCACTCTCACTCAACAATGACACTGTCATCAGTCTCACTCACAATACTGACACCATCATCACTCTCACTCAACACTGACACTGTCATGACTCTCACTCACAACACTGACACCATCATCACTCTCATTCTCAACACTGACACCGTCATCAGTCTTACTCACAACACTGACACCATCACCAGTCTCACTCACAACACTGACACTGTCATCACTCTCACTCACAACACTGACACCGTCATCACTCTCACTCACAACACTGACACCGTCATCACTCTTACTCAAAACACTGACACCGTCATCAGTCTCACTCAAAACACTGACACCGTCATCAGCCTCACTCACAACACTGACACTGTCATCAGTCTCACTCACAACACTGACACTGTCATCAGTCTCACTCAACACTGACACCGTCATCACTCTCACTCACAACACTGACACCGTCATCACTGTCACTCTGAACACTGACACTGTCATCACTCTCACTCAACACTGACACTGTCATCAGTCTCACAACACTGACACCATCATCACTCTCACTCAACACTGACACTGTCATCACTCTCACTCACAACACTGATACCATCATCACTCTCACTCAACACTGACACTGTCATCAGTCTCACAATACTGACACCATCATCACTCTCACTCAACATTGACACTGTCATCACTCTCACTCACAACACTGATACCATCATCACTCTCACTCTCAACACTGACACTGTCATCAGTCTTACTCACAACACTGACACCATCATCAGTCTCACTCACAACACTGACACTGTCATCACTCTCACTCACAACACTGACACCGTCATCACTCTCACTCAACACGGACACCGTCATCAGTCTCACTCACAACACTGACACCGTCATCGCTCTCACTCACAACACTGACACTGTCATCAGTCTCACAATACTGACACCATCATCACTCTCACTCAACATTGACACTGTCATCACTCTCACTCACAACACTGATACCATCATCACTCTCACTCTCAACACTGACACCGTCATCAGTCTTACTCACAACACTGACACCATCATCAGTCTCACACACAACATTGACACTGTCATCACACTCACTCACAACACTGACACCGTCATCACACTCACTCAACACAGACACCATCATCAGTCTCACTCACAACACTGACACTGTCATCACACTCACTCACAACACTGACACCGTCATCACTCTCACTCAACACTGACACCATCATCACTCTCACTCTCAACACTGACCATGTCATCACTCTCAATCACAACACTGACACCATCATCACTCTCACTCTCAACACTGACACCGTCATCAGTCTCACTCACAACACTGACACCATCATCAGTCTCACTCACAACACTGACACTATCATCACTCTCAATCACAACACTGACACTGTCATCACTCTCATTCACAACACTGACACAGTCATCACTCTCACTCACAACACTGACACCGTCATCAGTCTTATTCACAACACTGACACTGTCATCAGTCTCACAACACTGACACCATCATCAGTCTCACATACAACACTGACACCGTCATCAGTCTCACTCACAACACTGACACTATCATCACTCTCAATCACAACACTGACACTGTCATCACTCTCATTCACAACACTGACACTGTCATCACTCTCATTCACAACACTGACACAGTCATCACTCTCACTCACAACACTGACACCGTTATCAGTCTCACTCACAACACTGACACCGTCATCAGTCTCACACACAACACTGGCACTGTCATCACTCTCACTCACAACACTGACACCGTCATCACTCTCACTCAACACAGACACCGTCATCAGTCTCACTCACAACACTTACACCGTCATCGCTCTCACTCACAACACTGACATTGTCATCACTCTCACTCAACACTAACACCGTTATCACTCTCACTCAACAATGACACTGTCATCAGTCTCACTCACAATACTGACACCATCATCACTCTCACTCAACACTGACACTGTCATGACTCTCACTCACAACACTGACACCATCATCACTCTCATTCTCAACACTGACACCGTCATCAGTCTTACTCACAACACTGACACCATCACCAGTCTCACTCACAACACTGACACTGTCATCACTCTCACTCACAACACTGACACCGTCATCACTCTCACTCACAACACTGACACCGTCATCACTCTTACTCAAAACACTGACACCGTCATCAGTCTCACTCAAAACACTGACACCGTCATCAGCCTCACTCACAACACTGACACTGTCATCAGTCTCACTCACAACACTGACACTGTCATCAGTCTCACTCAACACTGACACCGTCATCACTCTCACTCACAACACTGACACCGTCATCACTGTCACTCTGAACACTGACACCGTCATCAGTCTTACAACACTGACACCATCTTCACTCTCACTCAAAACACTGACACCGTCATCAGTTTCACTCACAACACTGACACTGTCATCACTCTCATTCACAACACTGACACTGTCATCACTCTCACTCACAACACTGACACCGTCATCAGTCATATTCACAACACTGACACTGTCATCAGTCTCACAACACTGACACCGTCATCACTCACACTCAACACTGACACTGTCATCACTCTCACAATACTGACGCCATCATCACTCTCACTCAACATTGAAACTGTCATCACTCTCACTCACAACACTGATACCATCATCACTCTCAATCAACACTGACACTGTCATCAGTCTCACAATACTGACACCATCATCACTCTCACTCAACATTGACACTGTCATCACTCTCACTCACAACACTGATACCATCATCACTCTCACTCTCAACACTGACACCGTCATCTATCTTACTCACAACACTGACACCATCATCAGTCTCACTCACAACACTGACACTGTCATCACTCTCACTCACAACACTGACACCGTCATCACTCTCACTCAACACGGACACCATCATCAGTCTCACTCACAACACTGACACCGTCATCGCTCTCACTCACAACACTGACACTGTCATCACTCTCACTCACAACACTGACACCGTCATCAGTCTTGTTCACAACACTGACACTGTCATCACTCTCACTCACAACACTGACACCGTCATCAGTCTTATTCACAACACTGACACTGTCATCAGTCTCACAACACTGACACCGTCATCACTCTCACTTACAAACTAACACCGTTATCACTCTCACTCAACAATGACACTGTCATCACTCTCACTCACAACACTGACACCATCATCACTCTCATTCTCAACACTGACACCGTCATCAGTCTTACTCACAACACTGACACCATCATCAGTCTCACTCACAACACTGACACCGTCATCACTCTCACTCACAACACTGACACCGTCATCACTCTCACTCACAACACTGACACCGTCATCACTCTCACTCAAAACACTGACACCGTCATCAGTCTCACTCAAAACACTGACACCGTCATCAGTCTCACTCAGAACACTGACACCATCATCAGTCTCACTCACAACACTGACACCATCATCAGTCTCACTCACAACACTGACACCGTCATCAGTCTCACTCAAAACACTGACACTGTCATCAGTCTCACTCAACACTGACACCGTCATCACTCTCACTCACAACACTGACACTGTCATCACTGTCACTCTGAACACTGACACCGTCATCAGTCTTACAACACTGACACCATCATCACTCTCACTCAAAACACTGACACCGTCATCAGTTTCACTCACAACACTGACACTGTCATCACTCTCACTCACAACACTGACACCGTCATCAGTCTTATTCACAACACTGACTGTCATTAGTCTCTCAACACTGACACCGTCATCACTCTCACTCAACACTGACACTGTCATCAGTCTCACAATACTGACACCATCATCACTCTCACTCAACATTGACACTGTCATCACTCTCACTCACAACACTGATACCATCATCACTCTCACTCTCAACACTGACACCGTCATCAGTCTTACTCACAACACTGACACCATCATCAGTCTCACTCACAACACTGACACTGTCATCACTCTCACTCACAACACTGACACCGTCATCACTCTCACTCAACACGGACACCGTCATCAGTCTCACTCACAACACTGACACGATCAACGCTCTCACTCACAACGCTGACATTATCATCAGTCTCACTCTCAAAACTGACCATGTCATCACTCTCACTCACAACACTGACACTATCATCACTCTCAATCACAACACTGACACTGTCATCACTCTAATTCACAACACTGACACTGTCATCACTCTTACTCACAACACTGACACCGTCATCAGTCTTAATCACAACACTGACACTGTCATCAGTCTCACAACACTGACACCGTCATCAGTCTCACTCACAACACTGACACCGACATCAGTCTCACACACAACACTGGCACTGTCATCACTCTCACTCACAACACTGACACCGTCATCACTCTCACTCAAAACACTGACACCGTCATCAGTTTCACTCACAACACTGACACTGTGATCAGTCTCACTCACAACACTGACACTGTCATCACTCTCACTCACAACACTGACACCGTCATCAGTCTTATTCACAACACTGACACTGTCATCAGTCTCACAACACTGACACCGTCATCACTCTCACTCAACACTGGCACTGTCATCAGTCTCACAATACTGACACCATCATCACTCTCACTCAACATTGACACTGTCATCACTCTCACTCACAACACTGATACCATCATCACTCTCACTCTCAACACTGACACCGTCATCAGTCTTACCCACAACACTGACACCATCATCAGTCTCACTCACAACACTGACACTGTCATCACACTCACTCACAACACTGACACCGTCATCACTCTCACTCAACACGGACACCGTCATCAGTCTCACTCACAACACTGGCACCGTCATCGCTCTCACTCACAACACTGACAACGTCATCACTTTCACTCTCAACACTGACCATGTCATCACTCTCACTCACAACACTGACACCATCATCACTCTCACTCTCAACACTGACACCGTCATCAGTCTCACTCACAACACTGACACCATCATCAGTCTCACTCACAACACTGATACTATCGTCACTCTCAATCACAACACTGACACTGTCATCACTCTCATTCACAACACTGACACTGTCATCACTCTCACTCACAACACTGACACCGTCATCAGTCTTATTCACAACACTGACACTGTCATCAGTCTCACAACACTGACACCGTCATCAGTCTCACTCACAACACTGACACCGTCATCAGTCTCACACACAACACTGGCACTGCCATCACTCTCACTCACAACACTGACACCATCATCAGCCTCACTCACAACACTGACACCATCATCACTCTCACTCACAACAATGACACCGTCATCACTCTCGCTAAACACTGACACCGTCATCAGTCTCACTCACAACACTGACACTGTCATCACTCTCACTCACAACACTGACACCGTCATCAGTCTTATTCACAACACTGACACTGTCATCACTCTCACTCACAACACTGACACCGTCATCAGTCTTATTCACAACACTGACCCCGTCATCACTCTCACTCAACACTGACACTGTCATCAGTCTCACTCACAACACTGACACCGTCATCAGTCTCACTCACAACACTGACACCATCATCAGTCTTACTCACAACACTGACACCATCATCAGTCTCACTCACAACACTGACACTGTCATCACTCTCACTCACAACACTGACACCGTCATCACTCTCACTCACAACACTGACACCGTCATCACTCTCACTCAAAACACTGACACCATCATCAGTCTCACTCACAACACTGACACTGTCATCACTCTCACTCACAACACTGACACCGTCATCACTCTCACTCACAACACTGACACCATCATCACTCTCACTCAAAACACTGACACCGTCATCAGTCTCACTCAAAACACTGACACCGTCATCAGTCTCACTCACAACACTGACACCATCATCAGTCTCACTCACAACACTGACACCATCATCAGTCTCACTCACAACACTGACACCGTCATCAGTCTCACTCAAAACACTGACACTGTCATCAGTCTCACTCAACACTGACACCGTCATCACTCTCACTCACAACACTGACACTGTCATCACTGTCACTCTGAACACTGACACCGTCATCAGTCTTACAACACTGACACCATCATCACTCTCACTCAAAACACTGACACCGTCATCAGTTTCACTCACAACACTGACACTGTCATCACTCTCACTCACAACACTGACACCGTCATCAGTCTTATTCACAACACTGACACTGTCATTAGTCTCACATCACTGACACCGTCATCACTCTCACTCAACACTGACACTGTCATCAGTCTCACAATACTGACACCATCATCACTCTAACTCAACATTGACACTGTCATCACTCTCACTCACAACACTGATACCATCATCACTCTCACTCTCAACACTGACACCGTCATCAGTCTTACTCACAACACTGACACCATCATCAGTCTCACTCAACACTGACACTGTCATCAGTCTCACAATACTGACACCATCATCACTCTAACTCAACATTGACACTGTCATCACTCTCACTCACAACACTGATACCATCATCACTCTCACTCTCAACACTGACACCGTCATCAGTCTCACTCACAACACTGACACCGTCATCAGTCTCACTCTCAACACTGACCATGTCATCACTCTCACTCACAACACTGACACTATCATCACTCTCAATCACAACACTGACACTGTCATCACTCTAATTCACAACACTGACACTGTCATCACTCTCACTCACAACACTGACACCATCATCAGTCTCACTCACAACACTGATACTATCATCACTCTCAATCACAACACTGACACTGTCATCACTCTCATTCACAACACTGACACTGTCATCACTCTCACTCACAACACTGACACCGTCATCAGTCTTATTCACAACACTGACACTGTCATCAGTCTCACAACACTGACACCGTCATCAGTCTCACTCACAACACTGGCACTGCCATCACTCTCACTCACAACACTGACACCATCATCACTCTCACTCACAACACTGACATTATCATCAGTCTCACTCACAACACTGACACCGTCATTAGTCTCACTCTCAACACTGACCATGTCATCACTCTCACTCACAACACTGACACCGTCATCACTCTCACTCACAACACTGACACCGTCATCACTCTCACTCTCAACACTGACACCGTCATCAGCCTCACTCACAACACTGACACCGTCATCAGCATCACTCACAACACTGACACCATCATCACTCTCACTCACAACACTGACACCGTCATCACTCTCACTCAACACTGACACCGTCATCAGTCTCACTCACAACACTGACACCGTCATCAGTCTCACTCACAACACTGACACTGTCATCACTCTCACTCACAACACTGACACCGTCATCAGTCTTATTCACAACACTGACACTGTCATCAGTCTCACAACACTGACACCGTCATCACTCTCACTCACAAAACTAACACCGTTATCACTCTCACTCAACAATGACACTGTCATCAGTCTTACTCACAATACTGACACCATCATCACTCTCACTCAACACTGACACTGTCATCACTCTCACTCACAACACTGACACCATCATCACTCTCATTCTCAACACTGACACCATCATCAGTCTTACTCACAACACTGACACCATCATCAGTCTCACTCACAACACTGACACTGTCATCACTCTCACTCACAACACTGACACCGTCATCACTCTCACTCACAACACTGACACCGTCATCACTCTCACTCAAAACACTGACACCATCATAAGTCTCACTCAAAACACTGACACCGTCATCAGTCTTATTCACAACACTGACACTGTCATCAGTCTCACAACACTGACACCGTCATCAGTCTCACTCACAACACTGACACCGTCATCAGTCTCACACACAACACTGGCACTGCCATCACTCTCACTCACAACACTGACACCGTCATCACTCTCACTCACAACACTGACACCGTCATCACTCTCACTCTCAACACTGACACCGTCATCAGCCTCACTCACAACACTGACACCATCATCACTCTCACTCACAACACTGACACCGTCATCACTCTCACTCAACACTGACACCGTCATCAGTCTCACTCACAACACTGACACCGTCATCAGTCTCACTCACAACACTGACACTGTCATCACTCTCACTCACAACACTGACACCGTCATCAGTCTTATTCACAACACTGACACTGTCATCAGTCTCACAACACTGACACCGTCATCACTCTCACTCACAAAACTAACACCGTTATCACTCTCACTCAACAATGACACTGTCATCAGTCTCACTCACAATACTGACACCATCATCACTCTCCCTCAACACTGACACTGTCATCACTCTCACTCACAACACTGACACCATCATCACTCTCATTCTCAACACTGACACCATCATCAGTCTTATTCACAACACTGACACCATCATCAGTCTCACTCACAACACTGACACTGTCATCACTCTCACTCACAACACTGACACCGTCATCACTCTCACTCACAACACTGACACCGTCATCACTCTCACTCAAAACACTGACACCATCATAAGTCTCACTCAAAACACTGACACCGTCAACAGCCTCACTCACAACACTGACACCGTCATCAGTCTCACTCACAACACTGACACTGTCATCAGTCTCACTCAACACTGACACCGTTATCACTCTCACTCACAACACTGACACCGTCGTCACTGTCACTCTGAACACTGACTCCGTCATCAGCCTCACTCACAACACTGACACCGTCATCACTCTCACTCAACACTGACACCGTCATCAGTCTCACTCACAACACTGACACCGTCATCAGTCTCACTCACAACACTGACACTGTCATCACTCTCACTCACAACACTGACACCGTCATCAGTCTTATTCACAACACTGACACTGTCATCAGTCTCACAACACTGACACCGTCATCACTCTCACTCACAACACTGACACTGTCATCACTCTCACTCACAACACTGACACCGTCATCACTCTCACTCACAACACTGACACCGTCATCACTCTCACTCACAACACTGACACCGTCATCACTCTCACTCAACACTGACACCGTCATCAGTCTCACTCACAACACTGACACCGTCATCAGTCTCACTCACAACACTGACACTGTCATCACTCTCACTCACAACACTGACACCGTCATCAGTCTCACTCACAACACTGACACTGTCATCAGTCTCACAACACTGACACCGTCATCACTCTCACTCACAAAACTAACACCGTTATCACTCTCACTCAACAATGACACTGTCATCAGTCTTACTCACAATACTGACACCATCATCACTCTCACTCAACACTGACACTGTCATCACTCTCACTCACAACACTGACACCATCATCACTCTCATTCTCAACACTGACACCATCATCAGTCTTACTCACAACACTGACACCACCATCAGTCTCACTCACAACACTGACACTGTCATCACTCTCACTCACAACACTGACACCGTCATCACTCTCACTCACAACACTGACACCGTCATCACTCTCACTCAAAACACTGACACCATCATCAGTCTCACTCACAACACTGACACCGTCATCACTCTCACTCACAACACTGACACCGTCATCACTCTCACTCACAACACTGACACCATCATCACTCTCACTCAAAACACTGACACCGTCATCAGTCTCACTCAAAACACTGACATCGTCATCAGTCTCACTCACAACACTGACACCATCATCAGTCTCACTCACAACACTGACACCATCATCAGTCTCACTCACAACACTGACACCGTCATCAGTCTCACTCAAAACACTGACACTGTCATCAGTCTCACTCAACACTGACACCGTCATCACTCTCACTCACAACACTGACACTGTCATCACTGTCACTCTGAACACTGACACCGTCATCAGTCTTACAACACTGACACCTTCATCACTCTCACTCAAAACACTGACACCGTCATCAGTTTCACTCACAACACTGACACTGTCATCACTCTCACTCACAACACTGACACCGTCATCAGTCTTACTCACAACACTGACACCATCATCAGTCTCACTCACAACACTGACACTGTCATCACTCTCACTCACAACACTGACACCGTCATCACTCTCACTCAACACGGACACCGTCATCAGTCTCACTCACAACACTGACACGATCAACGCTCTCACTCACAACACTGACATTATCATCAGTCTCACTCACAACACTGACACCGTCATCAGTCTCACTCTCAACACTGACCATGTCATCACTCTCACTCACAACACTGACACTATCATCACTCTCAATCACAACACTGACACTGTCATCACTCTAATTCACAACACTGACACTGTCATCACTCTCACTCACAACACTGACACCATCATCAGTCTCACTCACAACACTGATACTATCATCACTCTCAATCACAACACTGACACTGTCATCACTCTCACTCACAACACTGACACCGTCATCAGTCTTATTCACAACACTGACACTGTCATCAGTCTCACAACACTGCCACCGTCATCAGTCTCACTCACAACACTGACACCGTCATCAGTCTCACACACAACACTGGCACTGCCATCACTCTCACTCACAACACTGACACCATCATCACTCTCACTCACAACACTGACACCGTCATCACTCTCACTCTCAACACTGACACCGTCATCAGCCTCACTCACAACACTGACACCATCATCACTCTCACTCACAACACTGACACTGTCATCAGTCTCACAACACTGACACCGTCATCAGTCTCACTCACAACACTGACACCGTCATCAGTCTCACTCACAACACTGACACCGTCATCAGTCTCACACACAACACTGGCACTGCCATCACTCTCACTCACAACACTGACACCGTCATCACTCTCACTCAAAACACTGACACCATCATCACTCTCACTCTCAACACTGACACCGTCATCAGCCTCACTCACAACACTGACACCATCATCACTCTCACTCACAACACTGACACCATCATCACTCTCACTCAACACTGACACCGTCATCAGTCTCACTCACAACACTGACACCGTCATCAGTCTCACTCACAACACTGACACTGTCATCACTCTCACTCACAACACTGACACCGTCATCAGTCTTATTCACAACACTGACACTGTCATCAGTCTCACAACACTGACACCGTCATCACTCTCACTCACAAAACTAACACCGTTATCACTCTCACTCAACAATGACACTGTCATCAGTCTCACTCACAATACTGACACCATCATCACTCTCACTCAACACTGACACTATCATCACTCTCACTCACAACACTGACACCATCATCACTCTCATTCTCAACACTGACACCATCATCAGTCTTACTCACAACACTGACACCATCATCAGTCTCACTCACAACACTGACACTGTCATCACTCTCACTCACAACACTGACACCGTCATCACTCTCACTCACAACACTGACACCGTCATCACTCTCACTCAAAACACTGACACCATCATAAGTCTCACTCAAAACACTGACACCGTCATCAGCCTCACTCACAACACTGACACCGTCATCAGTCTCACTCACAACACTGACACTGTCATCAGTCTCACTCAACACTGACACCGTCATCACTCTCACTCACAACACTGACACCGTCATCACTGTCACTCTGAACACTGACACCGTCATCAGTCTTACAACACTGACACCATCATCACTCTCACTCAAAACACTGACACCGTCATCAGTTTCACTCACAACACTGACACTGTCATCAGTCTCACTCACAACGCTGACACTGTCATCAGTCTTATTCACAACACTGACACTGTCATCACTCTCACTCAACACTGACACTGTCATCAGTCTCACAACACTGACACCGTCATCACTCTCACTCAACACTGACACTGTCATCACTCTCACTCACAACACTGATACCATCATCACTCTCACTCAACACTGACACTGTCACCAGTCTCACAATACTGACACCATCATCACTCTCACTCAACATTGACACTGTCATCACTCTCACTCACAACACTGATACCATCATCACTCTCACTCTCAACACTGACACCGTCATCAGTCTTACTCACAACACTGACACCATCATCAGTCTCACTCACAACACTGACACTGTCATCACTCTCACTCACAACACTGACACCGTCATCACTCTCACTCAACACGGACACCGTCATCAGTCTCACTCACAACACTGACACCGTCATCGCTCTCACTCACAACACTGACACCGTCATCGCTCTCACTCACAACACTGACATTGTCATCAGTCTCACTCACAACACTGACACCGTCATCACTCTCACTCTCAACACTGACACTGTCATCAGTCTCACTCAACACTGACACCGTCATCACTCTCACTCACAACACTGACACTGTCATCACTGTCACTCTGAACACTGACACCGTCATCAGTCTTACAACACTGACACCGTCATCACTCTCACTCAAAACACTGACACCGTCATCAGTTTCACTCACAACACTGACACTGTCATCACTCTCACTCACAACACTGACACTGTCATCAGTCTCACAATACTGACACCATCATCACTCTCACTCAACATTGACACTGTCATCACTCTCACTCACAACACTGATACCATCATCACTCTCACTCTCAACACTGACATCGTCATCAGTCTTACTCACAACACTGACACCATCATCAGTCTCACTCACAACACTGACACTGTCATCACTCTCACTCACAACACTGACACCGTCATCACTCTCACTCAACACGGACACCGTCATCAGTCTCACTCACAACACTGACACGATCAACGCTCTCACTCACAACACTGACATTATCATCAGTCTCACTCACAACACTGACACCGTCATCAGTCTCACTCTCAACACTGACCATGTCATCACTCTCACTCACAACACTGACACTATCATCACTCTCAATCACAACACTGACACTGTCATCACTCTAATTCACAACACTGACACTGTCATCACTCTCACTCACAACACTGACACCATCATCAGTCTCACTCACAACACTGATACTATCATCACTCTCAATCACAACACTGACACTGTCATCACTCTCATTCACAACACTGACACTGTCATCACTCTCACTCACAACACTGACACCGTCATCAGTCTTATTCACAACACTGACACTGTCATCAGTCTCACAACACTGACACCGTCATCAGTCTCACTCACAACACTGACACCGTCATCAGTCTCACACACAACACTGGCACTGCCATCACTCTCACTCACAACACTGACACCATCATCACTCTCACTCACAACACTGACACCGTCATCACTCTTACTCTCAACACTGACAACGTCATCAGCCTCACTCACAACACTGACACCATCATCACTCTCACTCACAACACTGACACCGTCATCACTCTCACTCAACACTGACACCGTCATCAGTCTCACTCACAACACTGACACCGTCATCAGTCTCACTCACAAAACTGACACTGTCATCACTCTCACTCAGAACACTGACACCGTCATCAGTCTTATTCACAACACTGACACTGTCATCAGTCTCACAACACTGACACCGTCATCACTCTCACTCACAAAACTAACACCGTTATCACTCTCACTCAACAATGACACTGTCATCAGTCTTACTCACAATACTGACACCATCATCACTCTCACTCAACACTGACACTGTCATCACTCTCACTCACAACACTGACACCATCATCACTCTCATTCTCAACACTGACACCATCATCAGCCTCACTCACAACACTGACACCATCATCACTCTCACTCACAACACTGACACCGTCATCACTCTCACTCAACACTGACACCGTCATCAGTCTCACTCACAACACTGACACCGTCATCAGTCTCACTCACAACACTGACACTGTCATCACTCTCACTCACAACACTGACACCGTCATCAGTCTTATTCACAACACTGACACTGTCATCAGTCTCACAACACTGACACCGTCATCACTCTCACTCACAAAACTAACACCGTTATCACTCTCACTCAACAATGACACTGTCATCAGTCTCACTCACAATACTGACACCATCATCACTCTCACTCAACACTGACACTGTCATCACTCTCACTCACAACACTGACACCATCATCACTCTCATTCTCAACACTGACACCATCATCAGTCTTACTCACAACACTGACACCATCATCAGTCTCACTCACAACACTGACACTGTCATCACTCTCACTCACAACACTGACACCGTCATCACTCTCACTCACAACACTGACACCGTCATCACTCTCACTCAAAACACTGACACCATCATAAGTCTCACTCAAAACACTGACACCGTCATCAGCCTCACTCACAACACTGACACCGTCATCAGTCTCACTCACAACACTGACACTGTCATCAGTCTCACTCAACACTGACACCGTCATCACTCTCACTCACAACACTGACACCGTCATCACTGTCACTCTGAACACTGACACCGTCATCAGTCTTACAACACTGACACCATCATCACTCTCACTCAAAACACTGACACCGTCATCAGTTTCACTCACAACACTGACACTGTCATCAATCTCACTCACAACACTGACATCGTCATCAGTCTTATTCACAACACTGACACTGTCATCACTCTCACTCAACACTGACACTGTCATCAGTCTCACAACACTGACACCGTCATCACTCTCACTCAACACTGACACTGTCATCACTCTCACTCACAACACTGATACCATCATCACTCTCACTTAACACTGACACTGTCATCAGTCTCACAATACTGACACCATCATCACTCTCACTCAACATTGACACTGTCATCACTCTCACTCACAACACTGATACCATCATCACTCTCACTCTCAACACTGACACCGTCATCAGTCTTACTCACAACACTGACACCATCATCAGTCTCACTCACAACACTGACACTGTCATCACTCTCACTCACAACACTGACACCGTCATCACTCTCACTCAACACGGACACCGTCATCAGTCTCACTCAAAACACGGACACCGTCATCAGTCACACTCACAACACTGACACCGTCATCGCTCTCACTCACAACACTGACATTGTCATCAGTCTCACTCACAACACTGACACCGACATCACTCTCACTCTCAACACTGACCATATCATCACTCTCACTCACAACACTGACACCATCATCACTCTCACTCAACACAGACACCATCATCAGTCTCACACACAACATTGACACTGTCATCACTCTCACTCACAACACTGACACTGTCATCACTCTCACAATACTGACACCATCATCACTCTCACTCAACATTGACACTGTCATCACTCTCACTCACAACACTGATACCGTCATCACTCTCACTCTCAACACTGACACCGTCATCAGTCTTACTCACAACACTGACACCATCATCAGTCTCACTCACAACACTGACACTGTCATCACACTCACTCACAACACTGACACCGTCATCACTCTCACTCAACACAGACACCATCATCAGTCTCACTCACAACACTGACACCGTCATCGCTCTCACTCACAACACTGACATTGTCATCAGTCTCACTCACAACACTGACACCGTTATCACTCTCACTCTCAACACTGACCATGTCATCACTCTCAATCACAACACTGACACCATCATCACTCTCACTCTCAACACTGACACCGTCATCAGTCTCACTCACAACACTGACACCATCATCAGTCTCACTCACAACACTGACACTATCTTCACTCTCAATCACAACACTGACACTGTCATCACTCTCATTCACAACACTAACACAGTCATCACTCTCACTCACAACACTGACACCGTCATCAGTCTTATTCACAACACTGACACTGTCATCAGTCCACAACACTGACACCATCATCAGTCTCACACACAACATTGACACCATCATCAGTCTCACTCACAACACTGCCACTATCATCACTCTCAATCACAACACTGACACTGTCATCACTCTCATTCACAACACTGACACTGTCATCACTCTCATTCACAACACTGACACAGTCATCACACTCACTCACAACACTGACACCGTTATCAGTCTCACTCACAACACTGACACCGTCATCAGTCTCACACACAACACTGGCACTGTCATCACTCTCACTCACAACACTGACACCGTCATCACTCTCACTCAACACAGACACCATCATCAGTCTCACTCACAACACTGACACCGTCATCGCTCTCACTCACAACACTGACATTGTCATCACTCTCACTCAACACTAACACCGTTATCACTCTCACTCAACAATGACACTGTTATCAGTCTCACTCACAATACTGACACCATCATCACTCTCACTCAACACTGACACTGTCATGACTCTCACTCACAACACTGACACCATCATCACTCTCATTCTCAACACTGACACCGTCATCAGTCTTACTCACAACACTGACACCATCACCAGTCTCACTCACAACACTGACACTGTCATCACTCTCACTCACAACACTGACACCGTCATCACTCTCACTCACAACACTGACACCGTCATCACTGTTAGTCAAAACACTGACACCGTCATCAGTCTCACTCAAAACACTGACACCGTCATCAGCCACACTCACAACACTGACACTGTCATCAGTCTCACTCACAACACTGACACTGTCATCAGTCTCACTCAACACTGACACCGTCATCACTCTCACTCAACACAGACACCATCATCAGTCTCACACACAACATTGACACTGTCATCACTCTCACTCACAACACTGACACTGTCATCACTCTCACAATACTGACACCATCATCACTCTCACTCAACATTGACACTGTCATCACTCTCACTCACAACACTGATACCGTCATCACTCTCACTCTCAACACTGACACCGTCATCAGTCTTACTCACAACACTGACACCATCATCAGTCTCACTCACAACACTGACACTGTCATCACACTCACTCACAACACTGACACCGTCATCACTCTCACTCAACACAGACACCATCATCAGTCTCACTCACAACACTGACACCGTCATCGCTCTCACTCACAACACTGACATTGTCATCAGTCTCACTCACAACACTGACACCGTTATCACTCTCACTCTCAACACTGACCATGTCATCACTCTCAATCACAACACTGACACCATCATCACTCTCACTCTCAACACTGACACCGTCATCAGTCTCACTCACAACACTGACACCATCATCAGTCTCACTCACAACACTGACACTATCTTCACTCTCAATCACAACACTGACACTGTCATCACTCTCATTCACAACACTGACACAGTCATCACTCTCACTCACAACACTGACACCGTCATCAGTCTTATTCACAACACTGACACTGTCATCAGTCCACAACACTGACACCATCATCAGTCTCACACACAACATTGACACCATCATCAGTCTCACTCACAACACTGCCACTATCATCACTCTCAATCACAACACTGACACTGTCATCACTCTCATTCACAACACTGACACTGTCATCACTCTCATTCACAACACTGACACAGTCATCACTCTCACTCACAACACTGACACCGTTATCAGTCTCACTCACAACACTGACACCGTCATCAGTCTCACTCAACACAGACACCATCATCAGTCTCACTCACAACACTGACACCGTCATCGCTCTCACTCACAACACTGACATTGTCATCACTCTCACTCAACACTAACACCGTTATCACTCTCACTCAACAATGACACTGTCATCAGTCTCACTCACAATACTGACACCATCATCACTCTCACTCAACACTGACACTGTCATGACTCTCACTCACAACACTGACACCATCATCACTCTCATTCTCAACACTGACACCGTCATCAGTCTTACTCACAACACTGACACCATCACCAGTCTCACTCACAACACTGACACTGTCATCACTCTCACTCACAACACTGACACCGTCATCACTCTCACTCACAACACTGACACCGTCATCACTGTTAGTCAAAACACTGACACCGTCATCAGTCTCACTCAAAACACTGACACCGTCATCAGCCACACTCACAACACTGACACTGTCATCAGTCTCACTCACAACACTGACACTGTCATCAGTCTCACTCAACACTGACACCGTCATCACTCTCACTCACAACACTGACACCGTCATCACTGTCACTCTGAACACTGACACCGTCATCAGTCTTACAACACTGACACCATCATCACTCTCACTCAAAACACTGACACCGTCATCAGTTTCACTCACAACACTGACACTGTCATCACACTCACTCACAACACTGACACTGTCATCAGTCTCACAGCACTGACACCGTCATCACTCTCACTCACAAAACTAACACCGTTATCACTCTCACTCAACAATGACACTGTCATCAGTCTTACTCACAATACTGACACCATCATCACTCTCACTCAACACTGACACTGTCATCACTCTCACTCACAACACTGACACCATCATCACTCTCATTCTCAACACTGACACCATCATCAGTCTTACTCACAACACTGACACCATCATCAGTCTCACTCACAACACTGACACTGTCATCACTCTCACTCACAACACTGACACCGTCATCACTCTCACTCACAACACTGACACCGTCATCACTCTCACTCAAAACACTGACACCATCATCAGTCTCACTCACAACACTGACACCGTCATCACTCTCACTCACAACACTGACACCGTCATCACTCTCACTCACAACACTGACACCATCATCACTCTCACTCAAAACACTGACACCGTCATCAGTCTCACTCAAAACACTGACACCGTCATCAGTCTCACTCACAACACTGACACCATCATCAGTCTCACTCACAACACTGACACTATCATCAGTCTCACTCACAACACTGACACCGTCATCAGTCTCACTCAAAACACTGACACTGTCATCAGTCTCACTCAACACTGACACCGTCATCACTCTCACTCACAACACTGACACTGTCATCACGGTCACTCTGAACACTGACACCGTCATCAGTCTTACAACACTGACACCATCATCACTCTCACTCAAAACACTGACACCGTCATCAGTTTCACTCACAACACTGACACTGTCATCACTCTCACTCACAACACTGACACCGTCATCAGTCTTATTCACAACACTGACACTGTCATTAGTCTCACAACACTGACACCGTCATCACTCTCACTCAACACTGACACTGTCATCAGTCTCACAATACTGACACCATCATCACTCTCACTCAACATTGACACTGTCATCACTCTCACTCACAACACTGATACCATCATCACTCTCACTCTCAACACTGACACCGTCATCAGTCTTACTCACAACACTGACACCATCATCAGTCTCACTCACAACACTGACACTGTCATCACTCTCACTCACAACACTGACACCGTCATCACTCTCACTCAACACGGACACCGTCATCAGTCTCACTCACAACACTGACACGATCAACGCTCTCACTCACAAAACTGACATTATCATCAGTCTCACTCACAACACTGACACCGTCATCAGTCTCACTCTCAACACTGACCATGTCATCACTCTCACTCACAACACTGACACTATCATCACTCTCAATCACAACACTGACACTGTCATCACTCTAATTCACAACACTGACACTGTCATCACTCTCACTCACAACACTGACACCATCATCAGTCTCACTCACAACACTGATACTATCATCACTCTCAATCACAACACTGACACTGTCATCACTCTCATTCACAACACTGACACTGTCATCACTCTCACTCACAACACTGACACCGTCATCAGTCTTATTCACAACACTGACACTGTCATCAGTCTCACAACACTGACACCGTCATCAGTCTCACTCACAACACTGACACCGTCATCAGTCTCACACACAACACTGGCACTGCCATCACTCTCACTCACAACACTGACACCATCATCACTCTCACTCACAACACTGACACCGTCATCACTCTCACTCAACACTGACACCGTCATCAGTCTCACTCACAACACTGACACCGTCATCAGTCTCACTCTCAACACTGACCATGTCATCACTCTCACTCACAACACTGACACCGTCATCAGTCTCACTCACAACACTGATACTATCATCACTCTCAATCACAACACTGACACTGTCATCACTCTCATTCACAACACTGACACCATCATCAGTCTCACTCACAACACTGATACTATCATCACTCTCAATCACAACACTGACACTGTCATCACTCTAATTCACAACACTGACACTGTCATCACTCTCACTCACAACACTGACACCATCATCAGTCTCACTCACAACACTGATACTATCATCACTCTCAATCACAACACTGACACTGTCATCACTCTCATTCACAACACTGACACTGTCATCACTCTCACTCTCAACACTGACACCGTCATCAGCCTCACTCACAACACTGACACCATCATCACTCTCACTCACAACACTGACACCGTCATCACTCTCACTCAACACTGACACCGTCATCAGTCTCACTCACAACACTGACACCGTCATCAGTCTCACTCACAACACTGACACTGTCATCACTCTCACTCACAACACTGACACCGTCATCAGTCTTATTCACAACACTGACGCTGTCATCACTCTCACTCACAACACTGACACCGTCATCAGTCTTATTCACAACACTGACACCGTCATCACTCTCACTCAACACTGACACCGTCATCAGTCTCACTCACAACACTGACACTGTCATCACTCTCACTCACAACACTGACACCGTCATCAGTCTCACTCACAACACTGACACTGTCATCAGTCTCACAACACTGACACCATCATCACTCTCACTCACAAAACTAACACCGTTATCACTCTCACTCAACAATGACACTGTCATCAGTCTTACTCACAATACTGACACCATCATCACTCTCACTCAACACTGACACTGTCATCACTCTCACTCACAACACTGACACCATCATCACTCTCATTCTCAACACTGACACCATCATCAGTCTTACTCACAACACTGACACCATCATCAGTCTCACTCACAACACTGACACTGTCATCTTTCTCACTCACAACACTGACACCGTCATCACTCTCACTCACAACACTGACACCGTCATCACTCTCACTCAAAACACTGACACCATCATCAGTCTCACTCACAACACTGACACCGTCATCACTCTCACTCACAACACTGACACCGTCATCACTCTCACTCACAACACTGACACCATCATCACTCTCACTCAAAACACTGACACCGTCATCAGTCTCACTCACAACACTGACACCATCATCAGTCTCACTCACAACACTGACACCATCATCAGTCTCACTCACAACACTGACACCGTCATCAGTCTCACTCAAAACACTGACACTGTCATCAGTCTCACTCAACACTGACACCGTCATCACTCTCACTCACAACACTGACACTGTCATCACTGTCACTCTGAACACTGACACCGTCATCAGTCTTACAATACTGACACCATCATCACTCTCACTCAAAACACTGACACCGTCATCAGTTTCACTCACAACACTGACACTGTCATCACTCTCACTCACAACACTGACACTATCATCACTCTCAATCACAACACTGACACTGTCATCACTCTAATTCACAACACTGACACTGTCATCACTCTCACTCACAACACTGACACCATCATCAGTCTCACTCACAACACTGATACTATCATCACTCTCAATCACAACACTGACACTGTCATCACTCTCATTCACAACACTGACACCGTCATCAGTCTTATTCACAACACTGACACTGTCATCAGTCTCACAACACTGACACCGTCATCAGCCTCACTCACAACAGTGACACCATCATCACTCTCACTCACAACACTGACACCGTCATCACTCTCACTCAACACTGGCACTGCCATCACTCTCACTCACAACACTGACACCATCATCACTCTCACTCACAAAACTGACACCGTCATCACTCTCACTCTCAACACTGACACCGTCATCAGCCTCACTCACAACACTGACACCATCATCACTCTCACTCACAACACTGACACCGTCATCACTCTCACTCAACACTGACACCGTCATCAGTCTCACTCACAACACTGACACCGTCATCAGCCTCACTCACAACACTGACACCATCATCACTCTCACTCACAACACTGACACCGTCATCACTCTCACTCAACACTGACACCATCATCACTCTCACTCACAACACTGACACCGTCATCACTCTCACTCAACACTGACACCGTCATCAGTCTCACTCACAACACTGACACCATCATCACTCTCACTCACAACACTGACACCGTCATCACTCTCACTCAACACTGACACCGTCATCAGTCTCACTCTCAACACTGACACCGTCATCACTCTCACTCACAACACTGACACCGTCATCAGTCTTATTCACAACACTGACACTGTCATCAGTCTCACAACACTGACACCGTCATCACTCTCACTCACAAAACTAACACCGTTATCACTCTCACTCAAGAATGACACTGTCATCAGTCTTACTCACAATACTGACACCATCATCACTCTCACTCAACACTGACACTGTCCTCACTCTCACTCACAACACTGACACCATCATCACTCTCATTCTCAACACTGACACCATCATCAGTCTTACTCACAACACTGACACCATCATCAGTCTCACTCACAACACTGACACTGTCATCACTCTCACTCACAACACTGACACCGTCATCACTCTCACTCACAACACTGACACCGTCATCACTCTCACTCAAAACACTGACACCATCATAAGTCTCACTCAAAACACTGACACCGTCATCAGTCTTATTCACAACACTGACACTGTCATCAGTCTCACTCACAACACTGACACTGTCATCACTCTCACTCACAACACTGACACCGTCATCACTCTCACTCACAACACTGACACCGTCATCACTCTCACTCAAAACACTGACACCATCATAAGTCTCACTCAAAACACTGACACCGTCATCAGTCTTATTCACAACACTGACACCGTCATCAGTCTCACTCACAACACTGACACCGTCATCAGTCTCACACACAACACTGGCACTGCCATCACTCTCACTCACAACACTGACACCGTCATCACTCTCACTCACAACACTGACACCGTCATCACTCTCACTCTCAACACTGACACCGTCATCAGCCTCACTCACAACACTGACACCATCATCACTCTCACTCACAACACTGACACCGTCATCACTCTCACTCAACACTGACACCGTCATCAGTCTCACTCACAACACTGACACCGTCATCAGTCTCACTCACAACACTGACACTGTCATCACTCTCACTCACAACACTGACACCGTCATCAGTCTTATTCACAACACTGACACTGTCATCAGTCTCACAACACTGACACCGTCATCACTCTCACTCACAAAACTAACACCGTTATCACTCTCACTCAACAATGACACTGTCATCAGTCTCACTCACAATACTGACACCATCATCACTGTCACTCAACACTGACACTGTCATCACTCTCACTCTCAACACTGACACCGTCATCAGCCTCACTCACAACACTGACACCATCATCACTCTCACTCACAACACTGACACCGTCATCACTCTCGCTCAACACTGACACCGTCATCAGTCTCACTCACAACACTGACACCGTCATCAGCCTCACTCACAACACTGACACCATCATCACTCTCACTCACAACACTGACACCGTCATCACTCTCACTCAACACTGACACCGTCATCAGTCTCACTCACAACACTGACACCGTCATCAGTCTCACTCACAACACTGACACTGTCATCACTCTCACTCACAACACTGACACCGTCATCAGTCTTATTCACAACACTGACACGGTCATCACTCTCACTCACAACACTGACACCGTCATCAGTCTTATTCACAACACTGACACCGTCATCACTCTCACTCAACACTGACACCGTCATCAGTCTCACTCACAACACTGACACCGTCATCAGTCTCACTCACAACACTGACACTGTCATCACTCTCACTCACAACACTGACACCGTCATCAGTCTCACTCACAACACTGACACTGTCATCAGTCTCACAACACTGACACCGTCATCACTCTCACTCACAAAACTAACACCGTTATCACTCTCACTCAACAATGACACTGTCATCAGTCTTACTCACAATACTGACACCATCATCACTCTCACTCAACACTGACACTGTCATCACTCTCACTCACAACACTGACACCATCATCACTCTCATTCTCAACACTGACACCATCATCAGTCTTACTCACAACACTGACACCATCATCAGTCTCACTCACAACACTGACACTGTCATCACTCTCACTCACAACACTGACACCGTCATCACTCTCACTCACAACACTGACACCGTCATCACTCTCACTCAAAACACTGACACCATCATCAGTCTCACTCACAACACTGACACCGTCATCACTCTCACTCACAACACTGACACCGTCATCACTCTCACTCACAACACTGACACCATCATCACTCTCACTCAAAACACTGACACCGTCATCAGTCTCACTCAAAACACTGACACCGTCATCAGTCTCACTCACAACACTGATACCATCATCAGTCTCACTCACAACACTGACACCATCATCAGTCTCACTCACAACACTGACACCGTCATCAGTCTCACTCAAAACACTGACACTGTCATCAGTCTCACTCAACACTGACACCGTCATCACTCTCACTCACAACACTGACACTGTCATCACTGTCACTCTGAACACTGACACCGTCATCAGTCTTACAACACTGACACCATCATCACTCTCACTCAAAACACTGACACCGTCATCAGTTTCACTCACAACACTGACACTGTCATCACTCTCACTCACAACACTGACACTATCATCACTCTCAATCACAACACTGACACTGTCATCACTCTAATTCACAACACTGACACTGTCATCACTCTCACTCACAACACTGACACCATCATCAGTCTCACTCACAACACTGATACTATCATCACTCTCAATCACAACACTGACACTGTCATCACTCTCATTCACAACACTGACACTGTCATCACTCTCACTCACAACACTGACACCGTCATCAGTCTTATTCACAACACTGACACTGTCATCAGTCTCACAACACTGACACCGTCATCAGCCTCACTCACAACAGTGACACCATCATCACTCTCACTCACAACACTGACACCGTCATCAGTCTTATTCACAACACTGACACTGTCATCAGTCTCACAACACTGACACCGTCATCAGCCTCACTCACAACACTGACACCGTCATCAGCCTCACTCACAACAGTGACACCATCATCACTCTCACTCACAACACTGACACCATCATCACTCTCACTCACAAAACTGACACCGTCATCACTCTCACTCTCAACACTGACACCGTCATCAGCCTCACTCACAACACTGACACCATCATCACTCTCACTCACAACACTGACACCGTCATCACTCTCACTCAACACTGACACCGTCATCAGTCTCACTCACAACACTGACACCGTCATCAGCCTCACTCACAACACTGACACCATCATCACTCTCACTCACAACACTGACACCGTCATCACTCTCACTCGACACTGACACCGTCATCAGTCTCACTCTCAACACTGACACCGTCATCAGTCTCACTCACAACACTGACACTGTCATTACTCTCACTCACAACACTGACACCGTCATCAGTCTTATTCACAACACTGACACTGTCATCAGTCTCACAACACTGACACCGTCATCACTCTCACTCACAAAACTAACACCGTTATCACTCTCACTCAAGAATGACACTGTCATCAGTCTTACTCACAATACTGACACCATCATCACTCTCACTCAACACTGACACTGTCCTCACTCTCACTCACAACACTGACACCATCATCACTCTCATTCTCAACACTGACACCATCATCAGTCTTACTCACAACACTGACACCATCATCAGTCTCACTCACAACACTGACACTGTCATCACTCTCACTCACAACACTGACACCGTCATCACTCTCACTCACAACACTGACACCGTCATCACTCTCACTCAAAACACTGACACCATCATAAGTCTCACTCAAAACACTGACACCGTCATCAGTCTTATTCACAACACTGACACTGTCATCAGTCTCACAACACTGACACCGTCATCAGTCTCACTCACAACACTGACACCGTCATCAGTCTCACACACAACACTGGCACTGCCATCACTCTCACTCACAACACTGACACCGTCATCACTCTCACTCACAACACTGACACCGTCATCACTCTCACTCACAACACTGACACCATCATCACTCTCACTCACAACACTGACACCGTCATCACTCTCACTCAACACTGACACCGTCATCAGTCTCACTCACAACACTGACACCGTCATCAGTCTCACTCACAACACTGACACTGTCATCACTCTCACTCACAACACTGACACCGTCATCAGTCTTATTCACAACACTGACACTGTCATCAGTCTCACAACACTGACACCGTCATCACTCTCACTCACAAAACTAACACCGTTATCACTCTCACTCAACAATGACACTGTCATCAGTCTCACTCACAATACTGACACCATCATCACTCTCACTCAACACTGACACTGTCATCACTCTCACTCACAACACTGACACCATCATCACTCTCATTCTCAACACTGACACCATCATCAGTCTTACTCACAACACTGACACCATCATCAGTCTCACTCACAACACTGACACTGTCATCACTCTCACTCACAACACTGACACCGTTATCACTCTCACTCACAACACTGACACCGTCATCACTCTCACTCAAAACACTGACACCATCATCAGTCTCACTCACAACACTGACACTGTCATCAGTCTCACTCACAACACTGACACCGTCATCAGTCTCACTCACAACACTGACACTGTCATCAGTCTCACTCACAACACTGACACCGTCATCAGTCTTATTCACAACACTGACACTGTCATCACTCTCACTCAACACTGACACTGTCATCACTCTCACTCACAACACTGATACCATCATCACTCTCACTCAACACTGACACTGTCATCAGTCTCACAATACTGACACCATCATCACCCTCACTCAACATTGACACTGTCATCACTCTCACTCACAACACTGATACCATCATCACTCTCACTCTCAACACTGACACCGTCATCAGTCTTACTCACAACACTGACACCATCATCAGTCTCACTCACAACACTGACACTGTCATCACTCTCACTCACAACACTGACACCGTCATCACTCTCACTCAACACGGACACCGTCATCAGTCTCACTCAAAACACGGACACCGTCATCAGTCTCACTCACAACACTGACACCGTCATCGCTCTCACTCACAACACTGACATTGTCATCAGTCTCACTCACAACACTGACACCGACATCACTCTCACTCTCAACACTGACCATGTCATCACTCTCACTCACAACACTGACACCATCATCACTCTCACTCAACACAGACACCATCATCAGTCTCACACACAACATTGACACTGTCATCACTCTCACTCACAACACTGACACTGTCATCACTCTCACAATACTGACACCATCATCAGTCTCACTCACAACACTGACACTATCATCACTCTCAATCACAACACTGACACTGTCATCACTCTCATTCACAACACTGACACAGTCATCACTCTCACTCACAACACTGACACCGTCATCAGTCTTATTCACAACACTGACACTGTCATCAGTCCCACAACACTGACACCATCATCAGTCTCACACACAACATTGACACCATCATCAGTCTCACTCACAACACTGCCACTATCATCACTCTCAATCACAACACTGACACTGTCACCACTCTCATTCACAACACTGACACTGTCATCACTCTCATTCACAACACTGACACAGTCATCACTCTCACTCACAACACTGACACCATCATCACTCTCACTCACAACACTGACACCGTCATCACTCTCACTCTCAACACTGACACCGTCATCAGCCTCACTCACAACACTGACACCATCATCACTCTCACTCACAACACTGACACCGTCATCACTCTCACTCAAAACACTGACACCATCATCAGTCTCATTCAAAACACTGACACCGTCATCAGCCTCACTCACAACACTGACACCATCATCACTCTCACTCACAACACTGACACCGTCATCAGTCTTATTCACAACACTGACACTGTCATCAGTCTCACAACACTGACAACGTCATCACTCTCACTCACAAAACTAACACCGTTATCACTCTCACTCAACAATGACACTGTCATCAGTCTTACTCACAATACTGACACCATCATCACTCTCACTCAACACTGACACTGTCATCACTCTCACTCACAACACTGACACCATCATCACTCTCATTCTCAACACTGACACCATCATCAGTCTTACTCACAACACTGACACCATCATCAGTCTCACTCACAACACTGACACTGTCATCACTCTCACTCACAACACTGACACCGTCATCACTCTCACTCACAACACTGACACCGTCATCACTCTCACTCAAAACACTGACACCATCATAAGTCTCACTCAAAACACTGACACCGTCATCAGTCTTATTCACAACACTGACACCGTCATCAGTCTCACTCACAACACTGACACCGTCATCAGTCTCACACACAACACTGGCACTGCCATCACTCTCACTCACAACACTGACACCGTCATCAGTCTCACTCACAACACTGACACCGTCATCACTCTCACTCTCAACACTGACACCGTCATCAGCCTCACTCACAACACTGACACCATCATCACTCTCACTCACAACACTGACACCGTCATCACTCTCACTCAACACTGACACCGTCATCAGTCTCACTCACAACACTGACACCGTCATCAGTCTCACTCACAACACTGACACTGTCATCACTCTCACTCACAACACTGACACCGTCATCAGTCTTATTCACAACACTGACACTGTCATCAGTCTCACAACACTGACACCGTCATCACTCTCACTCACAAAACTAACACCGTTATCACTCTCACTCAACAATGACACTGTCATCAGTCTCACTCACAATACTGACACCATCATCACTCTCACTCAACACTGACACTGTCATCACTCTCACTCACAACACTGACACCATCATCACTCTCATTCTCAACACTGACACCATCATCAGTCTTACTCACAACACTGACACCATCATCAGTCTCACTCACAACACTGACACTGTCATCACTCTCACTCACAACACTGACACCGTCATCACTCTCACTCACAACACTGACACCGTCATCACTCTCACTCAAAACACTGACACCATCATAAGTCTCACTCAAAACACTGACACCGTCATCAGCCTCACTCACAACACTGACACCGTCATCAGTCTCACTCACAACACTGACACTGTCATCAGTCTCACTCAACACTGACACCGTCATCACTCTCACTCACAACACTGACACCGTCATCACTGTCACTCTGAACACTGACACCGTCATCAGTCTTACAACACTGACACCATCATCACTCTCACTCAAAACACTGACACCGTCATCAGTTTCACTCACAACACTGACACTGTCATCAGTCTCACTCACAACACTGACACCGTCATCAGTCTTATTCACAACACTGACACTGTCATCACTCTCACTCAACACTGACACTGTCATCAGTCTCACAACACTGACACCGTCATCACTCTCACTCAACACTGATACTGTCATCACTCTCACTCACAACACTGATACCATCATCACTCTCACTCAACACTGACACTGTCATCAGTCTCACAATACTGACACCATCATCACTCTCACTCAACATTGACACTGTCATCACTCTCACTCACAACACTGATACCATCATCAGTCTTACTCACAACACTGACACCATCATCACTCTCACTCTCAACACTGACACCGTCATCAGTCTTACTCACAACACTGACACCATCATCAGTCTCACTCTCAACACTGACACCGTCATCAGTCTCACTCTCAACACTGACACCGTCATCAGTCTCACTCACAACACTGACACCATCATCAGTCTCACTCACAACACTGACACTATCATCACTCTCAATCACAACACTGACACTGTCATCACTCTCATTCACAACACTGACACTGTCATCACTCTCACTCACAACACTGACACCATCAGTCTCACTCACAACACTGACACTGTCATCACTCTCACTCACAACAGTGACACCGTCATCACTCTCACTCAACACGGACACCGTCATCAGTCTCACTCAAAACACGGACACCGTCATCAGTCTCACTCACAACACTGACACCGTCATCGCTCTCACTCACAACACTGACATTGTCATCAGTCTCACTCACAACACTGACACCGACATCACTCTCACTCTCAACACTGACCATGTCATCACTCTCACTCACAACACTGACACCATCATCACTCTCACTCAACACAGACACCATCATCAGTCTCACACACAACATTGACACTGTCATCACTCTCACTCACAACACTGACACTGTCATCACGCTCACAATACTGACACCATCATCACTCTCACTCAACATTGACACTGTCATCACTCTCACTCACAACACTGATACCGTCATCACTCTCACTCTCAACACTGACACCGTCATCAGTCTTACTCACAACACTGACACCATCATCAGTCTCACTGACAACACTGACACTGTCATCACACTCACTCACAACACTGACACCGTCATCACTCTCACTCAACACAGACACCATCATCAGTCTCACTCACAACACTGACACCGTCATCGCTCTCACTCACAACACTGACATTGTCATCAGTCTCACTCACAACACTGACACCGTCATCACTCTCACTCTCAACACTGACCATGTCATCACTCTCAATCACAACACTGACACCATCATCACTCTCACTCTCAACACTGACACCGTCATCAGTCTCACTCACAACACTGACACCATCATCAGTCTCACTCACAACACTGACACTATCATCACTCTCAATCACAACACTGACACTGTCATCACTCTCATTCACAACACTGACACAGTCATCACTCTCACTCACTACACTGACACCGTCATCAGTCTTATTCACAACACTGACACTGTCATCAGTCCCACAACACTGACACCATCATCAGTCTCACACACAACATTGACACCATCATCAGTCTCACTCACAACACTGCCACGATCATCACTCTCAATCACAACTCTGACACTGTCACCACTCTCATTCACAACACTGACACTGTCATCACTCTCATTCACAACACTGACACAGTCATCACTCTCACTCACAACACTGACACCGTTATCAGTCTCACTCACAACACTGACACCGTCATCAGTCTCACACACAAGACTGACACCGTCATCGCTATCACTCACAACACTGACACTGTCATCACTCTCACTCACAACACTGACACCGTCATCACTCTCACTCAACACAGACACCATCATCAGTCTCACTCACAACACTGACACCGTCATCGCTATCACTCACAACACTGACATTGTCATCACTCTCACTCAACACTAACACCGTTATCACTCTCACTCAACAATGACACTGTCATCAGTCTCACTCACAATACTGACACCATCATCACTCTCACTCAACACTGACACTGTCATGACTCTCACTCACAACACTGACACCATCATCACTCTCATTCTCAACACTGACACCGTCATCAGTCTTACTCACAACACTGACACCATCACCAGTCTCACTCACAACACTGACACTGTCATCACTCTCACTCACAACACTGACACCGTCATCACTCTCACTCACAACACTGACACCGTCATCACTGTTAGTCAAAACACTGACACCGTCATCAGTCTCACTCAAAACACTGACACCGTCATCAGCCTCACTCACAACACTGACACTGTCATCAGTCTCACTCACAACACTGACACTGTCATCAGTCTCACTCAACACTGACACCGTCATCACTCTCACTCACAACACTGACACCGTCATCACTGTCACTCTGAACACTGACACCGTCATCAGTCTTACAACACTGACACCATCATCACTCTCACTCAAAACACTGACACCGTCATCAGTTTCACTCACAACACTGACACTGTCATCACTCTCACTCACAACACTGACACTGTCATCACTCTCACTCACAACACTGACACCGTCATCAGTCATATTCACAACACTGACACTGTCATCAGTCTCACAACACTGACACCGTCATCACTCACACTCAACACTGACACTGTCATCAGTCTCACAATACTGACGCCATCATCACTCTCACTCAACATTGAAACTGTCATCACTCTCACTCACAACACTGATACCATCATCACTCTCACTCAACACTGACACTGTCATCAGTCTCACAATACTGACACCATCATCACTCTCACTCAACATTGACACTGTCATCACTCTCACTCACAACACTGATACCATCATCACTCTCACTCTCAACACTGACACCGTCATCTATCTTGCTCACAACACTGACATCATCATCAGTCTCACTCACAACACTGACACTGTCATCACTCTCACTCACAACACTGACACCGTCATCACTCTCACTCAACACGGACACCATCATCAGTCTCACTCACAACACTGACACCGTCATCGCTCTCACTCACAACACTGACACTGTCATCACTCTCACTCACAACACTGACACCGTCATCAGTCTTGTTCACAACACTGACACTGTCATCAGTCTCACAACACTGACACCGTCATCAGTCTCACTCACAACACTGACACCGTCATCAGTCTCACAGACAACACTGGCACTGTCATCACTCTCACTCACAACACTGACACCATCATCACTCTCACTCACAACACTGACACCGTCATCACTCTCACTCAACACTGACACCGTCATCAGTCTCACTCACAACACTGACACCGTCATCAGTCTCACTCACAACACTGACACTGTCATCACTCTCACTCACAACACTGACACCGTCATCAGTCTTATTCACAACACTGACACTGTCATCAGTCTCACAACACTGACACCGTCATCACTCTCACTTACAAACTAACACCGTTATCACTCTCACTCAACAATGACACTGTCATCACTCTCACTCACAACACTGACACCATCATCAATCTCATTCTCAACACTGACACCGTCATCAGTCTTACTCACAACACTGACACCATCATCAGTCTCACTCACAACACTGACACCGTCATCACTCTCACTCACAACACTGACACCGTCATCACTCTCACTCACAACACTGACACCTTCATCACACTCACTCAAAACACTGACACCGTCATCAGTCTCACTCAAAACACTGACACCGTCATCAGTCTCACTCACAACACTGACACCATCATCAGTCTCACTCACAACACTGACACCATCATCAGTCTCACTCACAACACTGACACCATCATCAGTCTCACTCAAAACACTGACACTGTCATCAGTCTCACTCAACACTGACACCGTCATCACTCTCACTCACAACACTGACACTGTCATCACTGTCACTCTGAACACTGACACCGTCATCAGTCTTACAACACTGACACCATCATCAGTCTCACTCACAACACTGACACCATCATCAGTCTCACTCAAAACACTGACACCGTCATCAGTTTCACTCACAACACTGACACTGTCATCACTCTCACTCACAACACTGACACCGTCATCAGTCTTATTCACAACACTGACACTGTCATTAGTCTCACAACACTGACACCGTCATCACTCTCACTCAACACTGACACTGTCATCAGTCTCACAATACTGACACCATCATCACTCTCACTCAACATTGACACTGTCATCACTCTCACTCACAACACTCATCCCATCATCACTCTCACTCTCAACACTGACACCGTCATCAGTCTTACTCACAACACTGACACCATCATCAGTCTCACTCACAACACTGACACTGTCATCACTCTCACTCACAACACTGACACCGTCATCACTCTCACTCAACACGGACACCGTCATCAGTCTCACTCTCAACACTGACACGATCAACGCTCTCACTCACAACACTGACATTATCATCAGTCTCACTCACAACACTGACACCGTCATCAGTCTCACTCTCAACACTGACCATGTCATCACTCTCACTCACAACACTGACACTATCATCACTCTCAATCACAACACTGACACTGTCATCACTCTAATTCACAACACTGACACTGTCATCACTCTTACTCACAACACTGACACCGTCATCAGTCTTAATCACAACACTGACACTGTCATCAGTCTCACAACACTGACACCGTCATCAGTCTCACTCACAACACTGACACCGTCATCAGTCTCATACACAACACTGGCACTGTCATCACTCTCACTCACAACACTGACACCGTCATCACTCTCACTCAAAACACTGACACCGTCATCAGTTTCACTCACAACACTGACACTGTGATCAGTCTCACTCACAACACTGACACCGTCATCACTCTCACTCAACACTGACACTGTCATCAGTCTCACAATACTGACACCATCATCACTCTCACTCAACATTGACACTGTCATCACTCTCACTCACAACACTGATACCATCATCACTCTCACTCTCAACACTGACACCGTCATCAGTCTTCCTCACAACACTGACACCATCATCAGTCTCACTCACAACACTGACACTGTCATCATACTCACTCACAACACTGACACCGTCATCACTCTCACTCAACACGGACACCGTCATCAGTCTCACTCACAACACTGGCACCGTCATCGCTCTCACTCACAACACTGACACCGTCATCACTCTCACTCTCAACACTGACCATGTCATCACTCTCACTCACAACACTGACACTATCATCACTCTCAATCACAACACTGACACTGTCATCACTCTCATTCACAACACTGACACTGTCATCACTCTCACTCACAACACTGACACCGTCATCAGTCTTATTCACAACACTGACACTGTCATCAGTCTCACAACACTGACACCGTCATCAGTCTCACTCACAACACTGACACCATCATCAGTCTCACTCACAACACTGACACTGTCATCACTCTCACTCACAACACTGACACCGTCATCACTCTCACTCTCAACACTGACCATGTCATCACTCTCACTCAAAACACTGACACCATCATAAGTCTCACTCAAAACACTGACACCGTCATCAGCCTCACTCACAACACTGACACCGTCATCAGTCTCACTCACAACACTGACACTGTCATCAGTCTCACTCAACACTGACACCGTCATCACTCTCACTCACAACACTGACACCGTCATCACTGTCACTCTGAACACTGACACCGTCATCAGTCTTACAACACTGACACCATCATCACTCTCACTCAAAACACTGACACCGTCATCAGTTTCACTCACAACACTGACACTGTCATCAGTCTCACTCACAACACTGACACTGTCATCACTCTCACTCACAACACTGACACCATCATCAGTCTCACACACAACACTGACACCGTCATCAGTCTCACTCAAAACACTGACACCGTCATCAGTTTCACTCACAACACTGACACTGTCATCAGTCTCACTCACAACACTGACACCGTCATCAGTCTTATTCACAACACTGACACTGTCATCAGTCTCACACACAACACTGGCACTGTCATCACTCTCACTCACAACACTGACACCGTCATCACTCTCACTCAAAACACTGACACCTTCATCAGTTTCACTCACAACACTGACACTGTCATCAGTCTCACTCACAACACTGACACTGTCATCACTCTCACTCACAACACTGACACCGTCATCAGTCTTATTCACAACACTGACACCGTCATCAGTCTTACTCACAACACTGACACCATCATCAGTCTCACTCACAATACTGACACTGTCATCAGTGTCACAATACTGACACCATCATCACTCTCACTCAACATTGACACTGTCATCACTCTCACTCACAACACTGATACCATCATCACTCTCACTCTCAACACTGACACCGTCATCAGTCTTACTCACAACACTGACACCATCATCAGTCTCACTCACAATACTGACACTGTCATCACTCTCACTCACAACACTGACACCGTCATCACTCTCACTCAACACGGACACCGTCATCAGTCTCACTCACAACACTGACACCGTCATCACTCTCACTCAACACGGACACCATCATCAGTCTCACTCACAACACTGACACCGTCATCGCTCTCACTCACAACACTGACACTGTCATCACTCTCACTCACAACACTGACACCGTCATCAGTCTTGTTCACAACACTGACACTGTCATCAGTCTCACAACACTGACACCGTCATCAGTCTCACTCACAACACTGACACCGTCATCAGTCTCACAGACAACACTGGCACTGTCATCACTCTCACTCACAACACTGACACCATCATCAGTCTCACTCACAACACTGACACCATCATCAGTCTCACTCAAAACACTGACACTGTCATCAGTCTCACTCAACACTGACACCGTCATCACTCTCACTCACAACACTGACACTGTCATCACTGTCACTCTGAACACTGACACCGTCATCAGTCTTACAACACTGACAGCATCATCACTCTCACTCAAAACACTGACACCGTCATCAGTTTCACTCACAACACTGACACTGTCATCACTCTCACTCACAACACTGACACCGTCATCAGTCTTATTCACAACACTGACACTGTCATTAGTCTCACAACACTGACACCGTCATCACTCTCACTCAACACTGACACTGTCATCAGTCTCACAATACTGACACCATCATCACTCTCACTCAACATTGACACTGTCATCACTCTCACTCACAACACTCATCCCATCATCACTCTCACTCTCAACACTGACACTGTCATCACTCTCACTCACAACACTGACACCATCATCACTCTCATTCTCAACACTGACACCATCATCAGTCTCACTCACAACACTGACACCATCATCAGTCTCACTCACAACACTGACACTGTCATCACTCTCACTCACAACACTGACACCATCATCACTCTCACTCACAACACTGACACCGTCATCACTCTCACTCAAAACACTGACACCATCATAAGTCTCACTCAAAACACTGACACCGTCATCAGCCTCACTCACAACACTGACACCGTCATCAGTCTCACTCACAACACTGACACTGTCATCAGTCTCACTCAACACTGACACCGTCATCACTCTCACTCACAACACTGACACCGTCATCACTGTCACTCTGAACACTGACACCGTCATCAGTCTTACAACACTGACACCATCATCACTCTCACTCAAAACACTGACACCGTCATCAGTTTCACTCACAACACTGACACTGTCATCAGTCTCACTCACAACACTGACACTGTCATCACTCTCACTCACAACACTGACACCATCATCAGTCTCACACACAACACTGACACCGTCATCAGTCTCACTCAAAACACTGACACCGTCATCAGTTTCACTCACAACACTGACACTGTCATCAGTCTCACTCACAACACTGACACCGTCATCAGTCTTATTCACAACACTGACACTGTCATCAGTCTCACACACAACACTGGCACTGTCATCACTCTCACTCACAACACTGACACCGTCATCACTCTCACTCAAAACACTGACACCTTCATCAGTTTCACTCACAACACTGACACTGTCATCAGTCTCACTCACAACACTGACACTGTCATCACTCTCACTCACAACACTGACACCGTCATCAGTCTTATTCACAACACTGACACCGTCATCAGTCTTACTCACAACACTGACACCATCATCAGTCTCACTCACAATACTGACACTGTCATCAGTGTCACAATACTGACACCATCATCACTCTCACTCAACATTGACACTGTCATCACTCTCACTCACAACACTGATACCATCATCACTCTCACTCTCAACACTGACACCGTCATCAGTCTTACTCACAACACTGACACCATCATCAGTCTCACTCACAATACTGACACTGTCATCACTCTCACTCACAACACTGACACCGTCATCACTCTCACTCAACACGGACACCGTCATCAGTCTCACTCACAACACTGACACCGTCATCACTCTCACTCAACACGGACACCATCATCACTCTCACTCAAAACACTGACACCGTCATCAGTTTCACTCACAACACTGACACTGTCATCAGTCTCACTCACAACACTGACACTGTCATCACTCTCACTCACAACACTGACACCATCATCAGTCTCACACACAACACTGACACCGTCATCAGTCTCACTCAAAACACTGACACCGTCATCAGTTTCACTCACAACACTGACACTGTCATCAGTCTCACTCACAACACTGACACCGTCATCAGTCTTATTCACAACACTGACACTGTCATCAGTCTCACACACAACACTGGCACTGTCATCACTCTCACTCACAACACTGACACCGTCATCACTCTCACTCAAAACACTGACACCTTCATCAGTTTCACTCACAACACTGACACTGTCATCAGTCTCACTCACAACACTGACACTGTCATCACTCTCACTCACAACACTGACACCGTCATCAGTCTTATTCACAACACTGACACCGTCATCAGTCTTACTCACAACACTGACACCATCATCAGTCTCACTCACAATACTGACACTGTCATCAGTGTCACAATACTGACACCATCATCACTCTCACTCAACATTGACACTGTCATCACTCTCACTCACAACACTGATACCATCATCACTCTCACTCTCAACACTGACACCGTCATCAGTCTTACTCACAACACTGACACCATCATCAGTCTCACTCACAATACTGACACTGTCATCACTCTCACTCACAACACTGACACCGTCATCACTCTCACTCAACACGGACACCGTCATCAGTCTCACTCACAACACTGACACCGTCATCACTCTCACTCAACACGAACACCATCATCAGTCTCACTCACAACACTGACACCGTCATCGCTCTCACTCACAACACTGACACTGTCATCACTCTCACTCACAACACTGACACCGTCATCAGTCTTGTTCACAACACTGACACTGTCATCAGTCTCACAACACTGACACCGTCATCAGTCTCACTCACAACACTGACACCGTCATCAGTCTCACAGACAACACTGGCACTGTCATCACTCTCACTCACAACACTGACACCATCATCAGTCTCACTCACAACACTGACACCATCATCAGTCTCACTCAAAACACTGACACTGTCATCAGTCTCACTCAACACTGACACCGTCATCACTCTCACTCACAACACTGACACTGTCATCACTGTCACTCTGAACACTGACACCGTCATCAGTCTTACAACACTGACACCATCATCACTCTCACTCAAAACACTGACACCGTCATCAGTTTCACTCACAACACTGACACTGTCATCACTCTCACTCACAACACTGACACCGTCATCAGTCTTATTCACAACACTGACACTGTCATTAGTCTCACAACACTGACACCGTCATCACTCTCACTCAACACTGACACTGTCATCAGTCTCACAATACTGACACCATCATCACTCTCACTCAACATTGACACTGTCATCACTCTCACTCACAACACTCATCCCATCATCACTCTCACTCTCAACACTGACACTGTCATCACTCTCACTCACAACACTGACACCATCATCACTCTCATTCTCAACACTGACACCATCATCAGTCTCACTCACAACACTGACACCATCATCAGTCTCACTCACAACACTGACACTGTCATCACTCTCACTCACAACACTGACACCGTCATCACTCTCACTCACAACACTGACACCGTCATCACTCTCACTCAAAACACTGACACCATCATAAGTCTCACTCAAAACACTGACACCGTCATCAGCCTCACTCACAACACTGACACCGTCATCAGTCTCACTCACAACACTGACACTGTCATCAGTCTCACTCAACACTGACACCGTCATCACTCTCACTCACAACACTGACACCGTCATCACTGTCACTCTGAACACTGACACCGTCATCAGTCTTACAACACTGACACCATCATCACTCTCACTCAAAACACTGACACCGTCATCAGTTTCACTCACAACACTGACACTGTCATCAGTCTCACTCACAACACTGACACTGTCATCACTCTCACTCACAACACTGACACCATCATCAGTCTCACACACAACACTGACACCGTCATCAGTCTCACTCAAAACACTGACACCGTCATCAGTTTCACTCACAACACTGACACTGTCATCAGTCTCACTCACAACACTGACACCGTCATCAGTCTTATTCACAACACTGACACTGTCATCAGTCTCACACACAACACTGGCACTGTCATCACTCTCACTCACAACACTGACACCGTCATCACTCTCACTCAAAACACTGAGACCTTCATCAGTTTCACTCACAACACTGACACTGTCATCAGTCTCACTCACAACACTGACACTGTCATCACTCTCACTCACAACACTGACACCGTCATCAGTCTTATTCACAACACTGACACCGTCATCAGTCTTACTCACAACACTGACACCATCATCAGTCTCACTCACAATACTGACACTGTCATCAGTGTCACAATACTGACACCATCATCACTCTCACTCAACATTGACACTGTCATCACTCTCACTCACAACACTGATACCATCATCACTCTCACTCTCAACACTGACACCGTCATCAGTCTTACTCACAACACTGACACCATCATCAGTCTCACTCACAATACTGACACTGTCATCACTCTCACTCACAACACTGACACCGTCATCACTCTCACTCAACACGGACACCGTCATCAGTCTCACTCACAACACTGACACCGTCATCACTCTCACTCAACACGGACACCATCATCAGTCTCACTCACAACACTGACACCGTCATCGCTCTCACTCACAACACTGACACTGTCATCACTCTCACTCACAACACTGACACCGTCATCAGTCTTGTTCACAACACTGACACTGTCATCAGTCTCACAACACTGACACCGTCATCAGTCTCACTCACAACACTGACACCGTCATCAGTCTCACAGACAACACTGGCACTGTCATCACTCTCACTCACAACACTGACACCATCATCAGTCTCACTCACAACACTGACACCATCATCAGTCTCACTCAAAACACTGACACTGTCATCAGTCTCACTCAACACTGACACCGTCATCACTCTCACTCACAACACTGACACTGTCATCACTGTCACTCTGAACACTGACACCGTCATCAGTCTTACAACACTGACACCATCATCACTCTCACTCAAAACACTGACACCGTCATCAGTTTCACTCACAACACTGACACTGTCATCACTCTCACTCACAACACTGACACCGTCATCAGTCTTATTCACAACACTGACACTGTCATTAGTCTCACAACACTGACACCGTCATCACTCTCACTCAACACTGACACTGTCATCAGTCTCACAATACTGACACCATCATCACTCTCACTCAACATTGACACTGTCATCACTCTCACTCACAACACTCATCCCATCATCACTCTCACTCTCAACACTGACACTGTCATCACTCTCACTCACAACACTGACACCATCATCACTCTCATTCTCAACACTGACACCATCATCAGTCTCACTCACAACACTGACACCATCATCAGTCTCACTCACAACACTGACACTGTCATCACTCTCACTCACAACACTGACACCGTCATCACTCTCACTCACAACACTGACACCGTCATCACTCTCACTCAAAACACTGACACCATCATAAGTCTCACTCAAAACACTGACACCGTCATCAGCCTCACTCACAACACTGACACCGTCATCAGTCTCACTCACAACACTGACACTGTCATCAGTCTCACTCAACACTGACACCGTCATCACTCTCACTCACAACACTGACACCGTCATCACTGTCACTCTGAACACTGACACCGTCATCAGTCTTACAACACTGACACCATCATCACTCTCACTCAAAACACTGACACCGTCATCAGTTTCACTCACAACACTGACACTGTCATCAGTCTCACTCACAACACTGACACTGTCATCACTCTCACTCACAACACTGACACCATCATCAGTCTCACACACAACACTGACACCGTCATCAGTCTCACTCAAAACACTGACACCGTCATCAGTTTCACTCACAACACTGACACTGTCATCAGTCTCACTCACAACACTGACACCGTCATCAGTCTTATTCACAACACTGACACTGTCATCAGTCTCACACACAACACTGGCACTGTCATCATTCTCACTCACAACACTGACACCGTCATCACTCTCACTCAAAACACTGACACCTTCATCAGTTTCACTCACAACACTGACACTGTCATCAGTCTCACTCACAACACTGACACTGTCATCACTCTCACTCACAACACTGACACCGTCATCAGTCTTATTCACAACACTGACACCGTCATCAGTCTTACTCACAACACTGACACCATCATCAGTCTCACTCACAATACTGACACTGTCATCAGTGTCACAATACTGACACCATCATCACTCTCACTCAACATTGACACTGTCATCACTCTCACTCACAACACTGATACCATCATCACTCTCACTCTCAACACTGACACCGTCATCAGTCTTACTCACAACACTGACACCATCATCAGTCTCACTCACAATACTGACACTGTCATCACTCTCACTCACAACACTGACACCGTCATCACTCTCACTCAACACGGACACCGTCATCAGTCTCACTCACAACACTGACACCGTCATCACTCTCACTCAACACGGACACCATCATCAGTCTCACTCACAACACTGACACCGTCATCGCTCTCACTCACAACACTGACACTGTCATCACTCTCACTCACAACACTGACACCGTCATCAGTCTTGTTCACAACACTGACACTGTCATCAGTCTCACAACACTGACACCGTCATCAGTCTCACTCACAACACTGACACCGTCATCAGTCTCACAGACAACACTGGCACTGTCATCACTCTCACTCACAACACTGACACCATCATCACTCTCACTCACAACACTGACACCGTCATCACTCTCACTCAACACTGACACCGTCATCAGTCTCACTCACAACACTGACACCGTCATCAGTCTCACTCACAACACTGACACTGTCATCACTCTCACTCACAACACTGACACCGTCATCAGTCTTATTCACAACACTGACAATGTCATCAGTCTCACAACACTGACACCGTCATCACTCTCACTTACAAACTAACACCGTTATCACTCTCACTCAACAATGACACTGTCATCACTCTCACTCACAACACTGACACCATCATCAATCTCATTCTCAACACTGACACCGTCATCAGTCTTACTCACAACACTGACACCATCATCAGTCTCACTCACAACACTGACACCGTCATCACTCTCACTCACAACACTGACACCGTCATCACTCTCACTCACAACACTGACACCTTCATCACACTCACTCAAAACACTGACACCGTCATCAGTCTCACTCAAAACACTGACACCGTCATCAGTCTCACTCACAACACTGACACCATCATCAGTCTCACTCACAACACTGACACCATCATCAGTCTCACTCACAACACTGACACCATCATCAGTCTCACTCAAAACACTGACACTGTCATCAGTCTCACTCAACACTGACACCGTCATCACTCTCACTCACAACACTGACACTGTCATCACTGTCACTCTGAACACTGACACCGTCATCAGTCTTACAACACTGACACCATCATCACTCTCACTCAAAACACTGACACCGTCATCAGTTTCACTCACAACACTGACACTGTCATCACTCTCACTCACAACACTGACACCGTCATCAGTCTTATTCACAACACTGACACTGTCATTAGTCTCACAACACTGACACCGTCATCACTCTCACTCAACACTGACACTGTCATCAGTCTCACAATACTGACACCATCATCACTCTCACTCAACATTGACACTGTCATCACTCTCACTCACAACACTCATCCCATCATCACTCTCACTCTCAACACTGACACCGTCATCAGTCTTACTCACAACACTGACACCATCATCAGTCTCACTCACAACACTGACACTGTCATCACTCTCACTCACAACACTGACACCGTCATCACTCTCACTCAACACGGACACCGTCATCAGTCTCACTCTCAACACTGACACGATCAACGCTCTCACTCACAACACTGACATTATCATCAGTCTCACTCACAACACTGACACCGTCATCAGTCTCACTCTCAACACTGACCATGTCATCACTCTCACTCACAACACTGACACTATCATCACTCTCAATCACAACACTGACACTGTCATCACTCTAATTCACAACACTGACACTGTCATCACTCTTACTCACAACACTGACACCGTCATCAGTCTTAATCACAACACTGACACTGTCATCAGTCTCACAACACTGACACCGTCATCAGTCTCACTCACAACACTGACACCGTCATCAGTCTCATACACAACACTGGCACTGTCATCACTCTCACTCACAACACTGACACCGTCATCACTCTCACTCAAAACACTGACACCGTCATCAGTTTCACTCACAACACTGACACTGTGATCAGTCTCACTCACAACACTGACACCGTCATCACTCTCACTCACAACACTGACACCGTCATCAGTCTTATTCACAACACTGACACTGTCATCAGTCTCACAACACTGACACCGTCATCACTCTCACTCAACACTGACACTGTCATCAGTCTCACAATACTGACACCATCATCACTCTCACTCAACATTGACACTGTCATCACTCTCACTCACAACACTGATACCATCATCACTCTCACTCAACACTGACACTGTCATCAGTCTCACAACACTGACACCGTCATCACTCTCACTCAACACTGACACTGTCATCAGTCTCACAATACTGACACCATCATCACTCTCACTCAACATTGACACTGTCATAACTCTCACTCACAACACTGACACCATCATCACTCTCACTCAACACTGACACTGTCATCAGTCTCACAATACTGACACCATCATCACTCTCACTCAACATTGACACTGTCATCACTCTCACTCACAACACTGATACCATCATCACTCTCACTCTCAACACTGACACCGTCATCAGTCTTCCTCACAACACTGACACCATCATCAGTCTCACTCACAACACTGACACTGTCATCACACTCACTCACAACACTGACACCGTCATCACTCTCACTCAACACGGACACCGTCATCAGTCTCACTCACAACACTGGCACCGTCATCGCTCTCACTCACAACACTGACACCGTCATCACTCTCACTCTCAACACTGACCATGTCATCACTCTCACTCACAACACTGACACTATCATCACTCTCAATCACAACACTGACACTGTCATCACTCTCATTCACAACACTGACACTGTCATCACTCTCACTCACAACACTGACACCGTCATCAGTCTTATTCACAACACTGACACTGTCATCAGTCTCACAACACTGACACCGTCATCAGTCTCACTCACAACACTGACACCGTCATCAGTCTCACACACAACACTGGCACTGCCATCACTCTCACTCACAACACTGACACCGTCATCAGTCTCACTCACAACACTGACACCGTCATCACTCTCACTCTCAACACTGACACCGTCATCAGCCTCACTCACAACACTGACACCATCATCACTCTCACTCACAACACTGACACCGTCATCACTCTCACTCAACACTGACACCGTCATCAGTCTCACTCACAACACTGACACCGTCATCAGTCTCACTCACAACACTGACACTGTCATCACTCTCACTCACCACACTGACACCGTCATCAGTCTTATTCACAACACTGACACTGTCATCAGTCTCACAACACTGACACCGTCATCACTCTCACTCACAACACTCATCCCATCATCACTCTCACTCTCAACACTGACACTGTCATCACTCTCACTCACAACACTGACACCATCATCACTCTCATTCTCAACACTGACACCATCATCAGTCTCACTCACAACACTGACACCATCATCAGTCTCACTCACAACACTGACACTCTCATCACTCTCACTCACAACACTGACACCGTCATCACTCTCACTCACAACACTGACACCGTCATCACTCTCACTCAAAACACTGACACCATCATAAGTCTCACTCAAAACACTGACACCGTCATCAGCCTCACTCACAACACTGACACCGTCATCAGTCTCACTCACAACACTGACACTGTCATCAGTCTCACTCAACACTGACACCGTCATCACTCTCACTCACAACACTGACACCGTCATCACTGTCACTCTGAACACTGACACCGTCATCAGTCTTACAACACTGACACCATCATCACTCTCACTCAAAACACTGACACCGTCATCAGTTTCACTCACAACACTGACACTGTCATCAGTCTCACTCACAACACTGACACTGTCATCACTCTCACTCACAACACTGACACCATCATCAGTCTCACACACAACACTGACACCGTCATCAGTCTCACTCAAAACACTGACACCGTCATCAGTTTCACTCACAACACTGACACTGTCATCAGTCTCACTCACAACACTGACACCGTCATCAGTCTTATTCACAACACTGACACTGTCATCAGTCTCACAACACTGACACCGTCATCAGTCTCACTCACAACACTGACACCGTCATCAGTCTCACACACAACACTGGCACTGTCATCACTCTCACTCACAACACTGACACCGTCATCACTCTCACTCAAAACACTGACACCTTCATCAGTTTCACTCACAACACTGACACTGTCATCAGTCTCACTCACAACACTGACACTGTCATCACTCTCACTCACAACACTGACACCGTCATCAGTCTTATTCACAACACTGACACCGTCATCAGTCTTACTCACAACACTGACACCATCATCAGTCTCACTCACAATACTGACACTGTCATCAGTGTCACAATACTGACACCATCATCACTCTCACTCAACATTGACACTGTCATCACTCTCACTCACAACACTGATACCATCATCACTCTCACTCTCAACACTGACACCGTCATCAGTCTTACTCACAACACTGACACCATCATCAGTCTCACTCACAATACTGACACTGTCATCACTCTCACTCACAACACTGACACCGTCATCACTCTCACTCAACACGGACACCGTCATCAGTCTCACTCACAACACTGACACCGTCATCACTCTCACTCAACACGGACACCATCATCAGTCTCACTCACAACACTGACACCGTCATCGCTCTCACTCACAACACTGACACTGTCATCACTCTCACTCACAACACTGACACCGTCATCAGTCTTGTTCACAACACTGACACTGTCATCAGTCTCACAACACTGACACCGTCATCAGTCTCACTCACAACACTGACACCGTCATCAGTCTCACAGACAACACTGGCACTGTCATCACTCTCACTCACAACACTGACACCATCATCACTCTCACTCACAACACTGACACCGTCATCAGTCTCACTCAAAACACTGACACCGTCATCAGTTTCACTCACAACACTGACACTGTCATCAGTCTCACTCACAACACTGACACCGTCATCAGTCTTATTCACAACACTGACACTGTCATCAGTCTCACAACACTGACACCGTCATCAGTCTCACTCACAACACTGACACCGTCATCAGTCTCACACACAACACTGGCACTGTCATCACTCTCACTCACAACACTGACACCGTCATCACTCTCACTCAAAACACTGACACCTTCATCAGTTTCACTCACAACACTGACACTGTCATCAGTCTCACTCACAACACTGACACTGTCATCACTCTCACTCACAACACTGACACCGTCATCAGTCTTATTCACAACACTGACACCGTCATCAGTCTTACTCACAACACTGACACCATCATCAGTCTCACTCACAATACTGACACTGTCATCAGTGTCACAATACTGACACCATCATCACTCTCACTCAACATTGACACTGTCATCACTCTCACTCACAACACTGATACCATCATCACTCTCACTCGCAACACTGACACCGTCATCAGTCTTACTCACAACACTGACACCATCATCAGTCTCACTCACAATACTGACACTGTCATCACTCTCACTCACAACACTGACACCGTCATCACTCTCACTCAACACGGACACCGTCATCAGTCTCACTCACAACACTGACACCGTCATCACTCTCACTCAACACGGACACCATCATCAGTCTCACTCACAACACTGACACCGTCATCGCTCTCACTCACAACACTGACACTGTCATCACTCTCACTCACAACACTGACACCGTCATCAGTCTTGTTCACAACACTGACACTGTCATCAGTCTCACAACACTGACACCGTCATCAGTCTCACTCACAACACTGACACCGTCATCAGTCTCACAGACAACACTGGCACTGTCATCACTCTCACTCACAACACTGACACCATCATCACTCTCACTCACAACACTGACACCGTCATCACTCTCACTCAACACTGACACCGTCATCAGTCTCACTCACAACACTGACACCGTCATCAGTCTCACTCACAACACTGACACTGTCATCACTCTCACTCACAACACTGACACCGTCATCAGTCTTATTCACAACACTGACACTGTCATCAGTCTCACAACACTGACACCGTCATCACTCTCACTTACAAACTAACACCGTTATCACTCTCACTCAACAATGACACTGTCATCACTCTCACTCACAACACTGACACCATCATCAATCTCATTCTCAACACTGACACCGTCATCAGTCTTACTCACAACACTGACACCATCATCAGTCTCACTCACAACACTGACACCGTCATCACTCTCACTCACAACACTGACACCGTCATCACTCTCACTCACAACACTGACACCTTCATCACACTCACTCAAAACACTGACACCGTCATCAGTCTCACTCAAAACACTGACACCGTCATCAGTCTCACTCACAACACTGACACCATCATCAGTCTCACTCACAACACTGACACCATCATCAGTCTCACTCACAACACTGACACCATCATCAGTCTCACTCAAAACACTGACACTGTCATCAGTCTCACTCAACACTGACACCGTCATCACTCTCACTCACAACACTGACACTGTCATCACTGTCACTCTGAACACTGACACCGTCATCAGTCTTACAACACTGACACCATCATCACTCTCACTCAAAACACTGACACCGTCATCAGTTTCACTCACAACACTGACACTGTCATCAGTCTCACTCACAACACTGACACTGTCATCACTCTCACTCACAACACTGACACCATCATCAGTCTCACACACAACACTGACACCGTCATCAGTCTCACTCAAAACACTGACACCGTCATCAGTTTCACTCACAACACTGACACTGTCATCAGTCTCACTCACAACACTGACACCGTCATCAGTCTTATTCACAACACTGACACTGTCATCACTCTCACTCAACACTGACACTGTCATCAGTCTCACAATACTGACACCATCATCACTCTCACTCAACATTGACACTGTCATCACTCTCACTCACAACACTGATACCATCATTACTCTCACTCAACACTGACACTGTCATCAGTCTCACAATACTGACACCATCATCACTCTCACTCAACATTGACACTGTCATCAGTCTTACTCACAACACTGACACCGTCATCAGTCTTACTCACAACACTGACACCATCATCAGTCTCACTCACAACACTGACACTGTCATCACTCTCACTCACAACACTGACACCGTCATCACTCTCACTCAACACGGACACCGTCATCAGTCTCACTCTCAACACTGACACGATCAACGCTCTCACTCACAACACTGACATTATCATCAGTCTCACTCACAACACTGACACCGTCATCAGTCTCACTCTCAACACTGACCATGTCATCACTCTCACTCACAACACTGACACTATCATCACTCTCAATCACAACACTGACACTGTCATCACTCTAATTCACAACACTGACACTGTCATCACTCTTACTCACAACACTGACACCGTCATCAGTCTTAATCACAACACTGACACTGTCATCAGTCTCACAACACTGACACTGTGATCAGTCTCACTCACAACACTGACACCGTCATCACTCTCACTCACAACACTGACACCGTCATCAGTCTTATTCACAACACTGACACTGTCATCAGTCTCACAACACTGACACCGTCATCACTCTCACTCAACACTGACACTGTCATCAGTCTCACAATACTGACACCATCATCACTCTCACTCAACATTGACACTGTCATCACTCTCACTCACAACACTGATACCATCATCACTCTCACTCTCAACACTGACACCGTCATCAGTCTTCCTCACAACACTGACACCATCATCAGTCTCACTCACAACACTGACACTGTCATCACACTCACTCACAACACTGACACTGTCATCAGTCTCACAACACTGACACCGTCATCACTCTCACTCAACACGGACACCGTCATCAGTCTCACTCACAACACTGGCACCGTCATCGCTCTCACTCACAACACTGACACCGTCATCACTCTCACTCTCAACACTGACCATGTCATCACTCTCACTCACAACACTGACACTATCATCACTCTCAATCACAACACTGACACTGTCATCACTCTCATTCACAACACTGACACTGTCATCACTCTCACTCACAACACTGACACCGTCATCAGTCTTATTCACAACACTGACACTGTCATCAGTCTCACAACACTGACACCGTCATCAGTCTCACTCACAACACTGACACCGTCATCAGTCTCACACACAACACTGGCACTGCCATCACTCTCACTCACAACACTGACACCGTCATCACTCTCACTCACAACACTGACACCGTCATCACTCTCACTCTCAACACTGACACCGTCATCAGCCTCACTCACAACACTGACACCATCATCACTCTCACTCACAACACTGACACCGTCATCACTCTCACTCAACACTGACACCGTCATCAGTCTCACTCACAACACTGACACCGTCATCAGTCTCACTCACAACACTGACACTGTCATCACTCTCACTCACCACACTGACACCGTCATCAGTCTTATTCACAACACTGACACTGTCATCAGTCTCACAACACTGACACCGTCATCACTCTCACTCACAAAACTAACACCATTATCACTCTCACTCAACATTGACACTGTCATCACTCTCACTCACAACACTCATCCCATCATCACTCTCACTCTCAACACTGACACTGTCATCACTCTCACTCACAACACTGACACCATCATCACTCTCATTCTCAACACTGACACCATCATCAGTCTCACTCACAACACTGACACCATCATCAGTCTCACTCACAACACTGACACTGTCATCACTCTCACTCACAACACTGACACCGTCATCACTCTCACTCACAACACTGACACCGTCATCACTCTCACTCAAAACACTGACACCATCATAAGTCTCACTCAAAACACTGACACCGTCATCAGCCTCACTCACAACACTGACACCGTCATCAGTCTCACTCACAACACTGACACTGTCATCAGTCTCACTCAACACTGACACCGTCATCACTCTCACTCACAACACTGACACCGTCATCACTGTCACTCTGAACACTGACACCGTCATCAGTCTTACAACACTGACACCATCATCACTCTCACTCAAAACACTGACACCGTCATCAGTTTCACTCACAACACTGACACTGTCATCAGTCTCACTCACAACACTGACACTGTCATCACTCTCACTCACAACACTGACACCATCATCAGTCTCACACACAACACTGACACCGTCATCAGTCTCACTCAAAACACTGACACTGTCATCAGTTTCACTCACAACACTGACACTGTCATCAGTCTCACTCACAACACTGACACCGTCATCAGTCTTATTCACAACACTGACACTGTCATCAGTCTCACAACACTGACACCGTCATCAGTCTCACTCACAACACTGACACCGTCATCAGTCTCACACACAACACTGGCACTGTCATCACTCTCACTCACAACACTGACACCGTCATCACTCTCACTCAAAACACTGACACCTTCATCAGTTTCACTCACAACACTGACACTGTCATCAGTCTCACTCACAACACTGACACTGTCATCACTCTCACTCACAACACTGACACCGTCATCAGTCTTATTCACAACACTGACACCGTCATCAGTCTTACTCACAACACTGACACCATCATCAGTCTCACTCACAATACTGACACTGTCATCAGTGTCACAATACTGACACCATCATCACTCTCACTCAACATTGACACTGTCATCACTCTCACTCACAACACTGATACCATCATCACTCTCACTCTCAACACTGACACCGTCATCAGTCTTACTCACAACACTGACACCATCATCAGTCTCACTCACAATACTGACACTGTCATCACTCTCACTCACAACACTGACACCGTCATCACTCTCACTCAACACGGACACCGTCATCAGTCTCACTCACAACACTGACACCGTCATCACTCTCACTCAACACGGACACCATCATCAGTCTCACTCACAACACTGACACCGTCATCGCTCTCACTCACAACACTGACACTGTCATCACTCTCACTCACAACACTGACACCGTCATCAGTCTTGTTCACAACACTGACACTGTCATCAGTCTCACAACACTGACACCGTCATCAGTCTCACTCACAACACTGACACCGTCATCAGTCTCACAGACAACACTGGCACTGTCATCACTCTCACTCACAACACTGACACCATCATCACTCTCACTCACAACACTGACACCGTCATCACTCTCACTCAACACTGACACCGTCATCAGTCTCACTCACAACACTGACACCGTCATCAGTCTCACTCACAACACTGACACTGTCATCACTCTCACTCACAACACTGACACCGTCATCAGTCTTATTCACAACACTGACACTGTCATCAGTCTCACAACACTGACACCGTCATCACTCTCACTTACAAACTAACACCGTTATCACTCTCACTCAACAATGACACTGTCATCACTCTCACTCACAACACTGACACCATCATCAATCTCATTCTCAACACTGACACCGTCATCAGTCTTACTCACAACACTGACACCATCATCAGTCTCACTCACAACACTGACACCGTCATCACTCTCACTCACAACACTGACACCGTCATCACTCTCACTCACAACACTGACACCTTCATCACACTCACTCAAAACACTGACACCGTCATCAGTCTCACTCAAAACACTGACACCGTCATCAGTCTCACTCACAACACTGACACCATCATCAGTCTCACTCACAACACTGACACCATCATCAGTCTCACTCACAACACTGACACCATCATCAGTCTCACTCAAAACACTGACACTGTCATCAGTCTCACTCAACACTGACACCGTCATCACTCTCACTCACAACACTGACACTGTCATCACTGTCACTCTGAACACTGACACCGTCATCAGTCTTACAACACTGACACCATCATCACTCTCACTCAAAACACTGACACTGTCATCAGTTTCACTCACAACACTGACACTGTCATCACTCTCACTCACAACACTGACACCGTCATCAGTCTTATTCACAACACTGACACTGTCATTAGTCTCACAACACTGACACCGTCATCACTCTCACTCAACACTGACACTGTCATCAGTCTCACAATACTGACACCATCATCACTCTCACTCAACATTGACACTGTCATCACTCTCACTCACAACACTCATCCCATCATCACTCTCACTCTCAACACTGACACCGTCATCAGTCTTACTCACAACACTGACACCATCATCAGTCTCACTCACAACACTGACACTGTCATCACTCTCACTCACAACACTGACACCGTCATCACTCTCACTCAACACGGACACCGTCATCAGTCTCACTCTCAACACTGACACGATCAACGCTCTCACTCACAACACTGACATTATCATCAGTCTCACTCACAACACTGACACCGTCATCAGTCTCACTCTCAACACTGACCATGTCATCACTCTCACTCACAACACTGACACTATCATCACTCTCAAACACAACACTGACACTGTCATCACTCTAATTCACAACACTGACACTGTCATCACTCTTACTCACAACACTGACACCGTCATCAGTCTTAATCACAACACTGACACTGTCATCAGTCTCACAACACTGACACCGTCATCAGTCTCACTCACAACACTGACACCGTCATCAGTCTCATACACAACACTGGCACTGTCATCACTCTCACTCACAACACTGACACCGTCATCACTCTCACTCAAAACACTGACACCGTCATCAGTTTCACTCACATCACTGACACTGTGATCAGTCTCACTCACAACACTGACACCGTCATCACTCTCACTCACAACACTGACACCGTCATCAGTCTTATTCACAACACTGACACTGTCATCAGTCTCACAACACTGACACCGTCATCACTCTCACTCAACACTGACACTGTCATCAGTCTCACAATACTGACACCATCATCACTCTCACTCAACATTGACACTGTCATCACTCTCACTCACAACACTGATACCATCATCACTCTCACTCTCAACACTGACACCGTCATCAGTCTTCCTCACAACACTGACACCATCATCAGTCTCACTCACAACACTGACACTGTCATCACACTCACTCACAACACTGACACCGTCATCACTCTCACTCAACACGGACACCGTCATCAGTCTCACTCACAACACTGGCACCGTCATCGCTCTCACTCACAACACTGACACCGTCATCACTCTCACTCTCAACACTGACCATGTCATCACTCTCACTCACAACACTGACACTATCATCACTCTCAATCACAACACTGACACTGTCATCACTCTCATTCACAACACTGACACTGTCATCACTCTCACTCACAACACTGACACCGTCATCAGTCTTATTCACAACACTGACACTGTCATCAGTCTCACAACACTGACACCGTCATCAGTCTCACTCACAACACTGACACCGTCATCAGTCTCACACACAACACTGGCACTGCCATCACTCTCACTCACAACACTGACACCGTCATCACTCTCACTCACAACACTGACACCGTCATCACTCTCACTCTCAACACTGACACCGTCATCAGCCTCACTCACAACACTGACACCATCATCACTCTCACTCACAACACTGACACCGTCATCACTCTCACTCAACACTGACACCGTCATCAGTCTCACTCACAACACTGACACCGTCATCAGTCTCACTCACAACACTGACACTGTCATCACTCTCACTCACCACACTGACACCGTCATCAGTCTTATTCACAACACTGACACTGTCATCAGTCTCACAACACTGACACCGTCATCACTCTCACTCACAAAACTAACACCATTATCACTCTCACTCAACAATGACACTGTCATCAGTCTCACTCACAATACTGACACCATCATCACTCTCACTCAACACTGACACTGTCATCACTCTCACTCACAACACTGACACCATCATCACTCTCATTCTCAACACTGACACCATCATCAGTCTCACTCACAACACTGACACCATCATCAGTCTCACTCACAACACTGACACTGTCATCACTCTCACTCACAACACTGACACCGTCATCACTCTCACTCACAACACTGACACCGTCATCACTCTCACTCAAAACACTGACACCATCATAAGTCTCACTCAAAACACTGACACCGTCATCAGCCTCACTCACAACACTGACACCGTCATCAGTCTCACTCACAACACTGACACTGTCATCAGTCTCACTCAACACTGACACCGTCATCACTCTCACTCACAACACTGACACCGTCATCACTGTCACTCTGAACACTGACACCGTCATCAGTCTTACAACACTGACACCATCATCACTCTCACTCAAAACACTGACACCGTCATCAGTTTCACTCACAACACTGACACTGTCATCAGTCTCACTCACAACACTGACACTGTCATCACTCTCACTCACAACACTGACACCATCATCAGTCTCACACACAACACTGACACCATCATCAGTCTCACTCAAAACACTGACACCGTCATCAGTTTCACTCACAACACTGACACTGTCATCAGTCTCACTCACAACACTGACACCGTCATCAGTCTTATTCACAACACTGACACTGTCATCAGTCTCACAACACTGACACCGTCATCAGTCTCACTCACAACACTGACACCGTCATCAGTCTCACACACAACACTGGCACTGTCATCACTCTCACTCACAACACTGACACCGTCATCACTCTCACTCAAAACACTGACACCTTCATCAGTTTCACTCACAACACTGACACTGTCATCAGTCTCACTCACAACACTGACACTGTCATCACTCTCACTCACAACACTGACACCGTCATCACTCTTATTCACAACACTGACACCGTCATCAGTCTTACTCACAACACTGACACCATCATCAGTCTCACTCACAATACTGACACTGTCATCAGTGTCACAATACTGACACCATCATCACTCTCACTCAACATTGACACTGTCATCACTCTCACTCACAACACTGATACCATCATCACTCTCACTCTCAACACTGACACCGTCATCAGTCTTACTCACAACACTGACACCATCATCAGTCTCACTCACAATACTGACACTGTAATCACTCTCACTCACAACACTGACACCATCATCACTCTCACTCTCAACACTGACACCGTCATCAGTCTCACTCACAACACTGACACCATCATCAGTCTCACTCACAACACTGACACTATCATCACTCTCAATCACAACACTGACACCGTCATCAGTCTTATTCACAACACTGACACTGTCATCAGTCTCACAACACTAACACCGTCATCAGTCTCACTCACAACACTGACACCGTCATCGCTCTCACTCACAACACTGACATTGTCATCAGTCTCACTCTCAACACTGACACCGTCATCAGTCTCACTCTCAACACTGACCATATCATCACTCTCACTCACAACACTGACACCATCTTCACTCTCACTCTCAACACTGACACCGTCATCACTCTCACTCTCAACACTGACACCGTCATCAGCCTCACTCACAACACTGACAACATCATCACTCTCACTCACAACACTGACACCGTCATCACTCTCACTTAACACTGACACCGTCATCAGTCTCACTCACAACACTGACACCATCATCAGTCTCACTCACAACACTGACACTGTCATCACTCTCACTCACAACACTGACACCGTCATCAGTCTCACTCACAACACTGACACCGTCATCGGTCTCACACACAACACTGGCACTGTCATCACTCTCACTCACAACACTGACACCGTCATCACTCTCACTCACAACACTGACACCGTCATCACTCTCACTCTCAACACTGACACCGTCATCAGCCTCACTCAACACTGACACCATCATCACTCTCACTCACAACACTGACACCGTAATCACTCTCACTCAACACTGACACCGTCATCAGTCTCACTCACAACACTGACACCGTCATCAGTCTCACTCACAACACTGACACCGTCATCAGTCTCACTCACAACACTGACACTGTCATCACTCTCACTCACAACACTGACACTGTCATCAGTCTCACAACACTGACTCCGTCATCACTCTCACTCACAAAACTAACACCGTTATCACTCTCACTCAACAATGACACACTGTCATCAGTTTCACTCACAATACTGACACCATCATCACTCTCACTCAACACTGACACTGTCATCACTCTCACTCACAACACTGACACCATCATCACTCTCATTCTCAACACTGACACCGTCATCAGTCTTACTCACAACACTGACACCATCATCAGTCTCACTCACAACACTGACACTGTCATCACTCTCACTCACAACACTGACACCGTCATCACTCTCACTCACAACACTGACACCGTCATCACTCTCACTCAAAACACTGACACCGTCATCAGTCTCACTCAAAACAATGACACCGCCATCAGCCTCACTCACAACACTGACACCGTCATCACTCTCACTCACAACACTGACACTGTCATCACTCTCACTCACAACACTGACACCGTCATCACTGTCACTCTGAACACTGACACCGTCATCAGTCTTACAACACTGACACCGTCATCAGTCTCACTCAAAACAATGACACCGTCATCAGCCTCACTCACAACACTGACTCCGTCATCAGTCTTATTCACAACAGTGACACTGTCATCAGTCTCACAACACTGACACCGTCATCAGTCTCACTCACAACACTGACACTGTCATCAGTCTCACACACAACACTGGCACTGTCATCAGTCTCACTCACAACACTGACACTGTCATCAGTCTCACACACAACACTGGCACTGTCATCACTCTCACTCATAACACTGACACCGTCATCACTCTCACAGAAAACACTGACACCCTCATCAGTTTCACTCACAACACTGACACTATGATCAGTCTCACTCACAACACTGACACTGTCATCACTCTCACTCACAACACTGACACCGTCATCAGTCTTATTCACAACACTGACGCTGTCATCAGTCTCACAACACTGACACCATCATCACTCTCACTCAACACTGACACTCATCAGTCTCACAATACTGACACCATCATCACTCTCACTCAACATTGACACTGTCATCACTCTCACTCACAACACTGATACCATCATCACTCTCACTCACAACACTGACACCCTCATCAGTCTTACTCACAACACTGACACCATCATCAGTCTCACTCACAACACTGACACTGTCATCACTCTCACTCACAACACTGACACCGTCATCAGTCTCACTCAAAACACTGACACCGTCATCAGTCTCACTCACAACACTGACACCATCATCAGTCTCACTCACAACACTGACACCATCATCAGTCTCACTCACAACACTGACACCGTCATCACTCTCACTCAAAACACTGACACCGTCATCAGTTTCACTCACAACACTGACACTGTCATCACTCTCACTCACAACACTGACACCGTCATCAGTCTTATTCACAACACTGACACTGTCATTAGTCTCACAACACTGACACCGTCATCACTCTCACTCAACAATGACACTGTCATCAGTCTCACAATACTGACACCATCATCACTCTCACTCAACATTGACACTGTCATCACTCTCACTCACAACACTGATACCATCATCACTCTCACTCTCAACACTGACACCGTCATCAGTCTTACTCACAACACTGACACCATCATCAGTCTCACTCACAACACTGACACTGTCATCACTCTCACTCACAACACTGACACCGTCATCACTCTCACTCAACACGGACACCGTCATCAGTCTCACTCACAACACTGACACGATCAACGCTCTCACTCACAACACTGACATTATCATCAGTCTCACTCACAACACTGACACCGTCATCAGTCTCACTCTCAACACTGACCATGTCATCACTCTCACTCACAACACTGACACTATCATCACTCTCAATCACAACACTGACACTGTCATCACTCTAATTCACAACACTGACACTGTCATCAGTCTCACAACACTGACACCGTCATCAGTCTCACTCACAACACTGACACCGTCATCACTCTCACTCTCAACACTGACCATGTCATCACTCTCACTCACAACACTGACACCATCATCACTCTCACTCTCAACACTGACACCGTCATCAGTCTCACTCACAACACTGACACCATCATCAGTCTCACTCACAACACTGATACTATCATCACTCTCAATCACAACACTGACACTGTCATCACTCTCATTCACAACACTGACACTGTCATCACTCTCACTCACAACACTGACACCGTCATCAGTCTTATTCACAACACTGACACTGTCATCAGTCTCACAACACTGACACCGTCATCAGTCTCACTCACAACACTGACACCGTCATCAGTCTCACACACAACACTGGCACTGCCATCACTCTCACTCACAACACTGACCATGTCATCACTCTCACTCACAACACTGACACCATCATCACTCTCACTCTCAACACTGACACCGTCATCAGCCTCACTCACAACACTGACACCATCATCACTCTCACTCACAACACTGACACCGTCATCACTCTCACTCAACACTGACACCGTCATCAGTCTCACTCACAACACTGACACCGTCATCAGTCTCACTCACAACACTGACACTGTCATCACTCTCACTCACAACACTGACACCGTCATCAGTTTCACTCACAACACTGACACTGTCATCAGTCTCACTCACAACACTGACTCTGTCATCACTCTCACTCACAACACTGACACCGTCATCAGTCTTATTCACAACACTGACACTGTCATCAGTCTCACAACACTGACACCGTCATCACTCTCACTCAACACTGACACTGTCATCAGTCTCACAATACTGACACCATCATCACTCTCACTCAACATTGACACTGTCATCACTCTCACTCACAACACTGATACCATCATCACTCTCACTCTCAACACTGACACCGTCATCAGTCTTACTCACAACACTGACACCATCATCAGTCTCACTCACAACACTGACACTGTCATCACTCTCACTCACAACACTGACACCGTCATCGCTCTCACTCACAACACTGACACCGTCATCACTCTCACTCACAACACTGATACTATCATCACTCTCAATCACAACACTGACACTGTCATCACTCTCATTCACAACACTGACACTGTCATCACTCTCACTCACAACACTGACACCGTCATCAGTCTTATTCACAACACTGACACTGTCATCAGTCTCACAACACTGACACCGTCATCACTCTCACTCACAAAACTAACACCATTATCACTCTCACTCAACAATGACACTGTCATCAGTCTCACTCACAATACTGACACCATCTTCACTCTCACTCAACACTGACACTGTCATCACTCTCACTCACAACACTGACACCATCATCACTCTCATTCTCAACACTGACACCATCATCAGTCTTACTCACAACACTGACAGCATCATCAGTCTCACTCACAACACTGACACTGTCATCACTCTCACTCACAACACTGACACCGTCATCACTCTCACTCACAACACTGACACCGTCATCACTCTCACTCAAAACACTGACACCATCATAAGTCTCACTCAAAACACTGACACCGTCATCAGCCTCACTCACAACACTGACACCGTCATCAGTCTCACTCACAACACTGACACTGTCATCAGTCTCACTCAACACTGACACCGTCATCACTCTCACTCACAACACTGACACCGTCATCACTGTCACTCTGAACACTGACACCGTCATCAGTCTTACAACACTGACACCATCATCACTCTCACTCAAAACACTGACACCGTCATCAGTTTCACTCACAACACTGACACTGTCATCAGTCTCACTCACAACACTGACACTGTCATCACTCTCACTCACAACACTGACACCATCATCAGTCTCACACACAACACTGACACCGTCATCAGTCTCACTCAAAACACTGACATCGTCATCAGTTTCACTCACAACACTGACACTGTCATCAGTCTCACTCACAACACTGACACCGTCATCAGTCTTATTCACAACACTGACACTGTCATCACTCTCACTCAACACTGACACTGTCATCAGTCTCACAACACTGACACCATCATCACTCTCACTCAACATTGACACTGTCATCACTCTCACTCACAACACTGATACCATCATTACTCTCACTCAACACTGACACTGTCATCAGTTTCACAATACTGACACCATCATCACTCTCACTCAACATTGACACTGTCATCACTCTCACTCACAACACTGACACTGTCATCACACTCACTCACAACACTGACACCGTCATCACTCTCACTCAACACGGACACCGTCATCAGTCTCACTCACAACACTGGCACCGTCATCGCTCTCACTCACAACACTGACACCGTCATCACTCTCACTCTCAACACTGACCATGTCATCACTCTCACTCACAACACTGACACTATCATCACTCTCAATCACAACACTGACACTGTCATCACTCTCATTCACAACACTGACACTGTCATCACTCTCACTCACAACACTGACACCGTCATCAGTCTTATTCACAACACTGACACTGTCATCAGTCTCACAACACTGACACCGTCATCAGTCTCACTCACAACACTGACACCGTCATCAGTCTCACACACAACACTGGCACTGCCATCACTCTCACTCACAACACTGACACCGTCATCACTCTCACTCACAACACTGACACCGTCATCACTCTCACTCTCAACACTGACACCGTCATCAGCCTCACTCACAACACTGACACCATCATCACTCTCACTCACAACACTGACACCGTCATCACTCTCACTCAACACTGACACCGTCATCAGTCTCACTCACAACACTGACACCGTCATCAGTCTCACTCACAACACTGACACTGTCATCACTCTCACTCACCACACTGACACCGTCATCAGTCTTATTCACAACACTGACACTGTCATCAGTCTCACAACACTGACACCGTCATCACTCTCACTCACAAAACTAACACCATTATCACTCTCACTCAACAATGACACTGTCATCAGTCTCACTCACAATACTGACACCATCATCACTCTCACTCAACACTGACACTGTCATCACTCTCACTCACAACACTGACACCATCATCACTCTCATTCTCAACACTGACACCATCATCAGTCTCACTCACAACACTGACACCATCATCAGTCTCACTCACAACACTGACACTGTCATCACTCTCACTCACAACACTGACACCGTCATCACTCTCACTCACAACACTGACACCGTCATCACTCTCACTCAAAACACTGACACCATCATAAGTCTCACTCAAAACACTGACACCGTCATCAGCCTCACTCACAACACTGACACCGTCATCAGTCTCACTCACAACACTGACACTGTCATCAGTCTCACTCAACACTGACACCGTCATCACTCTCACTCACAACACTGACACCGTCATCACTGTCACTCTGAACACTGACACCGTCATCAGTCTTACAACACTGACACCATCATCACTCTCACTCAAAACACTGACACCGTCATCAGTTTCACTCACAACACTGACACTGTCATCAGTCTCACTCACAACACTGACACTGTCATCACTCTCACTCACAACACTGACACCATCATCAGTCTCACACACAACACTGACACCGTCATCAGTCTCACTCAAAACACTGACACCGTCATCAGTTTCACTCACAACACTGACACTGTCATCAGTCTCACTCACAACACTGACACCGTCATCAGTCTTATTCACAACACTGACACTGTCATCAGTCTCACAACACTGACACCATCATCAGTCTCACTCACAACACTGACACCGTCATCAGTCTCACACACAACACTGGCACTGTCATCACTCTCACTCACAACACTGACACCGTCATCACTCTCACTCAAAACACTGACACCTTCATCAGTTTCACTCACAACACTGACACTTTCATCAGTCTCACTCACAACACTGACACTGTCATCACTCTCACTCACAACACTGACACCGTCATCAGTCTTATTCACAACACTGACACCGTCATCAGTCTTATTCACAACACTGACACTGTCATCAGTCTCACAACACTGACACCGTCATCAGTCTCACTCACAACATGAACACCGTCATCACTCTCACTCAACAATGACACTGTCATCAGTCTCACTCACAACACTGACACCATCATCACTCTCACTCAACACTGACACTGTCATCACTCTCACTCACAACACTGACACCATCATCACTCTCATTCTCAACACTGACACCATCATCAGTCTTACTCACAACACTGACACCATCATCAGTCTCACTCACAACACTGACACTGTCATCACTCTCACTCACAACACTGACACCGTCATCACTCTCACTCACAACACTGACACCGTCATCACTCTCACTCAACACTGACACCGTCATCGCTCTCATTCACAACACTGACACCGTCATCACTCTCACTCTCAACACTGACCATGTCATCACTCTCACTCACAACACTGACACCATCATCACTCTCACTCTCAACACTGACACCTTCATCAGTCTCACTCACAACACTAACACCATCATCAGTCTCACTCACAACACTGACACTATCATAAGTCTCACTCAAAACACTGACACCGTCATCAGCCTCACTCACAACACTGACACCGTCATCAGTCTCACTCACAACACTGACACTGTCATCAGTCTCACTCAACACTGACACCATCATCACTCTCAATATACATTGACACTGTTAGCACTCTCACTCACAACACTGATACCATCATTACTCTCACTCTCAACACTGACACCGTCATCAGTCTTACTCACAACACTGACACCATCATCAGTCTCACTCACAACACTGACACTGTCATCACTCTCACTCACAACACTGACACCGTCATCACTGTCACTCAACACGGACACCGTCATCACTCTCACTCACAACACTGACACCATCATCACTCTCACTCACAACACTGACACCATCATAAGTCTCACTCAAAACACTGACACCATCATCAGCCTCACTCACAACACTGACACCGTCATCAGTCTCACTCACAACACTGACACTGTCATCAGTCTCACTCAACACTGACACCGTCATCACTCTCACTCACAACACTGACAACGTCATCACTGTCACTCTGAACACTGACACCGTCATCAGTCTTACAACACTGACACCATCATCACTCTCACTCAAAACACTGACACCGTCATCAGTTTCACTCACAACACTGACACTGTCATCAGTCTCACTCACAACACTGACACTGTCATCACTCTCACTCACAACACTGACACTGTCATCACTCTCACTCAAAACACTGACACCATCATCAGTCTCACACACAACACTGACACCGAAATCAGTCTCACTCAAAACACTGACACCGTCATCAGTTTCACTCACAACACTGACACTGTCATCAGTCTCACTCACAACACTGACACCGTCATCAGTCTTATTCACAACACTGACACTGTCATCACTCTCACTCAACACTGACACTGTCATCAGTCTCACAATACTGACACCATCATCACTCTCACTCAACATTGACACTGTCATCACTCTCACTCACAACACTGATACCATCATTACTCTCACTCAACACTGACACTGTCATCAGTTTCACAATACTGACACCATCATCAGTCTCACTCACAACACTGGCACCGTCATCGCTCTCACTCACAACACTGACACCGTCATCACTCTCACTCTCAACACTGACCATGTCATCACTCTCACTCACAACACTGACACCATCATCACTCTCACTCTCAACACTGACACCGTCATCAGTCTCACTCACAACACTGACACCATCATCAGTCTCACTCACAACACTGATACTATCATCACTCTCAATCACAACACTGACACTGTCATCACTCTCATTCACAACACTGACACTGTCATCACTCTCACTCACAACACTGACACCGTCATCAGTCTTATTCACAACACTGACACTGTCATCACTCTCACTCACAACACTGACACCGTCATCAGTCTTATTCACAACACTGACACTGTCATCAGTCTCACAACACTGACACCATCATCAGTCTCACTCACAACACTGACACCGTCATCAGTCTTATTCACAACACTGACACTGTCATCAGTCTCACAACACTGACACCGTCATCACTCTCACTCACAAAACTAACACCGTTATCACTCTCACTCAACAATGACACTGTCATCAGTCTCACTCACAACACTGACACCATCATCACTCTCACTCAACACTGACACTGTCATCACTCTCACTCACAACACTGACACCATCATCACTCTCATTCTCAACACTGACACCATCATCAGTCTTACTCACAACACTGACACCATCATCAGTCTCACTCACAACACTGACACTGTCATCACTCTCACTCACAACACTGACACCGTCATCACTCTCACTCACAACACTGACACCGTCATCACTCTCACTCAACACTGACACCGTCATCGCTCTCATTCACAACACTGACACCGTCATCACTCTCACTCTCAACACTGACCATGTCATCACTCTCACTCACAACACTGACACCATCATCACTCTCACTCTCAACACTGACACCTTCATCAGTCTCACTCACAACATTAACACCATCATCAGTCTCACTCACAACACTGACACTATCATAAGTCTCACTCAAAACACTGACACCGTCATCAGCCTCACTCACAACACTGACACCGTCATCAGTCTCACTCACAACACTGACACTGTCATCAGTCTCACTCAACACTGACACCGTCATCACTCTCACTCACAACACTGACACCGTCATCACTGTCACTCTGAACAGTGACACCGTCATCAGTCTTACAACACTGACACCATCATCAGTCTCACTCAAAACACTGACACCGTCATCAGTTTCACTCACAACACTGACACTGTCATCAGTCTCACTCACAACACTGACACTGTCATCACTCTCACTCACAACACTGACACCATCATCAGTCTCACACACAACACTGACACCGTCATCACTCTCACTCACAACACTGACACCGTCATCACTCTCACTCAAAACACTGACACCGTCATCAGTCTCACTCACAACACTGACACCATCATCAGTCTCACTCACAACACTGATACTATCATCACTCTCATTCACAACACTGACACTGTCATCACTCTCACTCACAACACTGACACTGTCATCACTCTCATTCACAACACTGACACTGTCATCACTCTCACTCACAACACTGACACCGTCATCAGTCTTATTCACAACACTGACACTGTCATCACTCTCACTCACAACACTGACACCGTCATCAGTCTTATTCACAACACTGACACTGTCATCAGTCTCACAACACTGACACCATCATCAGTCTCACTCACAACACTGACACCGTCATCAGTCTTATTCACAACACTGACACTGTCATCAGTCTCACAACACTGACACCGTCATCACTCTCACTCACAAAACTAACACCGTTATCACTCTCACTCAACAATGACACTGTCATCAGTCTCACTCACAACACTGACACCATCATCACTCTCACTCAACACTGACACTGTCATCACTCTCACTCACAACACTGACACCATCATCACTCTCATTCTCAACACTGACACCATCATCAGTCTTACTCACAACACTGACACCATCATCAGTCTCACTCACAACACTGACACTGTCATCACTCTCACTCACAACACTGACACCGTCATCACTCTCACTCACAACACTGACACCGTCATCACTCTCACTCAACACTGACACCGTCATCGCTCTCATTCACAACACTGACACCGTCATCACTCTCACTCTCAACACTGACCATGTCATCACTCTCACTCACAACACTGACACCATCATCACTCTCACTCTCAACACTGACACCTTCATCAGTCTCACTCACAACACTAACACCATCATCAGTCTCACTCACAACACTGACACTATCATAAGTCTCACTCAAAACACTGACACCGTCATCAGCCTCACTCACAACACTGACACCGTCATCAGTCTCACTCACAACACTGACACTGTCATCAGTCTCACTCAACACTGACACCGTCATCACTCTCACTCACAACACTGACACCGTCATCACTGTCACTCTGAACAGTGACACCGTCATCAGTCTTACAACACTGACACCATCATCACTCTCACTCAAAACACTGACACCGTCATCAGTTTCACTCACAACACTGACACTGTCATCAGTCTCACTCACAACACTGACACTGTCATCACTCTCGTTCACAACACTGACACCATCATCAGTCTCACACACAACACTGACACCGTCATCAGTCTCACTCAAAACACTGACACCATCATCAGTTTCACTCACAACACTGACACTGTCATCAGTCTCACTCACAACACTGACACCGTCATCAGTCTTATTCACAACACTGACACTGTCATCACTCTCACTCAACACTGACACTGTCATCAGTCTCACAATACTGACACCATCATCACTCTCAATATACATTGACACTGTCATCACTCTCACTCACAACACTGATACCATCATTACTCTCACTCAACACTGACACTGTCATCAGTCTCACAATACTGACACCATCATCACTCTCACTCAACATTGACACTGTCATCACTCTCACTCACAACACTGACACCATCAGTCTCACTCACAACACTGACACTGTCATCACTCTCACTCACAACACTGACACCGTCATCACTCTCACTCAACACGGACACCGTCATGAGTGTCACTCACAACACTGACACCGTCATCGCTCTCACTCACAACACTGACACCATCATCACTCTCACTCTCAACACTGACACCGTCATCAGTCTCACTCGCAACACTGACACCGTCATCAGTCTCACTCACAACACTGACACCATCATCAGTCTCACTCACAACACTGACACTATCATCACTCTCAATCACAACACTGACACTGTCATCACTCTCATTCACAACACTGACACTGTCATCACTCTCACTCACAACACTGACACCGTCATCAGTCTTACTCACAACACTGACACCATCATCAGTCTCACTCACAACACTGACACTGTCATCACTCTCACTCACAACACTGACACCGTCATCACTGTCACTCAACACGGACACCGTCATCAGTCTCACTCACAACACTGGCACCGTCATCGCTCTCACTCACAACACTGACACCGTCATCACTCTCACTCTCAACACTGACCATGTCATCACTCTCACTCACAACACTGACACCATCATCACTCTCACTCTCAACACTGACACCGTCATCAGTCTCACTCACAACACCGACACCGTCATCACTCTCACTCAACACTGACACCGTCATCAGTCTCACTCACAACACTGATACTATCATCACTCTCAATCACAACACTGACACTGTCATCACTCTCATTCACAACACTGACACTGTCATCACTCTCACTCACAACACTGACACCGTCATCAGTCTTATTCACAACACTGACACTGTCATCAGTCTCACAACACTGACACCGTCATCAGTCTCACTCACAACACTGACACCGTCATCAGTCTCACACACAACACTGGCACCGTCATCAGCCTCACTCACAACACTGACACCATCATCACTCTCACTCACAACACTGACACCGTCATCACTCTCACTCTCAACACTGACACCGTCATCAGCCTCACTCACAACACTGACACCATCATCACTCTCACTCACAACACTGACACCGTCATCACTCTCACTCAACACTGACACCGTCATCACTCTCACTCACAACACTGACACCGTCATCAGTCTCACTCACAACACTGACACTGTCATCACTCTCACTCACAACACTGACACCGTCATCAGTCTTATTCACAACACTGACACTGTCATCAGTCTCACAACACTGACACCGTCATCACTCTCACTCACAAAACTAACACCGTTATCACTCTCACTCAACAATGACACTGTCATCAGTCTCACTCACAATACTGACACCATCATCACTCTCACTCAACACTGACACTGTCATCACTCTCACTCACAACACTGACACCATCATCACTCTCATTCTCAACACTGACACCATCATCAGTCTTACTCACAACACTGACACCATCATCAGTCTCACTCACAACACTGACACTGTCATCACTCTCACTCACAACACTGACACCGTCATCACTCTCACTCACAACACTGACACCGTCATCACTCTCACTCAAAACACTGACACCATCATAAGTCTCACTCAAAACACTGACACCGTCATCAGCCTCACTCACAACACTGACACCGTCATCAGTCTCACTCACAACACTGACACTGTCATCAGTCTCACTCAACACTGACACCGTCATCACTCTCACTCACAACACTGACACCGTCATCACTGTCACTCTGAACACTGACACCATCATCAGTCTTGCAACACTGACACCATCATCACTCTCACTCAAAACACTGACACCGTCATCAGTTTCACTCACAGCACTGACACTGTCATCAGTCTCACTCACAACACTGACACCGTCATCAGTCTTATTCACAACACTGACACTGTCATCACTCTCACTCAACACTGACACTGTCATCAGTCTCACAATACTGACACCATCATCACTCTCACTCAACATTGACACTGTCATCACTCTCACTCACAACACTGATACCATCATTACTCTCACTCAACACTGACACTGTCATCAGTCTCACAATACTGACACCATCATCACTCTCACTCAACATTGACACTGTCATCACTCTCACTCACAACACTGATACCATCATCACTCTCACTCTCAACACTGACACCGTCATCAGTCTTACTCACAACACTGACACCATCAGTCTCACTCACAACACTGACACTGTCATCACTCTCACTCACAACACTGACACCGTCATCACTCTCACTCAACACGGACACCGTCATCAGTCTCACTCACAACACTGACACCGTCATCGCTCTCACTCACAACACTGACATTGTCATCAGTCTCACTCACAACACTGACACCGTCATTACTCTCACTCTCAACACTGACCATGTCATCACTCTCACTCACAATACTGACACCATCATCACTCTCACTCTCAACACTGACACCGTCATCAGTCTCACTCACAACACTGACACCATCATCAGTCTCACTCACAACACTGACACTATCATCACTCTCAATCACAACACTGACACTGTCATCACTCTCATTCACAACACTGACACTGTCATCACTCTCACTCACAACACTGACACCGTCATCATTCTTATTCACAACACTGACTCTGTCATCATTCTCACAACACTGACACCGTCATCAGTCTCACTCACAACACTGACACCATCATCACTCTCACTCTCAACACTGACACCGTCATCAGTCTCACTCACAACACTGACACCGTCATCACTCTCACTCAACACTGACACTGTCATCAGTCTCACAATACTGATACCATCATCACTCTCACTCTCAACACTGACACCGTCATCAGTCTGACTCACAACACTGACACCATCATCAGTCTCACTCACAACACTGACACTGTCATCACTCTCACTCACAACACTGACACCGTCATCACTCTCAGTCAAAACACTGACACCGTCATCAGTTTCACTCACAACACTGGCACTGTCATCAGTCTCACTCACAACACTGACACTGTCATCACTCTGACTCACAACACTGACACCGTCATCAGTCTTATTCACAACACTGACACTGTCATCAGTCTCACAACACTGACACCGTCATCACTCTCACTCAACACTGACACTGTCATCTCTCTCACTCACAACACTGATACCATCATCACTCTCACTCAACACTGACACTGTCATCAGTCTCACAATACTGACACCATCATCACTCTCACTCAACATTGACACTGTCATCACTCTCACTCACAACACTGATACCATCATCACTCTCACTCTCAACACTGACACCGTCATCAGTCTTACTCACAACACTGACACCATCATCAGTCTTAGTCACAACACTGACACCATCATCAGTCTCACTCACAACACTGACACTGTCATCACTCTCACTCACAACACTGACACCGTCATCACTCTCACTCAACACGGACACCGTCATCAGTCTCACTCAAAACACGGACACCGTCATCAGTCTCACTCACAACACTGACACCGTCATCACTCTCACTCTCAACACTGACCATGTCATCACTCTCACTCACAACACTGACACCCCATCATCACTCTCACTCAACACAGACACCATTATCAGTCTCACACACAACATTGACACTGTCATCACTCTCACTCACAACACTGACACTGTCATCACTCTCACAAGACTGACACCATCATCAATCTCACTCAACATTGACACTGTCATCACTCTCACTCACAACACTGATACCGTCATCACTCTCACTCTCAACACTGACACCGTCATCAGTCTTACTCACAACACTGACACCATCATCAGTCTCACTCACAACACTGACACTGTCATCACACTCACTCACAACACTGACACCGTCATCACTCTCACTCAACACAGACACCATCATCAGTCTCACTCACAACACTGACACCGTCATCGCTCTCACTCACAACACTGACATTGTCATCAGTCTCACTCACAACACTGACACCGTCATCACTCTCACTCTCAACACTGACCATGTCATCACTCTCAATCACAACACTGACACCATCATCACTCTCACTCTCAACACTGACACCGTCATCAGTCTCACTCACAACACTGACACCATCATCAGTCTCACTCACAACACTGACACTATCATCACTCTCAATCACAACACTGACACTGTCATCACTCTCATTCACAACACTGACACAGTCATCACTCTCACTCACAACACTGACACCGTCATCAGTCTTATTCACAACACTGACACTGTCATCAGTCTCACAACACTGACACCATCATCAGTCTCACACACAACACTGACACCATCATCAGTCTCACTCACAACACTGACACTATCATCACTCTCAATCACAACACTGACACTGTCATCACTCTCATTCACAACACTGACACTGTCATCACTCTCATTCACAACACAGACACAGTCATCACTCTCACTCACAACACTGACACCGTTATCAGTCTCACTCACAACACTGGCACTGTCATCACTCTCACTCACAACACTGACACCGTCATCACTCTCACTCAACACAGACACCATCATCAGTCTCACTCACAACACTGACACCGTCATCGCTCTCACTCACAACACTGACATTGTCATCACTCTCACTCAACACTAACACCATTATCACTCTCACTCAACAATGACACTGTCATCAGTCTCACTCACAATACTGACACCATCATCACTCTCACTCAACACTGACACTGGCATGACTCTCACTCACAACACTGACACCATCATCACTCTCATTCTCAACACTGACACCGTCATCAGTCTTACCACAACACTGACACCATCATCAGTCTCACTCACAACACTGACACTGTCATCACTCTCACTCACAACACTGACACCGTCATCACTCTCACTCACAACACTGACACCGTCATCACTCTTACTCAAAACACTGACACCGTCATCAGTCTCACTCAAAACACTGACACCGTCATCAGCCTCACTCACAACACTGACACTGTCATCAGTCTCACTCACAACACTGACACTGTCATCAGTCTCACTCAACACTGACACCGTCATCACTCTCACTCACAACACTGACACCGTCATCACTGTCACTCTGAACACTGACACCGTCATCAGTCTTACAACACTGACACCATCATCACTCTCACTCAAAACACTGACACCGTCATCAGTTTCACTCACAACACTGACACTGTCATCACTCTCACTCACAACACTGACACTCTCATCACTCTCACTCACAACACTGACACCGTCATCAGTCATATTCACAACACTGACACTGTCATCAGTCTCACAACACTGACACCGTCATCACTCACACTCAACACTGACACTGTCATCAGTCTCACAATACTGACGCCATCATCACTCTCACTCAACCTTGAAACTGTCATCACTCTCACTCACAACACTGATACCATCATCACTCTCACTCAACACTGACACTGTCATCAGTCTCACAATACTGACACCATCATCACTCTCACTCAACATTGACACTGTCATCACTCTCACTCACAACACTGATACCATCATCACTCTCACTCTCAACACTGACACCGTCATCTATCTTACTCACAACACTGACACCATCATCAGTCTCACTCACAATACTGACACTGTCATCACTCTCACTCACAACACTGACACTGTCATCACTCTCACTCAACACGGACACCATCATCAGTCTCACTCACAACACTGACACCGTCATCGCTCTCACTCACAACACTGACACTGTCATCACTCTCACTCACAACACTGACACCGTCCTCAGTCTTGTTCACAACACTGACACTGTCATCAGTCTCACAACACTGACACCGTCATCAGTCTCACTCACAACACTGACACCGTCATCAGTCTCACACACAACACTGGCACTGTCATCACTCTCACTCACAACACTGACACCATCATCACTCTCACTCACAACACTGACACCGTCATCACTCTCACTCAACACTGACACCATCATCAGTCTCACTCACAACACTGACACCGTCATCAGTCTCACTCACAACACTGACACCGTCATCACTCTCACTCACAACACTGACACCGTCATCACTCTCACTCAACACTGACACCATCATCAGTCTCACTCACAACACTGACACTGTCATCACTCTCACTCACAACACTGACACCGTCATCAGTCTTATTCACAACACTGACACTGTCATCAGTCTCACAACACTGACACCGTCATCAGTCTCACTCACAACACTGACACCATCATCAGTCTCAATCAAAACACTGACACTGTCATCAGTCTCACTCAACACTGACACGGTCATCACTCTCACTCACAACACTGACACTGTCATCACTGTCACTCTGAACACTGACACCGTCATCAGTCTTACAACACTGACACCATCATCACTCTCACTCAAAACACTGACACCGTCATCAGTTTCACTCACAACACTGACACTGTCATCACTCTCACTCACAACACTGACACCGTCATCAGTCTTATTCACAACACTGACACTGTCATTAGTCTCACAACACTGACACCGTCATCACTCTCACTCAACACTGACACTGTCATCAGTCTCACAATACTGACACCATCATCACTCTCACTCAACATTGACACTGTCATCACTCTCACTCACAACACTGATACCATCATCACTCTCACTCTCAACACTGACACCGTCAGCAGTCTTGCTCACAACACTGATGCCATCATCAGTCTCACTCACAACACTGACACTGTCATCACTCTCACTCACAACACTGACACCGTCATCACTCTCACTCAACACGGACACCGTCATCAGTCTCACTCACAACACTGACACGATCAACGCTCTCACTCACTACACTGACATTATCATCAGTCTCACTCACAACACTGACACCGTCATCAGTCTCACTCTCAACACTGACCATGTCATCACTCTCACTCACAACACTGACACTATCATCACTCTCAATCACAACACTGACACTGTCATCACTCTAATTCACAACACTGACACTGTCATCACTCTTACTCACAACACTGACACCGTCATCAGTCTCACAACACTGACACCGTCATCAGTCTCACTCACAACACTGACACCGTCATCAGTCTTACACACAACACTGGCACTGTCATCGCTCTCACTCACAACACTGACACCGTCATCACTCTCACTCAAAACACTGACACCATCATCAGTTTCACTCACAACACTGACACTGTGATCAGTCTCACTCACAACACTGACACTGTCATCACTCTCACTCACAACACTGACACCGTCATCAGTCTTATTCACAACACTGACACTGTCATCAGTCTCACAACACTGACACCGTCATCACTCTCACTCTCAACACTGACTATGTCATCAGTCTTACTCACAACACTGACACCATGATCTATCTTACTCACAACACTGACACCATCATCAGTCTCACTCACAACACTGACACCGTCATCACTCTCACTCAAAACACTGACACCATCATCAGTTTCACTCACAACACTGACACTGTGATCAGTCTCACTCACAACACTGGCACTGTCATCGCTCTCACTCACAACACTGACACCGTCATCACTCTCACTCACAACACTGATACCATCATCACTCTCACTCTCAACACTGACACCATGATCTATCTTACTCACAACACTGACACCATCATCAGTCTCACTCACAACACTGACACTGTCATCACTCTCACTCACAACACTGACACCGTCATCACTCTCACTCAACACGGACACCATCATCAGTCTCACTCACAACACTGACACCGTCATCGCTCTCACTCACAACACTGACACTGTCATCACTCTCACTCACAACACTGACACCGTCCTCAGTCTTGTTCACAACACTGACACTGTCATCAGTCTCACAACACTGACACCGTCATCAGTCTCACTCGCAACACTGACACCGTCATCAGTCTCACACACAACACTGGCACTGTCATCACTCTCACTCACAACACTGACACCATCATCACTCTCACTCACAACACTGACACCGTCATCACTCTCACTCAACACTGACACCGTCATCAGTCTCACTCACAACACTGACACCGTCATCAGTCTCACTCACAACACTGACACCGTCATCAGTCTTATTCACAACACTGACACCGTCATCACTCTCACTTACAAACTAACACCGTTATCACTCTCACTCAACAATGACACTGTCATCACTCTCACTCACAACACTGACACCATCATCAGTCTCACTCACAACACTGACACCGTCATCACTCTCACTCACAACACTGACACCGTCATCACTCTCACTCACAACACTGACACCGTCATCACTCTCACTCAAAACACTGACACCATCATCAGTCTCACTCAAAACACTGACACCGTCATCAGTCTCACTCACAACACTGACACCATCATCAGTCTCACTCACAACACTGACACCATCATCAGTCTCACTCACAACACTGACACCATCATCAGTCTCAATCAAAACACTGACACTGTCATCAGTCTCACTCAACACTGACACCGTCATCACTCTCACTCACAACACTGACGCTGTCATCACTGTCACTCTGAACACTGACACCGTCATCAGTCTTACAACACTGACACCATCATCACTCTCACTCAAAACACTGACACCGTCATCAGTTTCACTCACAACACTGACACTGTCATCACTCTCACTCACAACGCTGACACTGTCATCAGTCTTATTCACAACACTGACACTGTCATTAGTCTCACAACACTGACACCATCATCACTCTCACTCAACACTGACTGTCATCAGTCTCATAATACAGACACCATCATCACTCTCACTCAACATTGACACTGTCATCACTCTCACTCACAACACTGATACCATCATCACTCTCACTCTCAACACTGACACCGTCATCAGTCTTACTCACAACACTGACACCATCATCAGTCTCACTCACAACACTGACACTGTCATCACTCTCACTCAGAACACTGACACCGTCATCACTCTCACTCAACACGGACACCGTCATCAGTCTCACTCACAACACTGACACGATCAACGCTCTCACTCACAACACTGACATTATCATCAGTCTCACTCACAACACTGACACCGTCATCAGTCTCACTCTCAACACTGACCATGTCATCACTCTCACTCACAACACTGACACTATCATCACTCTCAATCACAACACTGACACTGTCATCACTCTAATTCACAACACTGACACTGTCATCACTCTTACTCACAACACTGACACCGTCATCAGTCTCACAACACTGACACCGTCATCAGTCTCACACACAACACTGGCACTGTCATCACTCTCACTCACAACACTGACACCATCATCACTCTCACTCACAACACTGACACCGTCATCACTCTCACTCAACACTGACACCGTCATCAGTCTCACTCACAACACTGACACCGTCATCAGTCTCACTCACAACACTGACACTGTCATCACTCTCACTCACAACACTGACACCGTCATCAGTCTTATTCACAACACTGACACTGTCATCAGTCTCACAACACTGACACCGTCATCACTCTCACTTACAAACTAACACCGTTATCACTCTCACTCAACAATGACACTGTCATCACTCTCACTCACAACACTGACACCATCATCAGTCTCACTCACAACACTGACACTGTCATCACTCTCACTCACAACACTGACACCGTCATCACTCTCACTCACAACACTGACACCGTCATCACTCTCACTCAAAACACTGACACCATCATCAGTCTCACTCAAAACACTGACACCGTCATCAGTCTCACTCACAACACTGACACCATCATCAGTCTCACTCACAACACTGACACCATCATCAGTCTCAATCAAAACACTGACACTGTCATCAGTCTCACTCAACACTGACACCGTCATCACTCTCACTCACAACACTGACACCGTCATCACTGTCACTCTGAACACTGACACCGTCATCAGTCTTACAACACTGACACCATCATCACTCTCACTCAAAACACTGACACCGTCATCAGTTTCACTCACAACACTGACACTGTCATCACTCTCACTCACAACACTGACACTGTCATCACTCTCACTCACAACACTGACACCGTCATCAGTCATATTCACAACACTGACACTGTCATCAGTCTCACAACACTGACACCGTCATCACTCACACTCAACACTGACACTGTCATCAGTCTCACAATACTGACGCCATCATCACTCTCACTCAACATTGAAACTGTCATCACTCTCACTCACAACACTGATACCATCATCACTCTCACTCAACACTGACACTGTCATCAGTCTCAAAATACTGACACCATCATCACTCTCACTCAACATCGACACTGTCATCACTCTCACTCACAACACTGATACCATCATCACTCTCACTCTCAACACTGACACCATGATCTATCTTACTCACAACACTGACACCATCATCAGTCTCACTCACAACACTGACACTGTCATCACTCTCACTCACAACACTGACACCGTCATCACTCTCACTCAACACGGACACCATCATCAGTCTCACTCACAACACTGACACCGTCATCGCTCTCACTCACAACACTGACACTGTCATCACTCTCACTCACAACACTGACACCGTCCTCAGTCTTGTTCACAACACTGACACTGTCATCAGTCTCACAACACTGACACCGTCATCAGTCTCACTCGCAACACTGACACCGTCATCAGTCTCACACACAACACTGGCACTGTCATCACTCTCACTCACAACACTGACACCATCATCACTCTCACTCACAACACTGACACCGTCATCACTCTCACTCAACACTGACACCGTCATCAGTCTCACTCACAACACTGACACCGTCATCAGTCTCACTCACAACACTGACACCGTCATCAGTCTTATTCACAACACTGACACTGTCATCAGTCTCACAACACTGACACCGTCATCACTCTCACTTACAAACTAACACCGTTATCACTCTCACTCAACAATGACACTGTCATCACTCTCACTCACAACACTGACACCATCATCAGTCTCACTCACAACACTGACACCGTCATCACTCTCACTCACAACACTGACACCGTCATCACTCTCACTCACAACACTGACACCGTCATCACTCTCACTCAAAACACTGACACCATCATCAGTCTCACTCAAAACACTGACACCGTCATCAGTCTCACTCACAACACTGACACCATCATCAGTCTCACTCACAACACTGACACCATCATCAGTCTCACTCACAACACTGACACCATCATCAGTCTCAATCAAAACACTGACACTGTCATCAGTCTCACTCAACACTGACACCGTCATCACTCTCACTCACAACACTGACGCTGTCATCACTGTCACTCTGAACACTGACACCGTCATCAGTCTTACAACACTGACACCATCATCACTCTCACTCAAAACACTGACACCGTCATCAGTTTCACTCACAACACTGACACTGTCATCACTCTCACTCACAACACTGACACTGTCATCAGTCTTATTCACAACACTGACACTGTCATTAGTCTCACAACACTGACACCATCATCACTCTCACTCAACACTGACTGTCATCAGTCTCATAATACAGACACCATCATCACTCTCACTCAACATTGACACTGTCATCACTCTCACTCACAACACTGATACCATCATCACTCTCACTCTCAACACTGACACCGTCATCAGTCTTACTCACAACACTGACACCATCATCAGTCTCACTCACAACACTGACACTGTCATCACTCTCACTCAGAACACTGACACCGTCATCACTCTCACTCAACACGGACACCGTCATCAGTCTCACTCAACACGGACACCGTCATCAGTCTCACTCACAACACTGACACGATCAACGCTCTCACTCACAACACTGACATTATCATCAGTCTCACTCACAACACTGACACCGTCATCAGTCTCACTCTCAACACTGACCATGTCATCACTCTCACTCACAACACTGACACTATCATCGCTCTCAATCACAACACTGACACTGTCATCACTCTAATTCACAACACTGACACTGTCATCACTCTTACTCACAACACTGACACCGTCATCAGTCTCACAACACTGACACCGTCATCAGTCTCACACACAACACTGGCACTGTCATCACTCTCACTCACAACACTGACACCATCATCACTCTCACTCACAACACTGACACCGTCATCACTCTCACTCAACACTGACACCGTCATCAGTCTCACTCACAACACTGACACCGTCATCAGTCTCACTCACAACACTGGCACTGTCATCACTCTCACTCACAACACTGACACCATCATCACTCTCACTCACAACACTGACACCGTCATCACTCTCACTCAACACTGACACTGTCATCACTCTCACTCACAACACTGACACCGTCATCAGTCTTATTCACAACACTGACACTGTCATCAGTCTCACAACACTGACACCGTCATCACTCTCACTTACAAACTAACACCGTTATCACTCTCACTCAACAATGACACTGTCATCACTCTCACTCACAACACTGACACCATCATCAGTCTCACTCACAACACTGACACCGTCATCACTCTCACTCACAACACTGACACCGTCATCACTCTCACTCACAACACTGACACCGTCATCACTCTCACTCAAAACACTGACACCATCATCAGTCTCACTCAAAACACTGACACCGTCATCAGTCTCACTCACAACACTGACACCATCATCAGTCTCACTCACAACACTGACACCATCATCAGTCTCAATCAAAACACTGACACTGTCATCAGTCTCACTCAACACTGACACCGTCATCACTCTCACTCACAACACTGACACTGTCATCACTGTCACTCTGAACACTGACACCGTCATCAGTCTTACAACACTGACACCATCATCACTCTCACTCAAAACACTGACACCGTCATCAGTTTCACTCACAACACTGACACTGTCATCACTCTCACTCACAACACTGACACCGTCATCAGTCTTATTCACAACACTGACACTGTCATTAGTCTCACAACACTGACACCGTCATCACTCTCACTCAACACTGACTGTCATCAGTCTCACAATACTGACACCATCATCACTCTCACTCAACATTGACACTGTCATCACTCTCACTCACAACACTGATACCATCATCACTCTCACTCTCAACACTGACACCGTCATCAGTCTTACTCACAACACTGACACCATCATCAGTCTCACTCACAACACTGACACTGTCATCACTCTCACTCAGAACACTGACACCGTCATCACTCTCACTCAACACGGACACCGTCATCAGTCTCACTCACAACACTGACACGATCAACGCTCTCACTCACAACACTGACATTATCATCAGTCTCACTCACAACACTGACACCGTCATCAGTCTCACTCTCAACACTGACCATGTCATCACTCTCACTCACAACACTGACACTATCATCACTCTCAATCACAACACTGACACTGTCATCACTCTAATTCACAACACTGACACTGTCATCACTCTTACTCACAACACTGACACCGTCATCAGTCTCACAACACTGACACCGTCATCAGTCTCACTCACAACACCGACACCGTCATCAGTTTCACTCACAACACTGACACTGTCATCACTCTCACTCACAACACTGACACCGTCATCGCTCTCACTCTCAACACTGACCATGTCATCACTCTCACTCACAACACTGACACCATCATCACTCTCACTCAAAACACTAACACCGTCATCAGTTTCACTCACAACACTGACACTGTGATCAGTCTCACTCACAACACTGACACTGTCATCACTCTCATTCACAACACTGACACTGTCATCACTCTCACTCACAACACTGACACCGTCATCAGTCTTATTCACAACACTGACACTGTCATCAGTCTCACAACACTGACACCGTCATCAGTCTCACTCACAACACTGACACCGTCATCAGTCTCACACACAACACTGGCACTGCCATCACTCTCACTCACAACACTGACACCGTCATCACTCTCACTCACAACACTGACACCGTCATCACTCTCACTCTCAACACTGACACCGTCATCAGCCTCACTCACAACACTGACACCATCATCACTCTCACACACAACACTGACACCGTCATCAGTCTCACTCACAACACTGACACCGTCATCAGTCTCACTCACAACACTGACACTGTGATCAGTCTCACTCACAACACTGACACTGTCATCACTCTCACTCACAACACTGACACCATCATCAGTCTTATTCACAACACTGACACTGTCATCAGTCTCACAACACTGACACCGTCATCACTCTCACTCAACACTGACACTGTCATCAGTCTCACAATACTGACACCATCATCACTCTCACTCAACATTGACACTGTCATCACTCTCACTCACAACACTGATATCATCATCACTCTCACTCTCAACACTGACACCGTCATCAGTCTTACTCACAACACTGACACCATCATCAGTCTCACTCACAACACTGACACTGTCATCACTCTCACTCACAACACTGACACCGTCATCACTCTCACTCAACACGGACACCGTCATCAGTCTCACTCACAACACTGGCACCGTCATCGCTCTCACTCACAACACTGACACCGTCATCACTCTCACTCTCAACACTGACCATGTCATCACTCTCACTCACAACACTGACACCATCATCACTCTCACTTTCAACACTGACACCGTCATCAGTCTCACTCACAACACTGACACCATCATCAGTCTCACTCACAACACTGATACTATCATCACTCTCAATCACAACACTGACACTGTCATCACTCTCATTCACAACACTGACACTGTCATCACTCTCACTCACAACACTGACACCGTCATCAGTCTTATTCACAACACTGACACTGTCATCAGTCTCACAACACTGACACCGTCATCACTCTCACTCAACACTGACACTGTCATCAGTCTCACAATACTGACACCATCATCACTCTCACTCAACATTGACACTGTCATCAGTCTCACTCACAACACTGACACCATCATCAGTCTCACTCACAACACTGATACAATCATCACTCTCACTCTCAACACTGACACCGTCATCAGTCTTACTCACAACACTGACACCATCATCAGTCTCACTCACAACACTGACACTGTCATCACTCTCACTCAACACTGACACCGTCATCACTCTCACTCAACACGGACACCGTCATCAGTCTCACTCACAACACTGGCACCGTCATCGCTCTCACTCACAACACTGACACCGTCATCACTCTCACTCTCAACACTGACCATGTCATCACTCTCACTCACAACACTGACACCATCATGACTCTCACTCTCAACACTGACACCGTCATCAGTCTCACTCACAACACTGACACCATCATCAGTCTCACTCACAACACTGATACTATCATCACTCTCAATCACAACACTGACACTGTCATCACTCTCATTCACAACACTGACACTGTTATCACTCTCACTCACAACACTGACACCGTCATCAGTCTTATTCACAACACTGACACTGTCATCAGTCTCACAACACTGACACCGTCATCAGTCTCACTCACAACACTGACACCGTCATCAGTCTCACACACAACACTGGCACTGCCATCACTCTCACTCACAACACTGACACCGTCATCACTCTCACTCACAACACTGACACCGTCATCACTCTCACTCTCAACACTGACACCGTCATCAGCCTCACTCACAACACTGACACCATCATCACTCTCACTCAGAACACTGACACCGTCAGCACTCTCACTCAACAGTGACACCGTCAGCAGTCTCACTCACAACACTGACACCGTCATCAGTCTCACTCACAACACTGACACTGTCATCACTCTCACTCACAACACTGACACTGTCATCAGTCTCACAACACTGACACCGTCATCACTCTCACTCACAACACTGACACCGTCATCACTCTCACTCTCAACACTGACCATGTCATCACTCTCACTCACAACACTGACACCATCATCACTCTCACTCTCAACACTGACACCGTCATCAGTCTCACTCACAACACTGACACCATCATCAGTCTCACTCACAACACTGATACTATCATCACTCTCAATCACAACACTGACACTGTCATCACTCTCATTCACAACACTGACACTGTTATCACTCTCACTCACAACACTGACACCGTCATCAGTCTTATTCACAACACTGACACTGTCATCAGTCTCACAACACTGACACCGTCATCAGTCTCACTCACAACACTGACACCGTCATCAGTCTCACACACAACACTGGCACTGCCATCACTCTCACTCACAACACTGACACCGTCATCACTCTCACTCACAACACTGACACCGTCATCACTCTCACTCTCAACACTGACACCGTCATCAGCCTCACTCACAACACTGACACCATCATCACTCTCACTCACAACACTGACACCGTCAGCACTCTCACTCAACAGTGACACCGTCAGCAGTCTCACTCACAACACTGACACCGTCATCAGTCTCACTCACAACACTGACACTGTCATCACTCTCACTCACAACACTGACACCGTCATCAGTCTTATTCACAAAACTGACACTGTCATCAGTCTCACAACACTGACACCGTCATCACTCTCACTCACAAAACTAACACCATTATCACTCTCACTCAACAATGACACTGTCATCAGTCTCACTCACAATACTGACACCATCATCACTCTCACTCAACACTGACACTGTCATCACTCTCACTCACAACACTGACACCGTCATCAGTTTTACTCACAACACTGACACTGTCATTACTCTCACTCGCAACACTGACACTGTCATCACTCTCACTCACAACACTGACACCATCATCACTCTCACTCTCAACACTGACACCGTCATCAGTCTCACTCAACACTGACACCATCATCAGTCTCACTCACAACACTGACACTGTCATCACTCTCACTCACAACACTGACACCGTCATCACTCTCACTCACAACACTGACACCGTCATCACTCTCACTCAAAACACTGTCACCATCATAAGTCTCACTCAAAACACTGACACCGTCATCAGCCTCACTCACAACACTGACACCGTCATCAGTCTCACTCACAACACTGACACTGTCATCAGTCTCACTCAACACTGACACCGTCATCACTCTCACTCACAACACTGACACCGTCATCACTGTCACTCTGAACACTGACACCGTCATCAGTCTTACAACACTGACACCATCATCACTCTCACTCAAAACACTGACACCGTCATCAGTTTCACTCACAACACTGACACTGTCATCAGTCTCACTCACAACACTGACACCGTCATCAGTCTTATTCACAACACTGACACTGTCATCACTCTCACTCAACACTGACACTGTCATCAGTCTCACAATACTGACACCATCATCACTCTCACTCAACATTGACACTGTCATCACTCTCACTCACAACACTGATACCATCATCACTCTCACTCTCAACACTGACACCGTCATCAGTCTTACTCACAACACTGACACCATCAGTCTCACTCACAACACTGACACTGTCATCACTCTCACTCACAACACTGACACCGTCATCACTCTCACTCAACACGGACACCGTCATCAGTCTCACTCACAACACTGACACCGTCATCGCTCTCACTCACAACACTGACATTGTCATCAGTCTCACTCACAACACTGACACCGTTATCACTCTCACTCTCAACACTGACCATGTCATCACTCTCACTCACAACACTGACACCATCATCACTCTCACTCTCAACACTGACACCGTCATCAGTCTCACTCACAACACTGACACCATCATCAGTCTCACTCACAACACTGACACTGTCATCACTCTCACTCACAACACTGACACCGTCATCACTCTCACTCACAACACTGACACTGTCATCAGTCTCACTCAAAATACTGACACCGTCATCAGCCTCACTCACAACACTGACACCGTCATCAGTCTCACTCACAACTCTGACACCGTCATCAGTCTCACTCACAACACTGACACCGTCATCAGTCTCACACACAACACTGGCACTGCCATCACTCTCACTCACAACACTGACACCGTCATCACTCTCACTCACAACACTGACACCGTCATCACTCTCACTCTCAACACTGACACCGTCATCAGCCTCACTCACAACACTGACACCATCATCACTCTCACTCACAACACTGACACCGTCAGCACTCTCACTCAACAGTGACACCGTCAGCAGTCTCACTCACAACACTGACACCGTCATCAGCCTCACTCACAACACTGACACTGTCATCACTCTCACTCACAACACTGACACCGTCATCAGTCTTATTCACAACACTGACACTGTCATCAGTCTCACAACACTGACACCGTCATCACTCTCACTCACAAAACTAACACCATTATCACTCTCACTCAACAATGACACTGTCATCAGTCTCACTCACAATACTGACACCATCATCACTCTCACTCAACACTGACACTGTCATCACTCTCACTCACAACACTGACACCGTCATCAGTTTTACTCACAACACTGACACTGTCATTACTCTCACTCGCAACACTGACACTGTCATCACTCTCACTCACAACACTGACACCATCATCACTCTCACTCTCAACACTGACACCGTCATCAGTCTCACTCAACACTGACACCATCATCAGTCTCACTCACAACACTGACACTGTCATCACTCTCACTCACAACACTGACACCGTCATCACTCTCAATCACAACACTGACACCGTCATCACTCTCACTCAAAACACTGACACCATCATAAGTCTCACTCAAAACACTGACACCGTCATCAGCCTCACTCACAACACTGACACCGTCATCAGTCTCACTCACAACACTGACACTGTCATCAGTCTCACTCAACACTGACACCGTCATCACTCTCACTCACAACACTGACACCGTCATCACTGTCACTCTGAACACTGACACCGTCATCAGTCTTACAACACTGACACCATCATCACTCTCACTCAAAACACTGACACCGTCATCAGTTTCACTCACAACACTGACACTGTCATCAGTCTCACTCACAACACTGACACCGTCATCAGTCTTATTCACAACACTGACACTGTCATCACTCTCACTCAACACTGACACTGTCATCAGTCTCACAATACTGACACCATCATCACTCTCACTCAACATTGACACTGTCATCACTCTCACTCACAACACTGATACCATCATTACTCTCACTCATCACTGACACTGTCATCAGTCTCACAATACTGACACCATCATCACTCTCACTCAACATTGACACTGTCATCACTCTCACTCACAACACTGATACCATCATCACTCTCACTCTCAACACTGACACCGTCATCAGTCTTACTCACAACACTGACACCATCAGTCTCACTCACAACACTGACACTGTCATCACTCTCACTCACAACACTGACACCGTCATCACTCTCACTCAACACGGACACCGTCATCAGTCTCACTCACAACACTGACACCGTCATCGCTCTCACTCACAACACTGACATTGTCATCAGTCTCACTCACAACACTGACACCGTTATCACTCTCACTCTCAACACTGACCATGTCATCACTCTCACTCACAACACTGACACCATCATCACTCTCACTCTCAACACTGACACCGTCATCAGTCTCACTCACAACACTGACACCATCATCAGTCTCACTCACAACACTGACACTATCATCACTCTCAATCACAACACTGACACTGTCATCACTCTCATTCACAACACTGACACTGTCATCACTCTCACTCACAACACTGACACCGTCATCAGTCTTATTCACAACACTGACTCTGTCATCATTCTCACAACACTGACACCGTCATGAGTCTCACTCACAACACTGACACCATCATCACTCTCACTCTCAACACTGACACCGTCATCAGTCTCACTCACAACACTGACACCGTCATCACTCTCACTCAACACTGACACTGTCATCAGTCTCACAATACTGATACCATCATCACTCTCACTCTCAACACTGACACCGTCATCAGTCTTACTCACAACACTGACACCATCATCAGTCTCACTCACAACACTGACACTGTCATCACTCTCACTCACAACACTGACACCGTCATCACTCTCAGTCAAAAAACTGACACCGTCATCAGTTTCACTCACAACACTGGCACTGTCATCAGTCTCACTCACAACACTGACACTGTCATCAGTCTCACAACACTGACACCGTCATCACTCTCACTCAACACTGACACTGTCATCACTCTCACTCACAACACTGATACCATCATCAATCTCACTCAACACTGACACTGTCATCAGTCTCACAATACTGACACCTTCATCACTCTCACTCAACATTGACACTGTCATCACTCTCACTCACAACACTGATACCATCATCACTCTCACTTTCAACACTGACACCGTCATCAGTCTTACTCACAACACTGACACCGTCATCAGTCTCACTCACAACACTGACACCGTCATCACTCTCACTCAAAACACTGACAACGTCATGAGTTTCACTCACAACACTGACACTGTCATCAGTCTCACTCACAACACTGACACTGTCATCACTCTCACTCACAACACTGACACCGTCATCAGTCTTATTCACAACACTGACACTGTCATCAGTCTCACAACACTGACACCGTCATCACTCTCACTCAACACTGACACTGTCATCAGTCTCACAATACTGACATCATCATCACTCTCACTCAACATTGACACTGTCATCACTCTCACTCACAACACTGACACGATCATCACTCTCACTCTCAACACTGACACCGTCATCAGTCTTACTCACAACACTGACACCATCATCACTCTCACTCACAACACTGACACCGTCATCACTCTCACTCAACACTGACACCGTCATCAGTCTCACTCACAACACTGACACCGTCATCACTCTCACTCTCAACACTGACCATGTCATCACTCTCACTCACAACACTGACACCATCATCAGTCTCACTCACAATACTGACACTGTCATCACTCTCATTCACAACACTGACACTGTCATCACTCTCACTCACAACACTGACACCGTCATCAGTCTTATTCACAACACTGACACCGTCATCAGTCTCACTCGCAACACTGACACCGTCATCAGTCTCACACACAACACTGACACTGTCATCACTCTCAGTCACAACACTGACCGTCATCAGTCTCACTCACAACACTGACACCATCATCACTCTCACTCACAACACTGACACCGTCATCACTCTCACTCAACACTGACACCGTCATCAGTCTCACTCACAACACTGACACCGTCATCATTCTCACTCACAACAATGACACTGTCATCACTCTCACTCACAACACTGACACCGTCATCAGTCTTATTCACAACACTGACACTGTCATCAGTCTCACAACACTGACACCGTCATCACTCTCACTCACAACATGAACACCGTCATCACTCTCACTCAACAATGATACTGTCATCAGTCTCACTCACAATACTGACACCATTATCACTCTCACTCAACACTGACACCATCATCACTCTCACTCTCAACACTGACACCGTCATCAGTTTTACTCACAACACTGACACTGTCATCACTCTCACTCGCAACACTGACACTGTCATCACTCTCACTCACAACACTGACACCATCATCACTCTCACTCTCAACACTGACACCGTCATCAGTCTCACTCAACACTGACACCATCATCAGTCTCACTCACAACACTGACACTGTCATCACTCTCACTCACAACACTGACACCGTCATCACTCTCACTCACAACACTGACACCGTCATCACTCTCACTCTCAACACTGACACTCTCATCAGTCTCACTCACAACACTGACACCATCATCACTCTCACTCACAACACTGACACCGTCATCACTCTCACTCAACACTGACACCGTCATCACTCTCACTCAACACTGACACCGTCATCAGTCTCACTCACAACACTGACACCGTCATCACTCTCATTCACAACACTGACACCGTCATCTACTCACTCAGAACACTGACACCGTCATCAGTCTCACTCACAACACTGACACCGTCATCAGTCTCACTCACAACACTGACACCGTCATCACTCTCACTCACAACACTGACACCGTCATCAGTCTCACTCACAACACTGACACCGTCATCAGTCTCACTCTCCACACTGACACGATCATCACTCTCACTCTCAACACTGACACCGTCATCAGTCTCACTCACAACACTGTCACTGTCATCACTCTCATTCACAACACTGACACTGTCATCACTCTCACTCACAACACTGACACCGTCATCAGTCTTATGCACAACACTGACACTGTCATCAGTTTCACAATACTGACACCATCATCACTCTCACTCAACATTGACACTGTCATCACTCTCACTCACAACACTGACACGATCATCACTCTCACTCTCAACACTGACACCGTCATCAGTCTTACTAACAACACTGACACCATCATCACTCTCACTCACAACACTGACACCGTCATCACTCTCACTCAACACTGACACTGTCATCAGTCTCACTCACAACACTGACACCGTCATCACTCTCTCTCTCAACACTGACCATGTCATCACTCTCACTCACAACACTGACACCATCATCAGTCTCACTCACAACACTGACACTGTCATCACTCTCATTCACAACACTGACACTGTCATCACTCTCACTCACAACACTGACACCGTCATCAGTCTTATTCACAACACTGACACCGTCAACAGTCTCACTCACAACACTGACACCGTCATCAGTCTCACTCACAACACTGACACCGTCATCAGTCTCACACACAACACTGACACTGTCATCACTCTCACTCACAACACTGACACCGTCATCACTCTCACTCACAACACTGACACCATCATCACTCTCACTCACAACACTAACACCGTCATCACTCTCACTCAACACTTACACTCTCATCAGTCTCACTCATAATACTGACACCCACATCACTCTCACTCAACACTGACACTGTCATCAGTCTCACTCTCAACACTGACACCATCATCAGTCTCACTCACAAAACTGACACCGTCATCAGTCTCACTCACAACACTGACACTGTCATCAGTCTCACTCTCAACACTGACACCGTCATCAGTCTCACTCACAACACTGACACTGTCATCAGTCTCACTCTCAACACTGACACTGTCATCAGTCTCACTCACAACACTGACAACGTCATCACTCTCACTCAACACTGACACCGTCATCACTCTCACTCAACACTAACACCATCATCAGTCTCACTCACAGCACTGACACTGTCATCACTCTCACTCACAACACTGACACCGTCATCACTCTCACTCAACACTGACACTGTCATCGGTCTCACTCACAACACTGACACTGTCATCAGTCTCACTCTCAACACTGACACTGTCATCAGTCTCACTCACAACACTGACAACGTCATCACTCTCACTCAACACTGACACCGTCATCACTCTCACTCAACACTAACACCATCATCAGTCTCACTCACAGCACTGACACTGTCATCACTCTCACTCACAACACTGACACCGTCATCACTCTCACTCAACACTGACACCGTCATCGGTCTCACTCACAACACTGACACCGTCATCAGTCTCACTCTCCACACTGACACCGTGATTGGTCTCACTCACAACACTGACACCGTCATCAGTCTCACTCACAATACTGACACCATCATCATTCTCACTCACAAAACTGAAACTGTCATCAGTCTCAGTCACAACACTGACACTGTTATCAGTCTTACTCTCAACACTGACACCATCATCAGTCTCACTCACAACACTGACACTGTCATCACTCTTACTCAACACTGACACTGTCATCACAATCACTCAACACTGACACCATCATCAGTCTCACTCACAGCACTGACACTGTCATCACTCTCACTCACAACAGTGACACCATCATCAGTCTCACTCACAACACTGACACCATCATCAGTCTCACTCACAACACTGGCACCGTCATCAGTCTCACTCACAACACTGGCACCGTCATCAGTCTCACTCACAACACTGACACCGTCATCAGTCTCACTCTCCACACTGAAACCGTGATTGGTCTCACTCACAACACTGACACCGTCCTCAGTCTCACTCACAACACTATCACCATCATCAGTCTCACTCTCAACACTGACACCATCATCAGTCTCACTCACAACACTGACACTGTCATCAGTCTCACTCTCAACACTGACACTGTCATCACTCTCACTCACAACACTGACACGATCATCACTCTCACTCACAACACTGACACCATCATCACTCTCACTCATAACACTGACACTGTCATCACTCTCACTCACAACAATGACACCGTCATCACTCTCACTCTCAACACTGACACCGTCATCAGTCTCACTCACAACACTGTCACTGTCATCACTCTCAATCACAACACTGACACTGTCATCACTCTCACTCACAACACTGACACCGTCATCACTCTCACTCAACACTGACACCGTCATCGGTCTCACTCACAACACTGACACCGTCATCACACTCACTCACAACACTGACATTGTCATCAGTCTCACTCACAACACTGACACCATCATCACTCTCACTCAACACTGACACCGTCATCAGTCTCACTCACAACACTGACACCGTCATCACTCTCACTCACAACACTGACATTGTCATCAGTCTCACTCACAACACTGACACCGTCATCACTCTCAATCACAACACTGACACTGTTATCACTCTCATTCACACCACTGACACTGTCATCAGTCTTATTCACAACACTGACACTGTCATCAGTCTCACAACACTGACACCGTCATCAGTCTCACCCACAACACTGACACCGTCATCAGTCTCACTCACAACACTGACATTGTCATCAGTCTCACTCACAACACTGACACCGTCATCACTCTCAATCACAACACTGACACTGTTATCACTCTCATTCACAACACTGACACCGTCATCAGTCTCACTCACAACACTGACACCGTCATCAGTCTCACTCACAACACTGTCACTGTCATCACTCTCAATCACAACACTGACACTGTCATCACTCTCATTCACAACACTGACACTGTCATCACTCTCACTCACAACACTGACACCGTCATCAGTCTTATGCACAACACTGACACTGTCATCAGTCTCACAACACTGACACCGTCATTGGTCTCACTCACAACACTGACACCGTCATCAGTCTCACTCACAACACTGACACCGTCATCACTCTCACTCACAACACTGACACCGTCATCAGTCTCACTCTCAGCACTGACACCGTCATTGGTCTCACTCACAACACTGACACCGTCATCAGTCTCACTCACAACACTGTCACTGTCATCACTCTCAATCACAACACTGACACTGTCATCACTCTCATTCACAACACTGACACTGTCATCACTCTCACTCACAACACTGACACCGTCATCAGTCTTACTCACAACACTGACACCTTCATCAGTCTCACTCACAACACTGACACCGTCATCACTCTCACTCAACACTGGCACCATCATCAGTCTCACTCACAACACTGACACTGTCATCAGTCTCATTCACAACACTGACACTGTCATCACTCTCACTCACAACAGTGACACCGTCATCAGTCTTACACACAACACTGACACTGTCATCACTCTCACTCACAACACTGACACCGCCATCACTCTCACTCACAACACTGACACTGTCATCAGTCTCACTCAAAATACTGACACCGTCATCAGCCTCACTCACAACACTGACACCGTCATCACTCTCACTCACAACTCTGACACCGTCATCACTCTCACTCACAACTCTGACACCGTCATCAGTCTCACTCACAACACTGACACCGTCATCACTCTCACTCACAACACTGACACCGCCATCACTCTCACTCACAACACTGACACCGTCATCACTCTCACTCACAACACTGACACCGCCATCACTCTCACTCACAACACTGACACCGTCATCAGTCTCACTCACAACACTGACACCATCATCAGTCTCACTCACAACACTGACACCGTCATCAGTCTCACTCACAACACTGACACCGTCATCAGTCTCACTCACAACACTGACACCGTCATCACTCTCACTCACAACACTGACACCGTCATCAGTCTCACTCACAACACTGACACCTTCATCAGTCTTACACACAACACTGACACTGTCATTACTCTCACTCACAACACTGACACCGCCATCACTCTCACTCACTGCACTGACACCGTCATCACTCTCACTCTCAACACTGACACCGTCATCAGTCTCACTCACAACACTGACACCGTCATCAGTCTCACTCACAACACTGACACCGTCATCTACTCACTCAGAACACTGACACCATCATCAGTCTCACACACAACTCTGACACCGTCATCACTCTCACTCACAACACTGACACTGTCATCACTCTCATTCACAACACTGACACTGTCATCACACTCATTCACAACACTGACACCGTCATCAGTCTTATGCACAACACTGACACTGTCATCAGTCTCACAATACTGACACCATCATCACTCTCACTCAACATTGACACTGTCATCACTCTCACTCACAACACTGACACGATCATCACTCTCACTCTCAACACTGACACCGTCATCAGTCTTACTCACAACACTGACACCATCATCACTCTCACTCACAACACTGACACCGTCATCACTCTCACTTAACACTGACAATGTCATCAGTCTCACTCACAACACTGACACCTTCATCAGTCTTACACACAACACTGACACTGTCATTACTCTCACTCACAACACTGACACCGCCATCACTCTCACTCACTGCACTGACACCGTCATCACTCTCACTCTCAACACTGACACCGTCATCAGTCTCACTCACAACACTGACACCGTCATCAGTCTCACTCACAACACTGACACCGTCATCTACTCACTCAGAACACTGACACCATCATCAGTCTCACACACAACACTGACACCGTCATCAGTCTCACTCACAAAACTGACACCGTCATCAGTCTTATGCACAACACTGACACTGTCATCAGTCTCAATCACAACACTGACACTGTCATCACTCTCATTCACAACACTGACACCGTCATCACACTCATTCACAACACTGACACCGTCATCAGTCTTATGCACAACACTGACACTGTCATCAGTCTCACAATACTGACACCATCATCACTCTCACTCAACATTGACACTGTCATCACTCTCACTCACAACACTGACACGATCATCACTCTCACTCTCAACACTGACACCGTCATCAGTCTTACTCACAACACTGACACCATCATCACTCTCACTCACAACACTGACACCGTCATCACTCTCACTTAACACTGACAATGTCATCAGTCTCACTCACAACACTGACACCGTCATCACTCTCTCTCTCAACACTGACCATGTCATCACTCTCACTCACAACACTGACACCATCATCAGTCTCACTCACAACACTGACACTGTCATCACTCTCATTCACAACACTGACACTGTCATCACTCTCACTCACAACACTGACACCGTCATCAGTCTTATTCACAACACTGACACCGTCAACAGTCTCACTCACAACACTGACACCGTCATCAGTCTCACTCACAACACTGACACCGTCATCAGTCTCACACACAACACTGACACTGTCATCACTCTCACTCACAACACTGACACCGTCATCACTCTCACTCACAACACTGACACCGTCATCACACTCACTCACAACACTAACACCGTCATCACTCTCACTCAACACGTACACTCTCATCAGTCTCACTCATAATACTGACACCCACATCACTCTCACTCAACACTGACACTGTCATCAGTCTCACTCTCAACACTGACACCATCATCAGTCTCACTCACAAAACTGACACCGTCATCAGTCTCACTCACAACACTGACACTGTCATCAGTCTCACTCTCAACACTGACACCATCATCAGTCTCACTCACAACACTGACACCGTCATCAGTCTCACTCTCAACACTGACACTGTCATCAGTCTCACTCACAACACTGACAACGTCATCACTCTCACTCAACACTGACACCGTCATCACTCTCACTCAACACTAACACCATCATCAGTCTCACTCACAGCACTGACACTGTCATCACTCTCACTCACAACACTGACACCGTCATCACTCTCACTCAACACTGACACCGTCATCGGTCTCACTCACAACACTGACACCGTCATCAGTCTCACTCTCCACACTGACACCGTGATTGGTCTCACTCACAATACTGACACCGTCATCAGTCTCACTCACAATACTGACACCATCATCATTCTCACTCACAAAACTGACACTGTCATCAGTCTCACTCAAAACACTATCACCATCATCAGTCTCACTCTCAAAACTGACACCATCATCAGTCTAACTCACAACACTGACACTGTTATCAGTCTTACTCTCAACACTGACACCATCATCAGTCTCACTCACAACACTGACACTGTCATCACTCTTACACAACACTGACACTGTCATCACAATCACTCAACACTGACACCATCATCAATCTCACTCACAGCACTGACACTGTCATCACTCTCACTCACAATAGTGACACCATCATCAGTCTCACTCACAACACTGACACCGTCATCCGTCTCACTCACAAAACTGACACTGTCATCAGTCTCACTCACAACACTATCACCATCATCAGTCTCACTCTCAACACTGACACCATCATCAGTCTTACTCTCAACACTGACACCATCATCAGTCTCACTCACAACACTGACACTGTCATCACTCTCATTCACAACACTGACACTGTCATCACTCTCACTCACAACACTGACACCGTCATCAGTCTTATTCACAACACTGACACCGTCAACATTCTCACTCACAACACTGACACCGTCATCAGTCTCACTCACAACACTGACACCGTCATCAGTCTCACACACAACACTGACACTGTCATCACTCTCACTCACAACACTGACACCGTCATCACTCTCACTCACAACACTGACACCGTCATCACTCTCAATCACAACACTGACACTGTTATCACTCTCATTCACACCACTGACACTGTCATCAGTCTTATTCACAACACTGACACTGTCATCAGTCTCACCCACAACACTGACACCGTCATCAGTCTCACTCACAACACTGACATTGTCATCAGTCTCACTCACAACACTGACACCGTCATCACTCTCAATCACAACACTGACACTGTTATCACTCTCATTCACAACACTGACACCGTCATCAGTCTTATTCACAACAATGACACTGTCATCAGTCTCACAACACTGACACCGTCATCAGTCTCACCCACAACACTGACACCGTCATCAGTCTCACTCACAACACTGACACCGTCATCAGTCTCACTCACAACACTGTCACTGTCATCACTCTCAATCACAACACTGACACTGTCATCACTCTCATTCACAACACTGACACTGTCATCACTCTCACTCACAACACTGACACCGTCATCAGTCTTATGCACAACACTGACACTGTCATCAGTCTCACAACACTGACACCGTCATCAGTCTCACTCACAACACTGACACCTTCATCACTCTCACTCACAACACTGACACCGTCATCAGTCTCACTCTCAGCACTGACACCGTCATTGGTCTCACACACAACACTGACACTGTCATCACTCTCACTCACAACACTGACACCGTCATCACTCTCACTCACAACACTGACACCGTCATCACTCTCACTCACAACACTAACACCGTCATCACTCTCACTCAACACTTACACTCTCATCAGTCTCACTCATAATACTGACACCCACATCACTCTCACTCAACACTGACACTGTCATCAGTCTCACTCTCAACACTGACACCATCATCAGTCTCACTCACAAAACTGACACCGTCATCAGTCTCACTCACAACACTGACACTGTCATCAGTCTCACTCTCAACACTGACACTGTCATCAGTCTCACTCACAACACTGACAACGTTATCACTCTCACTCAACACTGACACCGTCATCACTCTCACTCAACACTAACACCATCATCAGTCTCACTCACAGCACTGACACTGTCATCACTCTCACTCACAACACTGACACCGTCATCACTCTCACTCAACACTGACACTGTCATCGGTCTCACTCACAACACTGACACTGTCATCAGTCTCACTCTCAACACTGACACTGTCATCAGTCTCACTCACAACACTGACAACGTCATCACTCTCACTCAACACTGACACCGTCATCACTCTCACTCAACACTAACACCATCATCAGTCTCACTCACAGCACTGACACTGTCATCACTCTCACTCACAACACTGACACCGTCATCACTCTCACTCAACACTGACACCGTCATCGGTCTCACTCACAACACTGACACCGTCATCAGTCTCACTCTCCACACTGACACCGTGATTGGTCTCACTCACAACACTGACACCGTCATCACTCTCACTCTCCACACTGACACCGTGATTGGTCTCACTCACAACACTGACACCGTCATCAGTCTCACTCACAATACTGACACCATCATCATTCTCACTCACAAAACTGAAACTGTCATCAGTCTCAGTCACAACACTGACACTGTTGTCAGTCTTACTCTCAACACTGACACCATCATCAGTCTCACTCACAACACTGACACTGTCATCACTCTTACTCAACACTGACACTGTCATCACAATCACTCAACACTGACACCATCATCAGTCTCACTCACAGCACTGACACTGTCATCACTCTCACTCACAACAGTGACACCATCATCAGTCTCACTCACAACACTGACACCGTCATCAGTCTCACTCACAAAACTGACACTGTCATCAGTCTCACTCACAACACTATCACCATCATCAGTCTCACTCTCAACACTGACACCATCATCAGTCTCACTCACAACACTGACACTGTCATCAGTCTCACTCTCAACACTGACACTGTCATCACTCTCACTCACAACACTGACACGATCATCACTCTCACTCACAACACTGACACCATCATCACTCTCACTCACAACACTGACACTGTCATCACTCTCACTCACAACAATGACACCGTCATCACTCTCACTCTCAACACTGACACCGTCATCAGTCTCACTCACAACACTGTCACTGTCATCACTCTCAATCACAACACTGACACTGTCATCACTCTCACTCACAACACTGACACCGTCATCACTCTCACTCAACACTGACACCGTCATCAGTCTCACTCACAACACTGACACCGTCATCACACTCACTCACAACACTGACATTGTCATCAGTCTCACTCACAACACTGACACCATCATCACTCTCACTCAACACTGACACCGTCATCAGTCTCATTCACAACACTGACACCGTCATCACTCTCACTCACAACACTGACATTGTCATCAGTCTCACTCACAACACTGACACCGTCATCACTCTCAATCACAACACTGACACTGTTATCACTCTCATTCACACCACTGACACTGTCATCAGTCTTATTCACAACACTGACACTGTCATCAGTCTCACAACACTGACACCGTCATCAGTCTCACCCACAACACTGACACCGTCATCAGTCTCACTCACAACACTGACATTGTCATCAGTCTCACTCACAACACTGACACCGTCATCACTCTCAATCACAACACTGACACTGTTATCACTCTCATTCACAACACTGACACCGTCATCAGTCTCACTCACAACACTGACACCGTCATCAGTCTCAATCACAACACTGACACTGTCATCACTCTCATTCACAACACTGACACTGTCATCACTCTCACTCACAACACTGACACCGTCATCAGTCTTATGCACAACACTGACACTGTCATCAGTCTCACAACACTGACACCGTCATCAGTCTCACTCACAACACTGACACCTTCATCACTCTCACTCACAACACTGACACCGTCATTGGTCTCACTCACAACACTGACACTGTCATCAGTCTCACAACACTGACACCGTCATCAGTCTTACTCACAACACTGACACCTTCATCAGTCTCACTCACAACACTGACACCGTCATCATTCTCACTCAACACTGGCACCATCATCAGTCTCACTCACAACACTGACACTGTCATCAGTCTCACTCAACACTGACACCGTCATCAATCTCACTCACAACACTGACACCTTCATCAGTCTCACTCACAACACTGACACCGTCATCATTCTCACTCAACACTGGCACCATCATCAGTCTCACTCACAACACTGACACTGTCATCAGTCTCACTCAACACTGACACCGTCATCAATCTCACTCACAACACTGACACCGTCATCAGTTTCACTCACAACACTGACACCGTCATCAATCTCACTCACAACACTGACACCGTCATCAGTTTCACTCACAACACTGACACCGTCATCAATCTCACTCACAACACTGACACCGTCATCAGTCTCATTCACAACACTGACACCGTCATCAGTCTCACTCACAACACTGACACCGTCATCAGTCTCACTCACAACACTGACACCGTCATCACACTCACTCCACAAGACTGACACCATCATCATTCTCACTCAACACTGACACCGTCATCAGCCTCACCCACAAGGCTGACACCGTCATCAGTCTCACTCACAACCCTGACACCGTCATCACTCTCACTCACAACACTGAAACCGTCATCAGTCTCACTCACAACACTGACACCGTCATCACTCTCACTCACAACAGTGACACCGTCATCAGTCTTACACACAACACTGACACTGTCATCACTCTCACTCACAACACTGACACCGCCATCACTCTCACTCACAACACTGACACCGTCATCAGTCTCACTCAAAATACTGACACCGTCATCAGCCTCACTCACAACACTGACACCGTCATCAGTCTCACTCACAACTCTGACACCGTCATCAGTCTCACTCACAACACTGACACCGTCATCAGTCTCACTCACAACACTGACACCATCATCAGTCTCACTCACAACACTGACACCGTCATCAGTCTCACTCACAACACTGACACCGTCATCAGTCTCACTCACAACACTGACACCGTCATCAGTCTCACTCACAACACTGACACTGTCATCAGTCTCACTCACAACACTGACACCGTCATCAGTCTCACTCACAACACTGACACCTTCATCAGTCTTACACACAACACTGACACTGTCATTACTCTCACTCACAACACTGACACCGCCATCACTCTCACTCACTGCACTGACACCGTCATCACTCTCACTCTCAACACTGACACCGTCATCAGTCTCACTCACAACACTGACACCGTCATCAGTCTCACTCACAACACTGACACCGTCATCTACTCACTCAGAACACTGACACCATCATCAGTCTCACACACAACACTGACACCGTCATCAGTCTCACTCACAAAACTGACACTGTCATCAGTCTCAATCACAACACTGACACTGTCATCACTCTCATTCACAACACTGACACTGTCATCACACTCATTCACAACACTGACACCGTCATCAGTCTTATGCACAACACTGACACTGTCATCAGTCTCACAATACTGACACCATCATCACTCTCACTCAACATTGACACTGTCATCACTCTCACTCACAACACTGACACGATCATCACTCTCACTCTCAACACTGACACCGTCATCAGTCTTACTCACAACACTGACACCATCATCACTCTCACTCACAACACTGACACCGTCATCACTCTCACTTAACACTGACAATGTCATCAGTCTCACTCACAACACTGACACCTTCATCAGTCTTACACACAACACTGACACTGTCATTACTCTCACTCACAACACTGACACCGCCATCACTCTCACTCACTGCACTGACACCGTCATCACTCTCACTCTCAACACTGACACCGTCATCAGTCTCACTCACAACACTGACACCGTCATCAGTCTCACTCACAACACTGACACCGTCATCTACTCACTCAGAACACTGACACCATCATCAGTCTCACACACAACACTGACACCGTCATCAGTCTCACTCACAAAACTGACACCGTCATCAGTCTTATGCACAACACTGACACCATCATCAGTCTCACACACAACACTGTCACTGTCATCAGTCTCAATCACAACACTGACACTGTCATCACTCTCATTCACAACACTGACACAGTCATCACACTCATTCACAACACTGACACCGTCATCAGTCTTATGCACAACACTGACACTGTCATCAGTCTCACAATACTGACACCATCATCACTCTCACTCAACATTGACACTGTCATCACTCTCACTCACAACACTGACACGATCATCACTCTCACTCTCAACACTGACACCGTCATCAGTCTTACTCACAACACTGACACCATCATCACTCTCACTCACAACACTGACACCGTCATCACTCTCACTTAACACTGACAATGTCATCAGTCTCACTCACAACACTGACACCGTCATCACTCTCTCTCTCAACACTGACCATGTCATCACTCTCACTCACAACACTGACACCATCATCAGTCTCACTCACAACACTGACACCGTCATCAGTCTCACTCTCAACACTGACACTGTCATCAGTCTCACTCACAACACTGACAACGTCATCACTCTCACTCAACACTGACACCGTCATCACTCTCACTCAACACTAACACCATCATCAGTCTCACTCACAGCACTGACACTGTCATCACTCTCACTCACAACACTGACACCGTCATCACTCTCACTCAACACTGACACCGTCATCGGTCTCACTCACAACACTGACACCGTCATCAGTCTCACTCTCCACACTGACACCGTGATTGGTCTCACTCACAATACTGACACCGTCATCAGTCTCACTCACAATACTGACACCATCATCATTCTCACTCACAAAACTGACACTGTCATCAGTCTCACTCACAACACTATCACCATCATCAGTCTCACTCTCAAAACTGACACCATCATCAGTCTAACTCACAACACTGACACTGTTATCAGTCTTACTCTCAACACTGACACCATCATCAGTCTCACTCACAACACTGACACTGTCATCACTCTTACTCAACACTGACACTGTCATCACAATCACTCAACACTGACACCATCATCAGTCTCACTCACAGCACTGACACTGTCATCACTCTCACTCACAACAGTGACACCATCATCAGTCTCACTCACAACACTGACACCGTCATCAGTCTCACTCTCCACACTGAAACCGTGATTGGTCTCACTCACAACACTGACACCGTCATCAGTCTCACTCACAAAACTGACACTGTCATCAGTCTCACTCACAACACTATCACCATCATCAGTCTCACTCTCAACACTGACACCATCATCAGTCTTACTCTCAACACTGACACCATCATCAGTCTCACTCACAACACTGACACTGTCATCACTCTCATTCACAACACTGACACTGTCATCACTATCACTCACAACACTGACACCGTCATCAGTCTTATTCACAACACTGACACCGTCAACAGTCTCACTCACAACACTGACACCGTCATCAGTCTCACTCACAACACTGACACCGTCATCAGTCTCACACACAACACTGACACTGTCATCACTCTCACTCACAACACTGACACCGTCATCACTCTCACTCACAACACTGACACCGTCATCACTCTCACTCACAACACTAACACCGTCATCACTCTCACTCAACACTTACACTCTCATCAGTCTCACTCATAATACTGACACCCACATCACTCTCACTCAACACTGACACTGTCATCAGTCTCACTCTCAACACTGACACCATCATCAGTCTCACTCACAACACTGACACCGTCATCAGTCTCACTCACAACACTAACACTGTCATCAGTCTCACTCACAACACTGACAACGTCATCACTCTCACTCAACACTGACACCGTCATCACTCTCACTCAACACTAACACCATCATCAGTCTCACTCACAGCACTGACACTGTCATCACTCTCACTCAACACTGACACCATCATCGGTCTCACTCACAACACTGACACCGTCATCAGTCTCACTCTCCACACTGACACCGTGATTGGTCTCACTCACAACACTGACACCGTCGTCAGTCTCACTCACAATACTGACACCATCATCATTCTCACTCACAAAACTGACACTGTCATCAGTCTCACTCACAACACTATCACCATCATCAGTCTCACTCTCAAAACTGACACCATCATCAGTCTAACTCACAACACTGACACTGTTATCAGTCTTACTCTCAACACTGACACCATCATCAGTCTCACTCACAACACTGACACTGTCATCACTCTTACTCAACACTGACACTGTCATCACAATCACTCAACACTGACACCATCATCAGTCTCACTCACAGCACTGACACTGTCATCACTCTCACTCACAACAGTGACACTATCATCAGTCTCACTCACAACACTGACACCGTCATCAGTCTCACTCTCCACACTGAAACCGTGATTGGTCTCACTCACAACACTGACACCGTCATCAGTCTCACTCACAAAACTGACACTGTCATCAGTCTCACTCACAACACTATCACCATCATCAGTCTCACTCTCAACACTGACACCATCATCAGTCTTACTCTCAACACTGACACCATCATCAGTCTCACTCACAACACTGACACCATCATCAGTCTCACTCACAACAGTGACACTGTCATCAGTCTCACTCTCAACACTGACACTGTCATCACTCTCACTCACAACACTGACACGATCATCACTCTCACTCACAACACTGACACCGTCATCACTCTCACTCACAACACTGACACTGTCATCACTCTCACTCACAACAATGACACCGTCATCACTCTCACTCTCAACACTGACACCGTCATCAGTCTCACTCACAACACTGTCACTGTCATCACTCTCAATCACAACACTGACACTGTCATCACTCTCACTCACAACACTGACACCGTCATCACTCTCACTCAACACTGACACCGTCATCGGTCTCACTCACAACACTGACACCGTCATCACACTCACTCACAACACTGACATTGTCATCAGTCTCACTCACAACACTGACACCATCATCACTCTCACTCAACACTGACACCGTCATCAGTCTCATTCACAACACTGACACCGTCATCACTCTCACTCACAACACTGACATTGTCATCAGTCTCACTCACAACACTGACACCGTCATCACTCTCAATCACAACACTGACACTGTTATCACTCTCATTCACACCACTGACACTGTCATCAGTCTTATTCACAACACTGACACTGTCATCAGTCTCACAACACTGACACCGTCATCAGTCTCACCCACAACACTGACACCGTCATCAGTCTCACTCACAACACTGACACCGTCATCACTCTCACTCACAACACTGACATTGTCATCAGTCTCACTCACAACACTGACACCGTCATCACTCTCAATCACAGCACTGACACTGTTATCACTCTCATTCACAACACTGACACCGTCATCAGTCTTATTCACAACACTGACACTGTCATCAGTCTCACAACACTGACACCGTCATCAGTCTCACCCACAACACTGACACCGTCATCAGTCTCACTCACAACACTGACACCGTCATCAGTCTCACTCACAACACTGTCACTGTCATCACTCTCAATCACAACACTGACACTGTCATCACTCTCATTCACAACACTGACACTGTCTTCACTCTCACTCACAACACTGACACCGTCATCAGTCTTATGCACAACACTGACACTGTCATCAGTCTCACAACACTGACACCGTCATCAGTCTCACTCACAACACTGACACCTTCATCACTCTCACTCACAACACTGACACCGTCATCAGTCTCACTCTCAGCACTGACACCGTCATTGGTCTCACTCACAACACTGACACCGTCATCAGTCTCACTCACAACACTGACACCGTCATCACTCTCACTCACAACACTGACACCGTCATCAGTCTCACTCACAACACTGACACTGTCATCAGTCTCACTCACAAAACTGACACCGTCATTAGTCTCACTCAACATTGACACCATCATCAGTCTCATTCACAACAATGACACCTTCATCAGTCTCAATCACAACACTGACACCGTCATCACCCTCACTCAGCACTGACACCATCATCAGTCTCAATCACAACACTGACACGGTCATCAGTCTCATTCAACACTGACACCGTCATCACTCTCACTCACACCACTGACACCGTCATCACTCTCACTCTGAACACTGACACCATCCTCAGTCTTACAACACTGACACCATCATCACTCTCACTCAAAACACTGACAACGTCATGAATTTCACTCACAACACTGACACTGTCATCAGTCTCACTCACAACACTGACACTGTCATCACTCTCACTCACAACACTGACACCGTCATCAGTCTTATTCACAACACTGACACTGTCATCAGTCTCACAACACTGACACCGTCATCACTCTCACTCAACACTGACACTGTCATCAGTCTCACAATACTGACATCATCATCACTCTCACTCAACATTGACACTGTCATCACTCTCACTCACAACACTGACACGATCATCACTCTCACTCTCAACACTGACACCGTCATCAGTGTTACTCACAACACTGACACCATCATCACTCTCACTCACAACACTGACACCATCATCACTCTCACTCAACACTGACACCGTCATCAGTCTCACTCACAACACTGACACCGTCATCACTCTCACTCTCAACACTGACCATGTCATCACTCTCACTCACAACACTGACACCATCATCAGTCTCACTCACAATACTGACACTGTCATCACTCTCATTCACAACACTGACACTGTCATCACTCTCACTCACAACACTGACACCGTCATCAGTCTTATTCACAACACTGACACCGTCATCAGTCTCACTCACAACACTGACACCGTCATCAGTCTCACACACAACACTGACACTGTCATCACTCTCAGTCACAACACTGACCGTCATCAGTCTCACTCACAACACTGACACCATCATCACTCTCACTCACAACACTGACACCGTCATCACTCTCACTCAACACTGACAGCGTCATCAGTCTCACTCACAACACTGACACCGTCATCATTCTCACTCACAACAATGACACTGTCATCACTCTCACTCACAACACTGACACCGTCATCAGTCTTATTCACAACACTGACACTGTCATCAGTCTCACATAACTGACACCGTCATCACTCTCATTCACAACACTGACACCGTCATCACTCTCACTCTCAACACTGACCATGTCATCACTCTCACTCACAACACTGACACCGTTATCAGTCTTATGCACAACACTGACACTGTCATCAGTCTCACAATACTGACACCATCATCACTCTCACTCAACATTGACACTGTCATCACTCTCACTCACAACACTGACACGATCATCACTCTCACTCTCAACACTGACACCGTCATCAGTCTTACTCACAACACTGACACCATCATCACTCTCACTCACAACACTGACACCGTCATCACTCTCACTTAACACTGACAATGTCATCAGTCTCACTCACAACACTGACACCGTCATCACTCTCTCTCTCAACACTGACCATGTCATCACTCTCACTCACAACACTGACACCATCATCAGTCTCACTCACAACACTGACACTGTCATCACTCTCATTCACAACACTGACACTGTCATCACTCTCACTCACAACACTGACACCGTCATCAGTCTTATTCACAACACTGACACCGTCAACAGTCTCACTCACAACACTGACACCGTCATCAGTCTCACTCACAACACTGACACCGTCATCAGTCTCACACACAACACTGACACTGTCATCACTCTCACTCACAACACTGACACCGTCATCACTCTCACTCACAACACTGACACCGTCATCACACTCACTCACAACACTAACACCGTCATCACTCTCACTCAACACGTACACTCTCATCAGTCTCACTCATAATACTGACACCCACATCACTCTCACTCAACACTGACACTGTCATCAGTCTCACTCTCAACACTGACACCATCATCAGTCTCACTCACAAAACTGACACCGTCATCAGTCTCACTCACAACACTGACACTGTCATCAGTCTCACTCTCAACACTGACACCATCATCAGTCTCACTCACAACACTGACACCGTCATCAGTCTCACTCTCAACACTGACACTGTCATCAGTCTCACTCACAACACTGACAACGTCATCACTCTCACTCAACACTGACACCGTCATCACTCTCACTCAACACTAACACCATCATCAGTCTCACTCACAGCACTGACACTGTCATCACTCTCACTCACAACACTGACACCGTCACACTCTCACTCAACACTGACACCGTCATCACTCTCACTCAACACTAACACCATCATCAGTCTCACTCACAACACTGACACCGTCATCAGTCTCACTCTCCACACTGACACCGTGATTGGTCTCACTCACAATACTGACACCGTCATCAGTCTCACTCACAATACTGACACCATCATCATTCTCACTCACAAAACTGACACTGTCATCAGTCTCACTCACAACACTATCACCATCATCAGTCTCACTCTCAAAACTGACACCATCATCAGTCGAACTCACAACACTGACACTGTTATCAGTCTTACTCTCAACACTGACACCATCATCAGTCTCACTCACAACACTGACACTGTCATCACTCTTACTCAACACTGACACTGTCATCACAATCACTCAACACTGACACCATCATCAGTCTCACTCACAGCACTGACACTGTCATCACTCTCACTCACAACAGTGACACCATCATCAGTCTCACTCACAACACTGACACCGTCATCAGTCTCACTCACAAAACTGACACTGTCATCAGTCTCACTCACAACACTATCACCATCATCAGTCTCACTCTCAACACTGACACCATCATCAGTCTTACTCTCAACACTGACACCATCATCAGTCTCACTCACAACACTGACACTGTCATCACTCTCATTCACAACACTGACACTGTCATCACTCTCACTCACAACACTGACACCGTCATCAGTCTTATTCACAACACTGACACCGTCAACAGTCTCACTCACAACACTGACACCGTCATCAGTCTCACTCACAACACTGACACCGTCATCAGTCTCACACACAACACTGACACTGTCATCACTCTCACTCACAACACTGACACCGTCATCACTCTCACTCACAACACTGACACCGTCATCACTCTCACTCACAACACTAACACCGTCATCACTCTCACTCAACACTTACACTCTCATCAGTCTCACTCATAATTCTGACACCCACATCACTCTCACTCAACACTGACACTGTCATCAGTCTCACTCTCAACACTGACACCATCATCAGTCTCACTCACAACACTGACACCGTCATCAGTCTCACTCACAACACTGACACTGTCATCAGTCTCACTCTCAACACTAACACCATCATCAGTCTCACTCACTGCACTGACACTGTCATCACTCTCACTCACAACACTGACACCGTCATCACTCTCACTCAACACTGACACCATCATCGGTCTCACTCTCCACACTGACACCGTGATTGGTCTCACTCACAACACTGACACCGTCGTCAGTCTCACTCACAATACTGACACCATCATCATTCTCACTCACAAAACTGACACTGTCATCAGTCTCACTCACAACACTATCACCATCATCAGTCTCACTCTCAAAACTGACACCATCATCAGTCTAACTCACAACACTGACACTGTTATCAGTCTTACTCTCAACACTGACACCATCATCAGTCTCACTCACAACACTGACACTGTGATCACTCTTACTCAACACTGACACTGTCATCACAATCACTCAACACTGACACCATCATCAGTCTCACTCACAACACTGACACCGTCATCAGTCTCACTCTCCACACTGAAACCGTGATTGGTCTCACTCACAACACTGACACCGTCATCAGTCTCACTCACAAAACTGACACTGTCATCAGTCTCACTCACAACACTATCACCATCATCAGTCTCACTCTCAACACTGACACCATCATCAGTCTTACTCTCAACACTGACACCATCATCAGTCTCACTCACAACACTGACACCATCATCAGTCTCACTCACAACACTGACACTGTCATCAGTCTCACTCTCAACACTGACACTGTCATCACTCTCACTCACAACACTGACACGATCATCACTCTCACTCACAACACTGACACCGTCATCACTCTCACTCACAACACTGACACTGTCATCACTCTCACTCACAACAATGACACCGTCATCACTCTCAATCACAACACTGACACTGTCATCACTCTCACTCACAACACTGACACCGTCATCACTCTCACTCAACACTGACACCGTCATCGGTCTCACTCACAACACTGACACCGTCATCACACTCACTCACAACACTGACATTGTCATCAGTCTCACTCACAACACTGACACCATCATCACTCTCACTCAACACTGACACCGTCATCAGTCTCATTCACAACACTGACACCGTCATCACTCTCACTCACAACACTGACATTGTCATCAGTCTCACTCACAACACTGACACCGTCATCACTCTCAATCACAACACTGACACTGTTATCACTCTCATTCACACCACTGACACTGTCATCAGTCTTATTCACAACACTGACACTGTCATCAGTCTCACAACACTGACACCGTCATCAGTCTCACCCACAACACTGACACCGTCATCAGTCTCACTCACAACACTGACACCGTCATCACTCTCACTCACAACACTGACATTGTCATCAGTCTCACTCACAAAACTGACACTGTCTTCACTCTCACTCACAACACTGACACCGTCATCAGTCTTATGCACAACACTGACACTGTCATCAGTCTCACAACACTGACACCGTCATCAGTCTCACTCACAACACTGACACCTTCATCACTCTCACTCACAACACTGACACCGTCATCAGTCTCACTCTCAGCACTGACACCGTCATTGGTCTCACTCACAACACTGACACCGTCATCAGTCTCACTCACAACACTGACACCGTCATCACTCTCACTCACAACACTGACACCGTCATCAGTCTCACTCACAACACTGACACTGTCATCAGTCTCACTCACAAAACTGACACCGTCATTAGTCTCACTCAACATTGACACCATCATCAGTCTCACAACAATGACACCTTCATCAGTCTCAATCACAACACTGACACCGTCATCACCCTCACTCAGCACTGACACCATCATCAGTCTCAATCACAACACTGACACGGTCATCAGTCTCATTCAACACTGACACCGTCATCACTCTCACTCACACCACTGACACCGTCATCACTCTCACTCTGAACACTGACACCATCCTCAGTCTTACAACACTGACACCATCATCACTCTCACTCAAAACACTGACAACGTCATGAATTTCACTCACAACACTGACACTGTCATCAGTCTCACTCACAACACTGACACTGTCATCACTCTCACTCACAACACTGACACCGTCATCAGTCTTATTCACAACACTGACACTGTCATCAGTCTCACAACACTGACACCGTCATCACTCTCACTCAACACTGACACTGTCATCAGTCTCACAATACTGACATCATCATCACTCTCACTCAACATTGACACTGTCATCACTCTCACTCACAACACTGACACGATCATCACTCTCACTCTCAACACTGACACCGTCATCAGTGTTACTCACAACACTGACACCATCATCACTCTCACTCACAACACTGACACCATCATCACTCTCACTCAACACTGACACCGTCATCAGTCTCACTCACAACACTGACACCGTCATCACTCTCACTCTCAACACTGACCATGTCATCACTCTCACTCACAACACTGACACCATCATCAGTCTCACTCACAATACTGACACTGTCATCACTCTCATTCACAACACTGACACTGTCATCAGTCTTATTCACAACACTGACACCGTCATCAGTCTCACTCACAACACTGACACCGTCATCAGTCTCACACACAACACTGACACTGTCATCACTCTCAGTCACAACACTGACCGTCATCAGTCTCACTCACAACACTGACACCATCATCACTCTCACTCACAACACTGACACCGTCATCACTCTCACTCAACACTGACACCGTCATCAGTCTCACTCACAACACTGACACCGTCATCATTCTCACTCACAACAATGACACCGTCATCAGTCTTATTCACAACACTGACACTGTCATCAGTCTCACATAACTGACACCGTCATCACTCTCACTCACAACATGAACACCGTCATCACTCTCACTCAACAATGATACTGTCATCACTCTCACTCTCAACACTGACACCGTCATCAGTCTCACTCAACACTGACACCATCATCAGTCTCACTCACAACACTGACACTGTCATCACTCTCACTCACAACACTGACACCGTCATCACTCTCACTCAACACTGACACCGTCATCACTCTCACTCTCAACACTGACACCGTCATCAGTCTCACACAAAACACTGACACCGTCATCAGTCTCACTCACAACACTGACATCGTCATCAGTCTCACTCACAACACTGACATCGTCATCAATCTCACTCACAACACTGACACCGTCATCAGTCTCACTCTCCACACTGACACGATCATCACTCTCACTCTCAACACTGACACCGTCATCAGTCTCACTCACAACACTGTCACTGTCATCACTCTCATTCACAACACTGACACTGTCATCACTCTCACTCACAACACTGACACCGTCATCAGTCTTATGCACAAAACTGACACTGTCATCAGTCTCACAATACTGACACCATCATCACTCTCACTCAACATTGACACTGTCATCACTCTCACTCACAACACTGACACGATCATCACTCTCACTCTCAACACTGACACCGTCATCAGTCTTACTAACAACACTGACACCATCATCACTCTCACTCACAACACTGACACCGTCATCACTCTCACTCAACACTGACACTGTCATCAGTCTCACTCACAACACTGACACCGTCATCACTCTCTCTCTCAACACTGACCATGTCATCACTCTCACTCACAACACTGACACCATCATCAGTCTCACTCACAACACTGACACTGTCATCACTCTCATTCACAACACTGACACTGTCATCACTCTCACTCACAACACTGACACCGTCATCAGTCTTATTCACAACACTGACACCGTCAACAGTCTCACTCACAACACTGACACCGTCATCAGTCTCACTCACAACACTGACACCGTCATCAGTCTCACACACAACACTGACACTGTCATCACTCTCACTCACAACACTGACACCGTCATCACTCTCACTCACAACACTGACACCGTCATCACTCTCACTCACAACACTAACACCGTCATCACTCTCACTCAACACTTACACTCTCATCAGTCTCACTCATAATACTGACACCCACATCACTCTCACTCAACACTGACACTGTCATCAGTCTCACTCTCAACACTGACACCATCATCAGTCTCACTCACAAAACTGACACCGTCATCAGTCTCACTCACAACACTGACACTGTCATCAGTCTCACTCTCAACACTGACACCATCATCAGTCTCACTCACAACACTGACACCGTCATCAGTCTCACTCACAACACTGACACTGTCATCAGTCTCACTCTCAACACTGACACTGTCATCAGTCTCACTCACAACACTGACAACGTCATCACTCTCACTCACAACACTGACAACGTCATCACTCTCACTCAACACTGACACCGTCATCACTCTCACTCAACACTAACACCATCATCAGTCTCACTCACAGCACTGACACTGTCATCACTCTCACTCACAACACTGACACCGTCATCACTCTCACTCAACACTGACACCGTCATCGGTCTCACTCACAACACTGACACCGTCATCAGTCTCACTCTCCACACTGACACCGTGATTGGTCTCACTCACAACACTGACACCGTCATCAGTCTCACTCACAATACTGACACCATCATCATTCTCACTCACAAAACTGAAACTGTCATCAGTCTCACTCACAACACTATCACCATCATCAGTCTCACTCTCAAAACTGACACCATCATCAGTCTAACTCACAACACTGACACTGTTATCAGTCTTACTCTCAACACTGACACCATCATCAGTCTCACTCACAACACTGACACTGTCATCACTCTTACTCAACACTGACACTGTCATCACAATCACTCAACACTGACACCATCATCAGTCTCACTCACAGCACTGACACTGTCATCACTCTCACTCACAACAGTGACACCATCATCAGTCTCACTCACAACACTGACACCGTCATCAGTCTCGCTCTCCACACTGAAACCGTGATTGGTCTCACTCACAACACTGACACCGTCATCAGTCTCACACACAAAACTGACACTGTCATCAGTCTCACTCACAACACTATCACCATCATCAGTCTCACTCTCAACACTGACACCATCATCAGTCTTACTCTCAACACTGACACCATCATCAGTCTTACTCTCAACACTGACACCATCATCAGTCTCACTCACAACACTGACACCATCATCAGTCTCACTCACAACACTGACACCGTCATCAGTCTCACTCTCAACACTGACACTGTCATCACTCTCACTCACAACACTGACACGATCATCACTCTCACTCACAACACTGACACCATCATCACTCTCACTCACAACACTGACACTGTCATCACTCTCACTCACAACAATGACACCGTCATCACTCTCACTCTCAACACTGACACCGTCATCAGTCTCCCTCACAACACTGTCACTGTCATCACTCTCAATCACAACACTGACACTGTCATCACTCTCACTCACAACACTGACACCGTCATCACTCTCACTCAACACTGACACCGTCATCGGTCTCACTCACAACACTGACACCGTCGTCACACTCACTCACAACACTGACATTGTCATCAGTCTCACTCACAACACTGACACCATCATCACTCTCACTCAACACTGACACCGTCATCAGTCTCACTCACAACACTGACACCGTCATCACTCTCACTCACAACACTGACACCGTCATCACTCTCAATCACAACACTGACACTGTTATCACTCTCATTCACACCACTGACACCGTCATCAGTCTTATTCACAACACTGACACTGTCATCAGTCTCACAACACTGACACCGTCATCAGTCTCACCCACAACACTGACACCGTCATCAGTCTCACTCACAACACTGACACCGTCATCAGTCTCACTCACAACACTGTCACTGTCATCACTCTCAATCACAACACTGACACTGTCATCACTCTCATTCACAACACTGACACTGTCATCAGTCTCACTCACAACACTGACACCGTCATCAGTCTTATGCACAACACTGACACTGTCATCAGTCTCACAACACTGACACCGTCATCAGTCTCACTCACAACACTGACACCTTCATCAGTCTCACTCTCAGCACTGACACCGTCATTGGTCTCACTCACAACACTGACACCGTCATCAGTCTCACTCACAACACTGACACCGTCATCACTCTCACTCACAACACTGACACCGTCATCAGTCTCACTCACAACACTGACACTGTCATCAGTCTCACTCACAAAACTGACACCGTCATTCGTCTCACTCAACATTGACACCATCATCAGTCTCATTCACAACAATGACACCTTCATCAGTCTCAATCACAACACTGACACCGTCATCACCCTCACTCAGCACTGACACCATCATCAGTCTCACTCACAACACTGACACGGTCATCAGTCTCACTCAACACTGACACCGTCATCACTCTCACTCACACCACTGACACCGTCATCACTCTCACTCTGAACACTGACACCGTCCTCAGTCTTACAACACTGACACCATCATCACTCTCACTCAAAACACTGACAACGTCATGAGTTTTACTCACAATACTGACACTGTCATCAGTCTCACTCACAACACTGACACTGTCATCACTCTCACTCACAACACTGACACCGTCATCAGTCTTATTCACAACACTGACACTGTCATCAGTCTCACAACACTGACACCGTCATCACTCTCACTCAACACTGACACTGTCATCAGTCTCACAATACTGACATCATCATCACTCTCACTCAACATTGACACTGTCATCACTCTCACTCACAACACTGACACGATCATCACTCTCACTCTCAACACTGACACCGTCATCCGTCTTACTCACAACACTGACACCATCATCACTCTCACTCACAACACTGACACCGTCATCACTCTCACTCAACACTGACACCGTCATCAGTCTCACTCACAACACTGACACCGTCATCACTCTCACTCTCAACACTGACCATGTCATCACTCTCACTCACAACACTGACACCATCATCAGTCTCACTCACAATACTGACACTGTCATCACTCTCATTCACAACACTGACACTGTCATCACTCTCACTCACAACACTGACACCGTCATCAGTCTTATTCACAACACTGACACCGTCATCAGTCTCACTCACAACACTGACACCGTCATCAGTCTCACACACAACACTGACACTGTCATCACTCTCAGTCACAACACTGACCGTCATCAGTCTCACTCACAACACTGACACCATCATCACTCTCACTCACAACACTGACACCGTCATCACTCTCACTCAACACTGACACCGTCATCAGTCTCACTCACAACACTGACACCGTCATCATTCTCACTCACAACAATGACACTGTCATCACTCTCACTCACAACACTGACACCGTCATCAGTCTTATTCACAACACTGACACTGTCATCAGTCTCACAACACTGACACCGTCATCACTCTCACTCACAACATGAACACCGTCATCACTCTCACTCAACAATGATACTGTCATCAGTCTCACTCACAATACTGACACCATTATCACTCTCACTCAACACTGACACCATCATCACTCTCACTCTCAACACTGACACCGTCATCAGTTTTACTCACAACACTGACACCGTCATCACTCTCACTCGCAACACTGACACTGTCATCACTCAAACTCACAACACTGACACCGTCATCACTCTCACTCGCAACACTGACACTGTCATCCCTCTCACTCACAACACTGACACCATCATCACTCTCACTCTCAACACTGACACCGTCATCAGTCTCACTCAACACTGACACCATCATCAGTCTCACTCACAACACTGACACTGTCATCACTCTCACTCACAACACTGACACCGTCATCACTCTCACTCACAACACTGACACCGTCATCACTCTCACTCTCAACACTGACACTGTCATCAGTCTCACTCACAACACTGACACCATCATCACTCTCACTCACAACACTGACACCGTCATTACTCTCACTCAACACTGACACCGTCATCACTCTCACTCAACACTGACACCGTCATCAGTCTCACACAAAACACTGACACCGTCATCAGCCTCACTCACAACACTGACATCGTCATCAATCTCACTCACAACACTGACACCGTCATCACTCTCACTCACAACACTGACACGATCATCACTCTCACTCTCAACACTGACACCGTCATCAGTCTCACTCACAACACTGACACCGTCATCAATCTCACTCACAACACTGACACCGTCATCAGTCTCACTCACAACACTGACACCGTCATCAGTCTCACTCACAACACTGACACTGTCATCACTCTCACTCACAACACAGACACCGTCATCAGTCTTATGCACAACACTGACACTGTCATCAGTCTCACAATACTGACACCATCATCACTCTCACTCAACATTGACACTGTCATCACTCTCACTCACAACACTGACACGATCATCACTCTCACTCTCAACACTGACACCGTCATCAGTCTTACTAACAACACTGACACCATCATCACTCTCACTCACAACACTGACACCGTCATCACTCTCACTCAACACTGACACTGTCATCAGTCTCACTCACAACACTGACACCGTCATCACTCTCTCTCTCAACACTGACCATGTCATCACTCTCACTCACAACACTGACACCATCATCAGTCTCACTCACAACACTGACACTGTCATCACTCTCATTCACAACACTGACACTGTCATCACTCTCACTCACAACACTGACAACGTCATCAGTCTTATTCACAACACTGACACCGTCAACAGTCTCACTCACAACACTGACACCGTCATCAGTCTCACTCACAACACTGACACCGTCATCAGTCTCACACACAACACTGACACTGTCATCACTCTCACTCACAACACTGACACCGTCATCACTCTCACTCACAACACTGACACCGTCATCACTCTCACTCACAACACTAACACCGTCATCACTCTCACTCAACACTTACACTCTCATCAGTCTCACTCATAATACTGACACCCACATCACTCTCACTCAACACTGACACTGTCATCAGTCTCACTCTCAACACTGACACCATCATCAGTCTCACTCACAAAACTGACACCGTCATCAGTCTCACTCACAACACTGACACTGTCATCAGTCTCACTCTCAACACTGACACCATCATCAGTCTCACTCACAACACTGACACCGTCATCAGTCTCACTCACAACACTGACACTGTCATCAGTCTCACTCTCAACACTGACACTGTCATCAGTCTCACTCACAACACTGACAACGTCATCACTCTCACTCAACACTGACACCGTCATCACTCTCACTCAACACTAACACCATCATCAGTCTCACTCACAGCACTGACACTGTCATCACTCTCACTCACAACACTGACACCGTCATCACTCTCACTCAACACTGACACCGTCATCGGTCTCACTCACAACACTGACACCGTCATCAGTCTCACTCTCCACACTGACACCGTGATTGGTCTCACTCACAACACTGACACCGTCATCAGTCTCACTCACAATACTGACACCATCATCATTCTCACTCACAAAACTGAAACTGTCATCAGTCTCACTCACAACACTATCACCATCATCAGTCTCACTCTCAAAACTGACACCATCATCAGTCTAACTCACAACACTGACACTGTTATCAGTCTTACTCTCAACACTGACACCATCATCAGTCTCACTCACAACACTGACACCGTCATCAGTCTCGCTCTCCACACTGAAACCGTGATTGGTCTCACTCACAACACTGACACCATCATCAGTCTCACTCACAACACTGACACTGTCATCACTCTTACTCAACACTGACACTGTCATCACAATCACTCAACACTGACACCATCATCAGTCTCACTCACAACACTGACACCGTCATCAGTCTCGCTCTCCACACTGAAACCGTGATTGGTCTCACTCACAACACTGACACCGTCATCAGTCTCACACACAAAACTGACACTGTCATCAGTCTCACTCACAACACTATCACCATCATCAGTCTCACTCTCAACACTGACACCATCATCAGTCTTACTCTCAACACTGACACCATCATCAGTCTTACTCTCAACACTGACACCATCATCAGTCTCACTCACAACACTGACACCATCATCAGTCTCACTCACAACACTGACACTGTCATCAGTCTCACTCTCAACACTGACACTGTCATCACTCTCACTCACAACACTGACACGATCATCACTCTCACTCACAACACTGACACCATCATCACTCTCACTCACAACACTGACACTGTCATCACTCTCACTCACAACAATGACACCGTCATCACTCTCACTCTCAACACTGACACTGTTATCACTCTCATTCACACCACTGACACCGTCATCACTCTCACTCAACACTGACACTGTCATCACTCTCACTCACAACACTGACACGATCATCACTCTCACTCACAACACTGACACCATCATCACTCTCACTCACAACACTGACACCATCATCACTCTCCCTCACAACACTGTCACTGTCATCACTCTCAATCACAACACTGACACTGTCATCACTCTCACTCACAACACTGACACCGTCATCACTCTCACTCAACACTGACACCGTCATCGGTCTCACTCACAACACTGACACCGTCATCACACTCACTCACAACACTGACATTGTCATCAGTCTCACTCACAACACTGACACCATCATCACTCTCACTCAACACTGACACCGTCATCAGTCTCACTCACAACACTGACACCGTCATCACTCTCACTCACAACACTGACATTGTCATCAGTCTCACTCACAACACTGACACCGTCATCACTCTCAATCACAACACTGACACTGTTATCACTCTCATTCACACCACTGACACTGTCATCAGTCTTATTCACAACACTGACACTGTCATCAGTCTCACAACACTGACACCGTCATCAGTCTCACCCACAACACTGACACTGTCATCAGTCTCACTCACAACACTGACACCGTCATCACTCTCACTCAACACTGACACCGTCATCACTCTCACTCAACACTAACACCATCATCAGTCTCACTCACAGCACTGACACTGTCATCACTCTCACTCACAACACTGACACCGTCATCACTCTCACTCAACACTGACACCGTGATTGGTCTCACTCACAACACTGACACCGTCATCAGTCTCACTCTCCACACTGACACCGTGATTGGTCTCACTCACAACACTGACACCGTCATCAGTCTCACTCACAATACTGACACCATCATCATTCTCACTCACAAAACTGAAACTGTCATCAGTCTCACTCACAACACTATCACCATCATCAGTCTCACTCTCAAAACTGACACCATCATCAGTCTAACTCACAACACTGACACTGTTATCAGTCTTACTCTCAACACTGACACCATCATCAGTCTCACTCACAACACTGACACTGTCATCACTCTTACTCAACACTGACACTGTCATCACAATCACTCAACACTGACACCATCATCAGTCTCACTCACAACACTGACACCGTCATCAGTCTCGCTCTCCACACTGAAACCGTGATTGGTCTCACTCACAACACTGACACCGTCATCAGTCTCACACACAAAACTGACACTGTCATCAGTCTCACTCACAACACTATCACCATCATCAGTCTCACTCACAACACTGACACCATCATCAGTCTTACTCTCAACACTGACACCATCATCAGTCTCACTCACAACACTGACACCATCATCAGTCTCACTCACAACACTGACACTGTCATCAGTCTCACTCTCAACACTGACACTGTCATCACTCTCACTCACAACACTGACACGATCATCACTCTCACTCACAACACTGACACCATCATCACTCTCACTCACAACACTGACACTGTCATCACTCTCACTCACAACAATGACACCGTCATCACTCTCACTCAACACTGACACTGTCATCACTCTCACTCACAACACTGACACGATCATCACTCTCACTCACAACACTGACACCATCATCACTCTCACTCACAACACTGACACCATCATCACTCTCCCTCACAACACTGTCACTGTCATCACTCTCAATCACAACACTGACACTGTCATCACTCTCACTCACAACACTGACACCGTCATCACTCTCACTCAACACTGACACCGTCATCGGTCTCACTCACAACACTGACACCGTCATCACACTCACTCACAACACTGACATTGTCATCAGTCTCACTCACAACACTGACACCATCATCACTCTCACTCAACACTGACACCGTCATCAGTCTCACTCACAACACTGACACCGTCATCACTCTCACTCACAACACTGACATTGTCATCAGTCTCACTCACAACACTGACACCGTCATCACTCTCAATCACAACACTGACACTGTTATCACTCTCATTCACACCACTGACACTGTCATCAGTCTTATTCACAACACTGACACTGTCATCAGTCTCACAACACTGACACCGTCATCAGTCTCACCCACAACACTGACACCGTCATCAGTCTCACTCACAACACTGACACCGTCATCACTCTCACTCACAACACTGACACCGTCATCAGTCTCACTCACAACACTGTCACTGTCATCACTCTCAATCACAACACTGACACTGTCATCACTCTCATTCACAACACTGACACTGTCATCAGTCTCACTCACAACACTGACACCGTCATCAGTCTTATGCACAACACTGACACTGTCATCAGTCTCACAACACTGACACCGTCATCAGTCTCACTCACAACACTGACACCTTCATCATTCTCACTCACAACACTGACACCGTCATCAGTCTCACTCTCAGCACTGACACCGTCATTGGTCTCACTCACAACACTGACTCCGTCATCAGTCTCACTCACAACACTGACACCGTCATCACTCTCACTCACAACACTGACACCGTCATCAGTCTCACTCACAACACTGACACTGTCATCAGTCTCACTCACAAAACTGACACCGTCATTCGTCTCACTCAACACTGACACCGTCATCACTCTCATTCACAACAATGACACCTTCATCAGTCTCAATCACAACACTATCACCATCATCAGTCTCACTCACAACACTGACACCATCATCAGTCTTACTCTCAACACTGACACCATCATCAGTCTTACTCTCAACACTGACACCATCATCAGTCTCACTCACAACACTGACACCATCATCAGTCTCACTCACAACACTGACACTGTCATCAGTCTCACTCTCAACACTGACACTGTCATCACTCTCACTCACAACACTGACACGATCATCACTCTCACTCACAACACTGACACCATCATCACTCTCACTCACAACACTGACACTGTCATCACTCTCACTCACAACAATGACACCGTCATCACTCTCACTCTCAACACTGACACTGTTATCACTCTCATTCACACCACTGACACCGTCATCACTCTCACTCAACACTGACACTGTCATCACTCTCACTCACAACACTGACACGATCATCACTCTCACTCACAACACTGACACCATCATCACTCTCACTCACAACACTGACACCATCATCACTCTCCCTCACAACACTGTCACTGTCATCACTCTCAATCACAACACTGACACTGTCATCACTCTCACTCACAACACTGACACCGTCATCACTCTCACTCAACACTGACACCGTCATCGGTCTCACTCACAACACTGACACCGTCATCACACTCACTCACAACACTGACATTGTCATCAGTCTCACTCACAACACTGACACCATCATCACTCTCACTCAACACTGACACCGTCATCAGTCTCACTCACAACACTGACACCGTCATCACTCTCACTCACAACACTGACATTGTCATCAGTCTCACTCACAACACTGACACCGTCATCACTCTCAATCACAACACTGACACTGTTATCACTCTCATTCACACCACTGACACTGTCATCAGTCTTATTCACAACACTGACACTGTCATCAGTCTCACAACACTGACACCGTCATCAGTCTCACCCACAACACTGACACCGTCATCAGTCTCACTCACAACACTGACACCGTCATCACTCTCACTCACAACACTGACACCGTCATCAGTCTCACTCACAACACTGTCACTGTCATCACTCTCAATCACAACACTGACACTGTCATCACTCTCATTCACAACACTGACACTGTCATCAGTCTCACTCACAACACTGACACCGTCATCAGTCTTATGCACAACACTGACACTGTCATCAGTCTCACAACACTGACACCGTCATCAGTCTCACTCACAACACTGACACCTTCATCATTCTCACTCACAACACTGACACCGTCATCAGTCTCACTCTCAGCACTGACACCGTCATTGGTCTCACTCACAACACTGACACCGTCATCAGTCTCACTCACAACACTGACACCGTCATCACTCTCACTCACAACACTGACACCGTCATCAGTCTCACTCACAACACTGACACTGTCATCAGTCTCACTCACAAAACTGACACCGTCATTCGTCTCACTCAACACTGACACCGTCATCACTCTCATTCACAACAATGACACCTTCATCAGTCTCAATCACAACACTGACACCGTCATCACTCTCACTCAGCACTGACACGGTCATCAGTCTCACTCAACACTGACACCGTCATCACTCTCACTCAGCACTGACACCATCATCAGTCTCACTCAGCACTGACACGGTCATCAGTCTCAATCACAACACTGACACCGTCATCACCCTCACTCAGCACTGACACCATCATCAGTCTCACTCACAACACTGACACGGTCATCAGTCTCACTCAACACTGACACCGTCATCACTCTCACTCACACCACTGACACCGTCATCACTCTCACTCTGAACACTGACACCGTCCTCAGTCTTACAACACTGACACCATCATCACTCTCACTCAAAACACTGACAACGTCATGAGTTTCACTCACAACACTGACACTGTCATCAGTCTCACTCACAACACTGACACTGTCATCACTCTCACTCACAACACTGACTCCGTCATCAGTCTTATTCACAACACTGACACTGTCATCAGTCTCACAACACTGACACCGTCATCACTCTCACTCAACACTGACACTGTCATCAGTCTCACAATACTGACATCATCATCACTCTCACTCAACATTGACACTGTCATCACTCTCACTCACAACACTGACACGATCATCACTCTCACTCTCAACACTGACACCGTCATCAGTCTTACTCACAACACTGACACCATCATCACTCTCACTCACAACACTGACACCGTCATCACTCTCACTCAACACTGACACCGTCATCAGTCTCACTCACAACACTGACACCGTCATCACTCTCACTCTCAACACTGACCATGTCATCACTCTCACTCACAACACTGACACCATCATCAGTCTCACTCACAATACTGACACTGTCATCACTCTCATTCACAACACTGACACTGTCATCACTCTCACTCACAACACTGACACCGTCATCAGTCTTATTCACAACACTGACACCGTCATCAGTCTCACTCACAACACTGACACCGTCATCAGTCTCACACACAACACTGACACTGTCATCACTCTCAGTCACAACACTGACCGTCATCAGTCTCACTCACAACACTGACACCATCATCACTCTCACTCACAACACTGACACCGTCATCACTCTCACTCAACACTGACACCGTCATCAGTCTCACTCACAACACTGACACCGTCATCATTCTCACTCACAACAATGACACTGTCATCACTCTCACGCACAACACTGACACCATCATCAGTCTTATTCACAACACTGACACTGTCATCAGTCTCACAACACTGACACCGTCATCACTCTCACTCACAACATGAACACCGTCATCACTCTCACTCAACAATGATACTGTCATCAGTCTCACTCACAATACTGACACCATTATCACTCTCACTCAACACTGACACCATCATCACTCTCACTCTCAACACTGACACCGTCATCAGTTTTACTCACAACACTGACACCGTCATCACTCTCACTCGCAACACTGACACTGTCATCACTCTCACTCACAACACTGACACCGTCATCACTCTCACTCGCAACACTGACACTGTCATCCCTCTCACTCACAACACTGACACCATCATCACTCTCACTCTCAACACTGACACCGTCATCAGTCTCACTCAACACTGACACCATCATCAGTCTCACTCACAACACTGACACTGTCATCACTCTCACTCACAACACTGACACCGTCATCACTCTCACTCACAACACTGACACCGTCATCACTCTCACTCTCAACACTGACACTGTCATCAGTCTCACTCACAACACTGACACCATCATCACTCTCACTCACAACACTGACACCGTCATCACTCTCACTCAACACTGACACCGTCATCACTCTCACTCAACACTGACACCGTCATCAGTCTCACACAAAACACTGACACCGTCATCAGCCTCACTCACAACACTGACACTGTCATCAGTCTCACTCACAACACTGACACCATCATCAGTCTCACTCACAACACTGACATCGTCATCAATCTCACTCACAACACTGACACCGTCATCAGTCTCACTCACAACACTGACACCGTCATCAGTCTCACTCTCCACACTGACACGATCATCACTCTCACTCTCAACACTGACACCGTCATCAGTCTCACTCACAACACTGTCACTGTCATCACTCTCAATCACAACACTGACACTGTCATCACTCTCAGTCACAACACTGACACTGTCATCTCTCTCACTCACAACACTGACACCGTCATCAGTCTTATGCACAACACTGACACCGTCATCAGTCTCACAATACTGACACCATCATCACTCTCACTCAACATTGACACTGTCATCACTCTCACTCACAACACTGACACGATCATCACTCTCACTCTCAACACTGACACCGTCATCAGTCTTACTCACAACACTGACACCATCATCACTCTCACTCACAACACTGACACCGTCATCACTCTCACTCAACACTGACACTGTCATCAGTCTCACTCACAACACTGACACCTTCATCACTCTCTCTCTCAACACTGACCATGTCATCACTCTCACTCACAACACTGACACCATCATCAGTCTCACTCACAACACTGACACTGTCATCACTCTCATTCACAACACTGACACGATCATCACTCTCACTCACAACACTGACACCATCATCACTCTCACTCACAACACTGACACTGTCATCACTCTCACTCACAACAATGACACCGTCATCACTCTCACTCTCAACACTGACACTGTTATCACTCTCATTCACACCACTGACACCGTCATCACTCTCACTCAACACTGACACTGTCATCACTCTCACTCACAACACTGACACGATCATCACTCTCACTCACAACACTGACACCATCATCACTCTCACTCACAACACTGACACCATCATCACTCTCCCTCACAACACTGTCACTGTCATCACTCTCAATCACAACACTGACACTGTCATCACTCTCACTCACAACACTGACACCGTCATCACTCTCACTCAACACTGACACCGTCATCGGTCTCACTCACAACACTGACACCGTCATCACACTCTCTCACAACACTGACATTGTCATCAGTCTCACTCACAACACTGACACCATCATCACTCTCACTCAACACTGACACCGTCATCAGTCTCACTCACAACACTGACACCGTCATCACTCTCACTCACAACACTGACATTGTCATCAGTCTCACTCACAACACTGACACCGTCATCACTCTCAATCACAACACTGACACTGTTATCACTCTCATTCACACCACTGACACTGTCATCAGTCTTATTCACAACACTGACACTGTCATCAGTCTCACAACACTGACACCGTCATCAGTCTCACCCACAACACTGACACCGTCATCAGTCTCACTCAAAACACTGACACCGTCATCACTCTCACTCACAACACTGACATTGTCATCAGTCTCACTCACAACACTGACACCGTCATCACTCTCAATCACAACACTGACACTGTTATCACTCTCATTCACAACACTGACACCGTCATCAGTCTTATTCACAACACTGACACTGTCATCAGTCTCACAACACTGACACCGTCATCAGTCTCACCCACAACACTGACACCGTCATCAGTCTCACTCACAACACTGACACCGTCATCAGTCTCACTCACAACACTGTCACTGTCATCACTCTCAATCACAACACTGACACTGTCATCACTCTCATTCACAACACTGACACTGTCATCAGTCTCACTCACAACACTGACACCGTCATCAGTCTTATGCACAACACTGACACTGTCATCAGTCTCACAACACTGACACCGTCATCAGTCTCACTCACAACACTGACACCTTCATCACTCTCACTCACAACACTGACACCGTCATCAGTCTCACTCTCAGCACTGACACCGTCATTGGTCTCACTCACAACACTGACACCGTCATCAGTCTCACTCACAACACTGACACCGTCATCACTCTCACTCACAACACTGACACCGTCATCAGTCTCACTCACAACACTGACACTGTCATCAGTCTCACTCACAAAACTGACACCGTCATTCGTCTCACTCAACATTGACACCATCATCAGTCTCATTCACAACAATGACACCTTCATCAGTCTCAATCACAACACTGACACCGTCATCACCCTCACTCAGCACTGACACCATCATCAGTCTCACTCACAACACTGACACGGTCATCAGTCTCACTCAACACTGACACCGTCATCACTCTCACTCACACCACTGACACCGTCATCACTCTCACTCTGAACACTGACACCGTCCTCAGTCTTACAACACTGACACCATCATCACTCTCACTCAAAACACTGACAACGTCATGAGTTTCACTCACAACACTGACACTGTCATCAGTCTCACTCACAACACTGACACTGTCATCACTCTCACTCACAACACTGACACCGTCATCAGTCTTATTCACAACACTGACACTGTCATCAGTCTCACAACACTGACACCGTCATCACTCTCACTCAACACTGACACTGTCATCAGTCTCACAATACTGACATCATCATCACTCTCACTCAACATTGACACTGTCATCACTCTCACTCACAACACTGACACGATCATCACTCTCACTCTCAACACTGACACCGTCATCCGTCTTACTCACAACACTGACACCATCATCACTCTCACTCACAACACTGACACCGTCATCACTCTCACTCAACACTGACACCGTCATCAGTCTCACTCACAACACTGACACCGTCATCACTCTCACTCTCAACACTGACCATGTCATCACTCTCACTCACAACACTGACACCATCATCAGTCTCACTCACAATACTGACACTGTCATCACTCTCATTCACAACACTGACACTGTCATCACTCTCACTCACAACACTGACACCGTCATCAGTCTTATTCACAACACTGACACCGTCATCAGTCTCACTCACAACACTGACACCGTCATCAGTCTCACACACAACACTGACACTGTCATCACTCTCAGTCACAACACTGACCGTCATCAGTCTCACTCACAACACTGACACCATCATCACTCTCACTCACAACACTGACACCGTCATCACTCTCACTCAACACTGACACCGTCATCAGTCTCACTCACAACACTGACACCGTCATCATTCTCACTCACAACAATGACACTGTCATCACTCTCACTCACAACACTGACACCGTCATCAGTCTTATTCACAACACTGACACTGTCATCAGTCTCACAACACTGACACCGTCATCACTCTCACTCACAACATGAACACCGTCATCACTCTCACTCAACAATGATACTGTCATCAGTCTCACTCACAATACTGACACCATTATCACTCTCACTCAACACTGACACCATCATCACTCTCACTCTCAACACTGACACCGTCATCAGTTTTACTCACATCACTGACACCGTCATCACTCTCACTCGCAACACTGACACTGTCATCACTCAAACTCACAACACTGACACCGTCATCACTCAAACTCGCAACACTGACACTGTCATCCCTCTCACTCACAACACTGACACCATCATCACTCTCACTCTCAACACTGACACCGTCATCAGTCTCACTCAACACTGACACCATCATCAGTCTCACTCACAACACTGACACTGTCATCACTCTCACTCACAACACTGACACCGTCATCACTCTCACTCACAACACTGACACCGTCATCACTCTCACTCTCAACACTGACACTGTCATCAGTCTCACTCACAACACTGACACCATCATCACTCTCACTCACAACACTGACACCGTCATTACTCTCACTCAACACTGACACCGTCATCACTCTCACTCAACACTGACACCGTCATCAGTCTCACACAAAACACTGACACCGTCATCAGCCTCACTCACAACACTGACACCGTCATCAGTCTCACTCACAACACTGACACCATCATCAGTCTCACTCACAACACTGACATCGTCATCAGTCTCACTCACAACACTGACACCGTCATCAGTCTCACTCACAACACTGACACCGTCATCAGTCTCACTCTCCACACTGACACGATCATCACTCTCACTCTCAACACTGACACCGTCATCAGTCTCACTCACAACACTGTCACTGTCATCACTCTCATTCACAACACTGACACTGTCATCACTCTCACTCACAACACTGACACCGTCATCAGTCTTATGCACAACACTGACACTGTCATCAGTCTCACAATACTGACACCATCATCACTCTCACTCAACATTGACACTGTCATCACTCTCACTCACAACACTGACACGATCATCACTCTCACTCTCAACACTGACACCGTCATCAGTCTTACTAACAACACTGACACCATCATCACTCTCACTCACAACACTGACACCGTCATCACTCTCACTCAACACTGACACTGTCATCAATCTCACTCACAACACTGACACCGTCATCACTCTCTCTCTCAACACTGACCATGTCATCACTCTCACTCACAACACTGACACCATCATCAGTCTCACTCACAACACTGACACTGTCATCACTCTCATTCACAACACTGACACTGTCATCACTCTCACTCACAACACTGACACCGTCATCAGTCTTATTCACAACACTGACACCGTCAACAGTCTCACTCACAACACTGACACCGTCATCAGTCTCACTCACAACACTGACACCGTCATCAGTCTCACACACAACACTGACACTGTCATCACTCTCACTCACAACACTGACACCGTCATCACTCTCACTCACAACACTGACACCGTCATCACTCTCACTCACAACACTAACACCGTCATCACTCTCACTCAACACTTACACTCTCATCAGTCTCACTCATAATACTGACACCCACATCACTCTCACTCAACACTGACACTGTCATCAGTCTCACTCTCAACACTGACACCATCATCAGTCTCACTCACAAAACTGACACCGTCATCAGTCTCACTCACAACACTGACACTGTCATCAGTCTCACTCTCAACACTGACACCATCATCAGTCTCACTCACAACACTGACACCGTCATCAGTCTCACTCACAACACTGACACTGTCATCAGTCTCACTCTCAACACTGACACTGTCATCAGTCTCACTCACAACACTGACAACGTCATCACTCTCACTCAACACTGACACCGTCATCACTCTCACTCAACACTAACACCATCATCAGTCTCACTCACAGCACTGACACTGTCATCACTCTCACTCACAACACTGACACCGTCATCACTCTCACTCAACACTGACACCGTCATCAGTCTCACTCACAACACTGACACCGTCATCAGTCTCACTCTCCACACTGACACCGTGATTGGTCTCACTCACAACACTGACACCGTCATCAGTCTCACTCACAATACTGACACCATCATCATTCTCACTCACAAAACTGAAACTGTCATCAGTCTCACTCACAACACTATCACCATCATCAGTCTCACTCTCAAAACTGACACCATCATCAGTCTAACTCACAACACTGACACTGTTATCAGTCTTACTCTCAACACTGACACCATCATCAGTCTCACTCACAACACTGACACTGTCATCACTCTTACTCAACACTGACACTGTCATCACAATCACTCAACACTGACACCATCATCAGTCTCACTCACAACACTGACACCGTCATCAGTCTCACTCACAACACTGACACCGTCATCAATCTCACTCACAACACTGACACCGTCATCAGTCTCACTCACAACACTGACACCGTCATCAGTCTCACTCTCCACACTGACACGATCATCACTCTCACTCTCAACACTGACACCGTCATCAGTCTCACTCACAACACTGTCACTGTCATCACTCTCATTCACAACACTGACACTGTCATCACTCTCACTCACAACACTGACACCGTCATCAGTCTTATGCACAACACTGACACTGTCATCAGTCTCACAATACTGACACCATCATCACTCTCACTCAACATTGACACTGTCATCACTCTCACTCACAACACTGACACGATCATCACTCTCACTCTCAACACTGACACCGTCATCAGTCTTACTAACAACACTGACACCATCATCACTCTCACTCACAACACTGACACCGTCATCACTCTCACTCAACACTGACACTGTCATCAGTCTCACTCACAACACTGACACCGTCATCACTCTCTCTCTCAACACTGACCATGTCATCACTCTCACTCACAACACTGACACCATCATCAGTCTCACTCACAACACTGACACTGTCATCACTCTCATTCACAACACTGACACTGTCATCACTCTCACTCACAACACTGACACCGTCATCAGTCTTATTCACAACACTGACACCGTCAACAGTCTCACTCACAACACTGACACCGTCATCAGTCTCACTCACAACACTGACACCGTCATCAGTCTCACACACAACACTGACACTGTCATCACTCTCACTCACAACACTGACACCGTCATCACTCTCACTCACAACACTGACACCGTCATCACTCTCACTCACAACACTAACACCGTCATCACTCTCACTCAACACTTACACTCTCATCAGTCTCACTCATAATACTGACACCCACATCACTCTCACTCAACACTGACACTGTCATCAGTCTCACTCTCAACACTGACACCATCATCAGTCTCACTCACAAAACTGACACCGTCATCAGTCTCACTCACAACACTGACACTGTCATCAGTCTCACTCTCAACACTGACACCATCATCAGTCTCACTCACAACACTGACACCGTCATCAGTCTCACTCACAACACTGACACTGTCATCAGTCTCACTCTCAACACTGACACTGTCATCAGTCTCACTCACAACACTGACAACGTCATCACTCTCACTCAACACTGACACCGTCATCACTCTCACTCAACACGAACACCATCATCAGTCTCACTCACAGCACTGACACTGTCATCACTCTCACTCACAACACTGACACCGTCATCACTCTCACTCAACACTGACACCGTCATCGGTCTCACTCACAACACTGACACCGTCATCACTCTCACTCAACACTGACACCGTCATCGGTCTCACTCACAGCACTGACACTGTCATCACTCTCACTCACAACACTGACACCGTCATCACTCTCACTCAACACTGACACCGTCATCGGTCTCACTCACAACACTGACACCGTCATCACTCTCACTCAACACTGACACCGTCATCGGTCTCACTCACAACACTGACACCGTCATCAGTCTCACTCTCCACACTGACACCGTCATCGGTCTCACTCACAACACTGACACCGTTATCAGTCTCACTCTCCACACTGACACCGTGATTGGTCTCACTCACAACACTGACACCGTCATCAGTCTCACTCACAATACTGACACCATCATCATTCTCACTCACAAAACTGAAACTGTCATCAGTCTCACTCACAACACTATCACCATCATCAGTCTCACTCTCAAAACTGACACCATCATCAGTCTAACTCACAACACTGACACTGTTATCAGTCTTACTCTCAACACTGACACCATCATCAGTCTCACTCACAACACTGACACTGTCATCACTCTTACTCAACACTGACACTGTCATCACAATCACTCAACACTGACACCATCATCAGTCTCACTCACAGCACTGACACTGTCATCACTCTCACTCACAACAGTGACACCATCATCAGTCTCACTCACAACACTGACACCGTCATCAGTCTCGCTCTCCACACTGAAACCGTGATTGGTCTCACTCACAACACTGACACCGTCATCAGTCTCACACACAAAACTGACACTGTCATCAGTCTCACTCACAACACTATCACCATCATCAGTCTCACTCTCAACACTGACACCATCATCAGTCTTACTCTCAACACTGACACCATCATCAGTCTTACTCTCAACACTGACACCATCATCAGTCTCACTCACAACACTGACACCATCATCAGTCTCACTCACAACACTGACACTGTCATCAGTCTCACTCTCAACACTGACACTGTCATCACTCTCACTCACAACACTGACACGATCATCACTCTCACTCACAACACTGACACCATCATCACTCTCACTCACAACACTGACACTGTCATCACTCTCACTCACAACAATGACACCGTCATCACTCTCACTCTCAACACTGACACTGTTATCACTCTCATTCACACCACTGACACCGTCATCACTCTCACTCAACACTGACACTGTCATCACTCTCACTCACAACACTGACATTGTCATCAGTCTCACTCACAACACTGACACCATCATCACTCTCACTCAACACTGACACCGTCATCAGTCTCACTCACAACACTGACACCGTCATCACTCTCACTCACAACACTGACATTGTCATCAGTCTCACTCACAACACTGACACCGTCATCACTCTCAATCACAACACTGACACTGTTATCACTCTCATTCACACCACTGACACTGTCATCAGTCTTATTCACAACACTGACACTGTCATCAGTCTCACAACACTGACACCGTCATCAGTCTCACCCACAACACTGACACCGTCATCAGTCTCACTCACAACACTGACACCGTCATCACTCTCACTCACAACACTGACATTGTCATCAGTCTCACTCACAACACTGACACCGTCATCACTCTCAATCACAACACTGACACTGTTATCACTCTCATTCACAACACTGACACCGTCATCAGTCTCACTCACAACACTGACACCGTCATCAGTCTCACTCACAACACTGTCACTGTCATCACTCTCAATCACAACACTGACACTGTCATCACTCTCATTCACAACACTGACACTGTCATCAGTCTCACTCACAACACTGACACCGTCATCAGTCTTATGCACAACACTGACACTGTCATCAGTCTCACAACACTGACACCGTCATCAGTCTCACTCACAACACTGACACCTTCATCATTCTCACTCACAACACTGACACCGTCATCAGTCTCACTCTCAGCACTGACACCGTCATTGGTCTCACTCACAACACTGACACCGTCATCAGTCTCACTCACAACACTGACACCGTCATCACTCTCACTCACAACACTGACACCGTCATCAGTCTCACTCACAACACTGACACTGTCATCAGTCTCACTCACAAAACTGACACCGTCATTCGTCTCACTCAACACTGACACCGTCATCACTCTCATTCACAACAATGACACCTTCATCAGTCTCAATCACAACACTGACACCGTCATCACTCTCACTCAGCACTGACACGGTCATCAGTCTCACTCAACACTGACACCGTCATCACTCTCACTCAGCACTGACACCATCATCAGTCTCACTCAGCACTGACACGGTCATCAGTCTCAATCACAACACTGACACCGTCATCACCCTCACTCAGCACTGACACCATCATCAGTCTCACTCACAACACTGACACGGTCATCAGTCTCACTCAACACTGACACCGTCATCACTCTCACTCACACCACTGACACCGTCATCACTCTCACTCTGAACACTGACACCGTCCTCAGTCTTACAACACTGACACCATCATCACTCTCACTCAAAACACTGACAACGTCATGAGTTTCACTCACAACACTGACACTGTCATCAGTCTCACTCACAACACTGACACTGTCATCACTCTCACTCACAACACTGACACCGTCATCAGTCTTATTCACAACACTGACACTGTCATCAGTCTCACAACACTGACACCGTCATCACTCTCACTCAACACTGACACTGTCATCAGTCTCACAATACTGACATCATCATCACTCTCACTCAACATTGACACTGTCATCACTCTCACTCACAACACTGACACGATCATCACTCTCACTCTCAACACTGACACCGTCATCAGTCTTACTCACAACACTGACACCATCATCACTCTCACTCACAACACTGACACCGTCATCACTCTCACTCAACACTGACACCGTCATCAGTCTCACTCACAACACTGACACCGTCATCACTCTCACTCTCAACACTGACCATGTCATCACTCTCACTCACAACACTGACACCATCATCAGTCTCACTCACAATACTGACACTGTCATCACTCTCATTCACAACACTGACACTGTCATCACTCTCACTCACAACACTGACACCGTCATCAGTCTTATTCACAACACTGACACCGTCATCAGTCTCACTCACAACACTGACACCGTCATCAGTCTCACTCACAACACTGACACCGTCATCAGTCTTATTCACAACACTGACACCGTCATCAGTCTTATTCACAACACTGACACTGTCATCACTCTCACTCACAACACTGACACTGTCATCAGTCTTATTCACAACACTGACACCGTCATCACTCTCACTCACAACACTGACACCGTCATCACTCTCACTCAACACTGACACCGTCATCAGTCTCACTCACAACACTGACACCGTCATCATTCTCACTCACAACAATGACACTGTCATCACTCTCACGCACAACACTGACACCGTCATCAGTCTTATTCACAACACTGACACTGTCATCAGTCTCACAACACTGACACCGTCATCACTCTCACTCACAACATGAACACCGTCATCACTCTCACTCAACAATGATACTGTCATCAGTCTCACTCACAATACTGACACCATTATCACTCTCACTCAACACTGACACCATCATCACTCTCACTCTCAACACTGACACCGTCATCAGTTTTACTCACAACACTGACACCGTCATCACTCTCACTCGCAACACTGACACTGTCATCACTCTCACTCACAACACTGACACCGTCATCACTCTCACTCGCAACACTGACACTGTCATCCCTCTCACTCACAACACTGACACCATCATCACTCTCACTCTCAACACTGACACCGTCATCAGTCTCACTCAACACTGACACCATCATCAGTCTCACTCACAACACTGACACTGTCATCACTCTCACTCACAACACTGACACCGTCATCACTCTCACTCACAACACTGACACCGTCATCACTCTCACTCTCAACACTGACACTGTCATCAGTCTCACTCACAACACTGACACCATCATCACTCTCACTCACAACACTGACACCGTCATCACTCTCACTCAACACTGACACCGTCATCACTCTCACTCAACACTGACACCGTCATCAGTCTCACACAAAACACTGACACCGTCATCAGCCTCACTCACAACACTGACACTGTCATCAGTCTCACTCACAACACTGACACCGTCATCAGCCTCACTCACAACACTGACACTGTCATCAATCTCACTCACAACACTGACACCGTCATCAGTCTCACTCACAACACTGACACCGTCATCAGTCTCACTCTCCACACTGACACCAGCATCACTCTCACTCAACACTGACACCGTCATCAGTCTCACTCACAACACTGACACCGTCATCACTCTCACTCACAACACTGACATTGTCATCAGTCTCACTCACAACACTGACACCATCATCAGTCTCACTCACAATACTGACACTGTCATCACTCTCATTCACAACACTGACACTGTCATCACTCTCACTCACAACACTGACACCGTCATCAGTCTTATTCACAACACTGACACCGTCATCAGTCTCACTCACAACACTGACACCGTCATCAGTCTCACACACAACACTGACACTGTCATCACTCTCAGTCACAACACTGACCATCATCAGTCTCACTCACAACACTGACACCATCATCACTCTCACTCACAACACTGACACCGTCATCAGTCTTACTCACAACACTGACACCATCATCACTCTCACTCACAACACTGACACCGTCATCACTCTCACTCAACACTGACACCGTCATCAGTCTCACTCACAACACTGACACCGTCATCACTCTCACTCTCAACACTGACCATGTCATCACTCTCACTCACAACACTGACACCATCATCAGTCTCACTCACAATACTGACACTGTCATCACTCTCATTCACAACACTGACACTGTCATCACTCTCACTCACAACACTGACACCGTCATCAGTCTTATTCACAACACTGACACCGTCATCAGTCTCACTCACAACACTGACACCGTCATCAGTCTCACACACAACACTGACACTGTCATCACTCTCAGTCACAACACTGACCGTCATCAGTCTCACTCACAACACTGACACCATCATCACTCTCACTCACAACACTGACACCGTCATCACTCTCACTCAACACTGACACTGTCATCAGTCTCACTCACAACACTGACACCGTCATCATTCTCACTCACAACAATGACACTGTCATCACTCTCACGCACAACACTGACACCGTCATCAGTCTTATTCACAACACTGACACTGTCATCAGTCTCACAACACTGACACCGTCATCACTCTCACTCACAACATGAACACCGTCATCACTCTCACTCAACAATGATACTGTCATCAGTCTCACTCACAATACTGACACCATTATCACTCTCACTCAACACTGACACCATCATCACTCTCACTCTCAACACTGACACCGTCATCAGTTTTACTCACAACACTGACACCGTCATCACTCTCACTCGCAACACTGACACTGTCATCACTCTCACTCACAACACTGACACCGTCATCACTCTCACTCACAACACTGACACTGTCATCATTCTCACTCACAACACTGACACCGTCATCACTCTCACTCTCAACACTGACACTGTCATCACTCTCACTCTCAACACTGACACCGTCATCAGTCTCACTCAACACTGACACCATCATCAGTCTCACTCACAACACTGACACTGTCATCACTCTCACTCACAACACTGACACCGTCATCACTCTCACTCACAACACTGACACCGTCATCACTCTCACTCTCAACACTGACACTGTCATCATTCTCACTCACAACACTGACACCGTCATCACTCTCACTCTCAACACTGACACTGTCATCACTCTCACTCTCAACACTGACACCGTCATCAGTCTCACTCAACACTGACACCATCATCAGTCTCACTCACAACACTGACACTGTCATCACTCTCACTCACAACACTGACACCGTCATCACTCTCACTCACAACACTGACACCGTCATCACTCTCACTCTCAACACTGACACTGTCATCAGTCTCACTCACAACACTGACACCGTCATCACTCTCACTCACAACACTGACACCGTCATCACTCTCACTCTCAACACTGACACTGTCATCACTCTCACTCACAACACTGACACCGTCATCACTCTCACTCACAACACTGACACCGTCATCACTCTCACTCACAACACTGACACCGTCATCACTCTCACTCAACACTGACACCGTCATCACTCTCACTCAACACTGACACCGTCATCAGTCTCACACAAAACACTGACACCGTCATCAGCCTCACTCACAACACTGACACTGTCATCAGTCTCACTCACAACACTGACACCATCATCAGTCTCACTCACAACACTGACATCGTCATCAATCTCACTCACAACACTGACACCGTCATCAGTCTCACTCACAACACTGACACCGTCATCAGTCTCACTCTCCACACTGACACCAGCATCACTCTCACTCAACACTGACACCGTCATCAGTCTCACTCACAACACTGACACCGTCATCACTCTCACTCACAACACTGACATTGTCATCAGTCTCACTCACAACACTGACACCATCATCAGTCTCACTCACAATACTGACACTGTCATCACTCTCATTCACAACACTGACACTGTCATCACTCTCACTCACAACACTGACACCGTCATCAGTCTTATTCACAACACTGACACCGTCATCAGTCTCACTCACAACACTGACACCGTCATCAGTCTCACACACAACACTGACACTGTCATCACTCTCAGTCACAACACTGACCGTCATCAGTCTCACTCACAACACTGACACCATCATCACTCTCACTCACAACACTGACACCGTCATCACTCTCACTCAACACTGACACCGTCATCAGTCTCACTCACAACACTGACACCGTCATCATTCTCACTCACAACAATGACACTGTCATCACTCTCACGCACAACACTGACACCGTCATCAGTCTTATTCACAACACTGACACTGTCATCAGTCTCACAACACTGACACCGTCATCACTCTCACTCACAACATGAACACCGTCATCACTCTCACTCAACAATGATACTGTCATCAGTCTCACTCACAATACTGACACCATTATCACTCTCACTCAACACTGACACCATCATCACTCTCACTCTCAACACTGACACCGTCATCAGTTTTACTCACAACACTGACACCGTCATCACTCTCACTCGCAACACTGACACTGTCATCACTCTCACTCACAACACTGACACCGTCATCACTCTCACTCGCAACACTGACACTGTCATCCCTCTCACTCACAACACTGACACCATCATCACTCTCACTCTCAACACTGACACCGTCATCAGTCTCACTCAACACTGACACCATCATCAGTCTCACTCACAACACTGACACTGTCATCACTCTCACTCACAACACTGACACCGTCATCACTCTCACTCACAACACTGACACCGTCATCACTCTCACTCTCAACACTGACACTGTCATCAGTCTCACTCACAACACTGACACCATCATCACTCTCACTCACAACACTGACACCGTCATCACTCTCACTCAACACTGACACCGTCATCACTCTCACTCAACACTGACACCGTCATCAGTCTCACACAAAACACTGACACCGTCATCAGCCTCACTCACAACACTGACACTGTCATCAGTCTCACTCACAACACTGACACCATCATCAGTCTCACTCACAACACTGACATCGTCATCAATCTCACTCACAACACTGACACCGTCATCAGTCTCACTCACAACACTGACACCGTCATCAGTCTCACTCTCCACACTGACACGATCATCACTCTCACTCTCAACACTGACACCGTCATCAGTCTCACTCACAACACTGTCACTGTCATCACTCTCAATCACAACACTGACACTGTCATCACTCTCAGTCACAACACTGACACTGTCATCACTCTCACTCACAACACTGACACCGTCATCAGTCTTATGCACAACACTGACACTGTCATCAGTCTCACAATACTGACACCATCATCACTCTCACTCAACATTGACACTGTCATCACTCTCACTCACAACACTGACACGATCATCACTCTCACTCTCAACACTGACACCGTCATCAGTCTTACTCACAACACTGACACCATCATCACTCTCACTCACAACACTGACACCGTCATCACTCTCACTCAACACTGACACTGTCATCAGTCTCACTCACAACACTGACACCTTCATCACTCTCTCTCTCAACACTGACCATGTCATCACTCTCACTCACAACACTGACACCATCATCAGTCTCACTCACAACACTGACACTGTCATCACTCTCATTCACAACACTGACACTGTCATCACTCTCACTCACAACACTGACACCGTCATCAGTCTTATTCACAACACTGACACCGTCAACAGTCTCACTCACAACACTGACACCGTCATCAGTCTCACTCACAACACTGACACCGTCATCAGTCTCACACACAACACTGACACTGTCATCACTCTCACTCACAACACTGACACCGTCATCACTCTCACTCACAAAACTGACACCGTCATCACTCTCACTCACAACACTAACACCGTCATCACTCTCACTCAACACTTCCTCTCTCATCAGTCTCACTCATAATACTGACACCCACATCACTCTCACTCAACACTGACACTGTCATCAGTCTCACTCTCAACACTGACACCATCATCAGTCTCACTCACAAAACTGACACCGTCATCAGTCTCACTCACAACACTGACACTGTCATCAGTCTCACTCTCAACACTGACACCATCATCAGTCTCACTCACAACACTGACACCGTCATCAGTCTCACTCACAACACTGACACTGTCATCAGTCTCACTCTCAACACTGACACTGTCATCAGTCTCACTCACAACACTGACAACGTCATCACTCTCACTCAACACTGACACCGTCATCACTCTCACTCAACACTAACACCATCATCAGTCTCACTCACAGCACTGACACTGTCATCACTCTCACTCACAATACTGACACCGTCATCACTCTCACTCAACACTGACACCGTCATCGGTCTCACTCACAACACTGACACCGTTATCAGTCTCACTCTCCACACTGACACCGTGATTGGTCTCACTCACAACACTGACACCGTCATCAGTCTCACTCACAATACTGACACCATCATCATTCTCACTCACAAAACTGAAACTGTCATCAGTCTCACTCACAACACAATCACCATCATCAGTCTCACTCTCAAAACTGACACCATCATCAGTCTAACTCACAACACTGACACTGTTATCAGTCTTACTCTCAACACTGACACCATCATCAGTCTCACTCACAACACTGACACTGTCATCACTCTTACTCAACACTGACACTGTCATCACAATCACTCAACACTGACACCATCATCAGTCTCACTCACAGCACTGACACTGTCATCACTCTCACTCACAACAGTGACACCATCATCAGTCTCACTCACAACACTGACACCGTCATCAGTCTCACTCTCCACACTGAAACCGTGATTGGTCTCACTCACAACACTGACACCGTCATCAGTCTCACTCACAAAACTGACACTGTCATCAGTCTCACTCACAACACTATCACCATCATCAGTCTCACTCTCAACACTGACACCATCATCAGTCTTACTCTCAACACTGACACCATCATCAGTCTCACTCACAACACTGACACCATCATCAGTCTCACTCACAACACTGACACTGTCATCAGTCTCACTCTCAACACTGACACTGTCATCACTCTCACTCACAACACTGACACGATCATCACTCTCACTCAGAACACTGACACCATCATCACTCTCACTCACAACACTGACACTGTCATCACTCTCACTCACAACAATGACACCGTCATCACTCTCACTCTCAACACTGACACCGTCATCAGTCTCACTCACAACACTGTCACTGTCATCACTCTCAATCACAACACTGACACTGTCATCACTCTCACTCACAACACTGACACCGTCATCACTCTCACTCAACACTGACACCGTCATCGGTCTCACTCACAACACTGACACCGTCATCACACTCACTCACAACACTGACATTGTCATCAGTCTCACTCACAACACTGACACCAGCATCACTCTCACTCAACACTGACACCGTCATCAGTCTCACTCACAACACTGACACCGTCATCACTCTCACTCACAACACTGACATTGTCATCAGTCTCACTCACAACACTGACACCGTCATCACTCTCGATCACAACACTGACACTGTTATCACTCTCATTCACACCACTGAAACTGTCATCAGTCTTATTCACAACACTGACACTGTCATCAGTCTCACAACACTGACACCGTCATCAGTCTCACCCACAACACCGACACCGTCATCACTCTCACTCACAACACTGACACCGTCATCACTCTCACTCACAACACTGACATTGTCATCAGTCTCACTCACAACACTGACACTGTTATCACTCTCATTCACAACACTGACACCGTCATCAGTCTTACTCACAACACTGACACTGTCATCAGTCTCACAACACTGACACCGTCATCAGTCTCACCCACAACACTGACACCGTCATCAGTCTCACTCACAACACTGACACCGTCATCAGTCTCACTCACAACACTGTCACTGTCATCACTCTCAATCACAACACTGACACTGTCATCACTCTCACTCACAACACTGACACCGTCATCAGTCTTATGCACAACACTGACACTGTCATCAGTCTCACAACACTGACACCGTCATCAGTCTCACTCACAACACTGACACCTTCATCACTCTCACTCACAACACTGACACCTTCATCACTCTCACTCTCAACACTGACACCGTCATCAGTCTCACTCACAACACTGACACCGTCATCACTCTCACTCACAACACTGACACCGTCATCAGTCTCACTCACAACACTGACACTGTCATCAGTCTCACTCACAAAACTGACACCGTCATTAGTCTCACTCAACATTGACACCATCATCAGTCTCATTCACACCAATGACACCTTCATCAGTCTCAATCACAACACTGACACCGTCATCACCCTCACTCAGCACTGACACCATCATCAGTCTCACTCACAACACTGACACGGTCATCAGTCTCACTCAACACTGACACCGTCATCACTCTCACTCACACCACTGACACCGTCATCAGTCTTATTCACAACACTGACACCGTCCTCAGTCTTACAACACTGACACCATCATCACTCTCACTCAAAACACTGACACTGTCATCAGTCTCACAATACTGACATCATCATCACTCTCACTCAACATTGACACTGTCATCACTCTCACTCACAACACTGACACGATCATCACTCTCACTCTCAACACTGACACCGTCATCAGTCTTACTCACAACACTGACACCGTCATCACTCTCACTCTCAACACTGACCATGTCATCACTCTCACTCACAACACTGACACCATCATCAGTCTCACTCACAATACTGGCACTGTCATCACTCTCATTCACAACACTGACACTGTCATCACTCTCACTCACAACACTGACACCGTCATCAGTCTTATTCACAACACTGACACCGTCATCAGTCTCACTCACAACACTGACACCGTCATCAGTCTCACACACAACACTGACACTGTCATCACTCTCATTCACAACACTGACCGTCATCAGTCTCACTCACAACACTGACAGCATCATCACTCTCACTCACAACACTGACACCGTCATCACTATCACTCAACACTGACACCGTCATCAGTCTCACTCACAACACTGACACCGTCATCATTCTCACTCACAACAATGACACTGTCATCATTCTCACTCACAACACTGACACCGTCATCAGTCTTATTCACAACACTGACACTGTCATCAGTCTCACAACACTGACACCGTCATCACTCTCACTCACAACATGAACACCGTCATCACTCTCACTCAACAATGATACTGTCATCAGTCTCACTCACAATACTGACACCATCATCACTCTCACTCAACACTGACACCATCATCACTCTCACTCTCAACACTGACACCGTCATCAGTTTTACTCACAACACTGACACCATCATCAGTCTCACTCACAACACTGACACTGTCATCACTCTCAATCACAACACTGACACTGCCATCACTCTCACTCACAACACTGACACCGTCATCACTCTCACTCAACACTGACACCGTCATCAGTCTCACTCACAACACTGACACCGTCATCACTCTCACTCGCAACACTGACACTGTCATCACTCTCACTCGCAACACTGACACTGTCATCACTCTCACTCACAACACTGACACCGTCATCACTCTCACTCGCAACACTGACACCGTCATCAGTCTCACTCACAACACTGACATCGTCATCAGTCTCACTCACAACACTGACACCGTCATCAGTCTCACTCACAACACTGACACCGTCATCACTCTCACTCACAACACTGACACCGTCATCAGTCTCATTCACAACACTGACACCGTCATCAGTCTCACTCACAACACTGACACCGTCATCAGTCTCACTCACAACACTGACACCGTCATCACTCTCACTCACAACACTGAAACCGTCATCAGTCTCACTCACAACAGTGACACCGTCATCAGTCTTACACACAACACTGACACTGTCATCACTCTCACTCACAACACTGACACCGCCATCACTCTCACTCACAACACTGACACCGTCATCAGTCTCACTCAAAACACTGACACCGTCATCAGTCTCACTCAAAACACTGACACCGTCATCAGTCTCACTCACAACACTGACACTGTCATCACTCTCACTCACAACACTGACACCGCCATCACTCTCACTCACAACACTGACACCGTCATCAGTCTCACTCAAAACACTGACACCGTCATCACTCTCACTCACAACACTGACACCGTCATCAGTCTTATTCACAACACTGACACTGTCATCAGTCTCACTCAAAACACTGACACCATCATCAGTCTCACACACAACACTGACACTGTCATCACTCTCACTCACAACACTGACACCGCCATCACTCTCACTCACAACACTGACACCGTCATCAGTTTCACTCACAACACTGACACCGTCATCAGTCTGACTCACAACACTGACACCGTCATCAGTCTCACTCACAACACTGACACCGTCATCAGTTTCACTCACAACACTGACACCGTCATCAGTCTGACTCACAACACTGACACCGTCATCAGTCTGACTCACAACACTGACACCGTCATCAATCTCACTCACAACACTGACACCGTCATCAGTCTCACTCACAACACTGACACCGTCATCAGTCTCACTCACAACACTGAAACCGTCATCAATCTCACTCACAACACTGACACCGTCATCAGTCTCATTCACAACACTGACACCGTCATCAGTCTCACTCACAACACTGACACCGTCATCAGTCTCACTCACAACAATGACACCATCATCAGTCTCACTCTCAACACTGACACCATCATTGGTCTCACTCACAACACTGACACCGTCATAACTCTCACTCAACACTGACAGCATCATCACTCTCACTCTGAACACTGACACCGTCATCAGTCTTACAACACTGACACCATCATCACTCTCACTCAAAACACTGACACCATCATCAGTTTCACTCACAACACTGACACTGTCATCAGTCTCACTCACAACACTGACACCGTCATCAGTCTTATTCACAACACTGACACTGTCATCAGTCTCACAACACTGACACCGTCATCACTCTCACTCAACACTGACACTGTCATCACTCTCACTCACAACACTGACACCATCATCACTCTCACTGTCAACACTGACCATGTCATCAGTCTTACTCACAACACTGAGACCGTCATCAGTCTCACTCACAAAACTGACTCCGTCATCAGTCTCACTCACAAAACTGACACCGTCATCAGTCTCACTCACAACACTGACACCTTCATCACACTCACTCACAACACTGACACCGTCATCATTCTCACTCAACACTGACACCGTCATCAGACTCACTCAAAACACTGACACCGTCATCAGTCTCACTCACAACACTGACACCTTCATCAGTCTCACTCACAACACTGACACCGTCATCACTCTCACTCAACACTGACACCTTCATCAGTCTCACTCACAACACTGACACCTTCATCAATCTCACTCACAACACTGACACCGTCATCAATCTCACTCACAGCACTGACACCGTCATCACTCTCATTCACAACACTGACACCGTCATCAGTCTCACTCACAACACTGACACCGTCATCAGTCTCACTCACAACACTGACACCGTCATCAGTCTCACTCACAAAACTGACTCCGTCATCAGTCTCACTCACAAAACTGACACCGTCATCAGTCTCACTCACAACACTGACACCGTCATAACTCTCACTCAACACTGACAGCATCATCACTCTCACTCTGAACACTGACACCGTCATCAGTCTTACAACACTGACACCATCATCACTCTCACTCAAAACACTGACACCGTCATCAGTTTCACTCACGACACTGACACTGTCATCAGTCTCACTCACAACACTGACACCGTCATCAGTCTTATTCACAACACTGACACTGTCATCAGTCTCACAACACTGACACCGTCATCACTCTCACTCAACACTGACACTGTCATCACTCTCACTCACAACACTGACACCATCATCACTCTCACTCTCAACACTGACACCGTCATCAGTCTTACTCACAACACTGACACCATCATCAGTCTCACTATACACGGACACCGTCATCAGTCTCACTCACAACACTGAAACAGTCATCACTCTCACTCACAACATTGACATTGTCATCAGTCTCACTCACAACACTGACACCGTCATCACTCTCACTCTCAACACTGACCATGTCATCAGTCTTACTTACAACACTGAGACCGTCATCAGTCTCACTCACAACACTGACACCGTCATCACTCTCACTCTCAACACTGACCATGTCATCAGTCTTACTTACAACACTGAGACCGTCATCAGTCTCACTCACAAAACTGACACCGTCATCACTCTCACTAACAACACTGACACCGTCATCAGTCTCACTCACAACAGTGACACCATCATCAGTCTTACACACAACAATGACACTGTCATCACTTCACTCACAACACTGACACCGTCATCACTCTCACTCACAACACTGACACCGTCATCACTCTCACTCTCAACACTGACACCGTCATCAGTCTCACTCAAAACACTAACACCGTCATCAGTCTCACTCAAAACACTGACACCATCATCAGCCTCACTCACAACGCTGACACCATCATCAGTCTCACTCACAACACTGACACCGTGATCTACTCACTCAGAACACTGACACCATCATCAGTCTCACACACAACACTGACACCGTCATCAGTCTCACTCACAACACTGACACCGTCATCAGTCTCACACACAACACTGACCCCGTCATCAATCTCACTCACAACAATGACACCGTTATCAGTCTCATTCACAACACTGACACCGTCATCAGTCTCACTCACAACACTGACACCGTCATCAGACTCACTCAAAACACTGACACCGTCATCAGTCTCACTCACAACACTGACACCTTCATCAGTCTCACTCACAACACTGACACCGTCATCACTCTCACTCAACACTGGCACCATCATCAGTCTCACTCACAACACTGACACTGTCATCAGTCTCACTCAACACTGACACCGTCATCACTCTCACTCACAACACCGACACCGTCATCACTCTCACTCTGAACACTGACACCGTCATCAGTCTTATAACACCTGACACCATCATCAGTCTCACTCACAACACTGACACCGTCATCACTCTCACTCAACACTGGCACCATCATCACTCTCACTCAAAACACTGACACCGTCATCAGTTTGACTCACAACACTGACACTGTCATCAGTCTCACTCACAACACTGACACGGTCATCACTCTCACTTTCAACACTGACACCGTCATCAGTCTTATTCACAACACTGACACTGTCATCAGTCTCACAACACTGACACCATCATCACTCTCACTCAACACTGACACCGTCATCAGTCTAACAACACCTGACACCATCATCACTCTCACTCACAACACTGACACGGTCATCACTCTAACTCACAACACTAACACCGTCATCAGTCTTACTCACAAAACTGACACCATTATCAGTCTCACTATACACGGACACCGTCATCAGTCTCACTCACAACACTGAAACCGTCATCACTCTCACTCACAACACTGACATTGTCATCACTCTCACTCACAACACTGACACCGTCATCATTCTCACTCAACACTGACACCGTCATCAGTCTCACTCACAACACTGACACCGTCATCAGTCTCACTCACAACACTGACACCGTCATCAATCTCACTCACAACACTGACACTGTCATCACTCTCACTCACAACACTGACACCGTCATCATTCTCACTCAACACTGACACCGTCATCAGTCTCACTCACAACACTGACACCGTCATCAGTCTCACTCACAACACTGACACCGTCATCATTCTCACTCAACACTGACACCGTCATCAGTCTCACTCACAACACTGACACCATCATCAATCTCACTCACAACAATGACACCGTCATCAGTCTCATTCACAACACTGACACCGTCATCAGTCTCACTCACAACACTTACACCGTCATCACACTCACTCACAACACTGACACCGTCATCATTCTCACTCAACACTGACACCGTCATCAGACTCACTCAAAACACTGACACCTTCATCAGTCTCACTCACAACACTGACACCGTCATCACTCTCACTCAACACTGGCACCATCATCAGTCTCACTCACAACACTGACACTGTCATCAGTCTCACTCACAACACTGACACCATCATCAGTCTCACTCACAACACTGACACTGTCATCAGTCTCACTCACAACACTGACACCGTCATCAGTCTCACTCACAAAACTGACTCCGTCATCAGTCTCACTCACAAAACTGACACCGTCATCAGTCTCACTCACAACACTGACACCGTCATCAGTCTCACTCACAAAACTGACTCCGTCATCAGTCTCACTCACAACACTGACACCTTCATCAGTCTCACTCACAACACTGACACCGTCATCAATCTCACTCACAACACTGACACCGTCATCAGTCTCATTCACAACACTGACACCGTCATCAGTCTCACTCACAACACTGACACCGTCATCAGTCTCACTCACAACACTGACACCGTCATCAGTCTCACTCACAAAACTGGCACCGTCATCAGTCTCACTCACAAAGCTGACACCGTCATCAGTCTCACTCAACACTGACACCATCATCAGTCTCATTCACAACAATGACACCGTCATCAGTCTCACTCTCAACACTGACACCGTCATAACTCTCACTCAACACTGACAGCATCATCACTCTCACTCTGAACACTGACACCGTCATCAGTCTTACAACACTGACACCATCATCACTCTCACTCAAAACACTGACACCGTCATCAGTTTCACTCACGACACTGACACTGTCATCAGTCTCACTCACAACACTGACACCGTCATCAGTCTTATTCACAACACTGACACTGTCATCAGTCTCACAACACTGACACCGTCATCACTCTCACTCAACACTGACACTGTCATCACTCTCACTCACAACACTGACACCATCATCACTCTCACTCTCAACACTGACACCGTCATCAGTCTTACTCACAACACTGACACCATCATCAGTCTCACATTACACGGACACCGTCATCAGTCTCACTCACAACACTGAAACAGTCATCACTCTCACTCACAACACTGACATTGTCATCAGTCTCACTCACAACACTGACACCGTCATCACTCTCACTCTCAACACTGACTATGTCATCAGTCTTACTCACAACACTGAGACCGTCATCAGTCTCACTCACAAAACTGACACCGTCATCACACTCACTCACAACACTGACACTGTCATCATTCTCACTCAACACTGACACCGTCATCAGACTCACTCAAAACACTGACACCGTCATCAGCCTCACTCACAACACTGACACCGTCATCAGTCTCACTCACAACACTGACACCGTCATCACTCTCACTCACAACACTGACTATGTCATCAGTCTCACTCACAACACTGACACCGTCATCAGTCTCACTCACAACAGTGACACCGTCATCAGTCTTACACACAACACTGACACTGTCATCACTTCATTCACAACACTGACACCGTCATCACTCTCACTCACAACACTGACACCGTCATCACTCTCACTCTCAACACTGACACCGTCATCAGTCTCACTCAAAACACTAACACCGTCATCAGTCTCACTCAAAACACTGACACCATCATCAGCCTCACTCACAACGCTGACACCATCATCAGTCTCACTCACAACACTGACACCGTCATCTACTCACTCAGAACACTGACACCATCATCAGTCTCACACACAACACTGACACCGTCATCAGTCTCACTCATAACACTGACACTGTCATCAATCTCACTCACAACACTGACACCATCATCAATCTCACTCACAACAATGACACCGTCATCAGTCTCATTCACAACACTGACACCGTCATCAGTCTCACTCACAACACTGACACCGTCATCAGACTCACTCAAAACACTGACACCGTCATCAGTCTCACTCACAACACTGACACCTTCATCAGTCTCACTCACAACACTGACACCGTCATCACTCTCACTCAACACTGGCACCATCATCAGTCTCACTCACAACACTGACACTGTCATCAGTCTCACTCAACACTGACACCGTCATCACTCTCACTCACAACACTGACACCGTCATCACTCTCACTCTGAACACTGACACCGTCATCAGTCTTATAACACCTGACACCATCATCACTCTCACTCAAAACACTGACACCGTCATCAGTTTGACTCACAACACTGACACTGTCATCAGTCTCACTCACAACACTGACACGGTCATCATTCTCACTTTCAACACTGACACCGTCATCAGTCTTATTCACAACACTGACACTGTCATCAGTCTCACAACACTGACACCATCATCACTCTCACTCAACACTGACACCGTCATCAGTCTTACAACACCTGACACCATCATCAGTCTCACTCAAAACACTGACACCGTCATCAGTTTCACTCACAACACTGACACGGTCATCACTCTAACTCACAACACTAACACCGTCATCAGTCTTATTCACAACAATGACACTGTCATCAGTCTCACAACACTGACACCGTCATCACTCTCACTCACAACACTAACACCGTCATCACTCTCACTCAACACTTACACTCTCATCAGTCTCACTCATAATACTGACACCCACATCACTCTCACTCAACACTGACACTGTCATCAGTCTCACTCACAACACTGACACCGTCATCAGTCTCACTCACAACACTGACACTGTCATCAGTCCCACTCTCAACACTGACACCATCATCAGTCTCACTCACAACACTGACACCGTCATCAGTCTCACTCACAACACTGACACTGTCATCAGTCTCACTCTCAACACTGACACCGTCATCACTCTCACTCAACACTGACAACGTCATCGGTCTCACTCACAACACTGACACCATCATCACACTCACTCACAACACTGACATTGTCATCAGTCTCACTCACAACATTGACACCATAATCACTCTCACTCAACACTGACACCGTCATCAGTCTCACTCACAACACTGACACCGTCATCAGTCTCACTCACAATACTGACACCATCATCATTCTCACTCACAAAACTGACACTGTCATCAGTCTCACTCACAACACTATCACCATCATCAGTCTCACTCTCAAAACTGACACCATCATCAGTCTAACTCACAACACTGACACTGTTATCAGTCTTACTCTCAACACTGACACCATCATCAGTCTCACTCACAACACTGACACCATCATCAGTCTCACTCACAACACTGACACTGTCATCAGACTCACTCTCAACATTGTCACTGTCAACAGTCTCACTCACAACACTGACACTGTCATCACAATCACTCAACACTGACACCATCATCAGTCTCACTCACAGCACTGACATTGTCATCACTCTCACTCGCAACAGTGACACCATCATCAGTCTCAATCACAACACAGACACTATCATCACTCTCACTCACAACACTGACACTGTCATCAGTCTCACAACACTGACGCCGTCATCAGTCTCACTCACAACACTGACACCGTCATCAGTCTCACTCTCCACACTGACACCATCATCATTCTCACTCACAATACTGACACCATCATCATTCTCACTCACAAAACTGACACTGTCATCAGTCTCACTCACAACACTATCACCATCATTACTCTCACTCAACACTGACACCTTCATCACTTTCACTCAACACTAACACCATCATCAGTCTCAATCACAGCACTGACACTGTCATCACTCTGACTCACAACACTGACACCGTCATCAGTCTCACTCACAACACTGTCACTGTCATCACTCTCAATCACAACACTGACACCGTCATCACTCTCACTCAACACTGACACCATCATCGGTCTCACTCACAACACTGACACCGTCATCACACTCACTCACAACACTGACACCGTCATCAATCTCACTCACAACACTGACATCGTCATCACTCTCACTCACAACACTGACATTGTCATCAATCTCACTCACAACACTGACACCGTCATCAGTCTCACTCTCCACACTGACACGATCATCACTCTCAACACTGACACCGTCATCAGTCTCACTCACAACACTGACACTGTCATCACTCTCATTCACAACACTGACACTGTCATCAGTCTCACTCACAACACTGACACCGTCATCAGTCTTATGCACAACACTGACACCGTCATCAGTCTCACTCACAACACTGACACTGTCATCAGTCTCACTCACAACACTGACACCGTCATCAGTCTCACTCACAACACTGACACCGTCATCAGTCTCACTCTCAGCACTGACACCGTCATTGGTCTCACTCACAACACTGACACCGTCATCAGTCTCACTCACAACACTGACACCGTCATCACTCTCACTCACAACACTGACACCGTCATCACTCTCACTCACAACACTGACACTGTCATCAGTCTCACTCACAACACTATCACCGTCATCAGTCTCACTCACAACACTGACACCGTCATCAGTCTCACTCACAACACTGACACTGTCATCACTCTCACTTACAACACTAACACTGTCATCAGTCTTATTCACAACAATGACACTGTCATCAGTCTCACAACACTGACACCGTCATCACTCTAACTCACAACATTAACACCGTCATCACTCTCACTCAACACTGACACTGTCACCAGTCTGACTCATAATACTGACACCCTCATCACTCTCACTCAACACTGACACTGTTATCACTCTCATTCACACCACTGAAACTGTCATCAGTCTTATTCACAACACTGACACTGTCATCAGTCTCACAACACTGACACCGTCATCAGTCTCACCCACAACACCGACACCGTCATCACTCTCACTCACAACACTGACACCGTCATCACTCTCACTCACAACACTGACATTGTCATCAGTCTCACTCACAACACTGACACTGTTATCACTCTCATTCACAACACTGACACCGTCATCAGTCTTACTCACAACACTGACACTGTCATCAGTCTCACAACACTGACACCGTCATCAGTCTCACCCACAACACTGACACCGTCATCAGTCTCACTCACAACACTGACACCGTCATCAGTCTCACTCACAACACTGTCACTGTCATCACTCTCAATCACAACACTGACACTGTCATCACTCTCACTCACAACACTGACACCGTCATCAGTCTTATGCACAACACTGACACTGTCATCAGTCTCACAACACTGACACCGTCATCAGTCTCACTCACAACACTGACACCTTCATCACTCTCACTCACAACACTGACACCTTCATCACTCTCACTCTCAACACTGACACCGTCATCAGTCTCACTCACAACACTGACACCGTCATCACTCTCACTCACAACACTGACACCGTCATCAGTCTCACTCACAACACTGACACTGTCATCAGTCTCACTCACAAAACTGACACCGTCATTAGTCTCACTCAACATTGACACCATCATCAGTCTCATTCACACCAATGACACCTTCATCAGTCTCAATCACAACACTGACACCGTCATCACCCTCACTCAGCACTGACACCATCATCAGTCTCACTCACAACACTGACACGGTCATCAGTCTCACTCAACACTGACACCGTCATCACTCTCACTCACACCACTGACACCGTCATCAGTCTTATTCACAACACTGACACCGTCCTCAGTCTTACAACACTGACACCATCATCACTCTCACTCAAAACACTGACACTGTCATCAGTCTCACAATACTGACATCATCATCACTCTCACTCAACATTGACACTGTCATCACTCTCACTCACAACACTGACACGATCATCACTCTCACTCTCAACACTGACACCGTCATCAGTCTTACTCACAACACTGACACCGTCATCACTCTCACTCTCAACACTGACCATGTCATCACTCTCACTCACAACACTGACACCATCATCAGTCTCACTCACAATACTGGCACTGTCATCACTCTCATTCACAACACTGACACTGTCATCACTCTCACTCACAACACTGACACCGTCATCAGTCTTATTCACAACACTGACACCGTCATCAGTCTCACTCACAACACTGACACCGTCATCAGTCTCACACACAACACTGACACTGTCATCACTCTCATTCACAACACTGACCGTCATCAGTCTCACTCACAACACTGACAGCATCATCACTCTCACTCACAACACTGACACCGTCATCACTATCACTCAACACTGACACCGTCATCAGTCTCACTCACAACACTGACACCGTCATCATTCTCACTCACAACAATGACACTGTCATCATTCTCACTCACAACACTGACACCGTCATCAGTCTTATTCACAACACTGACACTGTCATCAGTCTCACAACACTGACACCGTCATCACTCTCACTCACAACATGAACACCGTCATCACTCTCACTCAACAATGATACTGTCATCAGTCTCACTCACAATACTGACACCATCATCACTCTCACTCAACACTGACACCATCATCACTCTCACTCTCAACACTGACACCGTCATCAGTTTTACTCACAACACTGACACCATCATCAGTCTCACTCACAACACTGACACTGTCATCACTCTCAATCACAACACTGACACTGCCATCACTCTCACTCACAACACTGACACCGTCATCACTCTCACTCAACACTGACACCGTCATCAGTCTCACTCACAACACTGACACCGTCATCACTCTCACTCGCAACACTGACACTGTCATCACTCTCACTCGCAACACTGACACTGTCATCACTCTCACTCACAACACTGACACCGTCATCACTCTCACTCGCAACACTGACACCGTCATCAGTCTCACTCACAACACTGACATCGTCATCAGTCTCACTCACAACACTGACACCGTCATCAGTCTCACTCACAACACTGACACCGTCATCACTCTCACTCACAACACTGACACCGTCATCAGTCTCATTCACAACACTGACACCGTCATCAGTCTCACTCACAACACTGACACCGTCATCAGTCTCACTCACAACACTGACACCGTCATCACTCTCACTCACAACACTGAAACCGTCATCAGTCTCACTCACAACAGTGACACCGTCATCAGTCTTACACACAACACTGACACTGTCATCACTCTCACTCACAACACTGACACCGCCATCACTCTCACTCACAACACTGACACCGTCATCAGTCTCACTCAAAACACTGACACCGTCATCAGTCTCACTCAAAACACTGACACCGTCATCAGTCTCACTCACAACACTGACACTGTCATCACTCTCACTCACAACACTGACACCGCCATCACTCTCACTCACAACACTGACACCGTCATCAGTCTCACTCAAAACACTGACACCGTCATCACTCTCACTCACAACACTGACACCGTCATCAGTCTTATTCACAACACTGACACTGTCATCAGTCTCACTCAAAACACTGACACCATCATCAGTCTCACACACAACACTGACACTGTCATCACTCTCACTCACAACACTGACACCGCCATCACTCTCACTCACAACACTGACACCGTCATCAGTTTCACTCACAACACTGACACCGTCATCAGTCTGACTCACAACACTGACACCGTCATCAGTCTCACTCACAACACTGACACCGTCATCAGTTTCACTCACAACACTGACACCGTCATCAGTCTGACTCACAACACTGACACCGTCATCAGTCTGACTCACAACACTGACACCGTCATCAATCTCACTCACAACACTGACACCGTCATCAGTCTCACTCACAACACTGACACCGTCATCAGTCTCACTCACAACACTGAAACCGTCATCAATCTCACTCACAACACTGACACCGTCATCAGTCTCATTCACAACACTGACACCGTCATCAGTCTCACTCACAACACTGACACCGTCATCAGTCTCACTCACAACAATGACACCATCATCAGTCTCACTCTCAACACTGACACCATCATTGGTCTCACTCACAACACTGACACCGTCATAACTCTCACTCAACACTGACAGCATCATCACTCTCACTCTGAACACTGACACCGTCATCAGTCTTACAACACTGACACCATCATCACTCTCACTCAAAACACTGACACCATCATCAGTTTCACTCACAACACTGACACTGTCATCAGTCTCACTCACAACACTGACACCGTCATCAGTCTTATTCACAACACTGACACTGTCATCAGTCTCACAACACTGACACCGTCATCACTCTCACTCAACACTGACACTGTCATCACTCTCACTCACAACACTGACACCATCATCACTCTCACTGTCAACACTGACCATGTCATCAGTCTTACTCACAACACTGAGACCGTCATCAGTCTCACTCACAAAACTGACTCCGTCATCAGTCTCACTCACAAAACTGACACCGTCATCAGTCTCACTCACAACACTGACACCTTCATCACACTCACTCACAACACTGACACCGTCATCATTCTCACTCAACACTGACACCGTCATCAGACTCACTCAAAACACTGACACCGTCATCAGTCTCACTCACAACACTGACACCTTCATCAGTCTCACTCACAACACTGACACCGTCATCACTCTCACTCAACACTGACACCTTCATCAGTCTCACTCACAACACTGACACCTTCATCAATCTCACTCACAACACTGACACCGTCATCAATCTCACTCACAGCACTGACACCGTCATCACTCTCATTCACAACACTGACACCGTCATCAGTCTCACTCACAACACTGACACCGTCATCAGTCTCACTCACAACACTGACACCGTCATCAGTCTCACTCACAAAACTGACTCCGTCATCAGTCTCACTCACAAAACTGACACCGTCATCAGTCTCACTCACAACACTGACACCGTCATAACTCTCACTCAACACTGACAGCATCATCACTCTCACTCTGAACACTGACACCGTCATCAGTCTTACAACACTGACACCATCATCACTCTCACTCAAAACACTGACACCGTCATCAGTTTCACTCACGACACTGACACTGTCATCAGTCTCACTCACAACACTGACACCGTCATCAGTCTTATTCACAACACTGACACTGTCATCAGTCTCACAACACTGACACCGTCATCACTCTCACTCAACACTGACACTGTCATCACTCTCACTCACAACACTGACACCATCATCACTCTCACTCTCAACACTGACACCGTCATCAGTCTTACTCACAACACTGACACCATCATCAGTCTCACTATACACGGACACCGTCATCAGTCTCACTCACAACACTGAAACAGTCATCACTCTCACTCACAACATTGACATTGTCATCAGTCTCACTCACAACACTGACACCGTCATCACTCTCACTCTCAACACTGACCATGTCATCAGTCTTACTTACAACACTGAGACCGTCATCAGTCTCACTCACAACACTGACACCGTCATCACTCTCACTCTCAACACTGACCATGTCATCAGTCTTACTTACAACACTGAGACCGTCATCAGTCTCACTCACAAAACTGACACCGTCATCACTCTCACTAACAACACTGACACCGTCATCAGTCTCACTCACAACAGTGACACCATCATCAGTCTTACACACAACAATGACACTGTCATCACTTCACTCACAACACTGACACCGTCATCACTCTCACTCACAACACTGACACCGTCATCACTCTCACTCTCAACACTGACACCGTCATCAGTCTCACTCAAAACACTAACACCGTCATCAGTCTCACTCAAAACACTGACACCATCATCAGCCTCACTCACAACGCTGACACCATCATCAGTCTCACTCACAACACTGACACCGTGATCTACTCACTCAGAACACTGACACCATCATCAGTCTCACACACAACACTGACACCGTCATCAGTCTCACTCACAACACTGACACCGTCATCAGTCTCACACACAACACTGACCCCGTCATCAATCTCACTCACAACAATGACACCGTTATCAGTCTCATTCACAACACTGACACCGTCATCAGTCTCACTCACAACACTGACACCGTCATCAGACTCACTCAAAACACTGACACCGTCATCAGTCTCACTCACAACACTGACACCTTCATCAGTCTCACTCACAACACTGACACCGTCATCACTCTCACTCAACACTGGCACCATCATCAGTCTCACTCACAACACTGACACTGTCATCAGTCTCACTCAACACTGACACCGTCATCACTCTCACTCACAACACCGACACCGTCATCACTCTCACTCTGAACACTGACACCGTCATCAGTCTTATAACACCTGACACCATCATCAGTCTCACTCACAACACTGACACCGTCATCACTCTCACTCAACACTGGCACCATCATCACTCTCACTCAAAACACTGACACCGTCATCAGTTTGACTCACAACACTGACACTGTCATCAGTCTCACTCACAACACTGACACGGTCATCACTCTCACTTTCAACACTGACACCGTCATCAGTCTTATTCACAACACTGACACTGTCATCAGTCTCACAACACTGACACCATCATCACTCTCACTCAACACTGACACCGTCATCAGTCTAACAACACCTGACACCATCATCACTCTCACTCACAACACTGACACGGTCATCACTCTAACTCACAACACTAACACCGTCATCAGTCTTACTCACAAAACTGACACCATTATCAGTCTCACTATACACGGACACCGTCATCAGTCTCACTCACAACACTGAAACCGTCATCACTCTCACTCACAACACTGACATTGTCATCACTCTCACTCACAACACTGACACCGTCATCATTCTCACTCAACACTGACACCGTCATCAGTCTCACTCACAACACTGACACCGTCATCAGTCTCACTCACAACACTGACACCGTCATCAATCTCACTCACAACACTGACACTGTCATCACTCTCACTCACAACACTGACACCGTCATCATTCTCACTCAACACTGACACCGTCATCAGTCTCACTCACAACACTGACACCGTCATCAGTCTCACTCACAACACTGACACCGTCATCATTCTCACTCAACACTGACACCGTCATCAGTCTCACTCACAACACTGACACCATCATCAATCTCACTCACAACAATGACACCGTCATCAGTCTCATTCACAACACTGACACCGTCATCAGTCTCACTCACAACACTTACACCGTCATCACACTCACTCACAACACTGACACCGTCATCATTCTCACTCAACACTGACACCGTCATCAGACTCACTCAAAACACTGACACCTTCATCAGTCTCACTCACAACACTGACACCGTCATCACTCTCACTCAACACTGGCACCATCATCAGTCTCACTCACAACACTGACACTGTCATCAGTCTCACTCACAACACTGACACCATCATCAGTCTCACTCACAACACTGACACTGTCATCAGTCTCACTCACAACACTGACACCGTCATCAGTCTCACTCACAAAACTGACTCCGTCATCAGTCTCACTCACAAAACTGACACCGTCATCAGTCTCACTCACAACACTGACACCGTCATCAGTCTCACTCACAAAACTGACTCCGTCATCAGTCTCACTCACAACACTGACACCTTCATCAGTCTCACTCACAACACTGACACCGTCATCAATCTCACTCACAACACTGACACCGTCATCAGTCTCATTCACAACACTGACACCGTCATCAGTCTCACTCACAACACTGACACCGTCATCAGTCTCACTCACAACACTGACACCGTCATCAGTCTCACTCACAAAACTGGCACCGTCATCAGTCTCACTCACAAAGCTGACACCGTCATCAGTCTCACTCAACACTGACACCATCATCAGTCTCATTCACAACAATGACACCGTCATCAGTCTCACTCTCAACACTGACACCGTCATAACTCTCACTCAACACTGACAGCATCATCACTCTCACTCTGAACACTGACACCGTCATCAGTCTTACAACACTGACACCATCATCACTCTCACTCAAAACACTGACACCGTCATCAGTTTCACTCACGACACTGACACTGTCATCAGTCTCACTCACAACACTGACACCGTCATCAGTCTTATTCACAACACTGACACTGTCATCAGTCTCACAACACTGACACCGTCATCACTCTCACTCAACACTGACACTGTCATCACTCTCACTCACAACACTGACACCATCATCACTCTCACTCTCAACACTGACACCGTCATCAGTCTTACTCACAACACTGACACCATCATCAGTCTCACATTACACGGACACCGTCATCAGTCTCACTCACAACACTGAAACAGTCATCACTCTCACTCACAACACTGACATTGTCATCAGTCTCACTCACAACACTGACACCGTCATCACTCTCACTCTCAACACTGACTATGTCATCAGTCTTACTCACAACACTGAGACCGTCATCAGTCTCACTCACAAAACTGACACCGTCATCACACTCACTCACAACACTGACACTGTCATCATTCTCACTCAACACTGACACCGTCATCAGACTCACTCAAAACACTGACACCGTCATCAGCCTCACTCACAACACTGACACCGTCATCAGTCTCACTCACAACACTGACACCGTCATCACTCTCACTCACAACACTGACTATGTCATCAGTCTCACTCACAACACTGACACCGTCATCAGTCTCACTCACAACAGTGACACCGTCATCAGTCTTACACACAACACTGACACTGTCATCACTTCATTCACAACACTGACACCGTCATCACTCTCACTCACAACACTGACACCGTCATCACTCTCACTCTCAACACTGACACCGTCATCAGTCTCACTCAAAACACTAACACCGTCATCAGTCTCACTCAAAACACTGACACCATCATCAGCCTCACTCACAACGCTGACACCATCATCAGTCTCACTCACAACACTGACACCGTCATCTACTCACTCAGAACACTGACACCATCATCAGTCTCACACACAACACTGACACCGTCATCAGTCTCACTCATAACACTGACACTGTCATCAATCTCACTCACAACACTGACACCATCATCAATCTCACTCACAACAATGACACCGTCATCAGTCTCATTCACAACACTGACACCGTCATCAGTCTCACTCACAACACTGACACCGTCATCAGACTCACTCAAAACACTGACACCGTCATCAGTCTCACTCACAACACTGACACCTTCATCAGTCTCACTCACAACACTGACACCGTCATCACTCTCACTCAACACTGGCACCATCATCAGTCTCACTCACAACACTGACACTGTCATCAGTCTCACTCAACACTGACACCGTCATCACTCTCACTCACAACACTGACACCGTCATCACTCTCACTCTGAACACTGACACCGTCATCAGTCTTATAACACCTGACACCATCATCACTCTCACTCAAAACACTGACACCGTCATCAGTTTGACTCACAACACTGACACTGTCATCAGTCTCACTCACAACACTGACACGGTCATCATTCTCACTTTCAACACTGACACCGTCATCAGTCTTATTCACAACACTGACACTGTCATCAGTCTCACAACACTGACACCATCATCACTCTCACTCAACACTGACACCGTCATCAGTCTTACAACACCTGACACCATCATCAGTCTCACTCAAAACACTGACACCGTCATCAGTTTCACTCACAACACTGACACGGTCATCACTCTAACTCACAACACTAACACCGTCATCAGTCTTATTCACAACAATGACACTGTCATCAGTCTCACAACACTGACACCGTCATCACTCTCACTCACAACACTAACACCGTCATCACTCTCACTCAACACTTACACTCTCATCAGTCTCACTCATAATACTGACACCCACATCACTCTCACTCAACACTGACACTGTCATCAGTCTCACTCACAACACTGACACCGTCATCAGTCTCACTCACAACACTGACACTGTCATCAGTCCCACTCTCAACACTGACACCATCATCAGTCTCACTCACAACACTGACACCGTCATCAGTCTCACTCACAACACTGACACTGTCATCAGTCTCACTCTCAACACTGACACCGTCATCACTCTCACTCAACACTGACAACGTCATCGGTCTCACTCACAACACTGACACCATCATCACACTCACTCACAACACTGACATTGTCATCAGTCTCACTCACAACATTGACACCATAATCACTCTCACTCAACACTGACACCGTCATCAGTCTCACTCACAACACTGACACCGTCATCAGTCTCACTCACAATACTGACACCATCATCATTCTCACTCACAAAACTGACACTGTCATCAGTCTCACTCACAACACTATCACCATCATCAGTCTCACTCTCAAAACTGACACCATCATCAGTCTAACTCACAACACTGACACTGTTATCAGTCTTACTCTCAACACTGACACCATCATCAGTCTCACTCACAACACTGACACCATCATCAGTCTCACTCACAACACTGACACTGTCATCAGACTCACTCTCAACATTGTCACTGTCAACAGTCTCACTCACAACACTGACACTGTCATCACAATCACTCAACACTGACACCATCATCAGTCTCACTCACAGCACTGACATTGTCATCACTCTCACTCGCAACAGTGACACCATCATCAGTCTCAATCACAACACAGACACTATCATCACTCTCACTCACAACACTGACACTGTCATCAGTCTCACAACACTGACGCCGTCATCAGTCTCACTCACAACACTGACACCGTCATCAGTCTCACTCTCCACACTGACACCATCATCATTCTCACTCACAATACTGACACCATCATCATTCTCACTCACAAAACTGACACTGTCATCAGTCTCACTCACAACACTATCACCATCATTACTCTCACTCAACACTGACACCTTCATCACTTTCACTCAACACTAACACCATCATCAGTCTCAATCACAGCACTGACACTGTCATCACTCTGACTCACAACACTGACACCGTCATCAGTCTCACTCACAACACTGTCACTGTCATCACTCTCAATCACAACACTGACACCGTCATCACTCTCACTCAACACTGACACCATCATCGGTCTCACTCACAACACTGACACCGTCATCACACTCACTCACAACACTGACACCGTCATCAATCTCACTCACAACACTGACATCGTCATCACTCTCACTCACAACACTGACATTGTCATCAATCTCACTCACAACACTGACACCGTCATCAGTCTCACTCTCCACACTGACACGATCATCACTCTCAACACTGACACCGTCATCAGTCTCACTCACAACACTGACACTGTCATCACTCTCATTCACAACACTGACACTGTCATCAGTCTCACTCACAACACTGACACCGTCATCAGTCTTATGCACAACACTGACACCGTCATCAGTCTCACTCACAACACTGACACTGTCATCAGTCTCACTCACAACACTGACACCGTCATCAGTCTCACTCACAACACTGACACCGTCATCAGTCTCACTCTCAGCACTGACACCGTCATTGGTCTCACTCACAACACTGACACCGTCATCAGTCTCACTCACAACACTGACACCGTCATCACTCTCACTCACAACACTGACACCGTCATCACTCTCACTCACAACACTGACACTGTCATCAGTCTCACTCACAACACTATCACCGTCATCAGTCTCACTCACAACACTGACACCGTCATCAGTCTCACTCACAACACTGACACTGTCATCACTCTCACTTACAACACTAACACTGTCATCAGTCTTATTCACAACAATGACACTGTCATCAGTCTCACAACACTGACACCGTCATCACTCTAACTCACAACATTAACACCGTCATCACTCTCACTCAACACTGACACTGTCACCAGTCTGACTCATAATACTGACACCCTCATCACTCTCACTCAACACTGACACTGCCAACAGTCTCACTCTCAACACTGACACTGTCATCAGTCTCACTCTCAACACTGACACCGTCATCAGTCTAACTCACAACACTGACACTGTCATCAGTCTCACCCACAACACTGACACCGTCATTACTCTCACTCAACATTGACACCGTCATCACTCTAACTCAACACTAACACCATCATCAGTCTCACTCACAGCACTGACACTGTCATCACTCTCACTCACAACACTGACAGCGTCATCACTCTCACTCAACACTGACACCGTCATCAGTCTCACTCACAACACTGACACCTTCATCACTCTCACTCACAACACTGACACCGTCATCACTCTCACTCCCAACACTGACACTGTCATCACTCTCATGCACAACACTGACACCGTCATCACTCTCACGCACAACACTGACACCGTCATCAGTCTAACTCACAACACGGTCACTGTCATCACTCTCAATCACAACACTGACACTGTCATCACTCTCATTCACAACACTGACACCGTCATCAGTCTTATTCACAACACTGACACTGTCATCAGTCTCACAACACTGACACCGTCATCAGTCTCACCCACAACACTGACACCGTCATCAGTCTCATTCACAACACTGACACCGTCATCAGTCTCACTCTCCACACTGACAACGTGATTGGTCTCACTCACAACACTGACACCGTCATCAGTCTCACTCACAATACTGACACCATCATCATTCTCACTCACAAAACTGACACTGTCATCAGTCTCACTCACAACACTGACACTGTCATCAGTCTCACTCACAACACTGACACTGTCATCAGTCTCACTCACAACAGTGACACCGTCATCAGTCTCACTCACAACACTGACACTGTCATTACTCTCACTCACAACACTGACACTGTCATCAGTCTCACTCTCAACACTGACACTGTCATCAGTCTCACTCACAACACTGACACGATCATCACTCTCACTCAACACTGACACCGTCATCACTCTCACTCACAACATGACACTGTCATCACTCTCACTCACAACAATGACACCATCATCACTCTCACTCTCAACACTGACACTGTCATCAGTCTCACTCACAACACTGTCACTGTCATCACTCTCAATCACAACACTGACACTGTCATCACTCTCATTCACAACATTGACACTGTCATCACTCTCACTCACAACACTGACACCGTCATCAGTCTTATGCACAACGCTGACACTGTCATCAGTCTCACAACACGGACACTGTCATCAGTCTCACTCACAACAATGACACCATCATCACTCTCACTCTCAACACTGACACCGTCATCAGTCTCACTCACAACACTGTCACTGTCATCACTCTCAATCACAACACTGACACTGTCATCACTCTCACTCACAATACTGACACCGTCATCAGTCTTATGCACAACGCTGACACTGTCATCAGTCTCACAACACGGACACCATCATCAGTCTCACTCACAACACTGACACCGTCATCAGTCTCACTCACAACACTGACACCGTCATCACATTCACTCACAACACTGACACCGTCATCATTCTCACTCAACACTGACACCGTCATCAGACTCACTCAAAACACTGACACCGTCATCAGTCTCACTCACAACACTGACACCTTCATCAGTCTCACTCACAAAACTGACACCGTCATCAGTCTCACTCAAAACACTGACACCGTCATCAGTCTCACTCACAAAACTGACACCGTCATCAGTCTCACTCACAACACTGACACTGTCATCAGTCTCACTCAACACTGACACCATCATCAATCTCACTCACAACACTGACACCGTCATCACTCTCATTCACAACACTGACACCATCATCAGTCTCACTCACAACACTGACACCGTCATCACTCTCACTCACAACACTGACATTGTCATCAGTCTCACTCACAACACTGACACCGTCATCACTCTCAATCACAACACTGACACTGTTATCACTCTCATTCACACCACTGACACTGTCATCAGTCTTATTCACAACACTGACACTGTCATCAGTCTCACAACACTGACACCGTCATCAGTCTCACCCACAACACTGACACCGTCATCACTCTCACTCACAACACTGACACCGTCATCACTCTCACTCACAACACTGACATTGTCATCAGTCTCACTCACAACACTGACACCGTCATCACTCTCAATCACAACACTGACACTGTTATCACTCTCATTCACAACACTGACACCGTCATCAGTCTTATTCACAACACTGACACTGTCATCAGTCTCACAACACTGACACCGTCATCAGTCTCACCCACAACACTGACACCGTCATCAGTCTCACTCACAACACTGTCACTGTCATCACTCTCAATCACAACACTGACACTGTCATCACTCTCATTCACAACACTGACACTGTCATCAGTCTCACTCACAACACTGACACCGTCATCAGTCTCACTCACAACACTGTCACTGTCATCACTCTCAATCACAACACTGACACTGTCATCACTCTCATTCACAACACTGACACTGTCATCAGTCTCACTCACAACACTGACACCGTCATCAGTCTTATGCACAACACTGACACTGTCATCAGTCTCACAACACTGACACCGTCATCAGTCTCACTCACAACACTGACACCTTCATCACTCTCACTCACAACACTGACACCGTCATCAGTCTCACTCACAACACTGACACCGTCATCACTCTCACTCACAACACTGACACCGTCATCAGTCTCACTCACAACACTGACACTGTCATCAGTCTCACTCACAAAACTGACACCGTCATTCGTCTCACTCAACATTGACACCATCATCAGTCTCATTCACAACAATGACACCTTCATCAGTCTCAATCACAACACTGACACCGTCATCACCCTCACTCAGCACTGACACCATCATCAGTCTCACTCACAACACTGACACGGTCATCAGTCTCACTCAACACTGACACCGTCATCACTCTCACTCACACCACTGACACCGTCATCACTCTCACTCTGAACACTGACACCGTCCTCAGTCTTACAACACTGACACCATCATCACTCTCACTCAAAACACTGACAACGTCATGAGTTTCACTCACAACACTGACACTGTCATCAGTCTCACTCACAACACTGACACTGTCATCACTCTCACTCACAACACTGACACCGTCATCAGTCTTATTCACAACACTGACACTGTCATCAGTCTCACAACACTGACACCGTCATCACTCTCACTCAACACTGACACTGTCATCAGTCTCACAATACTGACATCATCATCACTCTCACTCAACATTGACACTGTCATCACTCTCACTCACAACACTGACACGATCATCACTCTCACTCTCAACACTGACACCGTCATCAGTCTTACTCACAACACTGACACCATCATCACTCTCACTCACAACACTGACACCGTCATCACTCTCACTCAACACTGACACCGTCATCAGTCTCACTCACAACACTGACACCGTCATCACTCTCACTCTCAACACTGACCATGTCATCACTCTCACTCACAACACTGACACCATCATCAGTCTCACTCACAATACTGACACTGTCATCACTCTCATTCACAACACTGACACTGTCATCACTCTCACTCACAACACTGACACCGTCATCAGTCTTATTCACAACACTGACACCGTCATCAGTCTCACTCACAACACTGACACCGTCATCAGTCTCACACACAACACTGACACTGTCATCACTCTCAGTCACAACACTGATCGTCATCAGTCTCACTCACAACACTGACACCATCATCACTCTCACTCACAACACTGACACCGTCATCACTCTCACTCAACACTGACACCGTCATCAGTCTCACTCACAACACTGACACCGTCATCATTCTCACTCACAACAATGACACTGTCATCACTCTCACTCACAACACTGACACCGCCATCAGTCTTATTCACAACACTGACACTGTCATCAGTCTCACAACACTGACACCGTCATCACTCTCACTCACAACATGAACACCGTCATCACTCTCACTCAACAATGATACTGTCATCAGTCTCACTCACAATACTGACACCATTATCACTCTCACTCAACACTGGCACCATCATCACTCTCACTCTCAACACTGACACCGTCATCAGTTTTACTCACAACACTGACACCGTCATCACTCTCACTCGCAACACGGACACTGTCATCGCTCTCACTCACAACACTGACACCGTCATCACTCTCACTCGGAACACTGACACTGTCATCCCTCTCACTCACAACACTGACACCATCATCACTCTCACTCTCAACACTGACACCGTCATCAGTCTCACTCAACACTGACACCATCATCAGTCTCACTCACAACACTGACACTGTCATCACTCTCACTCACAACACTGACACCGTCATCACTCTCACTCACAACACTGACACCGTCATCACTCTCACTCTCAACACTGACACTGTCATCAGTCTCACTCACAACACTGACACCGTCATCACTCTCACTCACAACACTGACACCGTCATCACTCTCACTCAACACTGACACCGTCATCACTCTCACTCAACACTGACACCGTCATCAGTCTCACACAAAACACTGACACCGTCATCAGCCTCACTCACAACACTGACACTGTCATCAGTCTCACTCACAACACTGACACCATCATCAGTCTCACTCACAACACTGACATCGTCATCAATCTCACTCACAACACTGACACCGTCATTAGTCTCACTCACAACACTGACACCGTCATCAGTCTCACTCTCCACACTGACACGATCATCACTCTCACTCTCAACACTGACACCGTCATCAGTCTCACTCACAACACTGTCACTGTCATCACTCTCAATCACAACACTGACACTGTCATCACTCTCAGTCACAACACTGACACTGTCATCACTCTCACTCACAACACTGACTCCGTCATCAGTCTTATGCACAACACTGACACTGTCATCAGTCTCACAACACTGACACCATCATCACTCTCACTCAACATTGACACTGTCATCACTCTCACTCACAACACTGACACGATCATCACTCTCACTCTCAACACTGACACCGTCATCAGTCTTACTCACAACACTGACACCATCATCACTCTCACTCACAACACTGACACCGTCATCACTCTCACTCACAACACTGACACCATCATCAGTCTCACTCACAACACTGACACTGTCATCACTCTCATTCACAACACTGACACCGTCAACAGTCTCACTCACAACACTGACACCGTCATCAGTCTCACTCACATCACTGACACCGTCATCAGTCTCACACACAACACTGACACTGTCATCACTCTCACTCACAACACTGACACCGTCATCACTCTCACTCACAACACTGACACCGTCATCACTCTCACTCACAACACTAACACCGTCATCACTCTCACTCAACACTTACTCTCTCATCAGTCTCACTCATAATACTGACACCCACATCACTCTCACTCAACACTGACACTGTCATCAGTCTCACTCTCAACACTGACACCATCATCAGTCTCACTCACAAAACTGACACCGTCATCAGTCTCACTCACAACACTGACACTGTCATCAGTCTCACTCTCAACACTGACACCATCATCAGTCTCACTCACAACACTGACACCGTCATCAGTCTCACTCACAACACTGACACTGTCATCAGTCTCACTCTCAACACTGACACTGTCATCAGTCTCACTCACAACACTGACAACGTCATCACTCTCACTCAACACTGACACCGTCATCACTCTCACTCAACACTAACACCATCATCAGTCTCACTCACAGCACTGACACTGTCATCACTCTCACTCACAACACTGACACCGTCATCACTTTCACTCAACACTGACACCGTCATCGGTCTCACTCACAACACTGACACCGTCATCACTCTCACTCAACACTGACACCGTCATCGGTCTCACTCACAACACTGACACCGTTATCAGTCTCACTCTCCACACTGACACCGTGATTGGTCTCACTCACAACACTGACACCGTCATCAGTCTCACTCACAATACTGACACCATCATCATTCTCACTCACAAAACTGAAACTGTCATCAGTCTCACTCACAACACTATCACCATCATCAGTCTCACTCTCAAAACTGACACCATCATCAGTCTAACTCACAACACTGACACTGTTATCAGTCTTACTCTCAACACTGACACCATCATCAGTCTCACTCACAACACTGACACTGTCATCACTCTTACTCAACACTGACACTGTCATCACAATCACTCAACACTGACACCATCATCAGTCTCACTCACAGCACTGACACTGTCATCACTCTCACTCACAACAGTGACACCATCATCAGTCTCACTCACAACACTGACACCGTCATCAGTCTCACTCTCCACACTGAAACCGTGATTGGTCTCACTCACAACACTGACACCGTCATCAGTCTCACTCACAAAACTGACACTGTCATCAGTCTCACGCACAACACTATCACCATCATCAGTCTCACTCTCAACACTGACACCATCATCAGTCTTACTCTCAACACTGACACCATCATCAGTCTCACTCACAACACTATCACCATCATCAGTCTCACTCTCAAAACTGACACCATCATCAGTCTCACTCTCAACACTGACACTGTCATCACTCTCACTCACAACACTGACACGATCATCACTCTCACTCACAACACTGACACCATCATCACTCTCACTCACAACACTGACACTGTCATCACTCTCACTCACAACAATGACACCGTCATCACTCTCACTCTCAACACTGACACCGTCATCAGTCTCACTCACAACACTGTCACTGTCATCACTCTCAATCACAACACTGACACTGTCATCACTCTCACTCACAACACTGACACCGTCATCACTCTCACTCAACACTGACACCGTCATCGGTCTCACTCACAACACTGACACCGTCATCACACTCACTCACAACACTGACATTGTCATCAGTCTCACTCACAACACTGACACCAGCATCACTCTCACTCAACACTGACACCGTCATCAGTCTCACTCACAACACTGACACCGTCATCACTCTCACTCACAACACTGACATTGTCATCAGTCTCACTCACAACACTGACACCGTCATCACTCTCAATCACAACACTGACACTGTTATCACTCTCATTCACATCACTGACACTGTCATCAGTCTTATTCACAACACTGACACTGTCATCAGTCTCACAACACTGACACCGTCATCAGTCTCACCCACAACACTGACACCGTCATCACTCTCACTCAACACGGACACCGTCATCAGTTTGACTCACAACACTGACACTGTCATCAGTCTCACTCACAACACTGACACGGTCATCATTCTCACTTTCAACACTGACACCGTCATCAGTCTTATTCACAACACTGACACTGTCATCAGTCTCACAACACTGACACCATCATCACTCTCACTCAACACTGACACCGTCATCAGTCTTACAACACCTGACACCATCATCAGTCTCACTCAAAACACTGACACCGTCATCAGTTTCACTCACAACACTGATACGGTCATCACTCTAACTCACAACACTAACACCGTCATCAGTCTTATTCACAACAATGACACTGTCATCAGTCTCACAACACTGACACCGTCATCACTCTCACTCACAACACTAACACCGTCATCACTCTCACTCAACACTTACACTCTCATCAGTCTCACTCATAATACTGACACCCACATCACTCTCACTCAACACTGACACTGTCATCAGTCTCACTCACAACACTGACACCGTCATCAGTCTCACTCACAACACTGACACTGTCATCAGTCCCACTCTCAACACTGACACCATCATCAGTCTCACTCACAACACTGACACCGTCATCAGTCTCACTCACAACACTGACACTGTCATCAGTCTCACTCTCAACACTGACACCGTCATCACTCTCACTCAACACTGACAACATCATCGGTCTCACTCACAACACTGACACCATCATCACACTCACTCACAACACTGACATTGTCATCAGTCTCACTCACAACATTGACACCATAATCACTCTCACTCAACACTGACACCGTCATCAGTCTCACTCACAACACTGACACCGTGATTGGCCTCACTCACAACACTGACACCGTCATCAGTCTCACTCACAATACTGACACCATCATCATTCTCACTCACAAAACTGACACTGTCATCAGTCTCACTCACAACACTATCACCATCATCAGTCTCACTCTCAAAACTGACACCATCATCAGTCTAACTCACAACACTGACACTGTTATCAGTCTTACTCTCAACACTGACACCATCATCAGTCTCACTCACAACACTGACACCATCATCAGTCTCACTCACAACACTGACACTGTCATCAGACTCACTCTCAACATTGTCACTGTCAACAGTCTCACTCACAACACTGACACTGTCATCACAATCACTCAACACTGACACCATCATCAGTCTCACTCACAGCACTGACATTGTCATCACTCTCACTCGCAACAGTGACACCATCATCAGTCTCAATCACAACACAGACACTATCATCACTCTCACTCACAACACTGACACTGTCATCAGTCTCACAACACTGACGCCGTCATCAGTCTCACCCACAACACTGACACCTTCATCAGTCTCACTCACAACACTGACACCGTCATCAGTCTCACTCTCCACACTGACACCATCATCATTCTCACTCACAATACTGACACCATCATCATTCTCACTCACAAAACTGACACTGTCATCAGTCTCACTCACAACACTATCACCATCATTACTCTCACTCAACACTGACACCTTCATCACTTTCACTCAACACTAACACCATCATCAGTCTCAATCACAGCACTGACACTGTCATCACTCTGACTCACAACACTGACACCGTCATCAGTCTCACTCACAACACTGTCACTGTCATCACTCTCAATCACAACACTGACACCGTCATCACTCTCACTCAACACTGACACCATCATCGGTCTCACTCACAACACTGACACCGTCATCACACTCACTCACAACACTGACATTGTCATCAGTCTCACTCACAACACTGACACCATCATCACTCTCACTCAACACTGACACCGTCATCAATCTCACTCACAACACTGACATCGTCATCACTCTCACTCACAACACTGACATTGTCATCAATCTCACTCACAACACTGACACCGTCATCACTCTCAATCACAACACTGACACTGTTATCACTCTCATTCACAACACTGACACCGTCATCAGTCTTATTCACAACACTGACACTGTCATCACTCTCACTCACAACACTGACACCGTCATCAGTCTTATGCACAACACTGACACCGTCATCAGTCTCACTCACAACACTGACACTGTCATCAGTCTCACTCACAACACTGACACCGTCATCAGTCTCACTCACAACACTGACACCGTCATCAGTCTCACTCTCAGCACTGACACCGTCATTGGTCTCACTCACAACACTGACACCGTCATCAGTCTCACTCACAACACTGACACCGTCATCAGTCTCACTCTCAGCACTGTCACCGTCATTGGTCTCACTCACAACACTGACACCGTCATCAGTCTCACTCACAACACTGACACCGTCATCACTCTCACTCACAACACTGACACCGTCATCACTCTCACTCACAACACTGACACTGTCATCAGTCTCACTCACAACACTATCACCGTCATCAGTCTCACTCACAACACTGACACCGTCATCAGTCTCACTCACAACACTGACACTGTCATCACTCTCACTTACAACACTAACACTGTCATCAGTCTTATTCACAACAATGACACTGTCATCAGTCTCACAACACTGACACCGTCATCACTCTAACTCACAACATTAACACCGTCATCACTCTCACTCAACACTGACACTGTCACCAGTCTGACTCATAATACTGACACCCTCATCACTCTCACTCAACACTGACACTGCCAACAGTCTCACTCTCAACACTGACACTGTCATCAGTCTCACTCTCAACACTGACACCGTCATCAGTCTAACTCACAACACTGACACTGTCATCAGTCTCACCCACAACACTGACACCGTCATTACTCTCACTCAACATTGACACCGTCATCACTCTAACTCAACACTAACACCATCATTAGTCTCACTCACAGCACTGACACTGTCATCACTCTCACTCACAACACTGACAGCGTCATCACTCTCACTCAACACTGACACCGTCATCAGTCTCACTCACAACACTGACACCTTCATCACTCTCACTCACAACACTGACACCGTCATCACTCTCACTCCCAACACTGACACTGTCATCACTCTCATGCACAACACTGACACCGTCATCACTCTCACGCACAACACTGACACCGTCATCAGTCTAACTCACAACACGGTCACTGTCATCACTCTCAATCACAACACTGACATTGTCATCACTCTCATTCACAACACTGACACCGTCATCAGTCTTATTCACAACACTGACACTGTCATCAGTCTCACAACACTGACACCGTCATCAGTCTCACCCACAACACTGACACCGTCATCAGTCTCATTCACAACACTGACACCGTCATCAGTCTCACTCTCCACACTGACAACGTGATTGGTCTCACTCACAACACTGACACCGTCATCAGTCTCACTCACAATACTGACACCATCATCATTCTCACTCACAAAACTGACACTGTCATCAGTCTCACTCACAACACTGACACTGTCATCAGTCTCACTCACAACACTGACACTGTCATCAGTCTCACTCACAACAGTGACACCGTCATCAGTCTCACTCACAACACTGACACTGTCATTACTCTCACTCACAACACTGACACTGTCATCAGTCTCACTCTCAACACTGACACTGTCATCAGTCTCACTCACAACACTGACACGATCATCACTCTCACTCAACACTGACACCGTCATCACTCTCACTCACAACATGACACTGTCATCACTCTCACTCACAACAATGACACCATCATCACTCTCACTCTCAACACTGACACTGTCATCAGTCTCACTCACAACACTGTCACTGTCATCACTCTCAATCACAACACTGACACTGTCATCACTCTCATTCACAACATTGACACTGTCATCACTCTCACTCACAACACTGACACCGTCATCAGTCTTATGCACAACGCTGACACTGTCATCAGTCTCACAACACGGACACTGTCATCAGTCTCACTCACAACAATGACACCATCATCACTCTCACTCTCAACACTGACACCGTCATCAGTCTCACTCACAACACTGTCACTGTCATCACTCTCAATCACAACACTGACACTGTCATCACTCTCATTCACAACACTGACACTGTCATCACTCTCACTCACAATACTGACACCGTCATCAGTCTTATGCACAACGCTGACACTGTCATCAGTCTCACAACACGGACACCATCATCAGTCTCACTCACAACACTGACACCGTCATCAGTCTCACTCACAACACTGACACCGTCATCACATTCACTCACAACACTGACACCGTCATCATTCTCACTCAACACTGACACCGTCATCAGACTCACTCAAAACACTGACACCGTCATCAGTCTCACTCACAACACTGACACCTTCATCAGTCTCACTCACAACACTGACACTGTCATCAGTCTCACTCAACACTGACACCATCATCAATCTCACTCACAACACTGACACCGTCATCACTCTCATTCACAACACTGACACCATCATCAGTCTCACTCACAACACTGACACCGTCATCACTCTCACTCACAACACTGACATTGTCATCAGTCTCACTCACAACACTGACACCGTCATCACTCTCAATCACAACACTGACACTGTTATCACTCTCATTCACACCACTGACACTGTCATCAGTCTTATTCACAACACTGACACTGTCATCAGTCTCACAACACTGACACCGTCATCAGTCTCACCCACAACACTGACACCGTCATCACTCTCACTCACAACACTGACACCGTCATCACTCTCACTCACAACACTGACATTGTCATCAGTCTCACTCACAACACTGACACCGTCATCACTCTCAATCACAACACTGACACTGTTATCACTCTCATTCACAACACTGACACCGTCATCAGTCTTATTCACAACACTGACACTGTCATCAGTCTCACAACACTGACACCGTCATCAGTCTCACCCACAACACTGACACCGTCATCAGTCTCACTCACAACACTGACACCGTCATCAGTCTCACTCACAACACTGTCACTGTCATCACTCTCAATCACAACACTGACACTGTCATCACTCTCATTCACAACACTGACACTGTCATCAGTCTCACTCACAACACTGACACCGTCATCAGTCTTATGCACAACACTGACACTGTCATCAGTCTCACAACACTGACACCGTCATCAGTCTCACTCACAACACTGACACCTTCATCACTCTCACTCACAACACTGACACCGTCATCACTCTCACTCAACACTGATCGTCATCAGTCTCACTCACAACACTGACACCATCATCACTCTCACTCACAACACTGACACCGTCATCACTCTCACTCAACACTGACACCGTCATCAGTCTCACTCACAACACTGACACCGTCATCATTCTCACTCACAACAATGACACTGTCATCACTCTCACTCACAACACTGACACCGCCATCAGTCTTATTCACAACACTGACACTGTCATCAGTCTCACAACACTGACACCGTCATCACTCTCACTCACAACATGAACACCGTCATCACTCTCACTCAACAATGATACTGTCATCAGTCTCACTCACAATACTGACACCATTATCACTCTCACTCAACACTGACACCATCATCACTCTCACTCTCAACACTGACACCGTCATCAGTTTTACTCACAACACTGACACCGTCATCACTCTCACTCGCAACACTGACACTGTCATCGCTCTCACTCACAACACTGACACCGTCATCACTCTCACTCGCAACACTGACACTGTCATCCCTCTCACTCACAACACTGACACCATCATCACTCTCACTCTCAACACTGACACCGTCATCAGTCTCACTCAACACTGACACCATCATCAGTCTCACTCACAACACTGACACTGTCATCACTCTCACTCACAACACTGACACCGTCATCACTCTCACTCACAACACTGACACCGTCATCACTCTCACTCTCAACACTGACACTGTCATCAGTCTCACTCACAACACTGACACCGTCATCACTCTCACTCACAACACTGACACCGTCATCACTCTCACTCAACACTGACACCGTCATCACTCTCACTCAACACTGACACTGTCATCAGTCTCACACAAAACACTGACACCGTCATCAGCCTCACTCACAACACTGACACTGTCATCAGTCTCACTCACAACACTGACACCATCATCAGTCTCACTCACAACACTGACATCGTCATCAATCTCACTCACAACACTGACACCGTCATCAGTCTCACTCACAACACTGACACCGTCATCACTCTCACTCTCAACACTGACACCGTCATCAGTCTCACTCACAACACTGTCACTGTCATCACTCTCAATCACAACACTGACACTGTCATCACTCTCAGTCACAACACTGACACTGTCATCACTCTCACTCACAACACTGACACCGTCATCAGTCTTATGCACAACACTGACACTGTCATCAGTCTCACAATACTGACACCATCATCACTCTCACTCAACATTGACACTGTCATCACTCTCACTCACAACACTGACACGATCATCACTCTCACTCTCAACACTGACACCGTCATCAGTCTTACTCACAACACTGACACCATCATCACTCTCACTCACAACACTGACACCGTCATCACTCTCACTCAACACTGACACTGTCATCAGTCTCACTCACAACACTGACACCTTCATCACTCTCTCTCTCAACACTGACCATGTCATCACTCTCACTCACAACACTGACACCATCATCAGTCTCACTCACAACACTGACACTGTCATCACTCTCATTCACAACACTGACACCGTCAACAGTCTCACTCACAACACTGACACCGTCATCAGTCTCACTCACAACACTGACACCGTCATCAGTCTCACACACAACACTGACACTGTCATCACTCTCACTCACAACACTGACACCGTCATCACTCTCACTCACAACACTGACACCGTCATCACTCTCACTCACAACACTAACACCGTCATCACTCTCACTCTACACTTACTCTCTCATCAGTCTCACTCATAATACTGACACCCACATCACTCTCACTCAACACTGACACTGTCATCAGTCTCACTCTCAACACTGACACCATCATCAGTCTCACTCACAACACTGACACCGTCATCAGTCTCACTCACAACACTGACACTGTCATCAGTCTCACTCTCAACACTGACACTGTCATCAGTCTCACTCACAACACTGACAATGTCATCACTCTCACTCAACACTGACACCGTCATCACTCTCACTCAACACTAACACCATCATCAGTCTCACTCACAGCACTGACACTGTCATCACTCTCACTCACAACACTGACACCGTCATCACTCTCACTCAACACTGACACCGTCATCGGTCTCACTCACAACACTGACACCGTCATCAGTCTCACTCTCCACACTGACACCGTGATTGGTCTCACTCACAACACTGACACCGTCATCAGTCTCACTCACAATACTGACACCATCATCATTCTCACTCACAAAACTGAAACTGTCATCAGTCTCACTCACAACACTATCACCATCATCAGTCTCACTCTCAAAACTGACACCATCATCAGTCTAACTCACAACACTGACACTGTTATCAGTCTTACTCTCAACACTGACACCATCATCAGTCTCACTCACAACACTGACACTGTCATCACTCTTACTCAACACTGACACTGTCATCACAATCACTCAACACTGACACCATCATCAGTCTCACTCACAGCACTGACACTGTCATCACTCTCACTCACAGCACTGACACTGTCATCACTCTCACTCACAACAGTGACACCATCATCAGTCTCACTCACAACACTGACACCGTCATCAGTCTCACTCTCCACACTGAAACCGTGATTGGTCTCACTCACAACACTGACACCGTCATCAGTCTCACTCACAAAACTGACACTGTCATCAGTCTCACGCACAACACTATCACCATCATCAGTCTCACTCTCAACACTGACACCATCATCAGTCTTACTCTCAACACTGACACCATCATCAGTCTCACTCACAACACTATCACCATCATCAGTCTCACTCTCAAAACTGACACCATCATCAGTCTCACTCTCAACACTGACACTGTCATCACTCTCACTCACAACACTGACACGATCATCACTCTCACTCACAACACTGACACCATCATCACTCTCACTCACAACACTGACACTGTCATCACTCTCACTCACAACAATGACACCGTCATCACTCTCACTCTCAACACTGACACCGTCATCAGTCTCACTCACAACACTGTCACTGTCATCACTCTCAATCACAACACTGACACTGTCATCACTCTCACTCACAACACTGACACCGTCATCACTCTCACTCAACACTGACACCGTCATCGGTCTCACTCACAACACTGACACCGTCATCACACTCACTCACAACACTGACATTGTCATCAGTCTCACTCACAACACTGACACCAGCATCACTCTCACTCAACACTGACACCGTCATCAGTCTCACTCACAACACTGACACCGTCATCACTCTCACTCACAACACTGACATTGTCATCAGTCTCACTCACAACACTGACACCGTCATCACTCTCAATCACAACACTGACACTGTTATCACTCTCATTCACATCACTGACACTGTCATCAGTCTTATTCACAACACTGACACTGTCATCAGTCTCACAACACTGACACCGTCATCAGTCTCACCCACAACACTGACACCGTCATCACTCTCACTCACAACACTGACACCGTCATCACTCTCACTCACAACACTGACATTGTCATCAGTCTCACTCATAACACTGACACCGTCATCACTCTCAATCACAACACTGACACTGTTATCACTCTCATTCACAACACTGACACCGTCATCAGTCTTACTCACAACACTGACACTGTCATCAGTCTCACAACAATGACACCGTCATCAGTCTCACCCACAACACTGACACCGTCATCAGTCTCACTCACAACACTGACACCGTCATCAGTCTCACTCACAACACTGACACCTTCATCACTCTCACTCACAACACTGACACCGTCATCAGTCTCACTCTCAGCACTGACACCGTCATTGGTCTCACTCTCAACACTGACACCGTCATCAGTCTCACTCACAACACTGACACCGTCATCACTCTCAATCACAACACTGACACCGTCATCACCCTCACTCAGCACTGACACCATCATCAGTCTCACTCACAACACTGACACGGTCATCAGTCTCACTCAACACTGACACCGTCATCACTCTCACTCACACCACTGACACCGTCATCAGTCTTATTCACAACACTGACACCGTCCTCAGTCTCACTCACAACACTGACACTGTCATCAGTCTCACTCACAAAACTGACACCGTCATTAGTCTCACTCAACATTGACACCATCATCAGTCTCACCCACAACACTGACACCGTCATCAGTCTCAATCACAACACTGACACCGTCATCACCCTCACTCAGCACTGACACCATCATCAGTCTCACTCACAACACTGACACGGTCATCAGTCTCACTCAACACTGACACCATCATCACTCTCACTCAAAACACTGACACTGTCATCAGTCTCACAATACTGACATCATCATCACTCTCACTCAACATTGACACTGTCATCACTCTCACTCACAACACTGACACGATCATCACTCTCACTCTCAACACTGACACCGTCATCAGTCTTACTCACAACACTGACACCGTCATCACTCTCACTCTCAACACTGACCATGTCATCACTCTCACTCACAACACTGACACCATCATCAGTCTCACTCACAATACTGACACTGTCATCACTCTCATTCACAACACTGACACTGTCATCACTCTCACTCACAACACTGACACCGTCACAGTCTTATTCACAACACTGACACCGTCATCAGTCTCACTCACAACACTGACACCATCATCAGTCTCACACACAACACTGACACTGTCATCACTCTCATTCACAACACTGACCGTCATCAGTCTCACTCACAACACTGACACCATCATCACTCTCACTCACAACACTGACACCGTCATCACTATCACTCAACACTGACACCGTCATCAGTCTCACTCACAACACTGACACCGTCATCATTCTCACTCACAACAATGACACTGTCATCACTCTCACTCACAACACTGACACCGTCATCAGCCTTATTCACAACACTGACACTGTCATCAGTCTCACAACACTGACACCGTCATCACTCTCACTCACAACATGAACACCGTCATCACTCTCACTCAACAATGATACTGTCATCAGTCTCACTCACAATACTGACACCATCATCACTCTCACTCAACACTGACACCATCATCACTCTCACTCTCAACACTGACACCGTCATCAGTTTTACTCACAACACTGACACCATCATCAGTCTCACTCACAACACTGACACTGTCATCACTCTCAATCACAACACTGACACTGCCATCACTCTCACTCACAACACTGACACCGTCATCACTCTCACTCAACACTGACACCGTCATCAGTCTCACTCACAACACTGACACCGTCATCACTCTCACTCGCAACACTGACACTGTCATCACTCTCACTCGCAACACTGACACTGTCATCACTCTCACTCACAACACTGACACCGTCATCTACTCACTCAGAACACTGACACCGTCATCAGTCTCACTCACAACACTGACACCGTCATCAGTCTCACTCACAACACTGACATCGTCATCAGTCTCACTCACAACACTGACACCGTCATCAGTCTCACTCACAACACTGACACCGTCATCACTCTCACTCACAACACTGACACCGTCATCAGTCTCATTCACAACACTGACACCGTCATCAGTCTCACTCACAACACTGACACCGTCATCAGTCTCACTCACAACACTGACACCGTCATCACTCTCACTCACAACACTGACACTGTTATCACTCTCATTCACACCACTGACACTGTCATCAGTCTTATTCACAACACTGACACTGTCATCAGTCTCACAACACTGACACCGTCATCAGTCTCACCCACAACACTGACACCGTCATCAGTCTCACTCACAACACTGACACCGTCATCACTCTGACTCACAACACTGACATTGTCATCAGTCTCACTCACAACACTGACACCGTCATCACTCTCAATCACAACACTGACACTGTTATCACTCTCATTCACAACACTGACACCGTCATCAGTCTTATTCACAACACTGACACTGTCATCAGTCTCACAACACTGACACCGTCATCAGTCTCACCCACAACACTGACACCGTCATCAGTCTTATTCACAACACTGACACTGTCATCAGTCTCACAACACTGACACCGTCATCAGTCTCACTCACAACACTGACACCGTCATCAGTCTCACTCACAACACTGTCACTGTCATCACTCTCAATCACAACACTGACACTGTCATCACTCTCATTCACAACACTGACACTGTCATCAGTCTCACTCACAACACTGACACCGTCATCAGTCTTATGCACAACACTGACACTGTCATCAGTCTCACAACACTGACACCGTCATCAGTCTCACTCACAACACTGACACCTTCATCACTCTCACTCACAACACTGACACCGTCATCAGTCTCACTCTCAGCACTGACACCGTCATTGGTCTCACTCACAACACTGACACCGTCATCAGTCTCACTCACAACACTGACACCGTCATCACTCTCACTCACAACACTGACACCGTCATCAGTCTCACTCTCAGCACTGACACCGTCATTGGTCTCACTCACAACACTGACACCGTCATCAGTCTCACTCACAAAACTGACACCGTCATTCGTCTCACTCAACATTGACACCATCATCAGTCTCATTCACAACAATGACACCTTCATCAGTCTCAATCACAACACTGACACCGTCATCACCCTCACTCAGCACTGACACCATCATCAGTCTCACTCACAACACTGACACGGTCATCAGTCTCACTCAACACTGACACCGTCATCACTCTCACTCACACCACTGACACCGTCATCACTCTCACTCTGAACACTGACACCGTCCTCAGTCTTACAACACTGACACCATCATCACTCTCACTCAAAACACTGACAACGTCATGAGTTTCACTCACAACACTGACACTGTCATCAGTCTCACTCACAACACTGACACTGTCATCACTCTCACTCACAACACTGACACCGTCATCAGTCTTATTCACAACACTGACACTGTCATCAGTCTCACAACACTGACACCGTCATCACTCTCACTCAACACTGACACTGTCATCAGTCTCACAATACTGACATCATCATCACTCTCACTCAACATTGACACTGTCATCACTCTCACTCACAACACTGACACGATCATCACTCTCACTCTCAACACTGACACCGTCATCAGTCTTACTCACAACACTGACACCATCATCACTCTCACTCACAACACTGACACCGTCATCACTCTCACTCAACACTGACACCGTCATCAGTCTCACTCACAACACTGACACCGTCATCACTCTCACTCTCAACACTGACCATGTCATCACTCTCACTCACAACACTGACACTGTCATCACTCTCATTCACAACACTGACACTGTCATCACTCTCACTCACAACACTGACACCGTCATCAGTCTTATTCACAACACTGACACCGTCATCAGTCTCACTCACAACACTGACACCGTCATCAGTCTCACACACAACACTGACACTGTCATCACTCTCAGTCACAACACTGGTCGTCATCAGTCTCACTCACAACACTGACACCATCATCACTCTCACTCACAACACTGACACCGTCATCACTCTCACTCAACACTGACACCGTCATCAGTCTCACTCACAACACTGACACCGTCATCATTCTCACTCACAACAATGACACTGTCATCACTCTCACTCACAACACTGACACCGTCATCAGTCTTATTCACAACACTGACACTGTCATCAGTCTCACAACACTGACACCGTCATCACTCTCACTCACAACATGAACACCGTCATCACTCTCACTCAACAATGATACTGTCATCAGTCTCACTCACAATACTGACACCATTATCACTCTCACTCAACACTGACACCATCATCACTCTCACTTTCAACACTGACACCGTCATCAGTTTTACTCACAACACTGACACCGTCATCACTCTCACTCGCAACACTGACACTGTCATCACTCTCACTCACAACACTGACACCGTCATCACTCTCACTCGCAACACTGACACTGTCATCCCTCTCACTCACAACACTGACACCATCATCACTCTCACTCTCAACACTGACACCGTCATCAGTCTCACTCAACACTGACACCATCATCAGTCTCACTCACAACACTGACACTGTCATCACTCTCACTCACAACACTGACACCGTCATCACTCTCACTCACAACACTGACACCGTCATCACTCTCACTCTCAACACTGACACTGTCATCAGTCTCACTCACAACACTGACACCGTCATCACTCTCACTCACAACACTGACACCGTCATCACTCTCACTCAACACTGACACCGTCATCACTCTCACTCAACACTGACACCGTCATCAGTCTCACACAAAACACTGACACCGTCATCAGCCTCACTCACAACACTGACACTGTCATCAGTCTCACTCACAACACTGACACCATCATCAGTCTCACTCACAACACTGACATCGTCATCAATCTCACTCACAACACTGACACCGTCATCAGTCTCACTCACAACACTGACACCGTCATCAGTCTCACTCTCCACACTGACACGATCATCACTCTCACTCTCAACACTGACACCGTCATCAGTCTCACTCACAACACTGTCACTGTCATCACTCTCAATCACAACACTGACACTGTCATCACTCTCAGTCACAACACTGACACTGTCATCACTCTCACTCACAACACTGACACCGTCATCAGTCTTATGCACAACACTGACACTGTCATCAGTCTCACAATACTGACACCATCATCACTCTCACTCAACATTGACACTGTCATCACTCTCACTCACAACACTGACACGATCATCACTCTCACTCTCAACACTGACACCGTCGTCAGTCTTACTCACAACACTGACACCATCATCACTCTCACTCACAACACTGACACCGTCATCACTCTCACTCAACACTGACACTGTCATCAGTCTCACTCACAACACTGACACCTTCATCACTCTCTCTCTCAACACTGACCATGTCATCACTCTCACTCACAACACTGACACCATCATCAGTCTCACACACAACACTGACACTGTCATCACTCTCATTCACAACACTGACACTGTCATCACTCTCACTCACAACACTGACACCGTCATCAGTCTTATTCACAACACTGACACCGTCAACAGTCTCACTCACAACACTGACACCGTCATCAGTCTCACTCACAACACTGACACCGTCATCAGTCTCACACACAACACTGACACCGTCATCACTCTCACTCACAACACTGACACCGTCATCACTCTCACTCACAACACTGACACCGTCATCACTCTCACTCACAACACTAACACCGTCATCACTCTCACTCAACACTTACTCTCTCATCAGTCTCACTCATAATACTGACACCCACATCACTCTCACTCAACACTGACACTGTCATCAGTCTCACTCTCAACACTGACACCATCATCAGTCTCACTCACAAAACTGACACCGTCATCAGTCTCACTCACAACACTGACACTGTCATCAGTCTCACTCTCAACACTGACACCATCATCAGTCTCACTCACAACACTGACACCGTCATCAGTCTCACTCACAACACTGACACTGTCATCAGTCTCACTCTCAACACTGACACTGTCATCAGTCTCACTCACAACACTGACAACGTCATCACTCTCACTCAACACTGACACCGTCATCACTCTCACTCAACACTAACACCATCATCAGTCTCACTCACAGCACTGACACTGTCATCACTCTCACTCACAACACTGACACCGTCATCACTCTCACTCAACACTGACACCGTCATCGGTCTCACTCACAACACTGACACCGTTATCAGTCTCACTCTCCACACTGACACCGTGATTGGTCTCACTCACAACACTGACACCGTCATCAGTCTCACTCACAATACTGACACCATCATCATTCTCACTCACAAAACTGAAACTGTCATCAGTCTCACTCACAACACTATCACCATCATCAGTCTCACTCTCAAAACTGACACCATCATCAGTCTAACTCACAACACTGACACTGTTATCAGTCTTACTCTCAACACTGACACCATCATCAGTCTCACTCACAACACTGACACTGTCATCACTCTTACTCAACACTGACACTGTCATCACAATCACTCAACACTGACACCATCATCAGTCTCACTCACAGCACTGACGCTGTCATCACTCTCACTCACAACAGTGACACCATCATCAGTCTCACTCACAACACTGACACCGTCATCAGTCTCACTCACAAAACTGACACTGTCATCAGTCTCACTCACAACACTATCACCATCATCAGTCTCACTCTCAACACTGACACCATCATCAGTCTTACTCTCAACACTGACACCATCATCAGTCTCACTCACAACACTATCACCATCATCAGTCTCACTCTCAAAACTGACACCATCATCAGTCTCACTCTCAACACTGACACTGTCATCACTCTCACTCACAACACTGACACGATCATCACTCTCACTCACAACACTGACACCATCATCACTCTCACTCACAACACTGACACTGTCATCACTCTCACTCACAACAATGACACCGTCATCACTCTCACTCTCAACACTGACACCGTCATCAGTCTCACTCACAACACTGTCACTGTCATCACTCTCAATCACAACACTGACACTGTCATCACTCTCACTCACAACACTGACACCGTCATCACTCTCACTCAACACTGACACCGTCATCGGTCTCACTCACAACACTGACACCGTCATCACACTCACTCACAACACTGACATTGTCATCAGTCTCACTCACAACACTGACACCAGCATCACTCTCACTCAACACTGACACCGTCATCAGTCTCACTCACAACACTGACACCGTCATCACTCTCACTCACAACACTGACATTGTCATCAGTCTCACTCACAACACTGACACCGTCATCACTCTCAATCACAACACTGACACTGTTATCACTCTCATTCACACCACTGACACTGTCATCAGTCTTATTCACAACACTGACACTGTCATCAGTCTCACAACACTGACACCGTCATCAGTCTCACCCACAACACTGACACCGTCATCACTCTCACTCACAACACTGACACCGTCATCACTCTCACTCACAACACTGACATTGTCATCAGTCTCACTCACAACACTGACACCGTCATCACTCTCAATCACAACACTGACACTGTTATCACTCTCATTCACAACACTGACACCGTCATCAGTCTTACTCACAACACTGACACTGTCATCAGTCTCACAACACTGACACCGTCATCAGTCTCACCCACAACACTGACACCGTCATCAGTCTCACTCACAACACTGACACCGTCATCAGTCTCACTCACAACACTGTCACTGTCATCACTCTCAATCACAACACTGACACTGTCATCACTCTCACTCACAACACTGACACCGTCATCAGTCTTATGCACAACACTGACACTGTCATCAGTCTCACAACACTGACACTGTCATCAGTCTCACTCACAACACTGACACCTTCATCACTCTCACTCACAACACTGACACCGTCATCAGTCTCACTCTCAGCACTGATACCGTCATTGGTCTCACTCTCAACACTGACACCGTCATCAGTCTCACTCACAACACTGACACCGTCATCAGTCTCACTCACAACACTGACACTGTCATCAGTCTCACTCACAAAACTGACACCGTCATTAGTCTCACTCAACATTGACACCATCATCAGTCTCATTCACAACAATGACACCTTCATCAGTCTCAATCACAACACTGACACCGTCATCACCCTCACTCAGCACTGACACCATCATCAGTCTCACTCACAACACTGACACGGTCATCAGTCTCACTCAACACTGACACCGTCATCACTCTCACTCACACCACTGACACCGTCATCAGTCTTATTCACAACACTGACACCGTCCTCAGTCTTACAACACTGACACCATCATCACTCTCACTCAAAACACTGACACTGTCATCAGTCTCACAATACTGACATCATCATCACTCTCACTCAACATTGACACTGTCATCACTCTCACTCACAACACTGACACGATCATCACTCTCACTCTCAACACTGACACCGTCATCAGTCTTACTCACAACACTGACACCGTCATCACTCTCACTCTCAACACTGACCATGTCATCACTCTCACTCACAACACTGACACCATCATCAGTCTCACTCACAATACTGACACTGTCATCACTCTCATTCACAACACTGACACTGTCATCACTCTCACTCACAACACTGACACCGTCATCAGTCTTATTCACAACACTGACACCGTCATCAGTCTCACTCACAACACTGACACCATCATCAGTCTCACACACAACACTGACACTGTCATCACTCTCATTCACAACACTGACCGTCATCAGTCTCACTCACAACACTGACACCATCATCACTCTCACTCACAACACTGACACCGTCATCACTATCACTCAACACTGACACCGTCATCAGTCTCACTCACAACACTGACACCGTCATCATTCTCACTCACAACAATGACACTGTCATCACTCTCACTCACAACACTGACACCGTCATCAGTCTTATTCACAACACTGACACTGTCATCAGTCTCACAACACTGACACCGTCATCACTCTCACTCACAACATGAACACCGTCATCACTCTCACTCAACAATGATACTGTCATCAGTCTCACTCACAATACTGACACCATCATCACTCTCACTCAACACTGACACCATCATCACTCTCACTCTCAACACTGATACCGTCATCAGTTTTACTCACAACACTGACACCATCATCAGTCTCACTCACAACACTGACACTGTCATCACTCTCAATCACAACACTGACACTGCCATCACTCTCACTCACAACACTGACACCGTCATCACTCTCACTCAACACTGACACCGTCATCAGTCTCACTCACAACACTGACACCGTCATCACTCTCACTCGCAACACTGACACTGTCATCACTCTCACTCGCAACACTGACACTGTCATCACTCTCACTCACAACACTGACACCGTCATCTACTCACTCAGAACACTGACACCGTCATCAGTCTCACTCACAACACTGACACCGTCATCACTCTCATTCACAACACTGACACTGTCATCACTCTCACTCACAACACTGACACCGTCATCAGTCTTATTCACAACACTGACACTGTCATCAGTCTCACAACACTGACACCGTCATCAGTCTCACTCACAACACTGACACCGTCATCAGTCTCACTCAAAACACTGACACCGTCATCAGTCTCACTCAAAACACTGACACCGTCATCAGTCTCACTCACAACACTGACACTGTCATCACTCTCACTCACAACACTGACACCGCCATCACTCTCACTCACAACACTGACACCGTCATCAGTCTCACTCAAAACACTGACACCGTCATCAGTCTCATTCACAACACTGACACCGTCATCAGTCTCACTCACAACACTGACACCGTCATCAGTCTCACTCACAACACTGACACCGTCATCACTCTCACTCACAACAATGAAACCGTCATCAGTCTCACTCACAACAGTGACACCGTCATCAGTCTTACACACAACACTGACACTGTCATCACTCTCACTCACAACACTGACACCGCCATCACTCTCACTCACAACACTGACACCGTCATCAGTCTCACTCAAAACACTGACACCGTCATCACTCTCACTCACAACACTGACACCGTCATCAGTCTCACTCACAACACTGACACCGTCATCACTCTCACTCACAACACTGACACCGTCATCAGTCTCACTCAAAACACTGACACCATCATCAGTCTCACTCACAACACTGACACCGTCATCAGTCTCACTCACAACACTGACACCGTCATCAGTCTCACTCACAACACTGACACCGTCATCAGTCTCACTCACAACACTGACACCGTCATCAGTCTCACTCACAACACTGACACCGTCATCAGTCTCATTCACAACACTGACACCGTCATCAGTCTCACTCACAACACTGACACCGTCATCAGTCTCACTCACAACACTGACACCGTCATCACTCTCACTCACAAAACTGGCACCGTCATCAGTCTCACTCACAAAACTGACACCGTCATCAGTCTCACTCAACACTGACACCATCATCAGTCTCATTCACAACAATGACACCATCATCAGTCTCACTCTCAACACTGACACCATAATTGGTCTCACTCACAACACTGACACCGTCATAACTCTCACTCAACACTGACAGCATCATCACTCTCACTCTGAACACTGACACCGTCATCAGTCTTATAACACTGACACCATCATCACTCTCACTCAAAACACTGACACCATCATCAGTTTCACTCACAACACTGACACTGTCATCAGTCTCACTCACAACACTGACACCGTCATCAGTCTTATTCACAACACTGACACTGTCATCAGTCTCACAACACTGACACCGTCATCACTCTCACTCAACACTGACACTGTCATCACTCTCACTCACAACACTGACACCATCATCACTCTCACTATACACGGACACCGTCATCAGTCTCACTCACAAAACTGAAACCGTCATCACTCTCACTCACAACAATGACACCGTCATCACTCTCACTCTCAACACTGACCATGTCATCAGTCTTACTCACAACACTGAGACCGTCATCAGTCTCACTCACAACACTGACACCGTCATCATTCTCACTCAACACTGACACCGTCATCAGACTCACTCAAAACACTGACACCGTCATCAGTCTCACTCACAACATTGACATTGTCATCAGTCTCACTCACAAAATTGACACCGTCATCACTCTCACTCAACACTGACACCGTCATCAGTCTCACTCACAACACTGACACTGTCGTCACTCTCACTCACAACACTGACATTTTCATCAGTCTCACTCACAGCACTGACACCGTCATCACTCTCACTCAAAACACCGACACCGTCCTCACTCTCACTCACAACTCTGACACCGTCATCAGTCTCACTCACAACACTGTCACTGTCAACACTCTCAATCACAACACTGACACTGTCATCACTCTCATTCACAATACTGACACTGTCATCACTCTCACTCACAATACTGACACCGTCATCAGTCTTATTCACAACACTGACACCGTCATCAGTCTCACTCACAACACTGACACTGTCATCAGTCTCACTCAAAACACTGACACCGTCATCAGTCTCACTCACAACACTGACACCGTCATCAGTCTCACTCTCAACACTGACACCGTGATTGGTCTCACTCACAACACTGACACCGTCATCAGTCTCAAATCACAACACTGACACCATCATCAGTCTCACTCACAACACTATCACCATCATCAGTCTCACTCTCAACACTGACACCATCATCAGTCTCACTCAAAACACTGACACCGTCATCAGTCTCACTCACAACACTGACACTCTCATCAGTCTCACTCTCAACACTATCACCATCATCACTCTCACTCACAACACTGACACCGTCATCAGTCTCACTCACAACACTGACACCGTCATCAGTCTCACTCTCAACACTGACACCATCATCAGTCTCACTCACAACACTGACACTGTCATCAGTCTCACTCACAACACTGACACTCTCATCAATCTCACTCACAACACTGACACTGTCATCAGTCTCACTCTCAACACTGACACTGTCATCAGTCTCACTCACAACACTGACACCATCATTACTCTCACTCAACACTGACACCGTCATCACTCACACTCAACACTGGCACCATCATCAGTCTCACTCACAACACTGACACTGTCATCACTCTCACTCACAACACTGACATTGTCATCAGTCTCACTCACAACACTGACACCGTCATCACTCTCACTCACAACGCTGACACTTTCGTCACTCTCACTCACAACACTGACACCGTCATCACTCTCACTCACAACACTGACACTGTCATCACTCTCACTCACAACAATGACACCGTCATCACTCTCACTCTCAACACTGACACTGTCATCACTCTCACTCACAACAATGACACCGTCATCACTCTCACTCTCAACACTGACACCGTCATCAGTCTCACTCACAACACTGTCACTGTCATCACTCTCAATCACAACACTGACACTGTCATCACTCTCATTCACAACACTGACACTGTCATCACTCTCATTCACAACACTGACACCGTCATCAGTCTTATTCACAACACTGACACTGTCATCAGTCTCACAACACTGACACCGTCATCAGTCTCACCCACAACACTGACACCGTCATCAGTCTCATTCACAACACTGACACCGTCATCAGTCTCACTCACAATACTGATACCATCATCATTCTCACTCACAAAACTGACACTGTCATCAGTCTCACTCACAACACTGACACTGTCATCACTCTCACTCACAACACTGACACTATCATCAGTCTCAATCACTACACTGACACTGTCATCACTCTCACTCACAACACTGAAACCTTCATCAGTCTAACTCACAACACTGTCACTGTCATCACTCTCATTCACAACACTGACACCGTCATCAGTCTTATTCACAACACTGACACTGTCATCAGTCTCACAACACTGACACCGTCATCAGTCTCACCCACAACACTGACACCGTCATCAGTCTCACTCTCCACACTGACACCATCATCAGTCTTACTCACAACACTGACACTGTCATCAGTCTTACTCTCAACACTGACACCATCATCAGTCTCACTCACAACACTGACACCATCATCAGTCTCACTCACAACACTGACACTGTCATCAGTCTCACTCTCAACACTGACACTGTCATCACTCACACTCAACACTGACACCATCATCAGTCTCACTCACAGCACTGACACTGTCATCACTCTCACTCACAAAATGACACCATCATCAGTCTCAATCACAACACTGACACTGTCATCACTCTCACTCACAACACTGACACTGTCATCACTCTCACTCACAACACTGACACCATCATCAGTCTCAATCACAACACTGACACTTTCATCACACTCACTCACAACATTGACATTGTCATCAGTCTCACTCACAAAATTGACACCGTCATCACTCTCACTCAACACTGACACCGTCATCAGTCTCACTCACAACACAGACACTGTCGTCACTCTCACTCACAACACTGACATTTTCATCAGTCTCACTCACAGCACTGACACCGTCATCACTCTCACTCAAAACACTGACACCGTCCTCACTCTCACTCACAACACTGACACCGTCATCAGTCTCACTCACAACACTGTCACTGTCAACACTCTCAATCACAACACTGACACTGTCATCACTCTCATTCACAATACTGACACTGTCATCACTCTCACTCACAATACTGACACCGTCATCAGTCTTATTCACAACACTGACAGTGTCATCAGTCTCACAACACTGACACTGTCATCAGTCTCACTCAAAACACTGACACCATCATCAGTCTCACTCACAACACTGACACCGTCATCAGTCTCACTCTCAACACTGACACCGTGATTGGTCTCACTCACAACACTGACACCGTCATCAGTCTCACATCACAACACTGACACCATCATCATTCTCACTCACAAAACTGACACTGTCATCAGTCTCACTCACAACACTATCACCATCATCAGTCTCACTCTCAAAACTGACACTGTCATCAGTCTCACTCACAACACTATCACCATCATCAGTCTCACTCACAACACTGACACTGTCATCAGTCTCACTCACAACACTGACACTCTCATCAGTCTCACTCTCAACACTGACACCATCATCAGTCTCACTCACAAGACTGACACCGTCATCAATCTCACTCACAACACTGACACTGTCATCAGTCTCACTCTCAACACTGACACTGTCATCAGTCTCACTCACAACACTGACACCATCATTACTCTCACTCAACACTGACACCGTCATCACTCACACTCAACACTGACACCGTCATCAGTCTCACTCACAACACTGACACTGTCATCACTCTCACTCACAACACTGACATTGTCATCAGTCTCACTCACAACACTGACACCGTCATCACTCTCACTCACAACACTGACACGATCATCACTCTCACTCACAACACTGACACCGTCATCACTCTCACTCACAACACTGACACTGTCATCATTCTCACTCACAACAATGACACCGTCATCACTCTCACTCTCAACACTGACACCGTCATCAGTCTCACTCACAACACTGTCACTGTCATCACTCTCAATCACAACACTGACACTGTCATCACTCTCATTCACAACACTGACACTGTCATCACTCTCACTCACAACACTGACAACGTCATCAGTCTTATGCACAACACTGACACTGTCATCAGTCTCACAACACGGACACCGTCATCACTCTCACTCAACATTGACACCATCATCACAATCACTCAACACTGACACCATCATCAGTCTCACTCACAGCACTGACACTGTCATCACTCTCACTCACAAAAGTGACACCATCATCAGTCTCAATCACAACACTGACACTGTCATCACTCTCACTCACAACACTGACATTGTCATCAGTCTCACTCACAACACTGACACCGTCATCAGTCTCACTCACAACACTGACACCGTCATCAGTCTCACTCACAACACTGACACTGTTATCAGTCTCACTCTCAACACTGAGACTGTCATCAGTCTCACTCACAACACTGACACCGTCATCAGTCTCACTCACAACACTGACACTGTTATCAGTCTCACTCTCAACACTGAGACTGTCATCACTCTCATTCACAACACTGACACCGCCATCACACTCACTCACAACACTGACATTGTCATCAGTCTCACTCACAACACTGACACCGTCATCACTCTCACTCACAACACTGACACCGTCATCACTCTCACTCACAACACTGACACCGTCATCACTCTCACTCTCAACACTGACACCATCATCAGTCTCACTCACAACGCTGACACCGTCATCACTCTCAATCACAACACTGACACTGTCATCACTCTCACACACAACACTGACACCGTCATCAGTCGTATTCACAACACTGACACTGTCATCTGTCTCACAACACTGACACCGTCATCAGTCTCACTCACAACACTGACACCGTCATCAGTCTCACTCACAACACTGACACCGTCATCAGTCTCACTCTCAACACTGACACCGTGATTGGTCTCACTCGCAACACTGACACCGTCATCAGTCTCACTCACAACACTGACACTGTCATCAGTCTCACTCTGAACACTGACACTGTCATCAGTCTCACTCACAACACTGACACCATCATTACTCTCACTGAACACTGACACCGTCATCACTCTCAGTCAACACTGACACCATCATCAGTCTCACTCACAGCACTGACACTGTCATCACTCTCACTCACAACACTGACACCATCATCAGTCTCAGTCGCAACACTGACACTGTCATCACTCTCACTCACAACACTGACACTGTCATCACTCTCACTCACAACACTGACACCTGATCAGTCTCAATCACAACACTGACACTGTCATCACTCTCACTAACAACACTGACACCGTCATCACTCTCACTCACAACACTGACACCATCATCAGTCTCAGTCGCAACACTGACACTGTCATCACTCTCACTCACAACACTGACACTGTCATCACTCTCACTCACAACACTGACACCTGATCAGTCTCAATCACAACACTGACACTGTCATCAGTCTCACTCTGAACACTGACACTGTCATCAGTCTCACTCACAACACTGACACCATCATTACTCTCACTGAACACTGACACCGTCATCACTCTCAGTCAACACTGACACCATCATCAGTCTCACTCACAGCACTGACACTGTCATCACTCTCACTCACAACACTGACACCATCATCAGTCTCAGTCGCAACACTGACACTGTCATCACTCTCACTCACAACACTGACACTGTCATCACTCTCACTCACAACACTGACACCTGATCAGTCTCAATCACAACACTGACACTGTCATCAGTCTCACTCACAACACTGACACCGTCATCACTCTCACTCACAACACTGACATTGTCATCAGTCTCACTCACAACACTGAGACCGTCATCACTTTCACTCACAACACTGACACCGTCATCACTCTCACTCACAACACTGACAACGTCATCACTCTCACTCACAACACTGACACCGTCATAAGTCTCACTCACAACACTGTCACTGTCATCACTCTCAATCACAACACTGACACTGTCATCACTCTCATTCACAACACTGACACTGTCATCAGTCTCACAACACTGACACCGTCATCAGTCTCACTCACAACACTGACACCGTCATCAGTCTCACTCACAACAATGACACTATCATCAGTCTCACTCTCCACACTGACACCGTGATTGGTCTCACTCATCACTGACACCGTCATCAGTCTCACTCACAACACTGACACCGTCATCAGCCTCACTCACAACACTGACACCATCATCACTCTCACTCACAACATTGACACCGTCATCACAATCACTCAACACTGACACCATCATCAGTCTCACTCACAACACTTGCACCATCATCAGTCTCACTCACAACACTGACACTGTCATCACTCTCACTCACAACAGTGACACCATCATCAGTCTCAATCACAACACTGTCACTGTCAACACTCTCAATCACAACACTGACACTGTCATCACTCTCATTCACAATACTGACACTGTCATCACTCTCACTCACAATACTGACACCGTCATCAGTCTTATTCACAACACTGACAGTGTCATCAGTCTCACAACACTGACACTGTCATCAGTCTCACTCAAAACACTGACACCATCATCAGTCTCACTCACAACACTGACACCGTCATCAGTCTCACTCTCAACACTGACACCGTGATTGGTCTCACTCACAACACTGACACCGTCATCAGTCTCACATCACAACACTGACACCATCATCATTCTCACTCACAAAACTGACACTGTCATCAGTCTCACTCACAACACTATCACCATCATCAGTCTCACTCTCAAAACTGACACTGTCATCAGTCTCACTCACAACACTATCACCATCATCAGTCTCACTCACAACACTGACACTGTCATCAGTCTCACTCACAACACTGACACTCTCATCAGTCTCACTCTCAACACTGACACCATCATCAGTCTCACTCACAAGACTGACACCGTCATCAATCTCACTCACAACACTGACACTGTCATCAGTCTCACTCTCAACACTGACACTGTCATCAGTCTCACTCACAACACTGACACCATCATTACTCTCACTCAACACTGACACCGTCATCACTCACACTCAACACTGACACCGTCATCAGTCTCACTCACAACACTGACACTGTCATCACTCTCACTCACAACACTGACATTGTCATCAGTCTCACTCACAACACTGACACCGTCATCACTCTCACTCACAACACTGACACGATCATCACTCTCACTCACAACACTGACACCGTCATCACTCTCACTCACAACACTGACACTGTCATCATTTTCACTCACAACAATGACACCGTCATCACTCTCACTCTCAACACTGACACCGTCATCAGTCTCACTCACAACACTGTCACTGTCATCACTCTCAATCACAACACTGACACTGTCATCACTCTCATTCACAACACTGACACTGTCATCACTCTCACTCACAACACTGACAACGTCATCAGTCTTATGCACAACACTGACACTGTCATCAGTCTCACAACACGGACACCGTCATCACTCTCACTCAACATTGACACCATCATCACAATCACTCAACACTGACACCATCATCAGTCTCACTCACAGCACTGACACTGTCATCACTCTCACTCACAAAAGTGACACCATCATCAGTCTCAATCACAACACTGACACTGTCATCACTCTCACTCACAACACTGACATTGTCATCAGTCTCACTCACAACACTGACACCGTCATCAGTCTCACTCACAACACTGACACCGTCATCAGTCTCACTCACAACACTGACACTGTTATCAGTCTCACTCTCAACACTGAGACTGTCATCAGTCTCACTCACAACACTGACACCGTCATCAGTCTCACTCACAACACTGACACTGTTATCAGTCTCACTCTCAACACTGAGACTGTCATCACTCTCATTCACAACACTGACACCGCCATCACACTCACTCACAACACTGACATTGTCATCAGTCTCACTCACAACACTGACACCGTCATCACTCTCACTCACAACACTGACACCGTCATCACTCTCACTCACAACACTGACACCGTCATCACTCTCACTCTCAACACTGACACCATCATCAGTCTCACTCACAACGCTGACACCGTCATCACTCTCAATCACAACACTGACACTGTCATCACTCTCACACACAACACTGACACCGTCATCAGTCGTATTCACAACACTGACACTGTCATCTGTCTCACAACACTGACACCGTCATCAGTCTCACTCACAACACTGACACCGTCATCATTCTCACTCACAACACTGACACCGTCATCAGTCTCACTCTCAACACTGACACCGTGATTGGTCTCACTCGCAACACTGACACCGTCATCAGTCTCACTCACAACACTGACACTGTCATCAGTCTCACTCTGAACACTGACACTGTCATCAGTCTCACTCACAACACTGACACCATCATTACTCTCACTGAACACTGACACCGTCATCACTCTCAGTCAACACTGACACCATCATCAGTCTCACTCACAGCACTGACACTGTCATCACTCTCACTCACAACACTGACACCATCATCAGTCTCAGTCGCAACACTGACACTGTCATCACTCTCACTCACAACACTGACACTGTCATCACTCTCACTCACAACACTGACACCTGATCAGTCTCAATCACAACACTGACACTGTCATCACTCTCACTAACAACACTGACACCGTCATCACTCTCACTCACAACACTGACACCATCATCAGTCTCAGTCGCAACACTGACACTGTCATCACTCTCACTCACAACACTGACACTGTCATCACTCTCACTCACAACACTGACACCTGATCAGTCTCAATCACAACACTGACACTGTCATCAGTCTCACTCTGAACACTGACACTGTCATCAGTCTCACTCACAACACTGACACCATCATTACTCTCACTGAACACTGACACCGTCATCACTCTCAGTCAACACTGACACCATCATCAGTCTCACTCACAGCACTGACACTGTCATCACTCTCACTCACAACACTGACACCATCATCAGTCTCAGTCGCAACACTGACACTGTCATCACTCTCACTCACAACACTGACACTGTCATCACTCTCACTCACAACACTGACACCTGATCAGTCTCAATCACAACACTGACACTGTCATCAGTCTCACTCACAACACTGACACCGTCATCACTCTCACTCACAACACTGACATTGTCATCAGTCTCACTCACAACACTGAGACCGTCATCACTTTCACTCACAACACTGACACCGTCATCACTCTCACTCACAACACTGACGACGTCATCACTCTCACTCACAACACTGACACCGTCATAAGTCTCACTCACAACACTGTCACTGTCATCACTCTCAATCACAACACTGACACTGTCATCACTCTCATTCACAACACTGACACTGTCATCAGTCTCACAACACTGACACCGTCATCAGTCTCACTCACAACACTGACACCGTCATCAGTCTCACTCACAACAATGACACTATCATCAGTCTCACTCTCCACACTGACACCGTGATTGGTCTCACTCATCACTGACACCGTCATCAGTCTCACTCACAACACTGACACCGTCATCAGCCTCACTCACAACACTGACACCATCATCACTCTCACTCACAACATTGACACCGTCATCACAATCACTCAACACTGACACCATCATCAGTCTCACTCACAACACTTGCACCATCATCAGTCTCACTCACAACACTGACACTGTCATCACTCTCACTCACAACAGTGACACCATCATCAGTCTCAATCACAACACTGACACTGTCATCACTCTCACTCACAACACTGACACTGTCATCACTCTCACTCACAACACTGACACCATCATCAGTCTCAATCACAACACTGACACTTTCATCACACTCACTCACAACATTGACATTGTCATCAGTGTCACTCACAAAATTGACACCGTCATCACTCTCACTCAACACTGACACCGTCATCAGTCTCACTCACAACACTGACACCGTCATCACTCTCACTCACAACACTGACACCGTGATTGGTCTCACTCGCAACACTGACACCGTCATCAGTCTCACTCACAACACTGACACTATCATCACTCTCACTCACAACACTGATACCATCATCAGTCTCACTCACAACACTAACACTGTCATCAGTCTCACTCTGAACACTGACACTGTCATCAGTCTCACTCACAACACTGACACCGTCATCACTCTCACTCAACACTGACACCGTCATCACTCTCAGTCAACACTGACACCATCATCAGTCTCACTCACAGCACTGACACTGTCATCACTCTCACTCACAACACTGACACCATCATCAGTCTCAGTCGCAACACTGACACCGTCATCAGTCTCACTCACAACACTGACACCGTCATCACTCTCACTCACAACACTGACATTGTCATCAGTCTCACTCACAACACTGACACCGTCATCACTCTCACTCAACACTGACACTGTCATCAGTCTCACTCACAACACTGACACTGTCATCACTCTCACTCACAACACTGACACCATCATCAGTCTCAATCACAACACTGACACTGTCATCACTCTCACTAACAACACTGACACCGTCATCACTCTCACTCAACACTGACACCGTCATCAGTCTCACTCACAACACTGACACCGTCATCACTCTCTCTCACAACACTGACATTGTCATCAGTCTCACTCACAACACTGACACCGTCATCACTCTCACTCAACACTGACACTGTCACCACTCTCACTCACAACACTCACACTATCATCAGTCTCAATCACAACACTAACACCGTCATCACTCTCACTCGCAACACTGACACTATCATCAGTCTCACAACACTGACACCGTCATCACTCTCACTCACAACACTAACACTGGCATCACTCTCACTCAACACTGACACTGTCATCAGTCTCACTCACAATACTGACACCATCATCACTCTCACTCAACACTGACACTGTCATCACTCTCACTCACAACACTGACACCGTCATCAGTCTCACTCACAACACTGACACTGTCATCAGTCTCACTCTCAACACTGACACCATCATCAGTCTCACTCACAACACTGACACCGTCAATACTCTCACTCACAACACTGACACTGTCATCACTCTCAGTCACAACACTGACACCGTCATCAGTCTCACTCACAACACTGACACCGTCATCAGTCTCACTCACAACACTGACACCGTCATCAGTCTCACTCACAACACTGACACTGTCATCACTCTCACTCACAACACTGACACCATCATCAGTCTCACTCACAACACTGACACCGTCATCACCCTCACTCAACATTGACACCGTCATCACTCTCACTCAACACTGACACCATCATCAGTCTCACTCATAGCACTGGCACTCTCATCACTCTCATTCACAACACTGACACCGCCATCACACTCACTCACAACACTGACATTGTCATCAGTCTCACTCACAACACTGACACCGTCATCACTCTCACTCACAACACTGACACCGTCATCACTCTCACTCACAACACTGACACCGTCATCACTCTCACTCTCAACACTGACACCATCATCAGTCTCACTCACAACGCTGACACTGTCATCACTCTCAATCACAACACTGACACTGTCATCACTCTCACTCACAACACTGACACCGTCATCAGTCGTATTCACAACACTGACACTGTCATCTGTCTCACAACACTGACACCGTCATCAGTCTCACTCACAACACTGACACCGTCATCAGTCTCACTCACAACACTGACACCATCATCAGTCTCACTCTCAACACTGACACCGTGATTGGTCTCACTCGCAACACTGACACCGTCATCAGTCTCACTCACAACACTGACACTATCATCACTCTCACTCACAACACTGATACCATCATCAGTCTCACTCACAACACTGACACTGTCATCAGTCTCACTCTGAACACTGACACTGTCATCAGTCTCACTCACAACACTGACACTGTCATCAGTCTCACTCTGAACACTGACACTGTCATCAGTCTCACTCACAACACTGACACCGTCATCACTCTCACTCAACACTGACACCGTCATCACTCTCAGTCAACACTGACACCATCATCAGTCTCACTCACAGCACTGACACTGTCATCACTCTCACTCACAACACTTACACCATCATCAGTCTCAGTCGCAACACTGACACCGTCATCACTCTCACTCAACACTGACACTGTCATCAGTCTCACTCACAACACTGACACTGTCATCACTCTCACTCACAACACTGACACTATCATCAGTCTCAATCACAACACTGACACTGTCATCACTCTCACTAACAACACTGACACCGTCATCACTCTCACTCATCACTCTCACTCAACACTGACACCGTCATCAGTCTCACTCACAACACTGACACCGTCATCACTCTCACTCACAACACTGACATTGTCATCAGTCTCACTCACAACACTGACACCGTCATCACTCTCACTCAACACTGACACTGTCACCACTCTCACTCACAACACTCACACTATCATCAGTCTCACTCACAACACTGACACTGTCATCAGTCTCACTCTCAACACTGACACTGTCATCAGTCTCACTCACAACACAGACAACATCATCACTCTCACTCAACACTGACACCGTCATCATTCTCAGTCAACACTGACACCATCATCAGTCTCAATCACTTCACTGACACTGTCATCACTCTCACTCACAACACTGACACCGTCATCAGTCTCAATCACATCACTGACACTGTAATCACTCTCACTCACAACACTGACACTGTCATCACTCTCACTCACAACACTGACACCATCATCAGTCTCAATCACTACACTGACACTGTCATCACTCTCACTCACAACACTGACACCGTCATCAGTCTCACTCACAACACTGACACCGTCATCAGTCTCACTCTCAACACTGACACCGTGATTGGTCTCACTCGCAACACTGACACCGTCATCAGCCTCACTCACAGCACTGACACTGTCATCAGTCTCACTCACAACACTGACACCATCATCAGTCTCACTCACAACACTGACATTGTCATCAGTCTCACTCACAAAATTGACACCGTCATCACTCTCACTCAACACTGACACCGTCATCAGTCTCACTCACAACACTGACACCATCATCAGTCTCACTCACAACACTGACACCGTCATCACTCTCACTCACAACACCGACATTTTCATCAGTCTCACTCACAGCACTGACACCGTCATCACTCTCACTCAAAACACTGACACCGTCATCACTCTCACTCACAACACTGACACCGTCATCAGTCTCACTCACAACACTGTCACTGTCATCAGTCTCAATCACAACACTAACACCGTCATCACTTTCACTCACAACACTGACACCGTCATCACTCTCACTCACAACACTGACAACGTCATCACTCTCACTCACAACACTGACACCGTCATCAGTCTCACTCACAACACTGTCACTGTCATCACTCTCCATCACAACACTGACACTGTCATCACTCTCATTCACAACACTGACACCGTCATCAGACTTATTCACAACACTGACACTGTCATCAGTCTCACAACACTGACACCGTCATCAGTCTCACTCACAACAATGACACCGTCATCAGTCTCACTCTCCACACTGACACCGTGATTGGTCTCACTCATCACTGACACCGTCATCAGTCTCACTCATAACACTGACACTGTCATCTCTCTCACTCACAACACTGACATTGTCATCAGTCTCAATCACAACATTAACACCGTCATCACTCTCACTCAACACTAACACCATCATCAGTCTCACTCACAGCACTGACACTGTCATCACTCTCACTCACAACACTGACACTATCATCAGTCTCACAACACTGGCACCATCATCACTCTCACTCACAACACTAACACAGTCATCACTCTCACTCAACACTGACACTGTCATCAGTCTCACTCACAATACTGACACCATCATCACTCTCACTCAACACTGACACTGTCATCACTCTCACCCACAACACTGACACCGTCATCAGTCTCACTCACAACACTGACACTGTCATCAGTCTCACTCTCAACACTGACACCATCATCAGTCTCACTCACAACACTGACACCGTCATCACTCTCAATCACAACACTGACACTGTCATCACTCTCACTCACAACACTGACACCGTCATCAGTTGTATTCACAACACTGACACTGTCATCTGTCTCACAACACTGACACCGTCATCAGTCTCACTCACAACACTGACACCGTCATCACTCTCACTCACAACACTGACACCGTCATCACTCTCACTCACAACACTGACACCGTCATCACTCTCACTCTCAACACTGACACCATCATCAGTCTCACTCACAATGCTGACACCGTCATCACTCTCAATCACAACACTGACACTGTCATCACTCTCACTCACAACACTGACACCGTCATCAGTCGTATTCACAACACTGACACTGTCATCTGTCTCACAACACTGACACCGTCAACAGTCTCACTCACAACACTGACACCGTCATCACACTCACTCACAACACTGACATTGTCATCAGTCTCACTCACAACACTGACACCGTCATCACTCTCACTCACAACACTGACACCGTCATCACTCTCACTCACAACACTGACACCGTCATCACTCTCACTCTCAACACTGACACCATCATCAGTCTCACTCACAACGCTGACACCGTCATCACTCTCAATCACAACACTGACACTGTCATCACTCTCACTCACAACACTGACACCGTCATCAGTCGTATTCACAACACTGACACTGTCATCTGTCTCACAACACTGACACCGTCATCAGTCTCACTCACAACACTGACACCGTCATCAGTCTCACTCACAACACTGACACCGTCATCAGTCTCACTCTCAACACTGACACCGTGATTGGTCTCACTCGCAACACTGACACCGTCATCAGTCTCACTCACAACACTGACACCATCATCACTCTCACTCACAACACAGATACCATCATCAGTCTCACTCACAACACTGACACTGTCATCAGTCTCACTCTGAACACTGACACTGTCATCAGTCTCACTCACAACACTGACACTGTCATCACTCTCACTCACAACACTGACACCGTCATCAGTCTCACTCTCAACACTGACACCGTGATTGGTCTCACTCGCAACACTGACACCGTCATCAGCCTCACTCACAGCACTGACACTGTCATCAGTCTCACTCACAACACTGACACCATCATCAGTCTCACTCACAACACTGACATTGTCATCAGTCTCACTCACAAAATTGACACCGTCATCACTCTCACTCAACACTGACACCGTCATCAGTCTCACTCACAACACTGACACCATCATCAGTCTCACTCACAACACTGACACCGTCATCACTCTCACTCACAACACCGACATTTTCATCAGTCTCACTCACAGCACTGACACCGTCATCACTCTCACTCAAAACACTGACACCGTCATCACTCTCACTCACAACACTGACACCGTCATCAGTCTCACTCACAACACTGTCACTGTCATCAGTCTCAATCACAACACTAACACCGTCATCACTTTCACTCACAACACTGACAACGTCATCACTCTCACTCACAACACTGACACCGTCATCAGTCTCACTCACAACACTGTCACTGTCATCACTCTCCATCACAACACTGACACTGTCATCACTCTCATTCACAACACTGACACCGTCATCAGACTTATTCACAACACTGACACTGTCATCAGTCTCACAACACTGACACCGTCATCAGTCTCACTCACAACAATGACACCGTCATCAGTCTCACTCTCCACACTGACACCGTGATTGGTCTCACTCATCACTGACACCGTCATCAGTCTCACTCATAACACTGACACTGTCATCTCTCTCACTCACAACACTGACATTGTCATCAGTCTCAATCACAACATTAACACCGTCATCACTCTCACTCAACACTAACACCATCATCAGTCTCACTCACAGCACTGACACTGTCATCACTCTCACTCACAACACTGACACTATCATCAGTCTCACAACACTGGCACCATCATCACTCTCACTCACAACACTAACACAGTCATCACTCTCACTCAACACTGACACTGTCATCAGTCTCACTCACAATACTGACACCATCATCACTCTCACTCAACACTGACACTGTCATCACTCTCACCCACAACACTGACACCGTCATCAGTCTCACTCACAACACTGACACTGTCATCAGTCTCACTCTCAACACTGACACCATCATCAGTCTCACTCACAACACTGACACCGTCATCACTCTCAATCACAACACTGACACTGTCATCACTCTCACTCACAACACTGACACCGTCATCAGTTGTATTCACAACACTGACACTGTCATCTGTCTCACAACACTGACACCGTCATCAGTCTCACTCACAACACTGACACCGTCATCACTCTCACTCACAACACTGACACCGTCATCACTCTCACTCACAACACTGACACCGTCATCACTCTCACTCTCAACACTGACACCATCATCAGTCTCACTCACAATGCTGACACCGTCATCACTCTCAATCACAACACTGACACTGTCATCACTCTCACTCACAACACTGACACCGTCATCAGTCGTATTCACAACACTGACACTGTCATCTGTCTCACAACACTGACACCGTCAACAGTCTCACTCACAACACTGACACCGTCATCACACTCACTCACAACACTGACATTGTCATCAGTCTCACTCACAACACTGACACCGTCATCACTCTCACTCACAACACTGACACCGTCATCACTCTCACTCACAACACTGACACCGTCATCACTCTCACTCTCAACACTGACACCATCATCAGTCTCACTCACAACGCTGACACCGTCATCACTCTCAATCACAACACTGACACTGTCATCACTCTCACTCACAACACTGACACCGTCATCAGTCGTATTCACAACACTGACACTGTCATCTGTCTCACAACACTGACACCGTCATCAGTCTCACTCACAACACTGACACCGTCATCAGTCTCACTCACAACACTGACACCGTCATCAGTCTCACTCTCAACACTGACACCGTGATTGGTCTCACTCGCAACACTGACACCGTCATCAGTCTCACTCACAACACTGACACCATCATCACTCTCACTCACAACACAGATACCATCATCAGTCTCACTCACAACACTGACACTGTCATCAGTCTCACTCTGAACACTGACACTGTCATCAGTCTCACTCACAACACTGACACTGTCATCACTCTCACTCACAACACTGACACCGTCATCAGTCTTATTCACAACACTGACACTGTGATCAGTCTCACAACACTGACACCGTCATCACTCTCACTCACAACACTAACACCGTCATCACTCTCACTCAACACTGACACCGTCATCAGTCTCATTCACAACACTGATACCATCATCACTCTCACTCACAACACTGACACCGTCATCAGTCTCTGCCAATAGCTGCCTTGGCCCTTTGGTGTGGAATTCCCTCACTAAACGTCTCTGTCTCTCTACCACTGGCTCCTTCTTTAAGACACTCCTTAAAACCTACATCTATGACCAACCTTTTTGTTCCATTATATGGCTTGATGTCAAATTTTGTTTGCTAATGCTCCTGTGAAATGTCTTGGGACATTTTACTTCATTAAAGGCGCTATATAAATACAAGTTGTTGATCACCCCTTTTCTGGCATGAAGTTTATTACATGTTATTATCATGTCACTAATCCTTGTTTGTGTTGGTGTCTGAATTTCATTCAATATTAACAATTGGCTCTGAGGGAAGATTCTTGCCCCTCATTGCCATGTATTTGGTATAAAGTTTCTGCGACATATCCACCACACTTCATGTCCCAGAATTTGTTGTGCATACAAATTTCTACATTGCACTTTAAGGAGAAAATCAATTATTTAATGTTGGTTTCCTCCCTTCTGGAGGAGTCTGAGATTCAAAGCAGCTGAGGAGGAATAATTGGCCTTAGGATATGTCTATTTTTAGCATTTGGTGCTGTGACCTTATGGGGACATGTCAGTTTACACAAAGCCACACCTCAGCAGCAGAATAATACAATCTGGGAGAAATTAATGGTTTGCGTCTCCCATTAGTGCCTGTGAGGGGCGGTAACAGGGCGCTAAGGGATTACCCACCAGGCGCAGCAAAATCACCGACACCTGCGAACTTTCCTGGTGCTTTTGCGCTGGTGTTAACACTTACCGCCTCGATCTCTTGCACCCCGTAGATTGTGAACTCATCTGGTGTGCAGGATGTAATATCCATTACTGCCCTGGATGTAATATTCGCTTGTGCCCCCTGCAGCATCGCCGGGCATCAACAATGGCAGCTGCAGCAGATTTGTCACCTCGGCTGGCCGCTTGGGGAACACAATTTAAAGGCAGTGTTGGTGACTTTGACTGATCTGAAAATATTGTTCTTTACGCTGAGGCAAAGTGACACATTTTCTGTATCACTTTATAAGGAAGTGCAGCCTTCTGATACATTGCCATTGAAGAGGTTGAGATCTGAGTCTGTAATTATGGTGGTTTGAGTACCTGCGAGTGGGTGCTAAATGTATCTGATAGTGCCTGATGAGTCTGTCATCCCTGAGTTGCTTCTCTTCATCGTGCAGTTCTTCCTCTTCAAATCACAGCTACCAGATTGGATTCCAGAATGGAAACACTTCCTTGCATTATGGTCGAAGGTCCCCAGAATGAAATCATCGCCACAGCACCAACAGCTATTAACCAGCGAGAAATAGAAACAAAAGCGATTCCTCAACATCAAGGTTTGAACAAGTGCACTATCCTAAGAAGATGGTCTTCAATCCACCTGCCTACTGCTGCTGAGCAACCAACAACCTCTCTTGTACAAGGATATTTGTATTTTTGAGCAGGCCACAGGGAGCTCCAGCAGTGGTCATCAGTACATCATTGAAATTCAATTTGCATACAGGCCACCCACAATACAGATGGAGAATTAGTGCAGGGTTTTTCAGTGATGGAGAGTTGTCACTCAGTCTCTTTGGCTCAGCTTCCTCCACCGTCCACCTCACATCCCCCACAAAATAGGCCAGGGGGCGGTTACATGGGTCTGAAACCTAGGCCGTCTTGTCTTGTGCTATTTTCAATATGCATGTTATCCTGCATTATCGGCCTTGCCTTTTCCCCCCAAGTCTTTCATCTCAATAAAATTGAATTCCCTTCCTAATTTATTTTAAAAGGTTCCTGTGCCCTCTTCTTGTGCAAAGCGGAATTACTCTGGAAAAATAAAATAAATGCTGCAATATTCCACTTTAGTTACTGGTGACACTGCAAACGCACTGTTAGTTATGTTACCATAGTGCTATCTAATACACAATATTAGTACTGCTTTGCATTTGTGAAAGCTAAGTGACATTGTGACTCATCGGTATAATATATTTGAGGACAGTGTGACCCATAATGGCATACCCAGATCTGCAAACTTTACAGATAGCAATAAAATTCTATTTTACAAAAAAGTCATTCTGAAATAGAATGTCAAATTACCGTTGTCTATTTTTCCTTTCAAATATTTCGAATAGTATAAATTTTATGAACTTGGAAAATTCAGAAGCAAAGTAAATTAAGTGGCTCGTCACAGTGCAGGATTTCCTGAGAGGTCTTTGTGTTCCAGTGCAAGGCCACATTTGGAGCCCACCTGGAAACATAACATTAGAAATAGGAGCAGGAGTAGGCCATTTGGCCGCTCGAGCCTGCTCCGCCATTCAATAAGATCATGGCTGCTCATCGATCTCAACTCCACTTTCCTGCCCGATCTCCCTATCCCTCGATTCCCTGAGAGTCCAAAAATCTATCCATACTCAAAGACTCAGCATCCACAGCCCTCTGGGGCATAGAATTCCAAAGATTCACAACCCTCTGAGTGAAGAAATTCCTCCTCATCTCGATCTTAAATGGCATACCCCTTATCCTGAGACTATGCCTCCTAGTTCTAAACACTCCAGCTAGGGGAAAGAACTCCTCAGCATCGATCCTGTCAATCCCCTTCAGAATCTTGTATGTTTCAATGAGATTACCTTTCATTCTTCTAAACTCCAGAGAGTACAGGCCCATTCTACACAATCTCTCATCATAAGACAGCCCTCTCATCCCAGGAATCAAACTAGTGAACCTTTGTTGCACCGCCTCCAAAGCAAGTATATCCTTCCTTAGATAAGAAGACCAAAGCTGCCCATAGTACTCCAGGTGTGGTCTCACCAAGGCTCTGTACAATTATAGCAGGACTTCCTTACTCTCCAACCACCTTGCAATAAAGGCCAATTTGCCTTCCTTATTACTTGCTGTACCTACATGCTAGCTTTTTGTGTTTCTTGCATGAGGACACTCAAATTTCTCTGAACACCAACATTTAAAAGTTTCTCGCCATTTAAAAAATATTCTGATTTTCTATTCTTCCTACCAAAGTGAATAACCTCACTTTTCCCGACATTATACACTATCTGCCACCTCACTGCCCACTCACTTAATCTATCTATATCCTTTTGCAGACGCTTTGGGGCCAATTTTCAGCAGTCCATCGCGCGCTGCCAGCCACTCCCGCCGACATTCCTCCTGCAGATCTGCCCAGTGCCACTTTGGAGGTGGCCTGGAACAAGCGGGAGGGGAAAGCCGATGGGAACCGCCAGCTAACGTCAGCGGACGGTTGAGTGGTGCAACTGAGCTCCCGCCCGCCAAGTTCCCAGATTGCTGTGGGCGGGACTCGGCGGTGAACGGGGGTGGCTGCAGGCTAGTCTGAGGAACCTGAAAAAAAGGTAAGTGAACATTTAATAAAACATTTTTTTTTTAATTTTCAACAGCGACTTACCTGCATGGGGTCAAGTGAAGGTCTTCAGATAGTTTTTGTATTTTTTTATTTGTGATTTCTATTTTCAGGTCTTTGACCCTCCGTGGGCCCAACTCCATCCTTGGCGGCACTTGGGCAGCAAGCGCCTCTGCTGCCGAGAATGCGACCTCTCGCCTGCTGCCGCCCAGGTTGGTGGCGTATGTCTTCCATTTGACCCCCACCGAACTTTGAAGGACCTTCTTCATGAATATCCCACCCAAAGTACCTCGGCAGCCATCGGTGGCATTTTGGGCAGAACATGGGTGGGCGGATGCCGCTGAAAATCGGCCCCTTTGTGTTCCCACAGCTTATTGTCCCACCTAACATAAGAAGGAGCAGGAGTAGGCCATTTGGCCCCTCGAGCCTGCTCCACCATTTAATATGATCATGGCTGATCCGATCATGGACTCAGGTCCCCTATAACCTCTTATTCCCTTATCGGTTAAGAAACTGTCTATCTCTGTCTTAAAATTTATTCAATGACCCAGCTTCCACAGCTCTCTGAGGAAGCGAATTCCACAGATTTACAACCCTCTGAGAGAAGAAATTCCCCCTAGTTCTAGTCTCCCCTATCAGTGGAAACATCCTCTCTGCATCCACCTTGTCAAGCTCCCTCATAATCTGATACGTTTTGATAAGATCACCTCTCATTCTTCTGAATTCCAATGAGTAGAGGCCCAACCTACTCAACCTTTCCTCATAAGGGGAATCAGTGGATGTGGTGTATTTGGACTTCCAGAAGGCATTTGACAAGGTGCCAATAAAAGTTTACTGCACAAGATAAAAGTTCACGGGGTTGGGGGTAATGTGGGTTTGTGTTTCATGCACCAGGTCCCGCTCTACTGCAGCACTTCGCAATGTTTCTCCATTTAAATAATAACTTGCTCTTTGATTTTTTTCTGCCAAAGTGCATAACCTCACACTTTCGAACAGTATACTCCATCTGCCAAATTTTTGCCCACTCACTTAGCCTGTCTATGTCCTTCTGCACGTTTTTTGTGTCCTCCTCACACATTGCTTTTCTTCCCATCTTTGCAGCGTCAGCAAACTTGGCTACATTACACTCGGTCCTTTCATCAAGTCGTTAATATAGATTGTAAATAGTTGGGGTCTCAGCAATGATCCCTGCGGCACCCCACTAGTTATACTGATTGCCAACCCGAGAATGAACCATTTATCCTGAATCTCTGTTTTCTGTTAGCCAATCCTTTACCCATGCTAATATATTACCCCCAACCCCGTGAACTTTTATCTTGTGCAGTAACCTTTTATGTGGCACCTTGTCAAGTCCAAATACACCACATCCACTGGTTCCCCTTTATCCCCCCTGTTCGTTACATCCTCAAAGAATTCCAGCAAATTTGTCAAACATGACTTTCCCTTCATAAGTCCATGCTGACTCTGCCTGACTGAGTTATGCTTTTCCAAATGTCCTGCTACTGCTTCTTTAATAATGGACTCCAACCACAGATGTTAGGCTAACTGGTCTATAGTTTCCTGCTTTTTGTCTGCCTCCTTTTTTAAATAGGGGTGTTACATTTGCAGTTTCCCAGTCTGCTGGGACCTCCCCAGAATCCAGGGGATTTTGGTAAATTACAACAAATGCATGCACTATCCCTGCCGCTACTTCTCATAAGACCCTAGGATGCAAGCCATCAGGTCCAGGGGATTTATCCACCTTTAGTCCCATTATCTTACTGCGTACCACCTCCTTAGTGATTGTGATTGTGGTAAGTTCCCCCCCCCCGCCAACCCCCATAGCCCCTTGACTATCCACTGTTGGGATATTTTTAGTATCCTCTACCGTAAAGACTGATACAAAATATTTATTCAGAGTTTCTGCCATCTCCATGTTCCCCATTACTAATTCCCCGGTCTCATCCTCTAAGGGACCAACGTTTATTTTAGCCACTCTTTTCCTTTTTATATACCTATAGAAATTCTTGCTATCTCTTTTTATATTTTGTGCTAGTTACTTTCATAGTCTATCTTCCATTTCTTAATCATTCTTTTAGTCATTCTTTGCTGGCTTTTAAAAGCTTCCCAATCTTCTGTCCTCCCACTAGTTTTGGCCACTTTGTATGCCCTTGTTTTTACTCGGATACCATCCTTTATTTCTTTAATTAGCCACGGATAACTATCTTTTCTTTTACATCTTTACTCCTCACTGGAATATATTTTTCGTGGGAGTTATGAAATATCTCCTTAAATGTACACCACTCTTCATCAACCGTCCTACACTTGAATCTATTTTCCCAGTCCACTTTAGCCACATCTGCCCTCATACCTTTGCAGTCTTCTTTATTTAAGGTTAATACGCTGGTTTGAATTCCAACTTTGTCGCCCTCCATCTGAATTTGAAATTCAACCATGCTATGTGTTGTGTATGAATAAAGAGTCTGACCAGATACTGTGAGCTCAAAATAAAGTGTGACCGTAGTCTTTTATTGCAGGTCTTCAGAGTGCCTCTCCAGACCGTGAGGCCTCCTTAAGTACAGGTGCTCCCAAGGGATTGTGGGATCCCTTGGAATGCCAGGGGATGAGCCCTCTGGTGGTTACACAAGATATTTACAGGTTTACATATATAACAACACTCCCCCCCCCCTCCCCCCCCACACACAAAGTCAATAGTGTAACTATTTACAAGGTGAGACAATCTGGGGCCTTTCTTTCCCTGGTTGATCCTCTCAGTGCAAATGCTGGTTTAGATGAGTCATTTGTTGGGCCCTTGCTGGGCTGCTGTGCAACTGGCCTTGCTGGGCTGCCTGGTGTGGTGAGCCCTGCTGGGCTGCTGCTGGTGATGGGTTCTACTTCGTGGTCAACCGCTGTGTCGGTTGCCACTGGTGTGTATGTTGGGGGGGGGGGGGAGGTCAAAAAGGTAGGGTCTAATGTGGGTAGCTCTGGATAGTCCGTGAATCTGAGTTTGATTTGATCCAAGTGTTTCCTGTAGATGAGGCGAGTTGAAAGTTTGATCCGAAACACCCTACTCCCCTCTTTGGCCACAACAGTACCAGGAAGCCACTTGGGACCTTGTCCGTAGTTCAACACAAATACAGGATTATTAATTTCAATTTTGCGTGTCACATTTGCGCTATCATGATATGTTCTTTGTTGAAGCCACCTGCTCTCTACCTGTTCGTGTAGATCAGGGTGGACTAACAAGAACCTTGTCTTTAGTGCCCTTTTCATGAGCAGTTCAGCGGGTGGAATCCCAGTGAGCGAGTGGGGTCTCGTGCAGTAACTAAGCAGGACTTGGGATAGGCGAGTCTTCAGTGAGCTTTCAGTTACCCTCTTCAAGTTCTGCTTGATGGTTTGCACTGCTCTCTCCACCTGACCATTGGATGCTGGTTGAATGGGGCAGATGTAACATGTTTGATCCCATTGTGGGTCATGAACTCTGAACTCGGCACTGTTGAAACACCGCCCATTGTCGCTCACAAGGACATCAGGCAGGCCGTACGTGGCAAACATGGCCCGCTGGCTTTCAGTGGTGGCAGCGGACGTGCTTGCCAACATTATCTCACATTCAATCCATTTGGAGTACGCATCTACAACCACTAGGAAAATTTTTCCCAAGAACGGGCCTGCATAGTGGACATGTACCCTAAACCACGGTTTGGAGGGCCAAGACCATAAACTTAGTGGCGCCTCCCTGGGTGCATTGCTTAACTGTGAACATGTGTTACATTAGTGCACGCAGAACTCTAAGTCCGCATTGATATCGGGCCACCACACATGGGATCTGGCTATCGCTTTCATCATTACAATGCCTGGGTGAGTACTGTGGAGATCACTAATGAAAGTATCCCTGCCCTTTTTGGGTACCACTACCCGATATCCCACAGAAGGCAGTCTGCCTGTTTAGACATTTCATCTTTGCACTGCTGGTACGGCTTTATCTCTTTCTGCATTTCTAATGGGACACTGGACCAGCTCCCGTGAAGCACACAATTTTTTACTAAGGACAGTAAGGGGTCCTGGCTCGTCCAGGTTCTAATCTGTAGGGCGGTAACGGGTGATTGCTCACTCTCGAATGCTTTCATTACCATGACTAAATCTGTGGGCTGTGCCATTTTCACGCCCGTGGTGGGCAATGGCAGCCTACTAAGAGTATCGGCACAGTTTTCTGTTCCTGGTCTGTGGCGTAGTTGTATGCGGACAGCATGAGTGCACATCTCTGGATGCGGGCCGATGCATTCGTATTTATCCCCTTACTTTCAGAAAAGAGGGATATCAGTGGCTTATGGTCAGTTTCCATTTCAAATTTGAGCCCAAACAGATACTGATGCATTTTCTTTACCCCATAAACACATGCTAACGCTTCTTTTTCAATCATGCTGTAGGCCCTCTCAGCCTTAGACAGGCTTCTGGATGCATAAGCAACCGAGTGCAATTTCCCAGATTCATTAGCTTGTTGCAATACACACCCGACACCATATGACGACGCATCACATGCTAGTACCAAACACTTACATGGATCATACAACACAAGCAATTTGTTTGAGCATAAAAATGATCTAGCTTTTATAAAGGCATTTTCTTGGCTTTTACCCGATACCCATTCATCTCCTTTATGCAGTAAAGCATGCAGTGCTTCTAACAGTGTGCTGAGACCTGGTAAGAAATTACCAAAGTCATTCAGGAGTCCTAGAAACGACCGCAGCTCCATCGCATTCTGTGGCCTCGGTGCGTTCTCGATTTCCTCCATCTTCGAATCGGTCGCCTGATGTCGTCCGTCCTGATTCTTCTCCCCACGAACTCCACTTCAGACGCCAGGAAAATGCACTTCGAGCATTTTAACCTGAGCCCCATGTGGTTGAGTCCACTAAGAATCTCCTCCAGGTTCTGCAGATGCTCGACTGTGACCGACCTGTAACCAAGATATCGTCCTGGAAGACCACGGTGCGCGGGACCGATTTCAGTAAGCTTTCCATGTTTCCCTGGAATATCGCCGCAGCTGATCGAATCCCAAACGGGCATCTGTTGTAAATGAAGAGACTTTTGTGCGTGTTGATGCAGGTGAGGCCCTTCGATGATTCCTCCAGCTCCTATGTCATGTAGCCGAGGTCAAGTCCAGCTTTGTGAACATCATTCCTCCCGCCAGCATTGCAAAAAGGTCATCTGACTTTGGTAGTGGATATTGATCCTTCAGGGAGAAACGATTGATAGTTACTTTGTAATCACAACAGATTCTGATGGTGCCATCTCCCTTGAGGACTGAAACAATCAGACTGGCCCACTCATTGAGATCGATCGGCAAAATGATGCCCTCTCGTTGCAGCCGGTCCAGCTCGATCTCCACCCTCTCTCTCATCATGTATGGTACCGCTCTCGCCTTGTGATGGATGGGTCGTGCTCCTGGAATTAGGTGGATCTGCACTTATGTTCCTTGGAACTTCCCGATGCCTGGTTCGAACAGCGAGGGGAACTTTTTTAAGACCTGGGCACACGAAGTGTCATCAACGGCCGAGCAGCGTGGGACCATCACCTGGTACCACCCAGAGTAGTAGCTTGTGCACCGCTCCATCGTAGAAGACCTTTACAGTAGCACTGCCGATTACAGGACTCAGTTCCTTTGTGTAAGTTCTCAGTTTAATGCGAATGTGAGTCAGGACTGGCCTTGAGGCCTTGCTGCACCACAATTTATCGAAAGTCTTTTTGCTCATAATGGACTAGCTAGCGCCCGTGTCCAGCTTCATTGACACCGGGAGTCCATTTAATTCAACATTCAGCATTATCGGGGGACACTTTGTGTTGAATGTGTGCACCCCATATACCTCTGCCTCCTCGATCTGAGGCTCTGGTTCGTCGTGATCTGCCATGGATCTGTCCTCCTCTGCAACATGGTGATTTGCAGGATTAGCAGGGTTTGCAGCTCACCTGCACATACGTTGGACGTGTCCCATTGTTCCACAGTCCTTGCAAACATATCCTTCGAAGCGGCATGAATAGAAACGATGATCACCCCCGCAGCGCCAACAAATTGTTAATGGCTTTGTATTCACCACCCTTGATGGTGGACTCTGAGACATCTGTGGACATGCAGCTGCAGGCATGTGAGGCCTGCCCTGTACGTTGTGATTCGAAAACAACATCACTTTGTTCACAGTATTTGTAGCAGCACTCTTGTGCTGAGAGATTTGCTTGGTATTGTCATTGGTGGCAATGAATACCTGGGCTATCGCTATGGCCTTACTCAAGGTTGGGGTCTGTACAAAGTTTGTGAAGTATCACATCATGGCCAGTGCCAAGTACAAAAAAGTCCCTGAGCATGTGCTCCAAATGTCCTTCAAATTCGCAATGTCGTGGAAGGTGTCTTAGCTCGGTGACATAGCTCGCCACTTCCTGGCCTTCAGACCTTTTGTCGGTGTAGAACTGGTACCTCGCCATCAGAACACTTTCCTTCGGGTTCAGATAATTCCAGACCAGTGTGCACAAATTATTGTACAATTTCTCTGTGGGTTTCGCTGGAGCAAGCAGATTTTCATGATGCCATTCGGTGGTGCCCCGCAAACGGTGAGGAGAATCGCCCTTTGTTTGGCAACTTTCGCTTCTCCTTCCAGCTCGTTGGCCATGAAGTATTGGTCGAGTCACTTCACGAAGGTTTCCCAATCATCTCCCTCTGAAAATTTCTCCAGGATGCCCACTGTTCTCTGCATCATTGGGTTCGTCATCTGTATCTCATCGTCAGTTGTTGTGTATGAATAAAGAGTCTGACCAGATACTGTGAGCTCAAAGTAATGTGTGACCGTAGTCTTTTGCTGCAGCTCTCCAGAGTGCCTCTACAGCCCGTGAGGCTTCATTAAGTACAGGTGCTCCCAAGGGATCCCACAATCCCTTGGGACTCCAGGGGATGAGCCCTCTGGCAGTTACACAAGGTATTTACAGGTTTACATATATAACACTATGATCACTCATTCCAAGGGGATCTTTTACTCGGTGATTGTTTATTAATCCTGTCTCATTACACAGGACCAGATCTAAGATAGCCTGCCTCCTGGTTGGTTCTGTTACATACTGCTCAAGAAACTCATCCCTTATGCATTCTGTGAATATGTTGGAATCAATTATTAAAGAAGAAATAGCAGTGCATTTGGAAAGCAGTGACAGGATCGGTCCAAGTCGGCATGGATTTATGAAAGGGAAATCATGCTTGACAAATCTTCTGGAATTTTTTGAGGATGTAACTAATGGAGTGGACAAGCGAGAACCAATGAATGTGGTGCATTTGGACTTTCAAAAGGCTTTTGACTAAATTCTATACAAGAGATTAGTGTGCAAAATTAAAGGACATGTTATTGGGGGTAATGTATTGACATGGATAGAGAACTTGTTGGCAGACAGGAAGCAGAGAGTCGGGCCCTTTTCAGAATGACAGGCAGTGACTAGTGGGTGCCACAGGGCTCACTGCTGGGACCCCAGCTATTTACAATATACATCAATGATTTAGATGAAGGAATTGAGTGTAATATTTCCAAGTTTGCAGATGACACTAAGCTGGGTGGCGGTGTGAGCTGTGAGGAGGATGCTATGAGGCTGCAGAGTGACTTGGACAGGTTAGGTGAGTTTGCAAATGCATGGCAGATGCAGTATAATGTGGATAAATGTGAGGTTATCCACTTTGGTGGCAAAAACAGGAAGGTAGAATATTATCTGAATGGCGACAGATTAGGAAAAGGGGAGGTGCAACGAGACCTGGGTGTCATGGTACATCGGTCATTGAAGGTTGGCATGCAGGTACAGCAGGCAGTGAAGACGGCGAATGGCATGTTGGCCTTTATAGCTAGGGGATTTGAGTATAGGAGCAGGGAGGTCTTACTGCAGTTGTACAGGGCCTTGGTGAGGCCTCACCTAGAATATTGCATTCAGTTTTGATCTCCTAATCTGAGGAAGGGCATTCTTGCTATTGAGGGAGTGCAGCGAGGGTTCACCAGACTGATTCCCGGGATGGCAGGACTGATATATGAGGAGAGACTGGATCGTAGGGCCTTTATTCACTGGAGTTTAGAAGAATGAGAGGGGATCTTATAGAAACATATAAAATTCTGACGGGACTGGACAGGTTAGATGCAGGAAGAATGTTTCCAATGTTGGGGAAGTCCAGAACCAGGGGTCACAGTCTAAGGATAAGGGGTAAGCCATTTAGGACCGAGATGAGGAGAAACTTTTCACTCAGAGAGTTGTTAACCTGTGGAATTCTGTACCGCAGAGAGTTGTTGATGCCAGTTCATTAGATATATTCAAGAGGGAGTTAGATATGGCCCTTACGGCTGAAGGGATCAAGGGGTATGGAGCGAAAGCAGGAAAGGGATACTGAGGTGAATGATCAGCCATGATCTTATTGAATGGTGGTGCAGACTCGAAGGGCCAAATGGCCTACTCCTGCACCTATTTTCTATGTTTCTATGAATTCTTCCTCAAGACTACACTGACCAATTTGATTTGTCCAATCAATATGGAGGTTAAAATCACCCATGATTATTGCTGTTCCCTTTTTACAAGCCCCCACTATTTCTTGGTTTATACTCCGACCAACAGAGTTACGACTGTTAGAGGTCCTATAGACTACGCCCACCAGTGACATTTTCCCCTTATTGTTGCTTAGCTCCACCCAAACTGTTTCAACATCCTGATCATTTAAGCCATTATTGTTTTTCACTATTGCAGTGATTCCATCCTTTATCAACAGAGCTACCCCACCTCCTTTTCCTTTCTGTCTGTCCTTTCGAATTGTCAAGTACCCCTGAATGTTTTGTTCCCAGTCTTGGTCACCTAGCAACCACGTCTCTGTTATGGCTACCAGATCATACCCATTTTTAACTATTTGTGCCAACAGCTCATCTAATTTGTTACGAATGCTGCGTGCATTCAGATAAAGAGCTTTTAAATGTGTTTTCTTACCATTTTCTCCTACTATGGCCCCAGTTTCTGATACACTCTTATGTTTATAGATTCTGTCCTTTCCTGTCATGCTCTGGTTTTCGTTTCGCCCAATGCTACCCTGCTCTATTGCCTTCGCCTTGTTCTTTGAGCTTTTAGGTTTCTGCTCACCTGAACCCGCCCCACCACTAATTAGTTTAAAGTCTTCTATTGTCAGCAAACTTGGATACAATTCACTCAGCCCCTTCATCTAGGTCATTACTATAGATTGTAACTAGCCGAGGTCCCTGCACTGATCCTTGCGACACCCCACTAGTTACAGCCGGCCAACCTGAAAAAGACCCGATTATCCCTACTCCCTGTTTTCTGTTCATTAACCAACTATCTAACCATGCTAGTATCTTACCCCCAACCCTATGAGACCTAATCTTGTGTAATAACCTTTATGTGGCACCTTATTAAATGTCTTTTGGAAATCAAAATATACTACATCCACTGGTTACCCTTTATCTACCCTGCTAGTTACATCCTAAAAAAACTATTAAATTTGTCAAACACAATTTCCCTTTCATAAAACCATGTTGACCGATGTCAGACTAACTGGCCTGTAGTTCCCTGTTTTCTCTCTCCCTCCTTTCTTGAATAGCAGTGTTACATTTGCTACCTTCCAATTCACTGGGACCTTTCTAGAATCTAGGGAATTTTCAAAGATCAAAAATTTTGATGTACAAACCCTTATACGGGTAGCTCTACTAGTGATAACATTCAGATTTGTGGAAATCCAGCTTCTCCTCAAGGTAGTCAACGTTTAGTATGCTATAATCATAGGTCCCTATAAGAGCATGTAAACAAACTACAGTCATCTTATAAATCCTAAAAATCTGTAACTCGCTCACCAAAAGGCTCAGGATGCTGGGTCAAGTGAAATTCTCAAAGCTGAACTCAATAAAAAGCGGGTACATCTCGGACACATTGTTGGGTTCGATATCGGGAAAATGTGAAAGTTGCATTTCGCTGTGACCTCTGCAAAGTTATGGGCGCAGTGATCGCACAGCATGTTCTGTGGCAATGACTTGAAAGGCGCCGGCTGCAGAGACAGCTTCGGGTAAATGTGGATCCTCCCCAGAGGAGACACCCCAGACGGCGGGGCAGGAGGCCATACAGACTCAGGGTTTACCGTGCGAGTTACTCTTATCTTGAGATGTCTGAGGAGTACTGCTTTAGAAGGCTGAGCCTCCACAAGGAGGTGGTCACGGACCTTTGCCACCTTCTGCAGACATAGCTGGCAGCTGACATTGGCACCAGGCCCTCGCTGTCAGTGGCAGTGAAAGTGACAGCAGCACTCAACTTCTATGTTACCGGCTCCTTCCAGTCTCCTTCCAGTCTACTGTAGGCGACATATGCAACATCTCGCAGCTTGCAGTACATGGCTCCATTCACCAGGTTACCGACGTCTCTACAGTAAATGAATGGACTAGATCAAGTTCAGTATGTCCAGGGAAGACCCGGAGGAGCACTGCCGTGATCTCGCCAGGATAGCGGGTTTCCCCAGGGTTCAGGGGGCCATCCATTGTACTCATTGACATTGCGTGACCCGCTTCACCTGGTCATCTGCTGAAGACATCACGTCCCACCCTCCAAGCCTCCATGCATACAAATGGCAACACAAGATTGTGACAAATAAAACAGATTTTTATTGACAGAAAACACCATAGTGTGCTGTAAAGAAGCACTAAAGGACGCCATCATCTATCACAAATAATAATTGAAACCAGTCCCCTTGAAACATTATTACCCACATACACGTGCAACTATTCACATTACTCCATCATGGAACAAGGGCAGCATCTTTGGGCAGCATCACACAATTCTTTATTGGCACATCCAACTGCAACTATTTACATTAGTTCGCATTAGAGCAAGGTGACCATTTCTGGCCACCAGCACACTCATATTTACTGGCTCTTTCTCAGTGCTTTCCCACCCCTTCCCTTCTCCCACCTCCCAGGCCTACTGCTCCTCCTCAATGGGGTCTCAGCAACAAGGCTGGTAGAAGGTCGCTGCGTTGGCGCTGCTGCTACAGCTGATGGCCTAGCAGTACGTTCTGCGCCACTTCGGTCCCTGGAAAGGCCAGCTGCGGACAGCATGGTGGATGGGTTGCAGAGAACGCAGGGCCAGGGGTGGAATGATGTCCTGAGAGAGGAAATCACCTTCCAACAGGCCTGATACACTGCTGCACCTCCGGGGCAGAGCCTCAGAATTTGGAGGTATCTGGCTGAGCACAGATTGCTGCCGTGCTTCACCAACGTTAGTTCCCTGTGCAACTGATGGGACCCCAGACACGATGGCAGCAGTCGGTGCCTGCGTGGATTCAAGTTAGCTCTGCATCAGGGTAGACTGCGACTGCAGCACACCACGGAGTTGATTGATACCACCACGCACTGATGACATGACAGTCTGCAGGCCTACCATAACATCAGCCTGGTGCTCAATGGCTATGCCACGTCAGCCATAGCCCATGGCACCATGTCTGAGACTCCATGGTCACTTGAAGCATCTAACATCCGTTGGTATCTACCAAGGATGGGCTCGATGGGCTGCTGAGACACAAATGCAATAGTTGAGACGGCCTCCACCACACTCGAAGCAAGTGCATCGATACTCTCGGGCACCCTTGACAAAACACCCAGCAGATCACTGTGACTCTGCAATGACTGGCAAGATCCTCTAAGTTGGCCTCATCATCAGAGTTCTGCTGGGCATCAGTCAGGCACACACTCACCCTCCAGGGGACTAGCCCCCTGATCTCCACTTCCCCATGGCGTTGCTGCAGGCCACTGGGTCCCGGAGCATCACCCACCTCCATCTCCCCAACCACACCTTCCGACAAAAAGCTGCTGGCCCTGCTCTGTGAGGATGCTGGATCCTCTGTCACGTCCAAAGAGGTGTCCTCCATAGGGCTCTGTGAGTTGGTACCCGCCGCCTCTCCAGAGTATCAAGGAGTGCATCCAGGGCGGTGTCCAAGAACTGATGGGGATGCTGACGAGCTGCTGCTGCTGCTGGGTCTGCCATGCTCAGCTTCTGAGTGAGTGCGTAGGAAGAGAATATGCCCACGAGGCGTTAAGGCGCCCACTCAATGGAATCCAGGTGGCGTTACTATGTCTGAGACGCAGCTCCAAATGCTGCCTAACTTCCGGACGTTGAGCCCACACTTAACGGCCCAATTAGCGCAGCATAGCACCTCCAGGTAAGTGTGCAACGCCATGATTTTACACTGCTATCCACTCTTTTGGTGGCAGCACTGAATTTTGCATTTGGGGACCACACCTCTCATGCGGTGACACTGCCTCAAAAATGGTGGTACCGAATTTCGACCTCCCAGTCTTCCCAGCAAATGGTTCACCAAGAAGAGGAGAGGAGAGTAAAGAAGAAGATGGATAAACACTGTCATTCGATTTCACACTCCCAGCCATCAGTTCCTCGAGGTTGTCCTGCAAGTCTATCTGCAGTCTCACCCACTGAAAGTCAGCAACCTTCCACCAGCTATGCTGCAGCCATTGAGGTAGCACTGCATAAGAGCATGGGGACAGGCAAAGGCAACACAAGACAATCACTAAGGGAATGCACAAGGGTGATTTTTCTACGTGATATTGGATGAATTTATGGATAAAGTTGGACTGGAAAGTTTGCTTTGTGGTGGCTTTTATTTCAGCATTGTGGCTAAGAGGACGCTGTGATGGTCAGTAAAAGAGAGAAGGTAAGATGTGTGACAAATGTTGAAAGAGGAATTGGGGTTGTGGTCACTGGTACCACAGGCAGATGATTCGATCCCAGATATCCCGGCCAGAAAGGGACTATCTGGGTTGCATCCTTCCTTCTGCTTCCTCCTTTTCTGCTGCCTCCTATTCCTTCTGCGAATGGCTTGTCCCCTTTGCTGCCTCTGCTTCATCTCCATGTGATGTTGCTGCCCAGGGGGGACTAGAACTAGAGCCCCCAGGACTGTGAGCAAGTGGTGTTCTTAGAGGCTTTCCTTTAACATCGAAAGCCTTTAAAGTGTCCAGTTGCACTTCCTGCACACTTTAACAACTTTTTCAATGTACTGCACCAAGCCACTACTTCAATAAAATGTAAAAAAACGCTCCAAATGCTGAAATTGAAACTTACCTGAAAGATGTGTGTGTCCCTTTAAGAAGCGGTGATCGTAGTGTCACTGTACAACTGCTGCACGCACGTTCTTCCATGCGTACGGCGATGTCCAAAATCGCAGTCGTGCGTCAATTCAGGCGTTGCACTGGGAGAGGCAACGCAGCCAATGGCAGCAAATGGTGGCCACAGTGTTCTGCATCGGAAGTGGCAAACAGTGATGCAGCCACCATTTTTTCAACAAAAAAACGGCCTAAATGGACGGCACTACAACCTCAAATTTGGCCCAAAAAACAAAAGAACCCGGTGTTAGAAAGAAAAGAGAATCAGTATCAAAAAATGAGGGAGATAGAATAAACTAACTTCACTAAGATAGGGAAATCGGGGACCAAGACTAACCAACTGGGAAAACCATGCACGTGTGAACCCCAAGGACATAATGTGGACCGAGTTAGATTCAAAAATAAGAGTGTTAGATACACAGGGAAGGAATGAAAAAGAGATATCTACAGCAATATAAATATACAATGAAAGACAAAACACAAAAGAAAAAAGACAGATTTAATCCAAGTACTGATAATTATACTGGAACAGACAATGAAACAGATAATGAGGATAGGAAAGTAAAAGATGAGATAGAGATTGCAGAGTCCAAGATAGAGAGAGTTCAGATTCCGAGATCGAGACAGTTCAGAGTCAGAGACAGAGAGAGTTCAGAGTCCGAGATAGAGACAGTCCGAGATAGAGACAGTTCGGAGTCCGAGATAGAGACAGATCAGAGTCAGAGATAGAGACAGTTCGGAGTCCGAGATAGAGACAGATCAGAGTCAGAGATAGAGATAGTTCAGAGTCAGAGATAGAGATAGTTCAGAGTCCGAGAGAGTTCAGAGTCCGAGATAGTTCAGAGTCCGAGATAGAGACAGATCAGAGTCAGCGATAGAGACAGTTCAGAGTCAGAGATAGAGACAGATCAGAGTCAGAGACAGTCCAAAGTCCGAGATAGAAAGAGTTCATAGTCAGACATAGAGACAGTTCAGAGTCAGACATAGAGACAGTTCAGAGTCCGAGATAGAGAGAGTTCAGAGTCCGAGAGATCGAGACAGTTCAGAATCAGAGATACAGACAGTTCAGAGTTCGAGATAGAGATAGTTCAGAGTCCGAGAGACAGAGACAGTTCAGAGTCAGACATAGAGAGAGTTCAGAGTCAGAGATAGAGATAGTTCAGAATCAGAGATAGAGACATGTCAGAATCAGAGACAGTTCAGAGTCAGAGATAGAGGTAATTCAGAGTCCGAGATAGAGACAGTTCAGAGTCCGAGATAGAGATAGTTCAGAGTCCGACTGATAGAGAGAGTTCAGAGTCAGAGATAGAGAGAGTTCAGAGTCCGAGAGATAGAGACAGTTCAGAGTCAGAGATAGAAAGGGTTCATAGTCAGAGAGAGGGAGACAGATCAGAGTCAGAGACCGTTCAACGTCCGAGATAGAGACAGTTCAGAGTCAGAGACCGTTCAACGTCCGAGATAGAGACAGTTCAGAGTCAGACATAGAGACAGTTCACAGTCCGAGATTGAGATAGTTCAAAATCTCGAGAGATAGAGACAGTTCATAGTCGGACATAGAGACAGTTCGGAGTCCGAGATAGAGACAGTTCAGAGTCAGAGATAGATATATTTCAGAGTCGGAGATAGAGACAGTTCAGAGTCCGAGATAGAGACAGATCAGAGTCAGCGATAGAGACAGTTCAGAGTCAGAGATAGAGACAGATCAGAGTCAGAGACAGTCCAAAGTCCGAGATAGAGAGAGTTCATAGTCAGACATAGAGACAGTTCAGAGTCAGACATAGAGACAGTTCAGAGTCCGAGATAGAGGGAGTTCAGAGTCCGAGAGATCGAGACAGTTCAGAATCAGAGATACAGACAGTTCAGAGTTCGAGATAGAGATAGTTCAGAGTCCGAGAGATAGAGACAGTTCAGAGTCAGACATAGAGAGAGTTCAGAGTCAGAGATAGAGATAGTTCAGAATCAGAGATAGAGACATGTCAGAATCAGAGACAGTTCAGAGTCAGAGATAGAGGTAATTCAGAGTCCGAGATAGAGACAGTTCAGAGTCCGAGATAGAGATAGTTCAGAGTCCGACTGATAGAGAGAGTTCAGAGTCCGAGAGATAGAGACAGTTCAGAGTCAGAGATAGAAACGGTTCATAGTCAGAGAGATGGAGACAGATCAGAGTCAGAGACCGTTCAACGTCCGAGATAGAGACAGTTCAGAGTCAGAGACCGTTCAACGTCCGAGATAGAGACAGTTCAGAGTCAGACATAGAGACAGTTCACAGTCCGAGATTGAGATAGTTCAAAATCTCGAGAGATAGAGACAGTTCATAGTCAGACATAGAGACAGTTCGGAGTCCGAGATAGAGACAGTTCAGAGTCAGAGATAGAGATAGTTCAGAGTCAGAGATAGAGATAGTTCAGAGTCCGAGAGAGTTCAGAGTCCGAGATAGTTCAGAGTCCGAGATAGAGACAGATCAGAGTCAGCGATAGAGACAGTTCAGAGTCAGAGATAGAGACAGATCAGAGTCAGAGACAGTCCAAAGTCCGAGATAGAAAGAGTTCATAGTCAGACATAGAGACAGTTCAGAGTCAGACATAGAGACAGTTCAGAGTCCGAGATAGAGAGAGTTCAGAGTCCGAGAGATCGAGACAGTTCAGAATCAGAGATACAGACAGTTCAGAGTTCGAGATAGAGATAGTTCAGAGTCCGAGAGACAGAGACAGTTCAGAGTCAGACATAGAGAGAGTTCAGAGTCAGAGATAGAGATAGTTCAGAATCAGAGATAGAGACATGTCAGAATCAGAGACAGTTCAGAGTCAGAGATAGAGGTAATTCAGAGTCCGAGATAGAGACAGTTCAGAGTCCGAGATAGAGATAGTTCAGAGTCCGACTGATAGAGAGAGTTCAGAGTCAGAGATAGAGAGAGTTCAGAGTCCGAGAGATAGAGACAGTTCAGAGTCAGAGATAGAAAGGGTTCATAGTCAGAGAGAGGGAGACAGATCAGAGTCAGAGACCGTTCAACGTCCGAGATAGAGACAGTTCAGAGTCAGAGACCGTTCAACGTCCGAGATAGAGACAGTTCAGAGTCAGACATAGAGACAGTTCACAGTCCGAGATTGAGATAGTTCAAAATCTCGAGAGATAGAGACAGTTCATAGTCGGACATAGAGACAGTTCGGAGTCCGAGATAGAGACAGTTCAGAGTCAGAGATAGATATATTTCAGAGTCGGAGATAGAGACAGTTCAGAGTCCGAGATAGAGACAGATCAGAGTCAGCGATAGAGACAGTTCAGAGTCAGAGATAGAGACAGATCAGAGTCAGAGACAGTCCAAAGTCCGAGATAGAGAGAGTTCATAGTCAGACATAGAGACAGTTCAGAGTCAGACATAGAGACAGTTCAGAGTCCGAGATAGAGGGAGTTCAGAGTCCGAGAGATCGAGACAGTTCAGAATCAGAGATACAGACAGTTCAGAGTTCGAGATAGAGATAGTTCAGAGTCCGAGAGATAGAGACAGTTCAGAGTCAGACATAGAGAGAGTTCAGAGTCAGAGATAGAGATAGTTCAGAATCAGAGATAGAGACATGTCAGAATCAGAGACAGTTCAGAGTCAGAGATAGAGGTAATTCAGAGTCCGAGATAGAGACAGTTCAGAGTCCGAGATAGAGATAGTTCAGAGTCCGACTGATAGAGAGAGTTCAGAGTCCGAGAGATAGAGACAGTTCAGAGTCAGAGATAGAAACGGTTCATAGTCAGAGAGATGGAGACAGATCAGAGTCAGAGACCGTTCAACGTCCGAGATAGAGACAGTTCAGAGTCAGAGACCGTTCAACGTCCGAGATAGAGACAGTTCAGAGTCAGACATAGAGACAGTTCACAGTCCGAGATTGAGATAGTTCAAAATCTCGAGAGATAGAGACAGTTCATAGTCAGACATAGAGACAGTTCGGAGTCCGAGATAGAGACAGTTCAGAGTCAGAGATAGATATATTTCAGAGTCGGAGATAGAGACAGTTCAGAGTCAGAGATAGAGACAGTTCAGAGTCAGATACAGTTCAGAGTCCGAGATAGAGATAGTTCAGAGTCCGAGATCGAGACAGTTCAGAGTCAGAGATAGTGAGATTTCAGAATCAGAGATAGAGACAGTTCAAAGTCCGAGATAGAGACAGTTCAGAGTCCGAGATAGAGATAGTTCAGAGTCAGAGATAGAGACAGTTCAGAGTCAGCGATCGAGACAGTTCAGATTCAGAGAGAGAGACAGTTCAGAGTCAGAGAGAGAGACAGTTCAGAGTCTGAGAGATAGAGACAGTTCAGAGTCAGAAATAGAGACAATTCAGAGGCCGAGATAGTGATAGTTCAGAGTCAGAGATAGAGACAGTTCAGAGTCCGAGATAGATAGTTCAGAGTCCGAGAGATAAATAGAGTTCCGAGTCAGAGATAGAGAGAATTCAGATTCCGAGAGATAGAGAGATTTCAGAGTCAGAAATAGGGACAGTTCAGAGTCAGAGATAGAGACAGTTCAGAGACCGAGATAGAGACAGTTCAGAGTTCGAAAGATAGAGACAGTTCAGAGTCAGAGATAGAGGTAATTCAGAGTCCGAGAGATGGAGACAGTTCAGAATCAGAGATACAGACAGTTCAGAGTTCGAGATAGAGATAGTTCAGAGTCAGAGATAGAGACAGTTCAGAGTCAGAGATAGAGACAGTTCAGAGTCAGAGACAGTTCAGAGTCCGAGATAGAGACTGTTCAGAATCAGAGATAGAGACATTTCAGAGTCAGAGATAGAGACAGTTGAGAGTCAGAGATAGAGGCAGTTCAGAGTCAGAGAGATGCAGAAAGATCAGAGTCAGAGACCGTTCAACGTCCGAGATAGAGACAGTTCAGAGTCAGATATAGAGACAGTTCACAGTCCGAGATAGAGATAGTTCAAAATCTCGAGAGATACAGACAGTTCAGAGTCAGACATAGAGACAGTTCAGAGTCAGAGATAGAGATAGTTTAGAGTCAGAGATAGAGACAGTTCAGAGTCAGAGAGATAGAGACAGTTCAGAGTCAGAGACAGTTCAGAGTCCGAGATAGAAACTGTTCAGAATCAGAGATAGAGACAGTTCAGAGTCAGAGATAGAGACAGTTGAGAGTCAGAGATAGAGACAGTTCAGAGTCAGAGAGATAGAGAGAGTTCAGAGTCCGAGATAGAGACAGTTCAGAGTCAGATATAGAGACAGTTCGGAGTCCGAGATAGCGATAGTTCAGAGTCCGAGATCGAGACAGTTCAGAGTCAGAGATCGAGAAATTTCAGAATCAGAGTTAGAGACAGTTCAGAGTCAGAGATAGAGACAGTTCAGAGTCCGAGATAGAGACAGTTCAGAGTCAGACATAGAGAAAGTTCAGACTCCGAGATAGAGACTGTTCAGAATCAGAGATAGAGACAGTTGAGAGTCAGAGAGATAGAGACAGATCAGAGTCAGAGGCCGTTCAACTTCCGAGATATAGACAGTTCAGAGTCAGACATAGAGACAGTTCAGAGTCCGAGATAGAGACAGTTCAGAGTCAGACATAGAGACAGTTCAGAGTCCGAGATAGAGACAGTTCAGAGTCAGACATAGAGACAGTTCAGAGTCAGAGACAGTTCAGAGTCCGAGATAGAGACTGTTCAGAATCAGAGATAGAGACATTTCAGAGTCAGAGATAGAGACAGTTGAGAGTCAGAGATAGAGACAGTTCAGAGTCAGAGAGATGCAGAAAGATCAGAGTCAGAGACCGTTCAACGTCCGAGATAGAGACAGTTCAGAGTCAGATATAGAGACAGTTCACAGTCCGAGATAGAGATAGTTCAAAATCTCGAGAGATACAGACAGTTCAGAGTCAGACATAGAGACAGTTCATAGTCAGAGATAGAGATAGTTCAGAGTCAGAGATAGAGACAGTTCAGAGTCAGAGAGATAGAGACAGTTCAGAGTCAGAGACAGTTCAGAGTCCGAGATAGAAACTGTTCAGAATCAGAGATAGAGACAGTTGAGAGTCAGAGATAGAGACAGTTGAGAGTCAGAGATAGAGACAGTTCAGAGTCAGAGAGATAGAGACAGTTCAGAGTCTGAGATAGAGACAGTTCAGAGTCAGATATAGAGACAGTTCGGAGTCCGAGATAGCGATAGTTCAGAGTCCGAGATAGAGACAGTTCAGAATCAGAGTTAGAGACAGTTCAGAGTCAGAGATAGAGACAGTTCAGAGTCCGAGATAGAGACAGTTCAGAGTCAGACATAGAGACAGTTCAGAGTCCGAGATAGAGATAGTTCAGAGTCCGAGAGATGGAGACAGTTCACAGTCAGAGCTAGTGACAGTTCAGAGTCAGACACGGAGACAGTTCAGAGTCCGAGATAGAGATAGTTCAGAGTCCGAGAGATCGAGATTGTTCAGAGTCAGATATAGAGAGAGTTCAGAGTCAGAGATCGAGAGAGTTCAGAGTCAGAGATAGAGATAGTTCAGTGTCAGAGATAGAGAGAGTGCATCGTCAGAGATAGAGACAGTTCAGAGTCAGAGATCGAGAGAGTTCAGAGTCAGAGATAGCGACAGTTCAGAGTCCGAGATAGAGACAGATTAGAGTCAGAAATCGAGATAGTTCAGAGTCCGAGGGATGGAGACAGTTCACAATCATAGATAGTGACAGTTCAGAGTCAGACATGGAGACAGTTCAGAGTCAGAGATAGTGACAGTTCAGACTCAGAGATAGAGAGAGTTCATAGTCAGAGATGGAGACAGTTCAGAGTCAGAGATAGTGACAGTTCAGAGTCAGACATGGAGACAGCTCAGAGTCCGAGATAGAGATAGTTCAGAGTCCGAGAGATCGAGACAGTTCAGAGTCAGATATAGAGACAGTTCAGAGTCAGAGATCGAGAGAGTTCAGAGTTCACGATAGAGATAGTTCTGAGTCCGAGATGGAGACAGTTCAGAGTCAGAGATAGAGACAGATTAGAATCAGAAATAGAGACAGTTCAGAGTCCGTGATAGAGATAGTTCAGCGTCCGAGAGATGGAGACAGTTCACAGTCAGAGATAGTGACAGTTCAGAGTCAGACATGGAGATAGTTCAGAGTCCACGATAGAGATAGTTCAGAGTCAGAGATAGAGACAGTTCAGAGTCAGAGATAGAGACAGTTCTGAGTCAGAGATAGATTTAGTTCAGAGTCCGAGATAGAGACAGTTCAGAGTCAGAGATAGAGACAGTTCAGAGTCAGAGATAGATATATTTCAGAGTCCGAGAGTTCGCTCCAGTTCAGAGTCAGATATAGAGACAGTTCAGAGTCCGTGATAGAGGTAGTTCAGAGTCCGAGAGATGGAGACAGTTCACAGTCAGAGATAGTGACAGTTCAGAGTCAGACATGGAGATAGTTCAGAGTCCGAGATAGATATAGTTCAGAGTCCGAGAGATCGCTCCAGTTCAGAGTCAGATATAGAGACAGTTCAGTGTCAGAGATAGAGAGAGTTCATCGTCAGAGATAGAGACACTTCAGAGTCAGAGATCGAGAGAGTTCAGAGTCAGAGATAGCGACAGTTCAGAGTCCGAGATAGAGACAGATTAGAGTCAGAAAAAGAGATAGTTCAGAGTCCGAGGGATGGAGACAGTTCACAATCATAGATAGTGACAGTTCAGAGTCAGACATGGAGACTGTTCAGAGTCAGAGATAGTGACAGTTCAGACTCAGTGATAGGGAGAGTTCATAGTCAGAGATGGAGAGAATTCAGGGTCAGAGATATAGACAGTTGCGAGTCAGAGATAGAGACAGTTCTGCGTCAGAGATAGAGACAGTTCAGAGTCCGAGAGATGGAGACAGTTCAGAGTCAGAGATAGTGACAGTTCAGAGTCAGACGTGGAGACAGTTCAGAGTCCGAGATAGAGATAGTTCAGAGTCCGAGAGATCGAGACAGTTCAGAGTCAGATATAGAGACAGTTCAGAGTCAGAGATCGAGAGAGTTCAGAGTTCACGATAGAGATAGTTCTGAGTCCGAGATGGAGACAGTTCAGAGTCAGAGATAGAGACGGATTAGAATCAGAAATAGAGACAGTTCAGACTCAAAGATAGAGATTGTTCAGAGACCGAGATCGAGACAGTTCAGAATCAGAGATAGAGGCGGTTCAGATACCGAGATGGAGACAGTTCACAGTCAGAGATAGAGACAGTTCAGAGTCAGACATCGAGACAGTTCAGATTCCGAGACAGAGATAGTTTCGAGTTAGAGATAGAGACAGTTCAGAGTCAGAGACAGAGAGAGTTCAGAGTCCGAGAGATAGAGACAGTTCGGAGTCAGACGTAGAGAAAGTTCAGAGTCAGAGATAGAGACAGTTCAGTGTTCGAGATAGAGACAGTTCAGATTCAGAGATAGAGACAGTTGAGAGTCAGAAATCGCGCGAGTTCAGAGTCAGAGATAGAGACAGTTCAGAGTCCGAGATAGAGATAATTCAGAGTCAGAGATAGACAGTTCAGTGTCAGAGATAGAGAGAGTTCATCGTCAGAGATAAAGACAGTTCAGAGTCAGAGATCGAGCGAGTTCAGAGTCAGAGATAGGGACAGTTCAGACTCCGAGATAGAGATAATTCAGAGTCAGAGATCGAGACAGTTCAGAGTTTACGATAGAGATAGTTCAGAGTCCGAGATAGAGACAGTTCTGAGTCAGAGATAGATTTAGTTCAGAGTCCGAGATGGAGACAGTTCAGAGTCAGAGATAGAGACAGATTAGAGTCAGAAATAGAGACAGTTCAGAGTCCATGATTGAGATAGTTCAGAGTCCGAGAGATAGAGACAGTTCAGAGTCAGACATCGAGACAGTTCAGTGTCCGAGATAGAGATAGTTTAGAGTCAGAGATAGAGAGAGTTCAGAGTCCGAGAGATAGAGACAGTTCAGAGTCAGAGAAAGAGACTGTTCAGATATCTAGATGGGGACAGTTCACAGTCAGAGATCGAGACAGTTCAGAGTCAGACATCGAGACAGTTCAGTGTCAGAGATGGAGAGAGTTCATCGTCCGGGATAGAGACAGTTCATAGTCAGAGTTCGAGAGAGTTCAGAGTCAGAGATAGAGACAGTTCAGAGACCGAGATCGAGACAATTCAGAGTCAGAGATAGAGACGGTTCAGATACCGAGATGGAGACAGTTCACAGTCAGAGATAGAGACAGTTCAGAGTCAGAGATAGAGAGAGTTCAGAGTCCGAGAGATACAGAGAGTTCGTAGTCAGAGATAGAGAGAATTCAGGGTCAGAGATAGAGACAGTTCAGAGTCAGAGATCGTGAGAGTTCAGAGTCAGAGATAGAGACAGTTAAGAACTAGAGAGAGAGAGATCGTTCAGATTCAGAGATAGTGTCAGTTCAGACTCAGAGATACAGAGAGTGCATTGTCGGAGATAGCGAGAATTCAGGGTCAGAGATAGAGACAGTTCAGAGTCAGAAATAGAGAGAGTTCAGCGTCAGAGATAGAGACAGTTCAGAGCTAGAGAGAGAGACAGTTCAGAGTCAGAGAAAGAGAATGATCATAGTCGGAGATAGAGTTCGTTCAGAATCCGAGATAGAGACAGTCCGAGATAGAGACAATTCAGAGTCAGAGATAGAGACGGTTCAGAGACCGAGATGGAGGCATTTCACAGTCAGAGATAGAGAGCGTTCTGAGTCCGAGAGATAGAGACAGTTCGGAGTCAGACGTAGAGAATGTAGAGTCAGAGATAGACACAGTTCAGAGTCCGAGATAGAGACAGTTCTGAGTCAGAGATAGATTTCGTTCAGAGTCCGAGATGGAGACAGTTCAGAGTCAGAGATAGAGACAGATTAGAGTCAGAAATAGAGACAGTTCAGAGTCCGTGATTGAGGTAGTTCAGAGTCCGAGAGATGGAGACAGTTCACAGTCAGAGATAGAGACAGTTCAGAGTCAGACATCGAGACAGTTCAGAGTCCGAGATAGAGATAGTTTAGAGTCAGAGATAGAGAGAGTTCAGAGTCAGAGGCAGAGAGAGTTCAGAGTCCGAGAGATAGAGACAGTTCGGAGTCAGAGATAGAGACTGTTCAGATATCGAGATGGAGACAGTTCACAGTCAGAGATAGAGACAGTTCAGAGTCAGACATCGAGACAGTTCAGAGTCCGAGACAGAGATAGTTTAGAGTCAGAGATAGAGAGAGTTCAGAGTCAGAGACAGAGAGAGTTCAGAGTCCGAGAGATAGAGGCAGTTCGGAGTCAGAGGTAGAGAAAGTTCAGAGTCAGAGATAGAGACAGTTCAGTGTTAGAGATAGAGACAGTTCAGAGTCCGAGATAGAGATAGTTCAGAGTCCGAGAGATGGAGACAGTTCACAATCAGAGCTCGTGACAGTTCAGAGTCAGACATGGAGACAGTTCAGATACCGAGATAGATATAGTTCAGAGTCCGAGAGATCGAGAAAGTTCAGAGTCAGATATAGAGACAGTTCAGAGTCAGAGATGGATAGTTCAGTGTCAGAGATAGAAATAGTTCATCGTCAGAGATAAAGACAGTTCAGAGTCAGAGATCGAGCGAGTTCAGAGTCAGAGATAGAGACAGTTCAGAGTCCGAGATAGAGATAATTCAGAGTCAGAGATCGAGGCAGTTCAGAGTTCACGATAGAGATAGTTCAGAGTCCGAGATAGAGACAGTTCTGAGTCAGAGATAGATTTCGTTCAGAGTCCGAGATGGAGACAGTTCAGAGTCAGAGATAGAGACAGATTAGAGTCAGAAATAGAGACAGTTCAGAGTCCGTGATTGAGGTAGTTCAGAGTCCGAGAGATGGAGACAGTTCACAGTCAGAGATCGAGACAGTTCAGAGTCAGACATCGAGACAGTTCAGAGTCCGAGATAGAGATAGTTCAGAGTCAGAGATAGAGACAGTTCGGAGTCAGAGATAGAGACTGTTCAGATACCGAGATGGAGACAGTTCACAGTCAGACATCGAGACAGTTCAGTGTCAGAGATAGAGAGAGTTCATCGTCCGAGACAGTTCAGAGTCAGAGATGGACAGTTCAGTGTCAGAGATAGAGATAGTTCATCGTCAGAGATAAAGACAGTTCAGAGTCAGAGATCGAGCGAGTTCAGAGTCGGAGATAGAGACAGTTCAGAGTCCGAGATAGAGATAATTCAGAGTCAGAGATAGACAGTTCAGTGTCAGAGATAGAGAGAGTTCATCGTCAGAGATAAAGACAGTTCATAGTCAGAGATCGAGAGAGTTCAGAGTCAGAGATAGAGACAGTTCAGAGACCGAGATGGAGACAGTTCACAGTCAGAGATAGAGACAGTTCAGAGTCAGACATCGAAACAGTTCAGAGTCCGAGACAGAGATAGTTTAGAGTCAGAGATAGAGAGAGTTCAGAGTCAGAGATAGAGACAGTTCAGAGTCCGAGAGATAGAGACAGTTCGGAGTCAGACGTAGAGAAAGTTCAGAGTCAGAGATAGAGACAGTTCAGTGTTAGAGATAGTGACAGTTCAGAGTCAGAGATGGAGAGAGTTCACAATCAGAGCTCGTGACAGTTCAGAGTCAGACATGGAGACAGTTCAGATACCGAGATAGATATAGTTCAGGGTCCGAGAGATCGAGAAAGTTCAGAGTCAGATATAGAGACAGTTCAGAGTCAGAGATGGACAGTTCAGTGTCAGAGATAGAAATAGTTCATCGTCAGAGATAAAGACAGTTCAGAGTCAGAGATCGAGCGAGTTCAGAGTCGGAGATAGAGACAGTTCAGAGTCCGAGATAGAGATAATTCAGAGTCAGAGATAGACAGTTCAGTGTCAGAGATAGAGAGAGTTCATCGTCAGAGATAAAGACAGTTCAGAGTCAGAGATCGAGCGAGTTCAGAGTTGAGATAGAGACAGTTCAGAGTCCGAGATAGAGATAATTCAGAGTCAGAGATCGAGGCAGTTCAGAGTTCACGATAGAGATAGTTCAGAGTCCGAGATAGAGACAGTTCTGAGTCAGAGATAGATTTCGTTCAGAGTCCGAGATGGAGACAGTTCAGAGTCAGAGATAGAGACAGATTAGAGTCAGACATAGAGACAGTTCAGAGTCCGTGATTGAGGTAGTTCAGAGTCCGAGAGATGGAGACAGTTCACAGTCAGAGATCGAGACAGTTCAGAGTCAGACATCGAGACAGTTCAGAGTCCGAGATAGAGATAGTTTAGAGTCAGAGATAGAGAGAGTTCAGAGTCAGAGACAGAGAGAGTTCAGAGTCCGAGAGATAGAGACAGTTCGGAGTCAGAGATAGAGACTGTTCAGATACCGAGATGGAGACAGTTCACAGTCAGAGATAGAGACAGTTCAGAGTCAGACATCGAGACAGTTCAGTGTCAGAGATAGAGAGAGTTCATCGTCCGAGAGATCGAGACAGTTCAGAGTCAGATATAGAGACATTTCAGAGTCAGAGATAGAGACAGTTCAGTGTCAGAGATAGAGATAGTTCATCGTCAGAGATAAAGACAGTTCAGAGTCAGAGATCGAGCGAGTTCAGAGTCGGAGATAGAGACAGTTCAGAGTCCGAGATAGAGATAATTCAGAGTCAGAGATAGACAGTTCAGTGTCAGAGATAGAGAGAGTTCATCGTCAGAGATAAAGACAGTTCAGAGACCGAGATCGAGACAGTTCAGAGTCAGAGATAGAGACGGTTCAGATACCGAGATGGAGACAGTTCACAGTCAGAGATAGAGACAGTTCAGAGTCAGACATCGAGACAGTTCAGAGTCCGAGACAGAGATAGTTTAGAGTCAGAGATAGAGAGAGTTCAGAGTCAGAGACAGAGAGAGTTCAGAGTCCGAGAGATAGAGACAGTTCGGAGTCAGACGTAGAGAAAGTTCAGAGTCAGAGATAGAGACAGTTCAGTGTTAGAGATAGTGACAGTTCAGAGTCAGAGATGGAGATAGTTCAGAGTCAGAGATGGAGACATTTCAGAGACCGAGATAGAGACAGTTCAGAGTCCGAGATAAAAACAGTTCTGAGTCAGAGATAGATTTAGTTCAGAGTCCGAGATAGAGAAAGTTCAGTGTCAGAGATAGAGACAGTTCAGAGTCCGAGAAAGAGATAGTTCAGAGTCCGAGAGATGGAGACAGTTCACAGTCAGAGCTAGTGACAGTTCAGAGTCAGACATGGAGACAGTTCAGAGATAGAGATAGTTCAGAGTCCGAGAGATCGAGACAGTTCAGAGTCAGATATATACAGTTCAGAGTTCACGATAGAGATAGTTCAGAGGCCGAGATGGAGACAGTTCAGAGTCAGAGATAGAGACAGATTAGAGTCAGAAATAGAGACAGTTCAGAGTCCGTGATAGAGGTAGTTCAGAGTCCGAGAGATGGAGACAGTTCACAATCAGAGCTCGTGACAGTTCAGAGTCAGACATGGAGACAGTTCAGAGTCCGAGATAGAAATAGTTCATCGTCAGAGATAAAGACAGTTCAGAGTCAGAGATCGAGCGAGTTCAGAGTCAGAGATAGAGACAGTTCAGAGTCCGAGATAGAGATAATTCAGAGTCAGAGATAGACAGTTCAGTGTCAGAGATAGAGAGAGTTCATCGTCAGAGATAAAGACAGTTCAGAGTCTGAGATCGAGCGAGTTCAGAGTCAGAGATAGAGACAGTTCAGAGTCCGAGATAGAGATAGTTCAGAGTCCGAGATAGAGACAGTTCTGAGTCAGAGATAGATTTCGTTCAGAGTCCGAGATGGAGACAGTTCAGAGTCAGAGATAGAGACAGATTAGAGTCAGAAATAGAGATAGTTCAGAGTCCGTGATTGAGATAGTTTAGAGTCAGAGATAGAGAGAGTTCAGAGTCAGAGACAGAGAGAGTTCAGAGTCCGAGAGATAGAGACAGTTCGGAGTCAGAGATAGAGACTGTTCAGATACCGAGATGGAGACAGTTCACAGTCAGAGATAGAGACAGTTCAGAGTCAGAGATAGAGACAGTTCAGAGTCAGACATCGAGACAGTTCAGTGTCAGAGATAGAGAGAGTTCATCATCCGAGATAGAGACAGTTCATAGTCAGAGATCGAGAGAGTTCAGAGTCAGAGATAGAGACAGTTCAGTGTTCGAGATAGAGACAGTTCAGAGTCAGAGATAGAGACAGTTGAGAATCAAAGATGTCGACATTTCAGAGACCGAGATAGAGACAGTTCAGAGTCAGAGATAGAGACGGTTCAGATACCGAGATGGAGACAGTTCACAGTCAGAGATAGAGACAGTTCAGAGTCAGACATCGAGACAGTTCAGTGTCAGAGATAGAGAGAGTTCATCGTCCGAGATAGAGACAGTTCAGAGTCCGAGAGATCGAGACAGTTTAGAGTCAGAGATAGTGACAGTTCAGACTCAGAGATACAGAGAGTTCATAGTCAGAAATAGAGAGAGTTCAGAGCTAGAGAGAGAGTGACAGTTCAGAGTCAGAGAGAGAAAATGATCAGAGTCAGAGATAGAGTTAGTTCAGAATCAGAGATAGAGATAGAGACAGTTCAGTGTTAGAGATACAGACAGTTCAGAGTCAGAGATAGAGACAGTTGAAAGTCAGAGTTGGAGACATTTCAGAGACCGAGATAGAGACAGTTCAGAGTCAGAGATAGAGACGGTTCAGATACCGAGATGGAGACAGTTCACAGTCAGAGATAGAGACAGTTCAGAGTCAGACATCGAGACAGTTCAGAGTCAGAGACAGAGATAGTTTAGAGTCAGAGATAGAGAGAGTTCAGACTCAGAGACAGAGAGAGTTCAGAGTCCGAGAGATAGAGACAGTTCGGACTCAGACGTAGAGAAAGTTCAGAGTCAGAGATAGAGACAGTTCAGTGTTCGAGATAGAGACAGTTCTGAGTCAGAGATAGATTTAGTTCAGAGTCCGAGATAGAGAAAGTTCAGAATCAGAGATAAAGACAGTTCAGAGTCCGAGATAGAGATAGTTCAGAGTCTGAGAGATGGAGTCAGTTCACAGTCAGATATAAAGACAGTTCAGAGTCAGAGATCGAGAGAGTTCAGAGTTCACGATAGAGATAGTTCAGAGTCCGAGATGGAGACATTTCAGAGTCAGAGATAGAGACAGATTAGAGTCAGATATGGAGATAGTTCAGAGTCCGAGATAGATATAGTTCAGAGTCCGAGATAGAGATAGTTCAGAGTCAGAGATAGAGACAGTTCAGTCTCAGAGATAGAGATTGTTCAGAGTCAGAGATAGAAACAGTTCAGAGTCAGAGATAGAGAGAGTTCATCGTCAGAGATAAAGACAGTTCAGAGTCAGAGATCGAGCGAGTTCAGAGTCAGAGATAGAGACAGTTCAGAGTCCGAGATAGAGATAATTCAGAGTCAGAGATCGAGACAGTTCAGAGTTCACGATAGAGATAGTTCAGAGTCCGAGATAGAGACAGTTCTGAGTCAGAGATAGATTTCGTTCAGAGTCCGAGATGGAGACAGTTCAGAGTCAGAGATAGAGACAGATCAGAGTCAGAAATAGAGACAGTTCAGAGTCCGTGATTGAGGTAGTTCAGAGTCCGAGAGATGGAGACAGTTCAGAGTCAGACATCGAGACAGTTCAGAGTCCGAGATAGAGATCGTTTAGAGTCAGAGATAGAGAGAGTTCAGAGTCAGAGACAGAGAGAGTTCAGAGTCCGAGAGAGAGAGATAGTTCGGAGTCAGAGATAGAGCCTGTTCAGATACCGAGATGGAGACAGTTCACAGTCAGAGATAGAGACAGTTCAGAGTCAGACATCGGGACAGTTCAGTGTCAGAGATAGAGAGAGTTCATCGTCCCAGATAGAGACAGTTCATAGTCAGAGATCGAGAGAGTGCAGAGTCAGATATAGAGGCAGTTCAGAGTCAGAGATGGACAGTTCAGTGTCAGAGATAGAAATAGTTCATCGTCAGAGATAAAGACAGTTCAGAGTCAGAGATCGAGCGAGTTCAGAGTCAGAAATAGAGACAGTTCAGAGTCCGTGATTGAGGTAGTTCAGAGTCCGAGAGATGGAGACAGTTCACAGTCAGAGATCGAGACAGTTCAGAGTCAGACATCGAGACAGTTCAGAGTCCGAGATAGAGATAGTTCAGAGTCAGAGATGGACAGTTCAGTGTCAGAGATAGAGATAGTTCATCGTCAGAGATAAAGACAGTTCAGAGTCAGAGATCGAGCGAGTTCAGAGTCGGAGATAGAGACAGTTCAGAGTCCGAGATAGAGATAATTCAGAGTCAGAGATAGACAGTTCAGTGTCAGAGATAGATAGAGTTCATCGTCAGAGATCTGGAGATTTCAGAGTCAGAGATAGAGACAGTTCAGAGACCGAGATCGAGACAGTTCAGAGTCAGAGATAGAGACGGTTCAGATTCCGAGATGGAGACAGTTCACAGTCAGAGATAGAGACAGTTCAGAGTCAGACATCGAGACAGTTCAGAGTCCGAGACAGAGATAGTTTAGAGTCAGAGATAGAGAGAGTTCAGAGTCCGAGAGATAGAGACAGTTCGGAGTCAGACGTAGAGAAAGTTCAGAGTCAGAGATAGAGACAGTTCAGTGTTAGAGATAGTGACAGTTCAGAGTCAGAGATGGAGACAGTTGAGAGTCAGAGATGGAGACATTTCAGAGACCGAGATAGAGACAGTTCAGAGTCCGAGATAAAGACAGTTCTGAGTCAGAGATAGATTTAGTTCAGAGTCCGAGATAGAGATAGTTCAGAGTCCGAGATGGAGACAGTTCAGAGTCAGAGATAGAGACAGATTAGAGTCAGAAATAGAGACAGTTCAGAGTCCGTGATAGAGGTAGTTCAGAGTCCGAGAGATGGAGACAGTTCACAATCAGAGCTCGTGACAGTTCAGAGTCAGACATGGAGACAGTTCAGAGTCCGAGATAGATATATTTCAGAGTCCGAGAGATCGAGACAGTTCAGAGTCAGATATAGAGGCAGTTCAGAGTCAGAGATGGACAGTTCAGTGTCAGAGATAGAAATAGTTCATCGTCAGAGATAAAGACAGTTCAGCGTCTGAGATCGAGCGAGTTCAGAGTCAGAGATAGAGACAGTTCAGAGTCCGAGATAGAGATAATTCAGAGTCAGAGATCGAGACAGTTCAGAGTTCACGATAGAGATAGTTCAGAGTCCGAGATAGAGACAGTTCTGAGTCAGAGATAGATTTCGTTCAGAGTCCGAGATGGAGACAGTTCAGAGTCAGAGATAGAGACAGATTAGAGTCAGAAATAGAGACAGTTCAGAGTCCGTGATTGAGATAGTTTTGAGTCAGAGATAGAGAGAGTTCAGAGTCAGAGACAGAGAGAGTTCAGAGTCCGAGAGATAGAGACAGTTCGGAGTCAGAGATAGAGACTGTTCAGATACCGAGATGGAGACAGTTCACAGTCAGAGATAGAGACAGTTCAGAGTCAGACATCGAGACAGTTCAGTGTCAGAGATAGAGAGAGTTCATCATCCGAGATAGAGACAGTTTATAGTCAGAGATCGAGAGAGTTCAGAGTCAGAGATAGAGACAGTTCAGTGTTCGAGATAGAGACAGTTCAGAGTCAGAGATAGAGACAGTTGAGAATCAAAGATGTCGACATTTCAGAGACCGAGATAGAGACAGTTCAGAGTCAGAGATAGAGACAGTTCAGAGTCAGACATCGAGACAGTTCAGTGTCAGAGATAGAGAGAGTTCATCGTCCGAGATAGAGACAGTTCAGAGTCAGAGATCGAGAGAGTTCAGAGTCAGAGATAGAGACAGTTCAGTGTTCGAGATAGAGACAGTTCAGAGTCAGAGATAGAGACAGTTGAGAATCAAAGATGTCGACATTTCAGATACCGAGATGGAGACAGTTCACAGTCAGAGATAGAGACAGTTCAGAGTCAGACATCGAGACAGTTCAGTGTCAGAGATAGAGAGAGTTCATCGTCCGAGATAGAGACAGTTCAGAGTCCGAGAGATCGAGACAGTTTAGAGTCAGAGATAGTGACAGTTCAGACTCAGAGATACAGAGAGTTCATAGTCAGAAATAGAGAGAGTTCATTGTCAGAGATAGAGACAGTTCAGAGCTAGAGAGAGAGTGACAGTTCAGAGTCAGAGAGAGAAAATGATCAGTGTCAGAGATAGAGTTAGTTCAGAATCAGAGATAGAGATAGAGACAGTTCAGTGTTAGAGATACAGACAGTTCAGAGTCAGAAATAGAGACAGTTGAAAGTCAGAGTTGGAGACATTTCAGAGACCGAGATAGAGACAGTTCAGAGTCAGAGATAGAGACGGTTCAGATACCGAGATGGAGACAGTTCAGAGTCAGACATCGAGACAGTTCAGAGTCAGAGACAGAGATAGTTTAGAGTCAGAGATAGAGAGAGTTCAGACTCAGAGACAGAGAGAGTTCAGAGTCCGAGAGATAGAGACAGTTCGGACTCAGACGTAGAGAAAGTTCAGAGTCAGAGATAGAGACAGTTCAGTGTTCGAGATAGAGACAGTTCAGAGTCAGAGATAGAGACAGTTGAGAATCAGAGATGGAGACAATTCAGAGATTGAGATAGAGACAGTTCAGAGTCCGAGATAGAGGCAGTTTTGAGTCAGAGATAGATTTAATTCAGAGTCCGAGATAGAGATAGTTCAGAGTCTGAGAGATGGAGTCAGTTCACAGTCAGATATAAAGACAGTTCAGAGTCAGAGATCGAGAGAGTTCAGAGTTCACGATAGAGATAGTTCAGAGTCCGAGATGGAGACATTTCAGAGTCAGAGATAGAGACAGATTAGAGTCAGACATGGAGATAGTTCAGAGTCCGAGATAGATATAGTTCAGAGTCCGAGATAGAGATAGTTCAGAGTCAGAGATAGAGACAGTTCAGTCTCAGAGATAGAGATTGTTCAGAGTCAGAGATAGAAACAGTTCAGAGTCAGAGATAGAGAGAGTTCATCGTCAGAGATAAAGACAGTTCAGAGTCAGAGATCGAGCGAGTTCAGAGTCAGAGATAGAGACAGTTCAGAGTCCGAGATAGAGATAATTCAGAGTCAGAGATCGAGACAGTTCAGAGTTCACGATAGAGATAGTTCAGAGTCCGAGATAGAGACAGTTCTGAGTCAGAGATAGATTTCGTTCAGAGTCCGAGATGGAGACAGTTCAGAGTCAGAGACAGAGACAGATCAGAGTCAGAAATACAGACAGTTCAGAGTCCGTGATTGAGGTAGTTCAGAGTCCGAGAGATGGAGACAGTTCAGAGTCAGACATCGAGACAGTTCAGAGTCCGAGATAGAGATCGTTTAGAGTCAGAGATAGAGAGAGTTCAGAGTCAGAGACAGAGAGAGTTCAGAGTCCGAGAGAGAGAGATAGTTCGGAGTCAGAGATAGAGACTGTTCAGATACCGAGATGGAGACAGTTCACAGTCAGAGATAGAGACAGTTCAGAGTCAGACATCGGGACAGTTCAGTGTCAGAGATAGAGAGAGTTCATCGTCCCAGATAGAGACAGTTCAGAGTCAGAGATAGAGACAGATTAGAGTCAGAAATAGAGACAGTTCAGAGTCCGTGATAGAGATAGTTCAGCGTCCGAGAGATGGAGACAGTTCAGAGTCAGAGATAGTGACAGTTCAGAGTCAGACATGGAGATAGTTCAGAGTCCGAGATAGATATAATTCAGAGTACGAGATAGAGACAGTTCAGTGTCAGAGATAGAGAGAGTGCATCGTCAGAGATAGAGACAGTTCAGAGTCAGAGATAGAGATAGTTCAGAGTCAGAGATAGAGATAGTCCAGAGTCAGAGATAGAGACAGTTCAGAGTCAGAGATAGATACAGATTACAGTCAGAAATAGAGATAGTTCAGAGTCCAAGATAGAGATAGTTCAGAGTCAGAGATAGAGACAGTTCAGAGTCAGAGATAGAGACAGTTCAGAATCAGAGATGGAGACACTTCAGAGTCAGAGATCGAGACAGTTCAGAGTCAGAGATAGAGACAGTTCTGAGTCAGAGATAGATTTAGTTCAGAGTCCGAGATAGAGACAGTTCAGAGTCAGAGATAGAGACAGCAGTTCTGAGTCAGAGATAGATTTAGTTCAGAGTCCGAGATAGAGACAGTTCAGAGTCAGAGATAGAGACAGTTCAGAGTCAGAGATAGAGACAGTTCAGAGTCCGAGAGATGGAGACAGTTCACAGTCAGAGCTAGTGACAGTTCAGAGTCAAACACGGAGACAGTTCAGAGTCCGAGATAGAGATAGTTCAGAGTCCGAGAGATCGAGATTGTTCAGAGTCAGATAGAGAGAGTTCAGAGATCGAGAGAGTTCAGAGTTCACGATAGGGATAGTTCAGAGTCCGAGATGGAGACAGTTCAGAGTCAGAGAGAGAGACAGATTAGAGTCAGAAATAGAGACAGTTCGGAGTCCGTGATAGAGGTAGTTCAGCGTCCGAGAGATGGAGACAGTTCACAGTCAGAGATAGTGACAGTTCAGAGTCAGACATGGAGATAGTTCAGAGTCCGAGATAGATATAGTTCAGAGTCCGAGAGATCGAGATTGTTCAGAGTCAGATAGAGAGAGAGTTCAGAGTCAGAGATCGAGAGAGTTCAGAGTTCACGATAGAGATAGTTCAGAGTCCAAGATGGAGACAGTTCAGAGTCAGAGATAGAGACAGATTAGAGTCAGAAATAGAGACAGTTCAGAGTCCGTGATAGAGGTAGTTCAGAGTCCGAGAGATGGAGACAGTTCACAGTCAGAGATAGTGACAGTTCAGAGTCAGACATGGAGATAGTTCAGAGTCCGAGATAGATATAGTTCAGAGTCCGAGAGATCGCGACAGTTCAGAGTCAGAGATCGAGAGAGTTCAGAGTCAGAGATAGCGACAGTTCAGAGTCCGAGATAGAGATAATTCACAATCATAGATAGTGACAGTTCAGAGTCAGACCTGGAGACAGTTCAGAGTCAGAGATAGTGACAGTTCAGACTCAGAGATAGAGAGAATTCTTAGTCAGAGATAGAGAGAATTCAGGTTCAGAGATAGAGACAGTTGCGAGTCAGAGATAGATACAGTTATGAGTCAGAGATAGAGATAGTTCAGAGTCCGAGAGATGGAGACAGTTCACAGTCAGAGCTCGTGACAGTTCAGAGTCAGACATGGAGACAGTTCAGAGTCCGAGATAGAGACAGTTCAGAGTCAGAGATAGAGATAGTTCAGAGTCAGAGATAGAGACAGTTCAGACTCAGAGATAGAGATTGTTCAGAGTCAGAGATAGAGACAGTTCAGAGTCAGAGATGGAGACAGTTCAGAGTCCGAGATAGAGATAGTTCAGAATCCGAGAGATCGAGACAGTTCAGAGTCAGATATAGAGACAGTTCAGAGTCAGAGATCGAGAGAGTTCAGAGTTCACGATAGAGATATTTCAGAGTCCGAGATGGAGACAGTTCAGAGTCAGAGATAGAGACAGATTAGAGTCAGAAATAGAGACAGTTCAGAGTCCGTGATAGAGATAGTTCAGCGTCCGAGAGATGGAGACAGTTCAGAGTCAGAGATAGTGACAGTTCAGAGTCAGACATGGAGATAGTTCAGAGTCCGAGATAGATATAATTCAGAGTACGAGATAGAGACAGTTCAGTGTCAGAGATAGAGAGAGTGCATCGTCAGAGATAGAGACAGTTCAGAGTCAGAGATAGAGATAGTTCAGAGTCAGAGATAGAGATAGTTCAGAGTCAGAGATAGAGACAGTTCAGAGTCAGAGATAGATACAGATTAGAGTCAGAAATAGAGATAGTTCAGAGTCCAAGATAGAGATAGTTCAGAGTCAGAGATAGAGACAGTTCAGAGTCAGAGATAGAGACAGTTCAGAATCAGAGATGGAGACACTTCAGAGTCAGAGATAGAGACAGTTCAGAGTCAGAGATAGATTTAGTTCAGAGTCCGAGATAGAGACAGTTCAGAGTCAGAGATAGAGACAGCAGTTCTGAGTCAGAGATAGATTTAGTTCAGAGTCCGAGATAGAGACAGTTCAGAGTCAGAGATAGAGACAGTTCAGAGTCAGACATGGAGACAGTTCAGAGTCCGAGATAGAGACAGTTCAGAGTCAGAGATAGAGATAGTTCAGAGTCCGAGAGATAGAGATTGTTCAGAGTCAGATATAGGGAGAGTTCAGAGTCAGAGATCGAGAGAGTTCAGAGTTCACGATAGAGATAGTTCAGAGACCGAGAGATGGAGACAGTTCACAGTCAGAGATAGTGGCAGTTCAGTGTCAGACATGGAGATAGTTCAGAGTCCGAGATAGATATAGTTCAGAGTCCGAGAGATCGCTCCAGGTCAGAGTCAGATATAGAGACAGTTCAGAGTCAGAGATAGAGAGAGTTCATCGTCAGAGATAGAGACAGTTCAGAGTCAGAGATCGAGAGAGTTCAGAGTCAGAGATAGCGACAGTTCAGAGTCCGAGATAGAGATAATTCAGAGTCAGAGATCGAGACAGTTCAGATTCGGAGATGGAGACAGTTCAGAGTCAGAGATAGAGACAGATTAGAGTCAGAAATAGAGATAGTTCAGAGTCCGAGGGATGGAGACAGTTCACAATCATAGATAGTGACAGTTCAGACTCAGAGATAGAGAGAATTCTTAGTCAGAGATAGAGAGAATTCAGGTTCAGAGATAGAGACAGTTGCGAGTCAGAGATAGATACAGTTATGAGTCAGAGATAGAGATAGTTCAGAGTCCGAGAGATGGAGACAGTTCACAGTCAGAGCTCGTGACAGTTCAGAGTCAGACATGGAGACAGTTCAGAGTCCGAGATAGAGACAGTTCAGAGTCAGAGATAGAGATAGTTCAGAGTCAGAGATAGAGACAGTTCAGACTCAGAGATAGAGATTGTTCAGAGTCAGAGATAGAGACAGTTCAGAGTCAGAGATGGAGACAGTTCAGAGTCCGAGATAGAGATAGTTCAGAATCCGAGAGATCGAGACAGTTCAGAGTCAGATATAGAGACAGTTCAGAGTCAGAGATCGAGAGAGTTCAGAGTTCACGATAGAGATATTTCAGAGTCCGAGATGGAGACAGTTCAGAGTCAGAGATAGAGACAGATTAGAGTCAGAAATAGAGACAGTTCAGAGTCCGTGATAGAGATAGTTCAGCGTCCGAGAGATGGAGACAGTTCAGAGTCAGAGATAGTGACAGTTCAGAGTCAGACATGGAGATAGTTCAGAGTCCGAGATAGATATAATTCAGAGTACGAGATAGAGACAGTTCAGTGTCAGAGATAGAGAGAGTGCATCGTCAGAGATAGAGACAGTTCAGAGTCAGAGATAGAGATAGTTCAGAGTCAGAGATAGAGATAGTTCAGAGTCAGAGATAGAGACAGTTCAGAGTCAGAGATAGATACAGATTAGAGTCAGAAATAGAGATAGTTCAGAGTCCAAGATAGAGATAGTTCAGAGTCAGAGATAGAGACAGTTCAGAGTCAGAGATAGAGACAGTTCAGAATCAGAGATGGAGACACTTCAGAGTCAGAGATAGAGACAGTTCAGAGTCAGAGATAGAGACAGTTCTGAGTCAGAGATAGATTTAGTTCAGAGTCCGAGATAGAGACAGTTCAGAGTCAGAGATAGAGACAGCAGTTCTGAGTCAGAGATAGATTTAGTTCAGAGTCCGAGATAGAGACAGTTCAGAGTCAGAGATAGAGACAGTTCAGAGTCAGAGATAGATACAGATTAGAGTCAGAAATAGAGATAGTTCAGAGTCCAAGATAGAGATAGTTCAGAGTCAGAGATAGAGACAGTTCAGAGTCAGATATAGAGACAGTTCAGAATCAGAGATGGAGACACTTCAGAGTCAGAGATAGAGACAGTTCAGAGTCAGAGATAGAGACAGTTCTGAGTCAGAGATAGATTTAGTTCAGAGTCCGAGATAGAGACAGTTCAGAGTCAGAGATAGAGACAGCAGTTCTGAGTCAGAGATAGATTTAGTTCAGACTCCGAGATAGAGACAGTTCAGAGTCAGAGATAGAGATAGTTCAGAGTCCGAGAGATGGAGACAGTTCACAGTCAGAGCTAGTGACAGTTCAGAGTCAAACACGAAGACAGTTCAGAGTCCGAGATAGAGATAGTTCAGAGTCCGAGAGATCGAGATTGTTCAGAGTCAGATAGAGAGAGAGTTCAGAGATCGAGAGAGTTCAGAGTTCACGATAGAGATAGTTCAGAGTCCGAGATGGAGACAGTTCAGAGTCAGAGATAGAGACAGATTAGAGTCAGAAATAGAGACAGTTCGGAGTCCGTGATAGAGGTAGTTCAGCGTCCGAGAGATGGAGACAGTTCACAGTCAGAGATAGTGACAGTTCAGAGTCAGACATGGAGATAGTTCAGAGTCCGAGATAGATATAGTTCAGAGTCCGAGAGATCGCGACAGTTCAGAGTCAGATCTAGAGACAGTTTAGAGTCAGAGATAGAGACAGTTCAGTGTCAGAGATAGAGAGAGTTCATCGTCAGAGATAAGGACAGTTCAGAGTCAGAGATCGAGAGAGTTCAGAGTCAGAGATAGCGACAGTTCAGAGTCCGAGATAGAGATAATTCAGAGTTAGAGATCGAGACAGTTCAGATTCGGAGATGGAGACAGTTCAGAGTCAGAGATAGAGACAGATTAGAGTCAGAAATAGAGAGAGTTCAGAGTCAGAGATCGAGAGAGTTCAGAGTTCACGATAGAGATAGTTCAGAGTCCGAGATGGAGACAGTTCAGAGTCAGAGATAGAGACAGATTAGAGTCAGAAATAGAGACAGTTCAGAGTCCGACATAGATATAGTTCAGATTCCGAGAGATCGAGACAGTTCAGAGTCAGAGATAGTGACAGTTCAGACTCAGAGATACAGAGAGAGAGAGTTCAGAGTCAGAGATAGAGACAATTCAGAGCTAGAGTGAGAGACAGTTCAGAGTCAGAGAGAGAAAATGATCACAGTCAGAGATAGTTAGTTCAGAATCCGAGATAGAGATAGAGACAGTTCAGTGTTAGAGATAGAGACAGTTCAGAGTCAGAGATAGAGACGGTTCAGATACCGAGATGGAGACAGTTCACAGTCAGAGACAGAGACAGTTCAGAGTCAGACATCGAGACAGTTCAGAGTCCGAGACAGAGATAGTTTAGAGTCTGAGATAGAGAGAGTTCAGAGTCAGAGACAGAGAGAGTTCAGAGTCCGAGAGATAGAGACAGTTCGGAGTCAGACGAAGAGGAAGTTCAGAGTCAGAGATAGAGACAGTTCAGTGTTCGAGATAGAGACAGTTCAGAGTCAGAGATAGAGACAGTTCAGAGTCAGAGATCGAGAGAGTTCAGAGTTCACGATAGAGATATTTCAGAGTCCGAGATGGAGACAGTTCAGAGTCAGAGATAGAGACAGATTAGAGTCAGAAATAGAGACAGTTCAGAGTCCGTGATAGAGATAGTTCAGCGTCCGAGAGATGGAGACAGTTCAGAGTCAGAGATAGTGACAGTTCAGAGTCAGACATGGAGATAGTTCAGAGTCCGAGATAGATATAATTCAGAGTACGAGATAGAGACAGTTCAGTGTCAGAGATAGAGAGAGTGCATCGTCAGAGATAGAGACAGTTCAGAGTCAGAGATAGAGATAGTTCAGAGTCAGAGATAGAGATAGTTCAGAGTCAGAGATAGAGACAGTTCAGAGTCAGAGATAGATACAGATTAGAGTCAGAAATAGAGATAGTTCAGAGTCCAAGATAGAGATAGTTCAGAGTCAGAGATAGAGACAGTTCAGAGTCAGAGATAGAGACAGTTCAGAATCAGAGATGGAGACACTTCAGAGTCAGAGATAGAGACAGTTCAGAGTCAGAGATAGAGACAGTTCTGAGTCAGAGATAGATTTAGTTCAGAGTCCGAGATAGAGACAGTTCAGAGTCAGAGATAGAGACAGCAGTTCTGAGTCAGAGATAGATTTAGTTCAGAGTCCGAGATAGAGACAGTTCAGAGTCAGAGATAGAGACAGTTCAGAGTCAGAGATAGATACAGATTAGAGTCAGAAATAGAGATAGTTCAGAGTCCAAGATAGAGATAGTTCAGAGTCAGAGATAGAGACAGTTCAGAGTCAGATATAGAGACAGTTCAGAATCAGAGATGGAGACACTTCAGAGTCAGAGATAGAGACAGTTCAGAGTCAGAGATAGAGACAGTTCTGAGTCAGAGATAGATTTAGTTCAGAGTCCGAGATAGAGACAGTTCAGAGTCAGAGATAGAGACAGCAGTTCTGAGTCAGAGATAGATTTAGTTCAGACTCCGAGATAGAGACAGTTCAGAGTCAGAGATAGAGATAGTTCAGAGTCCGAGAGATGGAGACAGTTCACAGTCAGAGCTAGTGACAGTTCAGAGTCAAACACGAAGACAGTTCAGAGTCCGAGATAGAGATAGTTCAGAGTCCGAGAGATCGAGATTGTTCAGAGTCAGATAGAGAGAGAGTTCAGAGATCGAGAGAGTTCAGAGTTCACGATAGAGATAGTTCAGAGTCCGAGATGGAGACAGTTCAGAGTCAGAGATAGAGACAGATTAGAGTCAGAAATAGAGACAGTTCGGAGTCCGTGATAGAGGTAGTTCAGCGTCCGAGAGATGGAGACAGTTCACAGTCAGAGATAGTGACAGTTCAGAGTCAGACATGGAGATAGTTCAGAGTCCGAGATAGATATAGTTCAGAGTCCGAGAGATCGCGACAGTTCAGAGTCAGATCTAGAGACAGTTTAGAGTCAGAGATAGAGACAGTTCAGTGTCAGAGATAGAGAGAGTTCATCGTCAGAGATAAGGACAGTTCAGAGTCAGAGATCGAGAGAGTTCAGAGTCAGAGATAGCGACAGTTCAGAGTCCGAGATAGAGATAATTCAGAGTTAGAGATCGAGACAGTTCAGATTCGGAGATGGAGACAGTTCAGAGTCAGAGATAGAGACAGATTAGAGTCAGAAATAGAGAGAGTTCAGAGTCAGAGATCGAGAGAGTTCAGAGTTCACGATAGAGATAGTTCAGAGTCCGAGATGGAGACAGTTCAGAGTCAGAGATAGAGACAGATTAGAGTCAGAAATAGAGACAGTTCAGAGTCCGACATAGATATAGTTCAGATTCCGAGAGATCGAGACAGTTCAGAGTCAGAGATAGTGACAGTTCAGACTCAGAGATACAGAGAGAGAGAGTTCAGAGTCAGAGATAGAGACAATTCAGAGCTAGAGTGAGAGACAGTTCAGAGTCAGAGAGAGAAAATGATCACAGTCAGAGATAGTTAGTTCAGAATCCGAGATAGAGATAGAGACAGTTCAGTGTTAGAGATAGAGACAGTTCAGAGTCAGAGATAGAGACGGTTCAGATACCGAGATGGAGACAGTTCACAGTCAGAGACAGAGACAGTTCAGAGTCAGACATCGAGACAGTTCAGAGTCCGAGACAGAGATAGTTTAGAGTCTGAGATAGAGAGAGTTCAGAGTCAGAGACAGAGAGAGTTCAGAGTCCGAGAGATAGAGACAGTTCGGAGTCAGACGAAGAGGAAGTTCAGAGTCAGAGATAGAGACAGTTCAGTGTTCGAGATAGAGACAGTTCAGAGTCAGAGATAGAGACAGTTCTGAGTCAGAGATAGATTTAGTTCAGAGTCAGAGATAGAGATAGTTCAGAGTCAGAGATAGAGACAGTTCAGAGTCAGAGATAGAGATAGTTCAGAGTCCGAGAGATAGAGATTGTTCAGAGTCAGATATAGAGAGAGTTCAGAGTCAGAGATCGAGAGAGTTCAGAGTTCACGATAGAGATAGTTCAGAGTCCGAGATGGAGACAGTTCAGAGTCAGAGATAGAGACAGATTAGAGTCAGAAATAGAGACAGTTCAGAGTCCGAGATAGATATAGTTCAGAGTCCGAGAGATCGAGACAGTTCAGAGTCAGAGATAGTGACAGTTCAGACTCAGAGATACAGAGAGAGAGAGTTCAGAGTCAGAGATAGAGACAGTTCAGAGCTAGAGAGAGAGATAGTTCAGAGTCAGAGAGAGAAAATGATCACAGTCAGAGATAGTTAGTTCAGAAACCGAGATAGAGATAGAGACAGTTCAGTGTTAGAGATAGAGACAGTTCAGAGTCAGAGATAGAGACGGTTCAGATACCGAGATGGAGACAGTTCACAGTCAGAGATAGAGACAGTTCAGAGTCAGACATCGAGACAGTTCAGAGTCCGAGACAGAGATAGTTTAGAGTCTGAGATAGAGAGAGTTCAGAGTCAGAGACAGAGAGAGTTCAGAGTCCGAGAGATAGAGACAGTTCGGAGTCAGACGTAGAGGAAGATCAGAGTCAGAGATAGAGACAGTTCAGTATTCGAGATAGAGACAGTTCAGAGTCAGAGATAGAGACAGTTCTGAGTCAGAGATAGATTTAGTTCAGAGTCAGAGATAGAGATAGTTCAGAGTCAGAGATAGAGACAGTTCAGAGTCAGAGATCGAGATTGTTCAGAGTCCGAGATAGAGACAGTTCAGAGTCAGAGATAGAGATAGTTCAGGGTCCGAGAGATGTAGACAGTTCAGAATCAGAGATAGAGACAGATTAGAGTCAGAAATAGAGATAGTTCAGAGTCCGAGGGATGGAGACAGTTCACAATCATAGATAGTGACAGTTCAGAGTCAGACATGGAGACAGTTCAGAGTCAGAGATAGTGACAGTTCAGACTCAGAGATAGAGAGAATTCTTAGTCAGAGATAGAGAGAATTCAGGTTCAGAGATAGAGACAGTTGCGAGTCAGAGATAGAGATAGTTCAGAGTCTGAGAGATGGAGACAGTTCACAGTCAGAGCTCGTGACAGTTCAGAGTCAGACATGGAGACAGTTCAGAGTCCGAGATAGAGACAGTTCAGAGTCAGAGATAGAGATAGTTCAGAGTCCGAGAGATAGAGATTGTTCAGAGTCAGATATAGAGAGAGTTCAGAGTCAGAGATCGAGAGAGTTCAGAGTTCACGATAGAGATAGTTCAGAGTCCGAGATGGAGACAGTTCAGAGTCAGAGATAGAGACAGATTAGAGTCAGAAATAGAGACAGTTCAGAGTCCGAGATAGATATAGTTCAGAGTCCGAGAGATCGAGACAGTTCAGAGTCAGAGATAGTGACAGTTCAGACTCAGAGATACAGAGAGAGAGAGTTCAGAGTCAGAGATAGAGACAGTTCAGAGTCAGAGATAGAGACGGTTCAGATACCGAGATGGAGACAGTTCACAGTCAGAGATAGAGACAGTTCAGAGTCAGACATCGAGACAGTTCAGAGTCCGAGACAGAGATAGTTTAGAGTCTGAGATAGAGAGAGTTCAGAGTCAGAGACAGAGAGAGTTCAGAGTCCGAGAGATAGAGACAGTTCGGAGTCAGACTTAGAGGAAGTTCAGAGTCAGAGATAGAGACAGTTCAGTGTTCGAGATAGAGACAGTTCAGAGTCAGAGATAGAGACAGTTCTGAGTCAGAGATAGATTTAGTTCAGAGTCCGACATAGAGATAGTTCAGAGTCAGAGATAGAGACAGTTCAGACTCAGAGATAGAGATTGTTCAGAGTCCGAGATAGAGACAGTTCAGAGTCAGAGATAGAGATAGTTCTGGGTCCGAGAGATGGAGACAGTTCACAGTCAGAGCTAGTGACAGTTCAGAGTCAGACACGGAGACAGTTCAGAGTCCGAGATAGAGATAGTTCAGAGTCAGAGATCGAGACAGTTCAGAGTTCACGATAGAGATAGTTCAGAGTCCGAGATAGAGACAGTTCTGAGTCAGAGATAGATTTCGTTCAGAGTCCGAGATGGAGACAGTTCAGAGTCAGAGACAGAGACAGATCAGAGTCAGAAATACAGACAGTTCAGAGTCCGTGATTGAGGTAGTTCAGAGTCCGAGAGATGGAGACAGTTCAGAGTCAGACATCGAGACAGTTCAGAGTCCGAGATAGAGATCGTTTTGAGTCAGAGATAGAGAGAGTTCAGAGTCAGAGACAGAGAGAGTTCAGAGTCCGAGAGAGAGAGATAGTTCGGAGTCAGAGATAGAGACTGTTCAGATACCGAGATGGAGACAGTTCACAGTCAGAGATAGAGACAGTTCAGAGTCAGACATCGGGACAGTTCAGTGTCAGAGATAGAGAGAGTTCATCGTCCCAGATAGAGACAGTTCAGAGTCAGAGATAGAGACAGATTAGAGTCAGAAATAGAGACAGTTCAGAGTCCGTGATAGAGATAGTTCAGCGTCCGAGAGATGGAGACAGTTCAGAGTCAGAGATAGTGACAGTTCAGAGTCAGACATGGAGATAGTTCAGAGTCCGAGATAGATATAATTCAGAGTACGAGATAGAGACAGTTCAGTGTCAGAGATAGAGAGAGTGCATCGTCAGAGATAGAGACAGTTCAGAGTCAGAGATAGAGATAGTTCAGAGTCAGAGATAGAGATAGTCCAGAGTCAGAGATAGAGACAGTTCAGAGTCAGAGATAGATACAGATTAGAGTCAGAAATAGAGATAGTTCAGAGTCCAAGATAGAGATAGTTCAGAGTCAGAGATAGAGACAGTTCAGAGTCAGAGATAGAGACAGTTCAGAATCAGAGATGGAGACACTTCAGAGTCAGAGATCGAGACAGTTCAGAGTCAGAGATAGAGACAGTTCTGAGTCAGAGATAGATTTAGTTCAGAGTCCGAGATAGAGACAGTTCAGAGTCAGAGATAGAGACAGCAGTTCTGAGTCAGAGATAGATTTAGTTCAGAGTCCGAGATAGAGACAGTTCAGAGTCAGAGATAGAGACAGTTCAGAGTCAGAGATAGAGACAGTTCAGAGTCCGAGAGATGGAGACAGTTCACAGTCAGAGCTAGTGACAGTTCAGAGTCAAACACGGAGACAGTTCAGAGTCCGAGATAGAGATAGTTCAGAGTCCGAGAGATCGAGATTGTTCAGAGTCAGATAGAGAGAGAGTTCAGAGATCGAGAGAGTTCAGAGTTCACGATAGAGATAGTTCAGAGTCCGAGATGGAGACAGTTCAGAGTCAGAGAGAGAGACAGATTAGAGTCAGAAATAGAGACAGTTCGGAGTCCGTGATAGAGGTAGTTCAGCGTCCGAGAGATGGAGACAGTTCACAGTCAGAGATAGTGACAGTTCAGAGTCAGACATGGAGATAGTTCAGAGTCCGAGATAGATATAGTTCAGAGTCCGAGAGATCGAGATTGTTCAGAGTCAGATAGAGAGAGAGTTCAGAGTCAGAGATCGAGAGAGTTCAGAGTTCACGATAGAGATAGTTCAGAGTCCAAGATGGAGACAGTTCAGAGTCAGAGATAGAGACAGATTAGAGTCAGAAATAGAGACAGTTCAGAGTCCGTGATAGAGGTAGTTCAGAGTCCGAGAGATGGAGACAGTTCACAGTCAGAGATAGTGACAGTTCAGAGTCAGACATGGAGATAGTTCAGAGTCCGAGATAGATATAGTTCAGAGTCCGAGAGATCGCGACAGTTCAGAGTCAGATCTAGAGACAGTTCAGAGTCAGAGATAGAGACAGTTCAGTGTCAGAGATAGAGAGAGTTCATCGTCAGAGATAAGGACAGTTCAGAGTCAGAGATGAGAGAGTTCAGAGTCAGAGATAGCGACTGTTCAGAGTCCGAGATAGAGATAATTCAGAGTCAGAGATCGAGACAGTTCAGATTCGGAGATGGAGACAGTTCAGAGTCAGAGATAGAGACAGATTAGAGTCAGAAATAGAGATAGTTCAGAGTCCGAGGGATGGAGACAGTTCACAATCATAGATAGTGACAGTTCAGAGTCAGACATGGAGACAGTTCAGAGTCAGAGATAGTGACAGTTCAGACTCAAAGATAGAGAGAATACTTAGTCAGAGATAGAGAGAATTCAGGTTCAGAGATAGAGACAGTTGCGAGTCAGAGATAGATACAGTTATGAGTCAGAGATAGAGATAGTTCAGAGTCCGAGAGATGGAGACAGTTCACAGTCAGAGCTCGTGACAGTTCAGAGTCAGACATGGAGACAGTTCAGAGTCCGAGATAGAGACAGTTCAGAGTCAGAGATAGAGATAGTTCAGAGTCCGAGAGATAGAGATTGTTCAGAGTCAGATATAGGGAGAGTTCAGAGTCAGAGATCGAGAGAGTTCAGAGTTCACGATAGAGATAGTTCAGAGTCCGAGAGATGGAGACAGTTCACAGTCAGAGATAGTGGCAGTTCAGTGTCAGACATGGAGATAGTTCAGAGTCCGACATAGATATAGTTCAGATTCCGAGAGATCGAGACAGTTCAGAGTCAGAGATAGTGACAGTTCAGACTCAGAGATACAGAGAGAGAGAGTTCAGAGTCAGAGATAGAGACAATTCAGAGCTAGAGTGAGAGACAGTTCAGAGTCAGAGAGAGAAAATGATCACAGTCAGAGATAGTTAGTTCAGAATCCGAGATAGAGATAGAGACAGTTCAGTGTTAGAGATAGAGACAGTTCAGAGTCAGAGATAGAGACGGTTCAGATACCGAGATGGAGACAGTTCACAGTCAGAGACAGAGACAGTTCAGAGTCAGACATCGAGACAGTTCAGAGTCCGAGACAGAGATAGTTTAGAGTCTGAGATAGAGAGAGTTCAGAGTCAGAGACAGAGAGAGTTCAGAGTCCGAGAGATAGAGACAGTTTGGAGTCAGACGAAGAGGAAGTTCAGAGTCAGAGATAGAGACAGTTCAGTGTTCGAGATAGAGACAGTTCAGAGTCAGAGATAGATTTAGTTCAGAGTCAGAGATAGAGATAGTTCAGAGTCAGAGATAGAGACAGTTCAGAGTCAGAGATAGAGATAGTTCAGAGTCCGAGAGATAGAGATTGTTCAGAGTCAGAGATAGAGATAGTTCAGAGTCAGAGATAGAGACAGTTCAGAGTCAGATATAGAGAGAGTTCAGAGTCAGAGATCGAGAGAGTTCAGAGTTCACGATAGAGATAGTTCAGAGTCCGAGATGGAGACAGTTCAGAGTCAGAGATAGAGACAGATTAGAGTCAGAAATAGAGACAGTTCAGAGTCCGAGATAGATATAGTTCAGAGTCCGAGAGATCGAGACAGTTCAGAGTCAGAGATAGTGACAGTTCAGACTCAGCGATACAGAGAGAGAGAGAGTTCAGAGTCAGAGATAGAGACAGTTCAGAGCTAGAGAGAGAGATAGTTCAGAGTCAGAGAGAGAAAATGATCACAGTCAGAAATAGTTAGTTCAGAAACCGAGATAGAGATAGAGACAGTTCAGTGTTAGAGATAGAGACAGTTCAGAGTCAGAGATAGAGACGGTTCAGATACCGAGATGGAGACAGTTCACAGTCAGAGATAGAGACAGTTCAGAGTCAGACATCGAGACAGTTCAGAGTCCGAGACAGAGATAGTTTAGAGTCTGAGATAGAGAGAGTTCAGAGTCAGAGACAGAGAGAGTTCAGAGTCCGAGAGATAGCGACAGTTCGGAGTCAGACGTAGAGGAAGATCAGAGTCAGAGATAGAGACAGTTCAGTGTTCGAGATAGAGACAGTTCAGAGTCAGAGATAGAGACAGTTCTGAGTCAGAGATAGATTTAGTTCAGAGTCAGAGATAGAGATAGTTCAGAGTCAGAGATAGAGACAGTTCAGAGTCAGAGATCGAGATTGTTCAGAGTCCGAGATAGAGACAGTTCAGAGTCAGAGATAGAGATAGTTCAGGGTCCGAGAGATGTAGACAGTTCAGAATCAGAGATAGAGACAGATTAGAGTCAGAAATAGAGATAGTTCAGAGTCCGAGGGATGGAGACAGTTCACAATCATAGATAGTGACAGTTCAGAGTCAGACATGGAGACAGTTCAGAGTCAGAGATAGTGACAGTTCAGACTCAGAGATAGAGAGAATTCTTAGTCAGAGATAGAGAGAATTCAGGTTCAGAGATAGAGACAGTTGTGAGTCAGAGATAGAGATAGTTCAGAGTCCGAGAGATGGAGACAGTTCACAGTCAGAGCTCGTGACAGTTCAGAGTCAGACATGGAGACAGTTCAGAGTCCGAGATAGAGACAGTTCAGAGTCAGAGATAGAGATAGTTCAGAGTCCGAGAGATAGAGATTGTTCAGAGTCAGATATAGAGAGAGTTCAGAGTCAGAGATCGAGAGAGTTCAGAGTTCACGATAGAGATAGTTCAGAGTCCGAGATGGAGACAGTTCAGAGTCAGAGATAGAGACAGATTAGAGTCAGAAATAGAGACAGTTCAGAGTCCGAGATAGATATAGCTCAGAGTCCGAGAGATCGAGACAGTTCAGAGTCAGAGATAGTGACAGTTCAGACTCAGAGATACAGAGAGAGAGAGAGTTCAGAGTCAGAGATAGAGACAGTTCAGAGTCAGAGATAGAGACGGTTCAGATACCGAGATGGAGACAGTTCACAGTCAGAGATAGAGACAGTTCAGAGTCAGACATCGAGACAGTTCAGAGTCCGAGACAGAGATAGTTTAGAGTCTGAGATAGAGAGAGTTCAGAGTCAGAGACAGAGAGAGTTCAGAGTCCGAGAGATGGAGACAGTTCGGAGTCAGACTTAGAGGAAGTTCAGAGTCAGAGATAGAGACAGTTCAGTGTTCGAGATAGAGACAGTTCAGAGTCAGAGATAGAGACAGTTCTGAGTCAGAGATAGATTTAGTTCAGAGTCCGACATAGAGATAGTTCAGAGTCAGAGATAGAGACAGTTCAGACTCAGAGATAGAGATTGTTCAGAGTCCGAGATAGAGACAGTTCAGAGTCAGAGATAGAGATAGTTCTGGGTCCGAGAGATGGAGACAGTTCACAGTCAGAGCTAGTGACAGTTCAGAGTCAGACACGGAGACAGTTCAGAGTCCGAGATAGAGATAGTTCAGAGACCGAGAGATCGAGATTGTTCAGAGTCAGATATAGAGAGAGTTCAGAGTCAGAGATCAAGAGAGTTCAGAGTCCGAGATGGAGACAGTTCAGAGATAGAGACAGATTAGAGTCAGAAATAGAGACAGTTCAGAGTCCGTGATAGAGGTAGTTCAGAGTCCGAAAGATAGAGATTGTTCAGAGTCAGATATAGGGAGAGTTCAGAGTCAGAGATCGAGAGAGTTCAGAGTTCACGATAGAGATAGTTCAGAGTCCGAGAGATGGAGACAGTTCACAGTCAGAGATAGTGGCAGTTCAGTGTCAGACATGGAGATAGTTCAGAGTCCGAGATAGATATAGTTCAGAGTCCGAGAGATCGCTCCAGGTCAGAGTCAGATATAGAGACAGTTCAGAGTCAGAGATAGAGAGAGTTCATCGTCAGAGATAGAGACAGTTCAGAGTCAGAGATCGAGAGAGTTCAGAGTCAGAGATAGCGACAGTTCAGAGTCCGAGATAGAGATAATTCAGAGTCAGAGATCGAGACAGTTCAGATTCGGAGATGGAGACAGTTCAGAGTCAGAGATAGAGACAGATTAGAGTCAGAAATAGAGATAGTTCAGAGTCCGAGGGATGGAGACAGTTCACAATCATAGATAGTGACAGTTCAGAGTCAGACATGGAGACAGTTCAGAGTCAGAGATAGTGACAGTTCAGACTCAAAGATAGAGAGAATACTTAGTCAGAGATAGAGAGAATTCAGGTTCAGAGATAGAGACAGTTGCGAGTCAGAGATAGATACAGTTATGAGTCAGAGATAGAGATAGTTCAGAGTCCGAGAGATGGAGACAGTTCACAGTCAGAGCTCGTGACAGTTCAGAGTCAGACATGGAGACAGTTCAGAGTCCGAGATAGAGACAGTTCAGAGTCAGAGATAGAGATAGTTCAGAGTCCGAGAGATAGAGATTGTTCAGAGTCAGATATAGAGAGAGTTCAGAGTCAGAGATCGAGAGAGTTCAGAGTTCACGATAGAGATAGTTCAGAGTCCGAGATGGAGACAGTTCAGAGTCAGAGATAGAGACAGATTAGAGTCAGAAATAGAGACAGTTCAGAGTCCGAGATAGATATAGTTCAGATTCCGAGAGATCGAGACAGTTCAGAGTCAGAGATAGTGACAGTTCAGACTCAGAGATACAGAGAGAGAGAGTTCAGAGTCAGAGATAGAGACAATTCAGAGCTAGAGTGAGAGACAGTTCAGAGTCAGAGAGAGAAAATGATCACAGTCAGAGATAGTTAGTTCAGAATCCGAGATAGAGATAGAGACAGTTCAGTGTTAGAGATAGAGACATTTCAGAGTCAGAGATAGAGACGGTTCAGATACCGAGGTGGAGACAGTTCACAGTCAGAGACAGAGACAGTTCAGAGTCAGACATCGAGACAGTTCAGAGTCCGAGACAGAGATAGTTTAGAGTCTGAGATAGAGAGAGTTCAGAGTCAGAGACAGAGAGAGTTCAGAGTCCGAGAGATAGAGACAGTTCGGAGTCAGACGAAGAGGAAGTTCAGAGTCAGAGATAGAGACAGTTCAGTGTTCGAGATAGAGACAGTTCAGAGTCAGAGATAGAGACAGTTCTGAGTCAGAGATAGATTTAGTTCAGAGTCAGAGATAGAGACAGTTCAGAGTCAGAGATAGAGACAGTTCAGAGTCAGAGATAGAGATAGTTCAGAGTCCGAGAGATAGAGATTGTTCAGAGTCAGATATAGAGAGAGTTCAGAGTCAGAGATAGATACAGATTAGAGTCAGAAATAGAGATAGTTCAGAGTCCAAGATAGAGATAGTTCAGAGTCAGAGATAGAGACAGTTCAGAATCAGAGATAGAGACAGCAGTTCTGAGTCAGAGATAGATTTAGTTCAGAGTCCGAGATAGAGACAGTTCAGAGTCAGAGATAGAGACAGTTCAGAGTCAGAGATAGAGACAGATTAGAGTCAGAAATAGAGATAGTTCAGAGTCAGAGGGATGGAGACAGTTCACAATCATAGATAGTGACAGTTCAGAGTCAGACATGGAGACAGTTCAGAGTCAGAGATAGATATAGTTCAGAGTCCGAGAGATCGCGACAGTTCAGAGTCAGATCTAGAGACAGTTCAGAGTCAGAGATAGAGACAGTTCAGAGTCAGAGATAGAGAGAGTTCATCGTCAGAGATAAGGACAGTTCAGAGTCAGAGATGAGAGAGTTCAGAGTCAGAGATAGCGACAGTTCAGACTCAGAGATAGAGAGAATTCTTAGTCAGAGATAGAGAGAATTCAGGTTCAGAGATAGAGACAGTTGCGAGTCAGAGATAGATACAGTTATGAGTCAGAGATAGAGATAGTTCAGAGTCCGAGAGATGGAGACAGTTCAGAGTCCGAGATAGAGACAGTTCAGAGTCAGAGATAGAGATAGTTCAGAGTCAGAGATAGAGACAGTTCAGACTCAGAGATAGAGATTGTTCAGAGTCAGAGATAGAGACAGTTCAGAGTCAGAGATGGAGACAGTTCAGAGTCCGAGATAGAGATAGTTCAGAATCCGAGAGATCGAGACAGTTCAGAGTCAGATATAGAGACAGTTCAGAGTCAGAGATCGAGAGAGTTCAGAGTTCACGATAGAGATATTTCAGAGTCCGAGATGGAGACAGTTCAGAGTCAGAGATAGAGACAGATTAGAGTCAGAAATAGAGACAGTTCAGAGTCCGTGATAGAGATAGTTCAGCGTCCGAGAGATGGAGACAGTTCAGAGTCAGAGATAGTGACAGTTCAGAGTCAGACATGGAGATAGTTCAGAGTCCGAGATAGATATAATTCAGAGTACGAGATAGAGACAGTTCAGTGTCAGAGATAGAGAGAGTGCATCGTCAGAGATAGAGACAGTTCAGAGTCAGAGATAGAGATAGTTCAGAGTCAGAGATAGAGATAGTTCAGAGTCAGAGATAGAGACAGTTCAGAGTCAGAGATAGATACAGATTAGAGTCAGAAATAGAGATAGTTCAGAGTCCAAGATAGAGATAGTTCAGAGTCAGAGATAGAGACAGTTCAGAGTCAGAGATAGAGACAGTTCAGAATCAGAGATGGAGACAATTCAGAGTCAGAGATAGAGACAGTTCAGAGTCAGAGATAGAGACAGTTCTGAGTCAGAGATAGATTTAGTTCAGAGTCCGAGATAGAGACAGTTCAGAGTCAGAGATAGAGACAGCAGTTCTGAGTCAGAGATAGATTTAGTTCAGAGTCCGAGATAGAGACAGTTCAGAGTCAGAGATAGAGACAGTTCAGAGTCAGAGATAGAGACAGTTCAGAGTCCGAGAGATGGAGACAGTTCACAGTCAGAGCTAGTGACAGTTCAGAGTCAAACACGGAGACAGTTCAGAGTCCGAGATAGAGATAGTTCAGAGTCCGAGAGATCGAGATTGTTCAGAGTCAGATAGAGAGAGAGTTCAGAGTCAGAGATCGAGAGAGTTCAGAGTTCACGATAGAGATAGTTCAGAGTCCGAGATGGAGACAGTTCAGAGTCAGAGATAGAGACAGATTAGAGTCAGAAATAGAGACAGTTCAGAGTCCGTGATAGAGGTAGTTCAGCGTCCGAGAGATGGAGACAGTTCACAGTCAGAGATAGTGACAGTTCAGAGTCAGACATGGAGATAGTTCAGAGTCCGAGATAGATATAGTTCAGAGTCCGAGAGATCGCGACAGTTCAGAGTCAGATCTAGAGACAGTTCAGAGTCAGAGATAGAGACAGTTCAGAGTCAGAGATAGAGAGAGTTCATCGTCAGAGATAAGGACAGTTCAGAGTCAGAGATGAGAGAGTTCAGAGTCAGAGATAGCGACAGTTCAGAGTCCGAGATAGAGATAATTCAGAGTCAGAGATCGAGACAGTTCAGATTCGGAGATGGAGACAGTTCAGAGTCAGAGATAGAGACAGATTAGAGTCAGAAATAGAGATAGTTCAGAGTCCGAGGGATGGAGACAGTTCACAATCATAGATAGTGACAGTTCAGAGTCAGACATGGAGACAGTTCAGAGTCAGAGATAGTGACAGTTCAGACTCAAAGATAGAGAGAATACTTAGTCAGAGATAGAGAGAATTCAGGTTCAGAGATAGAGACAGTTGCGAGTCAGAGATAGATACAGTTATGAGTCAGAGATAGAGATAGTTCAGAGTCCGAGAGATGGAGACAGTTCACAGTCAGAGCTCGTGACAGTTCAGAGTCAGACATGGAGACAGTTCAGAGTCCGAGATAGAGACAGTTCAGAGTCAGAGATAGAGATAGTTCAGAGTCCGAGAGATAGAGATTGTTCAGAGTCAGATGTAGGGAGAGTTCAGAGTCAGAGATCGAGAGAGTTCAGAGTTCACGATAGAGATAGTTCAGAGTCCGAGAGATGGAGACAGTTCACAGTCAGAGATAGTGGCAGTTCAGTGTCAGACATGGAGATAGTTCAGAGTCCGAGATAGATATAGTTCAGAGTCCGAGAGATCGCTCCAGGTCAGAGTCAGATATAGAGACAGTTCAGAGTCAGAGATAGAGAGAGTTCATCGTCAGAGATAGAGACAGTTCAGAGTCAGAGATCGAGAGAGTTCAGAGTCAGAGATAGCGACAGTTCAGAGTCCGAGATAGAGATAATTCAGAGTCAGAGATCGAGACAGTTCAGATTCGGAGATGGAGACAGTTCAGAGTCAGAGATAGAGACAGATTAGAGTCAGAAATAGAGATAGTTCAGAGTCCGAGGGATGGAGACAGTTCACAATCATAGATAGTGACAGTTCAGAGTCAGACATGGAGACAGTTCAGAGTCAGAGATAGTGACAGTTCAGACTCAGAGATAGAGAGTATTCTTAGTCAGAGATAGAGAGAATTCAGGTTCAGAGATAGAGTCAGTTGCGAGTCAGAGATAGATACAGTTATGAGTCAGAGATAGAGATAGTTCAGAGTCCGAGAGATGGAGACAGTTCACAGTCAGAGCTCGTGACAGTTCAGAGTCAGACATGGAGACAGTTCAGACTCAGAGATAGAGATTGTTCAGAGTCAGAGATAGAGACAGTTCAGAGTCAGAGATGGAGACAGTTCAGACTCAGAGATAGAGATTGTTCAGAGTCAGAGATAGAGACAGTTCAGAGTCAGAGATGGAGACAGTTCAGAGTCCGAGATAGAGATAGTTCAGAATCCGAGAGATCGAGACAGTTCAGAGTCAGATATAGAGACAGTTCAGAGTCAGAGATCGAGAGAGTTCAGAGTTCACGATAGAGATATTTCAGAGTCCGAGATGGAGACAGTTCAGAGTCAGAGATAGAGACAGATTAGAGTCAGAAATAGAGACAGTTCAGAGTCCGTGATAGAGATAGTTCAGCGTCCGAGAGATGGAGACAGTTCAGAGTCAGAGATAGTGACAGTTCAGAGTCAGACATGGAGATAGTTCAGAGTCCGAGATAGATATAATTCAGAGTACGAGATAGAGACAGTTCAGTGTCAGAGATAGAGAGAGTGCATCGTCAGAGATAGAGACAGTTCAGAGTCAGAGATAGAGATAGTTCAGAGTCAGAGATAGAGATAGTTCAGAGTCAGAGATAGAGACAGTTCAGAGTCAGAGATAGATACAGATTAGAGTCAGAAATAGAGATAGTTCAGAGTCCAAGATAGAGATAGTTCAGAGTCAGAGATAGAGACAGTTCAGAGTCAGAGATAGAGACAGTTCAGAATCACAGATGGAGACACTTCAGAGTCAGAGATAGAGACAGTTCAGAGTCAGAGATAGAGACAGTTCTGAGTCAGAGATAGATTTAGTTCAGAGTCCGAGATAGAGACAGTTCAGAGTCAGAGATAGAGACAGCAGTTCTGAGTCAGAGATAGATTTAGTTCAGAGTCCGAGATAGAGACAGTTCAGAGTCAGAGATAGAGACAGTTCAGAGTCAGAGATAGAGACAGTTCAGAGTCCGAGAGATGGAGACAGTTCACAGTCAGAGAGATCGAGATTGTTCAGAGTCAGATAGAGAGAGAGTTCAGAGTCAGAGATCGAGAGAGTTCAGAGTTCACGATAGAGATAGTTCAGAGTCCGAGATGGAGACAGTTCAGAGTCAGAGATAGAGACAGATTAGAGTCAGAAATAGAGACAGTTCAGAGTCAGTGATAGAGGTAGTTCAGCGTCCGAGAGATGGAGACAGTTCACAGTCAGAGATAGTGACAGTTCAGAGTCAGACATGGAGATAGTTCAGAGTCCGAGATAGATATAGTTCAGAGTCCGAGAGATCGCGACAGTTCAGAGTCAGATCTAGAGACAGTTCAGAGTCAGAGATAGAGACAGTTCAGAGTCAGAGATAGAGAGAGTTCATCGTCAGAGATAAGGACAGTTCAGAGTCAGAGATGAGAGAGTTCAGAGTCAGAGATAGCGACAGTTCAGAGTCCGAGATAGAGATAATTCAGAGTCAGAGATCGAGACAGTTCAGATTCGGAGATGGAGACAGTTCAGAGTCAGAGATAGAGACAGATTAGAGTCAGAAATAGAGATAGTTCAGAGTCCGAGGGATGGAGACAGTTCACAATCATAGATAGTGACAGTTCAGAGTCAGACATGGAGACAGTTCAGAGTCAGAGATAGTGACAGTTCAGACTCAAAGATAGAGAGAATACTTAGTCAGAGATAGAGAGAATTCAGGTTCAGAGATAGAGACAGTTGCGAGTCAGAGATAGATACAGTTATGAGTCAGAGATAGAGATAGTTCAGAGTCCGAGAGATGGAGACAGTTCACAGTCAGAGCTCGTGACAGTTCAGAGTCAGACATGGAGACAGTTCAGAGTCCGAGATAGAGACAGTTCAGAGTCAGAGATAGAGATAGTTCAGAGTCCGAGAGATAGAGATTGTTCAGAGTCAGATATAGGGAGAGTTCAGAGTCAGAGATCGAGAGAGTTCAGAGTTCACGATAGAGATAGTTCAGAGTCCGAGAGATGGAGACAGTTCACAGTCAGAGATAGTGGCAGTTCAGTGTCAGACATGGAGATAGTTCAGAGTCCGAGATAGATATAGTTCAGAGTCCGAGAGATCGCTCCAGGTCAGAGTCAGATATAGAGACAGTTCAGAGTCAGAGATAGAGAGAGTTCATCGTCAGAGATAGAGACAGTTCAGAGTCAGAGATCGAGAGAGTTCAGAGTCAGAGATAGCGACAGTTCAGAGTCCGAGATAGAGATAATTCAGAGTCAGAGATCGAGACAGTTCAGATTCGGAGATGGAGACAGTTCAGAGTCAGAGATAGAGACAGATTAGAGTCAGAAATAGAGATAGTTCAGAGTCCGAGAGATGGAGACAGTTCACAGTCAGAGATAGTGGCAGTTCAGTGTCAGACATGGAGATAGTTCAGAGTCCGAGATAGATATAGTTCAGAGTCCGAGAGATCGCTCCAGGTCAGAGTCAGATATAGAGACAGTTCAGAGTCAGAGATAGAGAGAGTTCATCGTCAGAGATAGAGACAGTTCAGAGTCAGAGATCGAGAGAGTTCAGAGTCAGAGATAGCGACAGTTCAGAGTCCGAGATAGAGATAATTCAGAGTCAGAGATCGAGACAGTTCAGATTCGGAGATGGAGACAGTTCAGAGTCAGAGATAGAGACAGATTAGAGTCAGAAATAGAGATAGTTCAGAGTCCGAGGGATGGAGACAGTTCACAATCATAGATAGTGACAGTTCAGAGTCAGACATGGAGACAGTTCAGAGTCAGAGATAGTGACAGTTCAGACTCAAAGATAGAGAGAATACTTAGTCAGAGATAGAGAGAATTCAGGTTCAGAGATAGAGACAGTTGCGAGTCAGAGATAGATACAGTTATGAGTCAGAGATAGAGATAGTTCAGAGTCCGAGAGATGGAGACAGTTCACAGTCAGAGCTCGTGACAGTTCAGAGTCAGACATGGAGACAGTTCAGAGTCCGAGATAGAGACAGTTCAGAGTCAGAGATAGAGATAGTTCAGAGTCCGAGAGATAGAGATTGTTCAGAGTCAGATATAGGGAGAGTTCAGAGTCAGAGATCGAGAGAGTTCAGAGTTCACGATAGAGATAGTTCAGAGTCCGAGAGATGGAGACAGTTCACAGTCAGAGATAGTGGCAGTTCAGTGTCAGACATGGAGATAGTTCAGAGTCCGAGATAGATATAGTTCAGAGTCCGAGAGATCGCTCCAGGTCAGAGTCAGATATAGAGACAGTTCAGAGTCAGAGATAGAGAGAGTTCATCGTCAGAGATAGAGACAGTTCAGAGTCAGAGATCGAGAGAGTTCAGAGTCAGAGATAGTGACAGTTCAGACTCAGAGATAGAGAGAATTCTTAGTCAGAGATAGAGAGAATTCAGGTTCAGAGATAGAGACAGTTGCGAGTCAGAGATAGATACAGTTATGAGTCAGAGATAGAGATAGTTCAGAGTCCGAGAGATGGAGACAGTTCACAGTCAGAGCTCGTGACAGTTCAGAGTCAGACATGGAGACAGTTCAGAGTCCGAGATAGAGACAGTTCAGAGTCAGAGATAGAGATAGTTCAGAGTCAGAGATAGAGACAGTTCAGACTCAGAGATAGAGATTGTTCAGAGTCAGAGATAGAGACAGTTCAGAGTCAGAGATGGAGACAGTTCAGAGTCCGAGATAGAGATAGTTCAGAATCCGAGAGATCGAGACAGTTCAGAGTCAGATATAGAGACAGTTCAGAGTCAGAGATCGAGAGAGTTCAGAGTTCACGATAGAGATATTTCAGAGTCCGAGATGGAGACAGTTCAGAGTCAGAGATAGAGACAGATTAGAGTCAGAAATAGAGACAGTTCAGAGTCCGTGATAGAGATAGTTCAGCGTCCGAGAGATGGAGACAGTTCAGAGTCAGAGATAGTGACAGTTCAGAGTCAGACATGGAGATAGTTCAGAGTCCGAGATAGATATAATTCAGAGTACGAGATAGAGACAGTTCAGTGTCAGAGATAGAGAGAGTGCATCGTCAGAGATAGAGACAGTTCAGAGTCAGAGATAGAGATAGTTCAGAGTCAGAGATAGAGATAGTTCAGAGTCAGAGATAGAGACAGTTCAGAGTCAGAGATAGATACAGATTAGAGTCAGAAATAGAGATAGTTCAGAGTCCAAGATAGAGATAGTTCAGAGTCAGAGATAGAGACAGTTCAGAGTCAGAGATAGAGACAGTTCAGAATCAGAGATGGAGACACTTCAGAGTCAGAGATAGAGACAGTTCAGAGTCAGAGATAGAGACAGTTCTGAGTCAGAGATAGATTTAGTTCAGAGTCCGAGATAGAGACAGTTCAGAGTCAGAGATAGAGACAGCAGTTCTGAGTCAGAGATAGATTTAGTTCAGAGTCCGAGATAGAGACAGTTCAGAGTCAGAGATAGAGACAGTTCAGAGTCAGAGATAGATACAGATTAGAGTCAGAAATAGAGATAGTTCAGAGTCCAAGATAGAGATAGTTCAGAGTCAGAGATAGAGACAGTTCAGAGTCAGATATAGAGACAGTTCAGAATCAGAGATGGAGACACTTCAGAGTCAGAGATAGAGACAGTTCAGAGTCAGAGATAGAGACAGTTCTGAGTCAGAGATAGATTTAGTTCAGAGTCCGAGATAGAGACAGTTCAGAGTCAGAGATAGAGACAGCAGTTCTGAGTCAGAGATAGATTTAGTTCAGAGTCCGAGATAGAGACAGTTCAGAGTCAGAGATAGAGATAGTTCAGAGTCCGAGAGATGGAGACAGTTCACAGTCAGAGCTAGTGACAGTTCAGAGTCAAACACGGAGACAGTTCAGAGTCCGAGATAGAGATAGTTCAGAGTCCGAGAGATCGAGATTGTTCAGAGTCAGATAGAGAGAGAGTTCAGAGATCGAGAGAGTTCAGAGTTCACGATAGAGATAGTTCAGAGTCCGAGATGGAGACAGTTCAGAGTCAGAGATAGAGACAGATTAGAGTCAGAAATAGAGACAGTTCGGAGTCCGTGATAGAGGTAGTTCAGCGTCCGAGAGATGGAGACAGTTCACAGTCAGAGATAGTGACAGTTCAGAGTCAGACATGGAGATAGTTCAGAGTCCGAGATAGATATAGTTCAGAGTCCGAGAGATCGCGACAGTTCAGAGTCAGATCTAGAGACAGTTTAGAGTCAGAGATAGAGACAGTTCAGTGTCAGAGATAGAGAGAGTTCATCGTCAGAGATAAGGACAGTTCAGAGTCAGAGATCGAGAGAGTTCAGAGTCAGAGATAGCGACAGTTCAGAGTCCGAGATAGAGATAATTCAGAGTTAGAGATCGAGACAGTTCAGATTCGGAGATGGAGACAGTTCAGAGTCAGAGATAGAGACAGATTAGAGTCAGAAATAGAGAGAGTTCAGAGTCAGAGATCGAGAGAGTTCAGAGTTCACGATAGAGATAGTTCAGAGTCCGAGATGGAGACAGTTCAGAGTCAGAGATAGAGACAGATTAGAGTCAGAAATAGAGACAGTTCAGAGTCCGACATAGATATAGTTCAGATTCCGAGAGATCGAGACAGTTCAGAGTCAGAGATAGTGACAGTTCAGACTCAGAGATACAGAGAGAGAGAGTTCAGAGTCAGAGATAGAGACAATTCAGAGCTAGAGTGAGAGACAGTTCAGAGTCAGAGAGAGAAAATGATCACAGTCAGAGATAGTTAGTTCAGAATCCGAGATAGAGATAGAGACAGTTCAGTGTTAGAGATAGAGACAGTTCAGAGTCAGAGATAGAGACGGTTCAGATACCGAGATGGAGACAGTTCACAGTCAGAGACAGAGACAGTTCAGAGTCAGACATCGAGACAGTTCAGAGTCCGAGACAGAGATAGTTTAGAGTCTGAGATAGAGAGAGTTCAGAGTCAGAGACAGAGAGAGTTCAGAGTCCGAGAGATAGAGACAGTTCGGAGTCAGACGAAGAGGAAGTTCAGAGTCAGAGATAGAGACAGTTCAGTGTTCGCGATAGAGACAGTTCAGAGTCAGAGATAGAGACAGTTCTGAGTCAGAGATAGATTTAGTTCAGAGTCAGAGATAGAGATAGTTCAGAGTCAGAGATAGAGACAGTTCAGAGTCAGAGATAGAGATAGTTCAGAGTCCGAGAGATAGAGATTGTTCAGAGTCAGATATAGAGAGAGTTCAGAGTCAGAGATCGAGAGAGTTCAGAGTTCACGATAGAGATAGTTCAGAGTCCGAGATGGAGACAGTTCAGAGTCAGAGATAGAGACAGATTAGAGTCAGAAATAGAGACAGTTCAGAGTCCGAGATAGATATAGTTCAGAGTCCGAGAGATCGAGACAGTTCAGAGTCAGAGATAGTGACAGTTCAGACTCAGAGATACAGAGAGAGAGAGTTCAGAGTCAGAGATAGAGACAGTTCAGAGCTAGAGAGAGAGATAGTTCAGAGTCAGAGAGAGAAAATGATCACAGTCAGAGATAGTTAGTTCAGAAACCGAGATAGAGATAGAGACAGTTCAGTGTTAGAGATAGAGACAGTTCAGAGTCAGAGATAGAGACGGTTCAGATACCGAGATGGAGACAGTTCACAGTCAGAGATAGAGACAGTTCAGAGTCAGACATGGAGACAGTTCAGAGTCCGAGATAGAGACAGTTCAGAGTCAGAGATAGAGATAGTTCAGAGTCCGAGAGATAGAGATTGTTCAGAGTCAGATATAGAGAGAGTTCAGAGTCAGAGATCGAGAGAGTTCAGAGTTCACGATAGAGATAGTTCAGAGTCCGAGATGGAGACAGTTCAGAGTCAGAGATAGAGACAGATTAGAGTCAGAAATAGAGACAGTTCAGAGTCCGAGATAGATATAGTTCAGAGTCCGAGAGATCGAGACAGTTCAGAGTCAGAGATAGTGACAGTTCAGACTCAGAGATACAGAGAGAGAGAGTTCAGAGTCAGAGATAGAGACAGTTCAGAGTCAGAGATAGAGACGGTTCAGATACCGAGATGGAGACAGTTCACAGTCAGAGATAGAGACAGTTCAGAGTCAGACATCGAGACAGTTCAGAGTCCGAGACAGAGATAGTTTAGAGTCTGAGATAGAGAGAGTTCAGAGTCAGAGACAGAGAGAGTTCAGAGTCCGAGAGATAGAGACAGTTCGGAGTCAGACTTAGAGGAAGTTCAGAGTCAGAGATAGAGACAGTTCAGTGTTCGAGATAGAGACAGTTCAGAGTCAGAGATAGAGACAGTTCTGAGTCAGAGATAGATTTAGTTCAGAGTCCGACATAGAGATAGTTCAGAGTCAGAGATAGAGACAGTTCAGACTCAGAGATAGAGATTGTTCAGAGTCCGAGATAGAGACAGTTCAGAGTCAGAGATAGAGATAGTTCTGGGTCCGAGAGATGGAGACAGTTCACAGTCAGAGCTAGTGACAGTTCAGAGTCAGACACGGAGACAGTTCAGAGTCCGAGATAGAGATAGTTCAGAGACCGAGAGATCGAGATTGTTCAGAGTCAGATATAGAGAGAGTTCAGAGTCAGAGATCAAGAGAGTTCAGAGTCCGAGATGGAGACAGTTCAGAGATAGAGACAGATTAGAGTCAGAAATAGAGACAGTTCAGAGTCCGTGATAGAGGTAGTTCAGAGTCCGAGAGATGGAGACAGTTCACAGTCAGAGATAGTGATAGTTCAGTGTCAGACATGGAGATAGTTCAGAGTCCGAGATAGATATAGTTCAGAGTCCGAGAGATCGCTCCAGGTCAGAGTCAGATATAGAGACAGTTCAGAGTCAGAGATAGAGAGAGTTCATCGTCAGAGATAGAGACAGTTCAGAGTCAGAGATCGAGAGAGTTCAGAGTCAGAGATAGCGACAGTTCAGAGTCCGAGATAGAGATAATTCAGAGTCAGAGATCGAGACAGTTCAGATTCGGAGATGGAGACAGTTCAGAGTCAGAGATAGAGACAGATTAGAGTCAGAAATAGAGATAGTTCAGAGTCCGAGGGATGGAGACAGTTCACAATCATAGATAGTGACAGTTCAGAGTCAGACATGGAGACAGTTCAGAGTCAGAGATAGTGACAGTTCAGACTCAAAGATAGAGAGAATACTTAGTCAGAGATAGAGAGAATTCAGGTTCAGAGATAGAGACAGTTGCGAGTCAGAGATAGATACAGTTATGAGTCAGAGATAGAAATAGTTCAGAGTCCGAGAGATGGAGACAGTTCACAGTCAGAGCTCTTGACAGTTCAGAGTCAGACATGGAGACAGTTCAGAGTCCGAGATAGAGACAGTTCAGAGTCAGAGATAGAGATAGTTCAGAGTCAGAGAGATAGAGATTGTTCAGAGTCAGATATAGAGAGAGTTCAGAGTCAGAGATCGAGAGAGTTCAGAGTTCACGATAGAGATAGTTCAGAGTCCGAGATGGAGACAGTTCAGAGTCAGAGATAGAGACAGATTAGAGTCAGAAATAGAGACAGTTCAGAGTCCGAGATAGATATAGTTCAGATTCCGAGAGATCGAGACAGTTCAGACTCAGAGATAGTGACAGTTCAGACTCAGAGATACAGAGAGAGAGAGTTCAGAGTCAGAGATAGAGACAATTCAGAGCTAGAGTGAGAGACAGTTCAGAGTCAGAGAGAGAAAATGATCACAGTCAGAGATAGTTAGTTCAGAATCCGAGATAGAGATAGAGACAGTTCAGTGTTTGAGATAGAGACATTTCAGAGTCAGAGATAGAGACGGTTCAGATACCGAGATGGAGACAGTTCACAGTCAGAGACAGAGACAGTTCAGAGTCAGACATCGAGACAGTTCAGAGTCCGAGACAGAGATAGTTTAGAGTCTGAGATAGAGAGAGTTCAGAGTCAGAGACAAAGAGAGTTCAGAGTCCGAGAGATAGAGACAGTTCGGAGTCAGACGAAGAGGAAGTTCAGAGTCAGAGATAGAGACAGTTCAGTGTTCGAGATAGAGACAGTTCAGAGTCAGAGATAGAGACAGTTCTGAGTCAGAGATAGATTTAGTTCAGAGTCAGAGATAGAGATAGTTCAGAGTCAGAGATAGAGACAGTTCAGAGTCAGAGATAGAGATAGTTCAGAGTCAGAGATAGAGATAGTTCAGAGTCAGAGATAGAGACAGTTCAGAGTCAGAGATAGATACAGATTAGAGTCAGAAATAGAGATAGTTCAGAGTCCAAGATAGAGATAGTTCAGAGTCAGAGATAGAGACAGTTCAGAGTCTATGATAGAGACAGTTCAGAATCAGAGATGGAGACACTTCAGAGTCAGAGATAGAGACAGTTCAGAGTCAGAGATAGAGACAGGTCTGAGTCAGAGATAGATTTAGTTCAGAGTCCGAGATAGAGACAGTTCAGAGTCAGAGATAGAGACAGCAGTTCTGAGTCAGAGATAGATTTAGTTCAGAGTCCGAGATAGAGACAGTTCAGAGTCAGAGATAGAGACAGTTCAGAGTCAGAGATAGAGACAGTTCAGAGTCCGAGAGATGGAGACAGTTCACAGTCAGAGCTAGTGACAGTTCAGAGTCAAACACGGAGACAGTTCAGAGTCCGAGATAGAGATAGTTCAGAGTCCGAGAGATCGAGATTGTTCAGAGTCAGATAGAGAGAGAGTTCAGAGATCGAGAGAGTTCAGAGTTCACGATAGAGATAGTTCAGAGTCCGAGATGGAGACAGTTCAGAGTCAGAGATAGAGACAGATTAGAGTCAGAAATAGAGACAGTTCGGAGTCCGTGATAGAGGTAGTTCAGCGTCCGAGAGATGGAGACAGTTCACAGTCAGAGATAGTGACAGTTCAGAGTCAGACATGGAGATAGTTCAGAGTCCGAGATAGATATAGTTCAGAGTCCGAGAGATCGCGACAGTTCAGAGTCAGATCTAGAGACAGTTTAGAGTCAGAGATAGAGACAGTTCAGTGTCAGAGATAGAGAGAGTTCATCGTCAGAGATAAGGACAGTTCAGAGTCAGAGATCGAGAGAGTTCAGAGTCAGAGATAGCGACAGTTCAGAGTCCGAGATAGAGATAATTCAGAGTTAGAGATCGAGACAGTTCAGATTCGGAGATGGAGACAGTTCAGAGTCAGAGATAGAGACAGATTAGAGTCAGAAATAGAGAGAGTTCAGAGTCAGAGATCGAGAGAGTTCAGAGTTCACGATAGAGATAGTTCAGAGTCCGAGATGGAGACAGTTCAGAGTCAGAGATAGAGACAGATTAGAGTCAGAAATAGAGACAGTTCAGAGTCCGACATAGATATAGTTCAGATTCCGAGAGATCGAGACAGTTCAGAGTCAGAGATAGTGACAGTTCAGACTCAGAGATACAGAGAGAGAGAGTTCAGAGTCAGAGATAGAGACAATTCAGAGCTAGAGTGAGAGACAGTTCAGAGTCAGAGAGAGAAAATGATCACAGTCAGAGATAGTTAGTTCAGAATCCGAGATAGAGATAGAGACAGTTCAGTGTTAGAGATAGAGACAGTTCAGAGTCAGAGATAGAGACGGTTCAGATACCGAGATGGAGACAGTTCACAGTCAGAGACAGAGACAGTTCAGAGTCAGACATCGAGACAGTTCAGAGTCCGAGACAGAGATAGTTTAGAGTCTGAGATAGAGAGAGTTCAGAGTCAGAGACAGAGAGAGTTCAGAGTCCGAGAGATAGAGACAGTTCGGAGTCAGACGAAGAGGAAGTTCAGAGTCAGAGATAGAGACAGTTCAGTGTTCGAGATAGAGACAGTTCAGAGTCAGAGATAGAGACAGTTCTGAGTCAGAGATAGATTTAGTTCAGAGTCAGAGATAGAGATAGTTCAGAGTCAGAGATAGAGACAGTTCAGAGTCAGAGATAGAGATAGTTCAGAGTCCGAGAGATAGAGATTGTTCAGAGTCAGATATAGAGAGAGTTCAGAGTCAGAGATCGAGAGAGTTCAGAGTTCACGATAGAGATAGTTCAGAGTCCGAGATGGAGACAGTTCAGAGTCAGAGATAGAGACAGATTAGAGTCAGAAATAGAGACAGTTCAGAGTCCGAGATAGATATAGTTCAGAGTCCGAGAGATCGAGACAGTTCAGAGTCAGAGATAGTGACAGTTCAGACTCAGAGATACAGAGAGAGAGAGTTCAGAGTCAGAGATAGAGACAGTTCAGAGCTAGAGAGAGAGATAGTCCAGAGTCAGAGAGAGAAAATGATCACAGTCAGAGATAGTTAGTTCAGAAACCGAGATAGAGATAGAGACAGTTCAGTGTTAGAGATAGAGACAGTTCAGAGTCAGAGATAGAGACGGTTCAGATACCGAGATGGAGACAGTTCACAGTCAGAGATAGAGACAGTTCAGAGTCAGACATCGAGACAGTTCAGAGTCCGAGACAGAGATAGTTTAGAGTCTGAGATAGAGAGAGTTCAGAGTCAGAGACAGAGAGAGTTCAGAGTCCGAGAGATAGAGACAGTTCGGAGTCAGACGTAGAGGAAGATCAGAGTCAGAGATAGAGACAGTTCAGTGTTCGAGATAGAGACAGTTCAGAGTCAGAGATAGAGACAGTTCTGAGTCAGAGATAGATTTAGTTCAGAGTCAGAGATAGAGATAGTTCAGAGTCAGAGATAGAGACAGTTCAGAGTCAGAGATCGAGATTGTTCAGAGTCCGAGATAGAGACAGTTCAGAGTCAGAGATAGAGATAGTTCAGGGTCCGAGAGATGTAGACAGTTCAGAATCAGAGATAGAGACAGATTAGAGTCAGAAATAGAGATAGTTCAGAGTCCGAGGGATGGAGACAGTTCACAATCATAGATAGTGACAGTTCAGAGTCAGACATGGAGACAGTTCAGAGTCAGAGATAGTGACAGTTCAGACTCAGAGATAGAGAGAATTCTTAGTCAGAGATAGAGAGAATTCAGGTTCAGAGATAGAGACAGTTGCGAGTCAGAGATAGAGATAGTTCAGAGTCCGAGAGATGGAGACAGTTCACAGTCAGAGCTCGTGACAGTTCAGAGTCAGACATGGAGACAGTTCAGAGTCCGAGATAGAGACAGTTCAGAGTCAGAGATAGAGATAGTTCAGAGTCCGAGAGATAGAGATTGTTCAGAGTCAGATATAGAGAGAGTTCAGAGTCAGAGATCGAGAGAGTTCAGAGTTCACGATAGAGATAGTTCAGAGTCCGAGATGGAGACAGTTCAGAGTCAGAGATAGAGACAGATTAGAGTCAGAAATAGAGACAGTTCAGAGTCCGAGATAGATATAGTTCAGAGTCCGAGAGATCGAGACAGTTCAGAGTCAGAGATAGTGACAGTTCAGACTCAGAGATACAGAGAGAGAGAGTTCAGAGTCAGAGATAGAGACAGTTCAGAGTCAGAGATAGAGACGGTTCAGATACCGAGATGGAGACAGTTCACAGTCAGAGATAGAGACAGTTCAGAGTCAGACATCGAGACAGTTCAGAGTCCGAGACAGAGATAGTTTAGAGTCTGAGATAGAGAGAGTTCAGAGTCAGAGACAGAGAGAGTTCAGAGTCCGAGAGATAGAGACAGTTCGGAGTCAGACTTAGAGGAAGTTCAGAGTCAGAGATAGAGACAGTTCAGTGTTCGAGATAGAGACAGTTCAGAGTCAGAGATAGAGACAGTTCTGAGTCAGAGATAGATTTAGTTCAGAGTCCGACATAGAGATAGTTCAGAGTCAGAGATAGAGACAGTTCAGACTCAGAGATAGAGATTGTTCAGAGTCCGAGATAGAGACAGTTCAGAGTCAGAGATAGAGATAGTTCTGGGTCCGAGAGATGGAGACAGTTCACAGTCAGAGCTAGTGACAGTTCAGAGTCAGACACGGAGACAGTTCAGAGTCCGAGATAGAGATAGTTCAGAGACCGAGAGATCGAGATTGTTCAGAGTCAGATATAGAGAGAGTTCAGAGTCAGAGATCAAGAGAGTTCAGAGTCCGAGATGGAGACAGTTCAGAGATAGAGACAGATTAGAGTCAGAAATAGAGACAGTTCAGAGTCCGTGATAGAGGTAGTTCAGAGTCCGAGAGATGGAGACAGTTCACAGTCAGAGATAGTGACAGTTCAGTGTCAGACATGGAGATAGTTCAGAGTCCGAGATAGATATAGTTCAGAGTCCGAGAGATCGCTCCAGGTCAGAGTCAGATATAGAGACAGTTCAGAGTCAGAGATAGAGAGAGTTCATCGTCAGAGATAGAGACAGTTCAGAGTCAGAGATCGAGAGAGTTCAGAGTCAGAGATAGCGACAGTTCAGAGTCCGAGATAGAGATAATTCAGAGTCAGAGATCGAGACAGTTCAGATTCGGAGATGGAGACAGTTCAGAGTCAGAGATAGAGACAGATTAGAGTCAGAAATAGAGATAGTTCAGAGTCCGAGGGATGGAGACAGTTCACAATCATAGATAGTGACAGTTCAGAGTCAGACATGGAGACAGTTCAGAGTCAGAGATAGTGACAGTTCAGACTCAAAGATAGAGAGAATACTTAGTCAGAGATAGAGAGAATTCAGGTTCAGAGATAGAGACAGTTGCGAGTCAGAGATAGATACAGTTATGAGTCAGAGATAGAGATAGTTCAGAGTCCGAGAGATGGAGACAGTTCACAGTCAGAGCTCGTGACAGTTCAGAGTCAGACATGGAGACAGTTCAGAGTCCGAGATAGAGACAGTTCAGAGTCAGAGATAGAGATAGTTCAGAGTCCGAGAGATAGAGATTGTTCAGAGTCAGATATAGAGAGAGTTCAGAGTCAGAGATCGAGAGAGTTCAGAGTTCACGATAGAGATAGTTCAGAGTCCGAGATGGAGACAGTTCAGAGTCAGAGATAGAGACAGATTAGAGTCAGAAATAGAGACAGTTCAGAGTCCGAGATAGATATAGTTCAGATTCCGAGAGATCGAGACAGTTCAGAGTCAGAGATAGTGACAGTTCAGACTCAGCGATACAGAGAGAGAGAGTTCAGAGTCAGAGATAGAGACAATTCAGAGCTAGAGTGAGAGACAGTTCAGAGTCAGAGAGAGAAAATGATCACAGTCAGAGATAGTTAGTTCAGAATCCGAGATAGAGATAGAGACAGTTCAGTGTTAGAGATAGAGACATTTCAGAGTCAGAGATAGAGACGGTTCAGATACCGAGATGGAGACAGTTCACAGTCAGAGACAGAGACAGTTCAGAGTCAGACATCGAGACAGTTCAGAGTCCGAGACAGAGATAGTTTAGAGTCTGAGATAGAGAGAGTTCAGAGTCAGAGACAGAGAGAGTTCAGAGTCCGAGAGATAGAGACAGTTCGGAGTCAGACGAAGAGGAAGTTCAGAGTCAGAGATAGAGACAGTTCAGTGTTCGAGATAGAGACAGTTCAGAGTCAGAGATAGAGACAGTTCTGAGTCAGAGATAGATTTAGTTCAGAGTCCGACATAGAGATAGTTCAGAGTCAGAGATAGAGACAGTTCAGAGTCAGAGATAGAGATAGTTCTGGGTCCGAGAGATGGAGACAGTTCACAGTCAGAGCTAGTGACAGTTCAGAGTCAGACACGGAGACAGTTCAGAGTCCGAGATAGAGATAGTTCAGAGACCGAGAGATCGAGATTGTTCAGAGTCAGATATAGAGAGAGTTCAGAGTCAGAGATCAAGAGAGTTCAGAGTCCGAGATGGAGACAGTTCAGAGATAGAGACAGATTAGAGTCAGAAATAGAGACAGTTCAGAGTCCGTGATAGAGGTAGTTCAGAGTCCGAGAGATGGAGACAGTTCACAGTCAGAGATAGTGACAGTTCAGTGTCAGACATGGAGATAGTTCAGAGTCCGAGATAGATATAGTTCAGAGTCCGAGAGATCGCTCCAGGTCAGAGTCAGATATAGAGACAGTTCAGAGTCAGAGATAGAGAGAGTTCATCGTCAGAGATAGAGACAGTTCAGAGTCAGAGATCGAGAGAGTTCAGAGTCAGAGATAGCGACAGTTCAGAGTCCGAGATAGAGATAATTCAGAGTCAGAGATCGAGACAGTTCAGATTCGGAGATGGAGACAGTTCAGAGTCAGAGATAGAGACAGATTAGAGTCAGAAATAGAGATAGTTCAGAGTCCGAGGGATGGAGACAGTTCACAATCATAGATAGTGACAGTTCAGAGTCAGACATGGAGACAGTTCAGAGTCAGAGATAGTGACAGTTCAGACTCAAAGATAGAGAGAATACTTAGTCAGAGATAGAGAGAATTCAGGTTCAGAGATAGAGACAGTTGCGAGTCAGAGATAGATACAGTTATGAGTCAGAGATAGAGATAGTTCAGAGTCCGAGAGATGGAGACAGTTCACAGTCAGAGCTCGTGACAGTTCAGAGTCAGACATGGAGACAGTTCAGAGTCCGAGATAGAGACAGTTCAGAGTCAGAGATAGAGATAGTTCAGAGTCCGAGAGATAGAGATTGTTCAGAGTCAGATATAGAGAGAGTTCAGAGTCAGAGATCGAGAGAGTTCAGAGTTCACGATAGAGATAGTTCAGAGTCCGAGATGGAGACAGTTCAGAGTCAGAGATAGAGACAGATTAGAGTCAGAAATAGAGACAGTTCAGAGTCCGAGATAGATATAGTTCAGATTCCGAGAGATCGAGACAGTTCAGAGTCAGAGATAGTGACAGTTCAGACTCAGAGATACAGAGAGAGAGAGTTCAGAGTCAGAGATAGAGACAATTCAGAGCTAGAGTGAGAGACAGTTCAGAGTCAGAGAGAGAAAATGATCACAGTCAGAGATAGTTAGTTCAGAATCCGAGATAGAGATAGAGACAGTTCAGTGTTAGAGATAGAGACAGTTCAGAGTCAGAGATAGAGACGGTTCAGATACCGAGATGGAGACAGTTCACAGTCAGAGACAGAGACAGTTCAGAGTCAGACATCGAGACAGTTCAGAGTCCGAGACAGAGATAGTTTAGAGTCTGAGATAGAGAGAGTTCAGAGTCAGAGACAGAGAGAGTTCAGAGTCCGAGAGATAGAGACAGTTCGGAGTCAGACGAAGAGGAAGTTCAGAGTCAGAGATAGAGACAGTTCAGTGTTCGAGATAGAGACAGTTCAGAGTCAGAGATAGAGACAGTTCTGAGTCAGAGATAGATTTAGTTCAGAGTCAGAGATAGAGATAGTTCAGAGTCAGAGATAGAGACAGTTCAGAGTCAGAGATAGAGATAGTTCAGAGTCCGAGAGATAGAGATTGTTCAGAGTCAGATATAGAGAGAGTTCAGAGTCAGAGATCGAGAGAGTTCAGAGTTCACGATAGAGATAGTTCAGAGTCCGAGATGGAGACAGTTCAGAGTCAGAGATAGAGACAGATTAGAGTCAGAAATAGAGACAGTTCAGAGTCCGAGATAGATATAGTTCAGAGTCCGAGAGATCGAGACAGTTCAGAGTCAGAGATAGTGACAGTTCAGACTCAGAGATACAGAGAGAGAGAGTTCAGAGTCAGAGATAGAGACAATTCAGAGCTAGAGTGAGAGACAGTTCAGAGTCAGAGAGAGAAAATGATCACAGTCAGAGATAGTTAGTTCAGAAACCGAGATAGAGATAGAGACAGTTCAGTGTTAGAGATAGAGACAGTTCAGAGTCAGAGATAGAGACGGTTCAGATACCGAGATGGAGACAGTTCACAGTCAGAGATAGAGACAGTTCAGAGTCAGACATCGAGACAGTTCAGAGTCCGAGACAGAGATAGTTTAGAGTCTGAGATAGAGAGAGTTCAGAGTCAGAGACAGAGAGAGTTCAGAGTCCGAGAGATAGAGACAGTTTGGAGTCAGACGTAGAGGAAGATCAGAGTCAGAGATAGAGACAGTTCAGTGTTCGAGATAGAGACAGTTCAGAGTCAGAGATAGAGACAGTTCTGAGTCAGAGATAGATTTAGTTCAGAGTCAGAGATAGAGATAGTTCAGAGTCAGAGATAGAGACAGTTCAGAGTCAGAGATCGAGATTGTTCAGAGTCCGAGATAGAGACAGTTCAGAGTCAGAGATAGAGATAGTTCAGGGTCCGAGAGATGTAGACAGTTCAGAATCAGAGATAGAGACAGATTAGAGTCAGAAATAGAGATAGTTCAGAGTCCGAGGGATGGAGACAGTTCACAATCATAGACAGTGACAGTTCAGAGTCAGACATGGAGACAGTTCAGAGTCAGAGATAGTGACAGTTCAGACTCAGAGATAGAGAGAATTCTTAGTCAGAGATAGAGAGAATTCAGGTTCAGAGATAGAGACAGTTGCGAGTCAGAGATAGAGATAGTTCAGAGTCCGAGAGATGGAGACAGTTCACAGTCAGAGCTCGTGACAGTTCAGAGTCAGACATGGAGACAGTTCAGAGTCCGAGATAGAGACAGTTCAGAGTCAGAGATAGAGATAGTTCAGAGTCCGAGAGATAGAGATTGTTCAGAGTCAGATATAGAGAGAGTTCAGAGTCAGAGATCGAGAGAGTTCAGAGTTCACGATAGAGATAGTTCAGAGTCCGAGATGGAGACAGTTCAGAGTCAGAGATAGAGACAGATTAGAGTCAGAAATAGAGACAGTTCAGAGTCCGAGATAGATATAGTTCAGAGTCCGAGAGATCGAGACAGTTCAGAGTCAGAGATAGTGACAGTTCAGACTCAGAGATACAGAGAGAGAGAGTTCAGAGTCAGAGATAGAGACAGTTCAGAGTCAGAGATAGAGACGGTTCAGATACCGAGATGGAGACAGTTCACAGTCAGAGATAGAGACAGTTCAGAGTCAGACATCGAGACAGTTCAGAGTCCGAGACAGAGACAGTTTAGAGTCTGAGATAGAGAGAGTTCAGAGTCAGAGACAGAGAGAGTTCAGAGTCCGAGAGATAGAGACAGTTCGGAGTCAGACGTAGAGGAAGTTCAGAGTCAGAGATAGAGACAGTTCAGTGTTCGAGATAGAGACAGTTCAGAGTCAGAGATAGAGACAGTTCTGAGTCAGAGATAGATTTAGTTCAGAGTCCGACATAGAGATAGTTCAGAGTCAGAGATAGAGACAGTTCAGACTCAGAGATAGAGATTGTTCAGAGTCCGAGATAGAGACAGTTCAGAGTCAGAGATAGAGATAGTTCTGGGTCCGAGAGATTGAGACAGTTCACAGTCAGAGCTAGTGACAGTTCAGAGTCAGACACGGAGACAGTTCAGAATCCGAGATAGAGATAGTTCAGAGACCGAGAGATCGAGATTGTTCAGAGTCAGATATAGAGAGAGTTCAGAGTCAGAGATCAAGAGAGTTCAGAGTCCGAGATGGAGACAGTTCAGAGATAGAGACAGATTAGAGTCAGAAATAGAGATAGTTCAGAGTCCGAGGGATGGAGACAGTTCACAATCATAGATAGTGACAGTTCAGAGTCAGACATGGAGACAGTTCAGAGTCAGAGATAGTGACAGTTCAGACTCAAAGATAGAGAGAATACTTAGTCAGAGATAGAGAGAATTCAGGTTCAGAGATAGAGACAGGTGCGAGTCAGAGATAGATACAGTTATGAGTCAGAGATAGAGATAGTTCAGAGTCCGAGAGATGGAGACAGTTCACAGTCAGAGCTCGTGACAGTTCAGAGTCAGACATGGAGACAGTTCAGAGTCCGAGATAGAGACAGTTCAGAGTCAGAGATAGAGATAGTTCAGAGTCCGAGAGATAGAGATTGTTCAGAGTCAGATATAGAGAGAGTTCAGAGTCAGAGATCGAGAGAGTTCAGAGTTCACGATAGAGATAGTTCAGAGTCCGAGATGGAGACAGTTCAGAGTCAGAGATAGAGACAGATTAGAGTCAGAAATAGAGACAGTTCAGAGTCCGAGATAGATATAGTTCAGATTCCGAGAGATCGAGACAGTTCAGAGTCAGAGATAGTGACAGTTCAGACTCAGAGATACAGAGAGAGAGAGTTCAGAGTCAGAGATAGAGACAATTCAGAGCTAGAGTGAGAGACAGTTCAGAGTCAGAGAGAGAAAATGATCACAGTCAGAGATAGTTAGTTCAGAATCCGAGATAGAGATAGAGACAGTTCAGTGTTAGAGATAGAGACATTTCAGAGTCAGAGATAGAGACGGTTCAGATACCGAGATGGAGACAGTTCACAGTCAGAGACAGAGACAGTTCAGAGTCAGACATCGAGACAGTTCAGAGTCCGAGACAGAGATAGTTTAGAGTCTGAGATAGAGAGAGTTCAGAGTCAGAGACAGAGAGAGTTCAGAGTCCGAGAGATAGAGACAGTTCGGAGTCAGACGAAGAGGAAGTTCAGAGTCAGAGATAGAGACAGTTCAGTGTTCGAGATAGAGACAGTTCAGAGTCAGAGATAGAGACAGTTCTGAGTCAGAGATAGATTTAGTTCAGAGTCAGAGATAGAGATAGTTCAGAGTCAGAGATAGAGACAGTTCAGAGTCAGAGATAGAGATAGTTCAGAGTCCGAGAGATAGAGATTGTTCAGAGTCAGATATAGAGAGAGTTCAGAGTCAGAGATCGAGAGAGTTCAGAGTTCACGATAGAGATAGTTCAGAGTCCGAGATGGAGACAGTTCAGAGTCAGAGATAGAGACAGATTAGAGTCAGAAATAGAGACAGTTCAGAGTCCGAGATAGATATAGTTCAGAGTCCGAGAGATCGAGACAGTTCAGAGTCAGAGATAGTGACAGTTCAGACTCAGAGATACAGGGAGAGAGAGTTCAGAGTCAGAGATAGAGACAGTTCAGAGCTAGAGAGAGAGACAGTTCAGAGTCAGAGAGAGAAAATGATCACAGTCAGAGATAGATTTAGTTCAGAGTCCGACATAGAGATAGTTCAGAGTCAGAGATAGAGACAGTTCAGACTCAGAGATAGAGATTGTTCAGAGTCCGAGATAGAGACAGTTCAGAGTCAGAGATAGAGATAGTTCTGGGTCCGAGAGATTGAGACAGTTCACAGTCAGAGCTAGTGACAGTTCAGAGTCAGACACGGAGACAGTTCAGAGTCCGAGATAGAGATAGTTCAGAGACCGAGAGATCGAGATTGTTCAGAGTCAGATATAGAGAGAGTTCAGAGTCAGAGATCAAGAGAGTTCAGAGTCCGAGATGGAGACAGTTCAGAGATAGAGACAGATTAGAGTCAGAAATAGAGATAGTTCAGAGTCCGAGGGATGGAGACAGTTCACAATCATAGATAGTGACAGTTCAGAGTCAGACATGGAGACAGTTCAGAGTCAGAGATAGTGACAGTTCAGACTCAAAGATAGAGAGAATACTTAGTCAGAGATAGAGAGAATTCAGGTTCAGAGATAGAGACAGGTGCGAGTCAGAGATAGATACAGTTATGAGTCAGAGATAGAGATAGTTCAGAGTCCGAGAGATGGAGACAGTTCACAGTCAGAGCTCGTGACAGTTCAGAGTCAGACATGGAGACAGTTCAGAGTCCGAGATAGAGACAGTTCAGAGTCAGAGATAGAGATAGTTCAGAGTCCGAGAGATAGAGATTGTTCAGAGTCAGATATAGAGAGAGTTCAGAGTCAGAGATCGAGAGAGTTCAGAGTTCACGATAGAGATAGTTCAGAGTCCGAGATGGAGACAGTTCAGAGTCAGAGATAGAGACAGATTAGAGTCAGAAATAGAGACAGTTCAGAGTCCGAGATAGATATAGTTCAGATTCCGAGAGATCGAGACAGTTCAGAGTCAGAGATAGTGACAGTTCAGACTCAGAGATACAGAGAGAGAGAGTTCAGAGTCAGAGATAGAGACAATTCAGAGCTAGAGTGAGAGACAGTTCAGAGTCAGAGAGAGAAAATGATCACAGTCAGAGATAGTTAGTTCAGAATCCGAGCTAGAGATAGAGACAGTTCAGTGTTAGAGATAGAGACATTTCAGAGTCAGAGATAGAGACGGTTCAGATACCGAGATGGAGACAGTTCACAGTCAGAGACAGAGACAGTTCAGAGTCAGACATCGAGACAGTTCAGAGTCCGAGACAGAGATAGTTTAGAGTCTGAGATAGAGAGAGTTCAGAGTCAGAGACAGAGAGAGTTCAGAGTCCGAGAGATAGAGACAGTTCGGAGTCAGACGAAGAGGAAGTTCAGAGTCAGAGATAGAGACAGTTCAGTGTTCGAGATAGAGACAGTTCAGAGTCAGAGATAGAGACAGTTCTGAGTCAGAGATAGATTTAGTTCAGAGTCAGAGATAGAGATAGTTCAGAGTCAGAGATAGAGACAGTTCAGAGTCAGAGATAGAGATAGTTCAGAGTCCGAGAGATAGAGATTGTTCAGAGTCAGATATAGAGAGAGTTCAGAGTCAGAGATCGAGAGAGTTCAGAGTTCACGATAGAGATAGTTCAGAGTCCGAGATGGAGACAGTTCAGAGTCAGAGATAGAGACAGATTAGAGTCAGAAATAGAGACAGTTCAGAGTCCGAGATAGATATAGTTCAGAGTCCGAGAGATCGAGACAGTTCAGAGTCAGAGATAGTGACAGTTCAGACTCAGAGATACAGGGAGAGAGAGTTCAGAGTCAGAGATAGAGACAGTTCAGAGCTAGAGAGAGAGACAGTTCAGAGTCAGAGAGAGAAAATGATCACAGTCAGAGATAGTTAGTTCAGAAACCGAGATAGAGATAGAGACAGTTCAGTGTTAGAGATAGAGACAGTTCAGAGTCAGAGATAGAGACGGTTCAGATACCGAGATGGAGACAGTTCACAGTCAGAGACAGAGACAGTTCAGAGTCAGACATCGAGACAGTTCAGAGTCCGAGACAGAGATAGTTTAGAGTCTGAGATAGAGAGAGTTCAGAGTCCGAGAGATAGAGACAGTTCGGAGTCAGACGTAGAGGAAGATCAGAGTCAGAGATAGAGACAGTTCAGTGTTCGAGATAGAGACAGTTCAGAGTCAGAGATAGAGACAGTTCTGAGTCAGAGATAGATTTAGTTCAGAGTCCGAGATGGAGACAGTTCAGAGTCAGAGATAGAGACAGATTAGAGTCAGAAATAGAGACAGTTCAGAGTCCGAGATAGATATAGTTCAGAGTCCGATAGATCGAGACAGTTCAGAGTCAGAGATAGTGACAGTTCAGACTCAGAGATACAGAGAGAGAGAGTTCAGAGTCAGAGATAGAGACAGTTCAGATTCAGAGATAGAGACGGTTCAGATACCGAGATGGAGACAGTTCACAGTCAGAGATAGAGACAGTTCAGAGTCAGACATCGAGACAGTTCAGAGTCCGAGACAGAGATAGTTTAGAGTCTGAGATAGAGAGAGTTCAGAGTCAGAGACAGAGAGAGTTCAGAGTCCGAGAGATAGAGACAGTTCGGAGTCAGACGTAGAGGAAGTTCAGAGTCAGAGATAGAGACAGTTCTGAGTCAGAGATAGATTTAGTTCAGAGTCCGACATAGAGATAGTTCAGAGTCAGAGATAGAGATAGTTCAGAGTCAGAGATAGAGACAGTTCAGACTCAGAGATAGAGATTGTTCAGACTCCGAGATAGAGACAGTTCAGAGTCAGAGATAGAGATAGTTCTGGGTCCGAGAGATGGAGACAGTTCACAGTCAGAGCTAGTGACAGTTCAGAGTCAGACACGGAGACAGTTCAGAGTCCGAGATAGAGATAGTTCAGAGACCGAGAGATCGAGATTGTTCAGAGTCAGATATAGAGAGAGTTCAGAGTCAGAGATCAAGAGAGTTCAGAGTCCGAGATGGAGACAGTTCAGAGATAGAGACAGATTAGGGTCAGAAATAGAGACAGTTCAGAGTCCGTGATAGAGGTAGTTCAGAGTCCGAGAGATGGAGACAGTTCACAGTCAGAGATAGTGACAGTTCAGTGTCAGACATGGAGATAGTTCAGAGTCCGAGATAGATATAGTTCAGAGTCCGAGAGATCGCTCCAGGTCAGAGTCAGATATAGAGACAGTTCAGAGTCAGAGATAGAGAGAGTTCATCGTCAGAGATAGAGACAGTTCAGAGTCAGACATGGAGACAGTTCAGAGTCAGAGATAGTGACAGTTCAGACTCAGAGAAACAGAGAATTCTTAGTCAGAGATAGAGAGAATTCAGGTTCAGAGATAGAGACAGTTGCGAGTCAGAGATAGATACAGTTATGAGTCAGAGATAGAGATAGTTCAGAGTCCGAGAGATGGAGACAGTTCACAGTCAGAGCTCGTGACACTTCAGAGTCAGACATGGAGACAGTTCAGAGTCCGAGATAGAGACAGTTCAGAGTCAGAGATAGAGATAGTTCAGAGTCCGAGAGATAGAGATTGTTCAGAGTCAGATATAGAGATAGTTCAGAGTCAGAGATAGTGACTGTTCAGACTCAGAGATCGAGATTGTTCAGAGTCAGAGATAGAGACAGTTCAGAGTCAGAGATGGAGACAGTTCAGAGTCCGAGATAGAAATAGTTCAGAAACCGAGAGATCGAGACAGTTCAGAGTCAGATATAGAGACAGTTCAGAGTCAGAGATCGAGAGAGTTCAGAGTTCACGATAGAGATAGTTCAGAGTCCGAGATGGAGACAGTTCGGAGTCAGAGATAGAGACAGATTAGAGTCAGAAATAGAGACAGTTCAGAGTCCGTGATAGAGATAGTTCAGCGTCCGAGAGATGGAGACAGTTCAGAGTCAGAGATAGTGACAGTTCAGAGTCAGACATGGAGATAGTTCAGAGTCCGAGATAGATATAATTCAGAGTCCGAGATAGAGACAGTTCAGTGTCAGAGATAGGGAGAGTTCATCGTCAGAGATAGAGACAGTTCAGAGTCAGAGATAGAGATAGTTCAGAGTCAGAGATCGAGACAGTTCAGAATCAGAGATGGAGACACTTCAGAGTCAGAGATAGCGACAGTTCAGAGTCAGAGATAGTGACAGTTCTGAGTCAGAGATAGATTTAGTTCAGAGTCCGAGATAGAGACAGTTCACAGTCAGAGCTAGTGACAGTTCAGAGTCAGACACGGAGACAGTTCAGAGTCCGAGATAGAGATAGTTCAGAGACCGAGAGATCGAGATTGTTCAGAGTCAGATATAGAGAGAGTTCAGAGTCAGAGATCAAGAGAGTTCAGAGTCCGAGATGGAGACAGTTCAGAGATAGAGACAGATTAGAGTCAGAAATAGAGACAGTTCAGAGTCCGTGATAGAGGTAGTTCAGAGTCCGAGAGATGGAGACAGTTCACAGTCAGAGATAGTGACAGTTCAGTGTCAGACATGGAGATAGTTCAGAGTCCGAGATAGATATAGTTCAGAGTCCGAGAGATCGCTCCAGGTCAGAGTCAGATATAGAGACAGTTCAGAGTCAGAGATAGAGAGAGTTCATCGTCAGAGATAGAGACAGTTCAGAGTCAGAGATCGAGAGAGTTCAGAGTCAGAGATAGCGACAGTTCAGAGTCCGAGATAGAGATAATTCAGAGTCAGAGATCGAGACAGTTCAGATTCGGAGATGGAGACAGATTAGAGTCAGAAATGGAGACAGTTCAGAGTCCGTGATAGAGATAGTTCAGCGTCCGGGAAATGGAGACAGTTCAGAGTCAGAGATAGTGACAGTTCAGAGTCAGACATGGAGATAGTTCAGAGTCCGAGATAGATATAATTCAGAGTCCGAGATAGAGACAGTTCAGTGTCAGAGATAGAGAGAGTTCATCGTCAGAGATAAGGACAGTTCAGAGTCAGAGATGAGAGAGTTCAGAGTCAGAGATAGCGACAGTTCAGTCCGAGATAGAGATAATTCAGAGTCAGAGATCGAGACAGTTCAGAGTCAGAGATAGAGACAGTTCAAACTCAGAGATAGAGATTGTTCAGAGTCCGAGATAGAGACAGTTCAGAGTCAGAGATAGAGATAGTTCAGGGTCCGAGAGATGGAGACAGTTCACAGTCAGAGCTAGTGACAGTTCAGAGTCAGACACGGAGACAGTTCAGAGTCCGAGATAGAGATAGTTCAGAGTCCGAGAGATCGAGATTGTTCAGAGTCAGATATAGAGAGAGTTCAGAGTCAGAGATCAAGAGAGTTCAGAGTTCACGATAGAGATAGTTCAGAGTCCGAGATGGAGACAGTTCAGAGATAGAGACAGATTAGAGTCAGAAATAGAGACAGTTCAGAGTCCGTGATAGAGGTAGTTCAGCGTCCGAGAGATGGAGACAGTTCACAGTCAGAGATAGTGACAGTTCAGAGTCAGACATGGAGATAGTTCAGAGTCCGAGATAGATATAGTTCAGAGTCCGAGAGATCGCGACAGTTCAGAGTCAGATCTGGAGACAGTTCAGAGTCAGAGATAGAGACAGTTCAGTGTCAGAGATAGAGAGAGTTCATCGTCAGAGAGAAGGACAGTTCAGAGTCAGAGATGAGAGAGTTCAGAGTCAGAGATAGCGACAGTTCAGAGTCCGAGATAGAGATAATTCAGAGTCAGAGATCGAGACAGTTCAGATTCGGAGATGGAGACAGTTCAGAGTCAGAGATAGAGACAGATTAGAGTCAGAAATAGAGATAGTTCAGAGTCCGAGGGATGGAGACAGTTCACAATCATAGATAGTGACAGTTCAGAGTCAGACATGGAGACAGTTCAGAGTCAGAGATAGTGACAGTTCAGACTCAAAGATAGAGAGAATTCTTAGTCAGAGATAGAGAGAATTCAGGTTCAGAGATAGAGACAGTTGCGAGTCAGAGATAGATACAGTTATGAGTCAGAGATAGAGATAGTTCAGAGTCCGAGAGATGGAGACAGTTCACAGTCAGAGCTCGTGACAGTTCAGAGTCAGACATGGAGACAGTTCAGAGTCAGAGATAGAGACAGTTCAGAGTCAGAGATAGAGATAGTTCAGAGTCCGAGAGATAGAGATTGTTCAGAGTCAGATATAGAGAGAGTTCAGAGTCAGAGATCGAGAGAGTTCAGAGTTCACGATAGAGATAGTTCAGAGTCCGAGATGGAGACAGTTCAGAGTCAGAGATAGAGACAGATTAGAGTCAGAAATAGAGACAGTTCAGAGTCCGAGATAGATATAGTTCAGAGTCCGAGAGATCGAGACAGTTCAGAGTCAGAGATAGTGACAGTTCAGACTCAGAGATACAGAGAGAGAGAGTTCAGAGTCAGAGATAGAGACAGTTCAGAGCTAGAGAGAGAGACAGTTCAGAGTCAGAGAGAGAAAATGATCACAGTCAGAGATAGTTAGTTCAGAATCCGAGATAGAGATAGAGACAGTTCAGTGTTAGAGATAGAGACAGTTCAGAGTCAGAGATAGAGACGGTTCAGATACCGAGATGGAGACAGTTCACAGTCAGAGATAGAGACAGTTCAGAGTCAGACATCGAGACAGTTCAGAGTCCGAGACAGAGATAGTTTAGAGTCTGAGATAGAGAGAGTTCAGAGTCAGAGACAGAGAGAGTTCAGAGTCCGAGAGATAGAGACAGTTCGGAGTCAGACGTAGAGGAAGTTCAGAGTCAGAGATAGAGACAGTTCAGTGTTCGAGATAGAGACAGTTCAGAGTCAGAGATAGAGACAGTTCTGAGTCAGAGATAGATTTAGTTCAGAGTCCGACATAGAGATAGGTCAGAGTCAGAGATAGAGACAGTTCAGACTCAGAGATAGAGATTGTTCAGAGTCCGAGATAGAGACAGTTCAGAGTCAGAGATAGAGATAGTTCAGGGTCCGAGAGATGGAGACAGTTCACAGTCAGAGCTAGTGACAGTTCAGAGTCAGACTCGGAGACAGTTCAGAGTCCGAGATAGAGATAGTTCAGAGTCCGAGAGATCGAGATTGTTCAGAGTCAGATATAGAGAGAGTTCAGAGTCAGAGATCAAGAGAGTTCAGAGTCCGAGATGGAGACAGTTCAGAGATAGAGACAGATTAGAGTCAGAAATAGAGACAGTTCAGAGTCCGTGATAGAGGTAGTTCAGAGTCTGAGAGATGGAGACAGTTCACAGTCAGAGATAGTGACAGTTCAGTGTCAGACATGGAGATAGTTCAGAGTCCGAGATAGATATAGTTCAGAGTCCGAGAGATCGCTCCAGGTCAGAGTCAGATATAGAGACAGTTCAGAGTCAGAGATAGAGAGAGTTCATCGTCAGAGATAGAGACGGTTCAGAGTCAGAGATCGAGAGAGTTCAGAGTCAGAGATAGCGACAGTTCAGAGTCCGAGATAGAGATAATTCAGAGTCAGAGATCGAGACAGTTCAGATTCGGAGATGGAGACAGTTCAGAGTCAGAGATAGAGACAGATTAGAGTCAGAAATAGAGATAGTTCAGAGTCCGAGGGATGGAGACAGTTCACAATCATGGATAGTGACAGTTCAGAGTCAGACATGGAGACAGTTCAGAGTCCGAGATAGAGACAGTTCAGAGTCAGAGATAGAGATAGTTCAGATTCAGAGATAGAGATTGTTCAGAGTCAGAGATAGAGACAGTTCAGAGTCAGAGATGGAGACAGTTCAGAGTCCGAGATAGAGATAGTTCAGAATCCGAGAGATCGAGACAGTTCAGAGTCAGATATAGAGACAGTTCAGAGTCAGAGATCGAGAGAGTTCAGAGTTCACGATAGAGATACTTCAGAGTCCGAGATGGCGACAGTTCAGAGTCAGAGATAGAGACAGATTAGAGTCAGAAATAGAGACAGTTCAGAGTCCGTGATAGAGATAGTTCAGCGTCCGAGACATGGAGACAGTTCAGAGTCAGAGATAGTGACAGTTCAG